>NC_092374.1:113898657-115104726 GCF_030028105.1 Mobula birostris | reverse complement strand
TACAGTAACTGGTGACAGTGAAGGTAGACTCAGAATGGAACCCATGTCCTCCACACAGGAAACGCCTGCATACAAAGCAGAATGTAGCATCTTTTGTGATTGAATACTCCAGCCAGGAGTACAGGTCAAACCAGCCACAAATACTCCTTTGCTGATTGCTGAACTGTTGCAAGCAGCGAAGGGTACTTTTTCAACACTGGCCGACGGGGTCCTTCCTTAGGCTGCTGGCTAACATCGCTAACAGTATTCCCACTCGCACTAAGAGCAGCTTCATCCACGTTCTCTTCTGAATCCCGCTCCATTTCTTGTTCCTCTACTTCACCCTCACACTCCTTCGATGAACTGCTGTCGTCCTCATCTCCACTTACTTCTTTCTGCATGTCACTTTCAATTAAGACAGGCTCAGGCTGAGACACCACTGATTCCTCTGGATGAGGTCGTTTTCTCACTAAAAATGGATCCATTTCTCACACTGGCCAAAATAATGCACGTGCCAGGCCCATGCTCGCTTGTAAAAGCACAATGCGTGTGTGTGGCATCCGTTAGTCTCGCAAGATCATGGATCTGCGCCTGGATGTATATAATCAATCTCTACCGTGAGTGACATCACCACCTTAAGTGATCTTAGATCAGCTTAACTGATCTGAGGACAGTAATGGCAAGACATTGACAACGAACGAATAAGCAGAAGTGTAGAGTGGATCTGACAGAGCTTATAACTTTATCGCTGTGTGGGTGCCACTAGATCAACTGGAGAAACAAGCTGTACTCAGAACTATACAGAGAAAGCAAAGCAGCTGCAGTTAATTTCTTGGTGGTGCTATAGCAATTTCTGCCGGGGCTATAGCCCCAGGTAGGACAACCTTAGCGCCGCCCCTGTGTGGCTTTTCATTCTCATCATTCCCAAGATCCTTTGCTCCTGCCAGATTTAAAAACTTGCTCTCTGCTCCACACTGACAAAAACAGTACTGTACAAAAGTACTGTTTATATATAGTCCTGACGAGGGACATCAACCCAAACTGTCAACTATCTTTCTGCTTCCACAGATGTTGCCTGACCCACTGAATTCTTCCAGCAGTTTGTTGTTTGTATACAGTTTTGCTTATCAGGAGAATAATGGTTGCACGGGGTGGGGATGGGGTGGTACTGAGGATACTTACAAAGATGTTGCAGGGATTAGATTGTTACAGTCATGATTGGACATGTTGCGTTTTGTTACCTTGGAGCAGAGAACAGTCAGCTAATTCAGAATTTCACAGCATATGTCATCACTGACATACACTGTGAAACTCATTGTTTTGCTGCAGCAGTACAGAGAAAAGCATAAAATGTTACAATAAGTTACAGGAAATAAATAGTGTAAAAGAGAAATATTTAACTAAGTTCTATAAAATAATGAGAGAGAGAGATTCAAAGGAAATAGCTATTTATTCTACAGCAAGAGTAACTAACAAGTTTTGTGCAATTTAGAAGGACTAGAGGGGATATCAGGAAAAAAGTTTTAATCCCCAACAGGGAAGGTTCTGGGAAGTTACGGCCAGAAATGCTTACTTCTTGTGGTGTAGTGATTAGCTTAACATTTTACAGCACCAGCAACCTGGGTGCATTTCCTGCCGTTGTCTATAAGGGAGTTGTATGCTCCAAATGTGACCATGTGGGTTTTCTCTGGGTGCTCTGGTTTCATCCCACATTCCAAAGACATACAGGTTACTAGTTAGTAGGTTAATTGGTCACATGGATATAACTGGATGGCACAGACTCATGGACCAAAGAGCCTGTTATAATGCTGGCAACACACATCAAAGTTGCTGGTGAACGCAGCAGACCAGGCAGCATCTGTAGGAAGAGGTGCAGTCGACGTTTCAGGCCGAGACCCTTCGTCAGGACTAACTGAAGGAAGAGTGAGTAAGGGATTTGAAAGTTGGAGGGGGAGGGGGAGATCCAAAATGATAGGAGAAGACAGGAGGGGGAGGGATGGCGCCAAGAGCTGGACAGGTGATTGGCAAAAGGGGATACAAGAGGATCATGGAACAGGAGGTCCGGGAAGAAAGACAAGGGGGGGGGGGGACCCAGAGGATGGGCAAGAGGTATATTCAGAGGGACAGAGGGAGAAAAAGGAGAGTGAGAGAAAGAATGTGTGCATAAAAATAAGTAACAGATGGGGTACGAGGGGGAGGTGGGGCCTAGCAGAAGTTAGAGGAGTCGATGTTCATGCCATCAGGTTGGAGGCTACCCAGACGGAATATAAGGTGTTGTTCCTCCAACCTGAGTGTGGCTTCATCTTTACAGTAGAGGAGACGGTGGATAGACATGTCAGAATGGGAATGGGATGTGGAATTAAAATGTGTGGCCACTGGGAGATCCTGCTTTCTCTGGTGGACAGAGCGTAGATGTTCGGCAAAACGGTCTCCCAGTCTGCGTCGGGTCTCGCCAATATATAAAAGGTCACATCGGGAGCACCGGACGCAGTATATCAACCCAGTCGACTCACAGGTGAAGTGTTGCCTCACCTGGAAGGACTGTTTGGGGCCCTGAATGGTGGTAAGGGAGGAAGTGTAAGGGTATGTGTAGCACTTGTTCCGCTTACACGGATAAGTGCCAGGAGGGAGATCAGTGGGGAAGGATGGGGGGGACGAATGGACAAGGGAGTTGCGTAGGGAGCGATCCCTGCGGAATGCGGGGGGGGGAGGGAAAGATGTGCTTAGTGGTGGGATCCCGTTGGAGGTGGCGGAAGTTACGGAGAATAATATGTTGGACCCGGAGGCTGGTGGGGTGGTAGGTGAGGACCAGGGGAACCCTATTCCTAGTGGGGTGGCGGGAGGATGGAGTAAGAGTGAGAGTGAGAGCAGATGGGGCTTCCCTTCCTCCACTATCAACTCTGCTCTTAAACGCATCTCCCCATTTCACGTACATCTGCTCTCACTCCATCCTCCGCTCCCGATGTGGCCTTTTATATATTGGCGTGACCCGACGCAGACTGGGAGACCGCTTTGCTGAACATCTACGCTCTGTCCGCCAGAGAAAGCAGGATCTCCCAGTGGCCACACATTTTAATTCCACATCCCATTCCCATTCTGACATGTCTATCCACGGCCTCCTCTACTGTAAAGATGAAGCCACACTCAGGTTGGAGGAACAACATCTTATATTCTGTCTGGGTAGCCTCCAACCTGATGGCATGAACATCGACTTCTCTAACTTCCACTAAGGCCCCACCTCCCCCTCGTACCCCATCTGTTATTTATTTTTATACACACATTCTTTCTCTCACTCTTCTTTTTCTTCCTCTGTCCCTCTGAATATACCTCTTGCCCATCCTTTGGGTCCCACCCCCCCACCTTTCTTCCTGGACCTCCTGTCCCATGATCCTCTCGTATCCCCTTTTGCAAATCACCTGTCCAGCTCTTGGCTCCATCCCTCCCCCTCCTGTCTTCTCCTATCATTTTGGATCTCCCCCTCCCCCTCCAACTTTCAAATCCCTTACTCACTCTTCCTTCAGTTAGTCCTGACGAAGGGTCTCGGCCTGAAATGTCGACTGCACCTCTTCCTACAGATGCTGCCTGGTCTGCTGCGTTCACCAGCAACTTTGATGTGTGTTGCTTGAATTTCCAGCATCTGCAGAATTCCTGTTGTTTGTTATAATGCTGTATCTCTAAATGAAAACTAATGTTCATTTTACTTGAAAAGTAATGCTTCAAAGATTTGTATAGCTAATTCTGGACAGTGGGATTTGCCCAGATAGTTCTTTTGACAGCAGAGATACAATGGGCCAAATGGTCTCCTGCACCATACGATGCTTAGTGCAAAAGTTTACACATGGTTAGCTCTGCCTATTTTCTTTTTCTCACATGAGGTGATATAGGACCAGGAGACCTTGACTCTCACTATGTCTCTGATAAGCATTTCTTTGCAAGCTCTCGGAAGAAATACATATTCAGGTGGCATCTTCCATGGAGACACAGGTGAAGGCCAAACAAAACACTTTGCTTTCATGCAGCCTTGTTCTGTTCAGCTAGCAGTCTCTTTCTGCTATGTAAGAGTAACTTGAAACTCTTAAGCAAAGGTTCCCAGCCTGGGATCCACAGACCCCACAGTTAACAATAAGGGTTCATGGCATACAAAAAGTTGGAAACCCTTGCTCTAAAGGAGCACTAGGGAACAGCTTGATGCCCTCACTGAGAACAGTGATGCCTTTGAGAACAGATCACTCTTTTCATTGTACAGTGAAACATCAATTGTAAATTGATTACTGCTCACAGTGGATAAAGTGATGCAACTCATGGGGCTGATTGCAGTTCTATAGGAGCAGAAAGATTCTAGAGTTAATAATGCACCTCAGATTGGGAGATGCTGCACATACGCTGATTGCTCTGTTGTGTGCAGAGAAATGCCATGCATGTCAGATCACTATCTTACTTGAGATGAGGTATGGTATGGGTAAGCTCATCTCTCTCCCGGAGAGCAGGGCTGTGCTCCTCTTTACTGTTCATTGTGAGCAGAATCCTGTTCAGTCTGTGCATCTGGTAGAGTTGCTAATCTCCTTCCTTTCATGTCAGGTTTTCGGAGGAGTTCTTCATTCATGCTGGACAGTAGGTGGACCTTTTCCATTGACGCTGATTGCCGCACTTCAGTGGAACACATGATTGTGAAGTAATGCCAATACTGCCATGTTAATCTGGCAATTACTGAATAGCATCTGTAAAATTAAATTGGCTGTCATCTGAAGAACAGTATTGTCTGCTTTGTCTGTTCAGTTAAAATTTACATACATTTTATTGGGGACAGGATCCGAGTGAGGTCTTCTGTGCCAAAGCCCATCGACTTCAAGGTTCAACATGTTGTGCATTCAGAGATGTTCTTCTGCACACCTCTGTTGTAACATGCGCTTGTTTGTGTTACTGTCACCATCCTGTCAACCTGAACCAGCATGGCCATTCTCCTCTGACCTCTCTCTTTAACATTTTCGCCCACAGAACTTTCGCTCACCAGATGACTCAAGATGACCAAGATTCTGCTTGGTGAACCACAGGGATTATATTGCAGGCAGTTTACAAAACTTCTAAATATACTTCTTCTGAATTACATTCACTGCAATCTGCAGCCTGTAATTCCCCTTTAAGTAATGTACTTTTGAAATGTCTTAACAAATTACTGATTTCACAATCTTCTGAAGAACTTGGCGGACTTAAATCTCAAGCATGGAGGTACGAAGCGAACTTTTAAGTAGACTAAGATATATCGGCATGGCCAAAAATGCAGGAGGAGGGGAGGACCCCAAACCATAATGAAAGTCCAAGGACTAAGAACTTTCTCTCTACCCAGCATCTTGTTAGAAAACGTACAGTGGCTGGAGAACAAGATTGAGGACCTAAAGGCAAAACTGTTGTATCAGAGGGAAATGAGGAATTGCTTTGTTCTGTGTTTCACAGAGACAGGGCTCACATGCTAGATATGTCAATAAGACCCAAAGGCATCTTGATACACAGATTAAAGTCTTGATTCATAAGATCTTGTTGCACTCTTGTTCTCTCAAGCTGGAACATCTAATGATTAAATGCTGACTGTTCTACTTAACAAGTCAGTTCTGCTCTGTGATCCTGACAGTCGTTTACATACCACCAAAGGCCAATGTTGAGCAAGCACTTGAAGTTTTGAAACAGCCTACCTGATGCCTTTCAAATCATTGTCGGGGACTTCAGTCAGGCTTGTTTGAAGAAATCTCTGCCTAGTTATCATCAACATATCACATGCAGCACCAGGGGACCCAACACACTCTATCACTGCTATACTATGATTGGTAATACTACTGTTCCTTGCTTAGACTGCTCTTCAGAAAAACTGATCACTTGGCTCTCCTCTCCTTACCTGCATACAAGCAGAGGCTAAAGAGAAAGGTTCTAGTGATAAGGACGACAAAGAGATGGTCGCAAGCGACAGAGGTGCTGCTGTAGGATTGCTTCAAGTTGGTGGACTGTGCAGTTTTCAAGGACTCATTGGAGGATATGAATGAATACACACAGTTGTCACAGCCTTTATAAAAATAGTTGTCGATGAGTGTGTCCCCATAAAAACATTTAGAGTCTTCCTCAACCAGAAGCCCTGGAAGAGATCTGCAATCTGCCAAATCAGTGGCATTCAGGTCTGGTAATCAGGTAAAATACAAGAGGCCCAGGAACAATCTCCAGAAAGCCATCTCACGTGCAAAGTGGCAATTCTGGACCACACTTGAATCATTGAAGGATGCTCCACAACTGTGGCAGGGCTTGAATTCTAATAGCTCTTGCAAAGTTAAGCCAGGTGACATAGATGACAACAAGGCTCAATACCTTCTATGCTCCGTTTGACCATCAAAACATGGAAGAAATATCACAAGCTCCCACAGCCCCGATGGCCTTGTGATTTTCATCTCTGAGGCAAGTATAAGAACATCCTTTGTAAGGGTGAAACCACAGAAAGCATCTGACCCAGACAGGATACTTAACTGAATACTAGAGACCTGTGTTGATCAACTGGCTGGAATGTTCATTGACATCTTTCGTGTATTGCTTCAGTAGTCTCAGGTACCCACCTACTTCAAGAAGGCTTTAATTATATCAGTGCCTAAGAACAACATGGTAGCCTGCCTCAATGACTATTGTCCAGTAGTACTTACATCCACTGTGATGAAGTGTTTTGAGAGGCTGGTGATGAAACATATCAACTCCTGCCTGGGAAGTGACTTGGATCTACCATCACAACAGATCAACAGCAGATGCCATTTCATTGGCTCTTTACTTAATCGTGGAACATCTGGATAGTGAAGATCCATACATGAGTACATACTTCATCACATCATCTGCAGCTCAACATCAGTAAGACAAAGGAGATGGTGATGGACTTTAGGAAGACTAAGCCTGCACTTCTCCCTGTTGTGATTTATGGTGAGGACCTACAAGTACTTGAGGGTGCACCTGGATGACAGACTTGAGTGAAGCACCAACACAGAGGCTGTGTACAAGAAGGGCCAGAGTCACTTCTACTTCCTGAGGAGACTAAGGTCCTTTGGAGTATGCTGGCCACTCCTTCACATGTTCTACTCGTCTGTTGTCACCAGTACAATCTTCTATGTGCTGGTGTGCTGGGACAATGGCATCAACATGGGTGATGCCAACAGGCTCAATGAACTGATCAGAAAGGCTATGTCATACTTGGGGCGCTGGAAGCGGATCCAAATGGAACCAGACTATAACAGTAAGTCACAGGGAGTGACTAGGGAAGTCAGGAAGCAAGGATTGATCAGAGGGAAATCCGGGAGAGAGAAAAGCATAGCAGGAAGAAGTGCAGCTGGATACGGACACAGGCCCTGGACAAGACTAGGACTCAGGCCTGGGCTAGGAGTTGGGCTAGGAACACAGGACCTGGACGAGGAACTTGGAACTAGGAGCCTGGACTAGGACTACTGGACCCGAACGAGGAACTAGGAACAAGGATCCTGGACTAGGAACTCAGAACTCCGGAACCAGAGTCTGGAAAAGGACCCAGAATCTGGGTCTTGGTTGGGACTCGGAACCTGGGTTTTGACTTGGAACCAAAACCTGGATCTAGGCTAGGACTCGGGACAAGGATTTTGGCAAGGACAGGACGAGGAATCTCCAGCACAGGACGAGGAATCTCCAGCACCGGGCTGGGCGAGGTACTCCTGGGCTGGGCGAGGCACCAGAACTGGATGAGGACACGAAGCTCAGACTTGGACAGGGCTGGAACACAACGCCTGAACTAGGTTTTGGAGCACAGGAACACAGAGCCGGGACCGCTCCTTGGGAACAGGACGCAGGGTCAGGACTCATACACGGAATACAGAGCCAGGACCGCTCCTTGGGAACAGGACTTTGGGCCGAGGCTTTACACAGAGCCAAGATCCCTCCTTGGGTACATGACTTAGGGCCAGGACTCTTCTTTGACATGGACACTAAACACGGGGACACAAAGAGGCAGTTCCAAACTCAACAATAGATAGTTCCTTATCTTGGCGTGGCAAGGCTCTGGTCTCACTCCGGCAGTTGAACTAGACGGCGATTCAGGCAAGGACGCAGGCGAGGTTGCAGGCAAGGTAGCAGGTGAAGATTACAGACGAAGGTTAGTGCCAAAGTAACTGTTGAAATAATCTGCCGAAGTAACTGCTGGGGATTCAGAAGGGAGGAGTGAGGGGGCGAGCGAGAGAGAACAGTCTGGCAGCCAATCCCTGGTTTGCAGAGCTGTTTATGTGCCAGCCCGAAATGAGAATCAGGTGCCTCAATTACGGAGCCCAATGGAACCGGGGAAAACAGGAAAACCCAGAATATGGATCGACAGACTGGACCGTAAATCGGAAAGTCGACTTCGCAGACCGGACCCTGACAGGCTGACTCTGTTATAGGAGTTCAACTGGACACACTGGAGGTGGTGGGAGGACGAAGGACCTTACAGAAAATCCTGAAAATTCTGGACAATGTTTCTCACCCCTGCATGCCACCTTGGCTAAATAAAGGAGCACTTTTAGTAATAGACTAAGACAATTGCACCATTCCAAAGAGCACTACATGAGGTCATTCTTACCTTTGGCCATTAAGCTCAATAATGAGTCAACCTATAGCCTATAGCTGGGGAAGTGTTGACCCCCCACCATTAGAGTAGCTTATTTTTAATTATTTCTTACTTCTCTTCGAATATTTGTATATCTGTGCACTTGTATACTAGTGTGACACTGTAATTTCCTTTGGGATCAATAAAGTATCTACCTATTCACTAGAGTTTGGCATCCAGTGTTATCATCTCCTCAAAACTAATTAAGAAGCTTCAAGCCCTCAGCCTTAATACCTCCTTGTGTAATTGAATCTTTGGCTTCCTCCCTTGCAGACTCTGGTCTTTTCAGATTGGCAACAACTTCTCCTCCAAAATCTCCATCAGCGCAGGTTCACCAAAGGCTGTGTGCTTAGTCTGCTGCTCTACTCACTTTATACTTGTGACTGTGAGGTGAAGCACAACTCCAATGCCATGTTTAAGTTTGCTGACAAAACCACTGTTGTTGGCTGAATCTAAGGTGATGACATATCATTATGCAGGGGAGAGACCAAAATTCCTCAGTGTTATCATTTCAGAGCATTTATCCTCAGTCCAGCATGTAAGTACCATTACGAAGAAAGCATGGCAGTGCCTCTACTTTCTTAGAAGTTTGTGAAGGTTGATAGATGTGTGGTGGAGAGAATATTGATGGGTTGCATTTTCTGTAGTGGATATGGCCTAATCCATCACAGCTAAAGCCCTCCCTATCGTTGAGCATATCTACAAGGAGCACTGTCACAGAAAAGCAGCATCCATGATCAAGGAGCCCCACCATCCCAGCCATGCTCCCTTCTCATTGTTGCCATCAGGAAGAAGACACAGAAGCACCAGGACCCACACCATCAGGTTCAGGAGCAGTTATTACGCCTCGACCATCAAGCTCTTAAACCAGAGAGGATAGTTTCACTCCATGTCACTTGCCCCATCACTGAACTGACTCACTTTCAGGGACCCTTTATCTCATGTTCTGGATATTAATTGATTACATATTACTTATTGCCATATATTTTTTGTTAGCTCAAGCTGGTGAAACCTGAGGTATGGATATCCAAGCACGGTCATCTCATTTGCTAGGAACTTTCAGATTATTTAGTATTTAGTATTGAAGCTTTCAGAAGATTTACATAGATATTACTGTGTAGCTCTAATGGTTTAATTGCTATTGTGTGGTGCCTTTGGGATGACATCAGTTGCAGCTGTTATTATTGGGACAGTGTATACTTTGTTCATGTTCCAAAGTCTTTCAATCTCCTCTTTTAATTCAGCATATTTCTGGTGAAATATCATTTATTGATTGCTGTAAGTTATATATGTTTGGAATGACTATACTGTATCTATTAAATAAGTTGTTCTTACTTGTTCATCCCATATTATTATATCTGGACTATTTCTGATAAATTATATTTGCCATTTGATCTTGTCTGTGTAAATAATCAGATAAAGTTAGACCTCTACAGGATCCTATAATATGTTTTAGATTAGATTATGAGGACACGCAATCCCCTTTTATTGTCATTTAGTAATGCATGCATTAAGAAATGATACAATTTGTTCCTTCAGAATGATATCACAGAAACACAAGACAAACCAAGACTAAAATAACTGACAAAAACCACATAATTATAACATCTAGTTACAACAGTGCAAAGCAATACCGTAATTTGATAGAAGAACAGACCATGGGCACGGTAAAAAGTCTCAAAGTTTCTTGAAAGTCCCATCATCTCACGCAGATGGTTGAAGGGAGAAACTCTCCCTGCCATGAGCTTCCAGTGCTGCAAACTTGTCGATGCAGCATCATGGAAGCACCCGACCACAGTCCGACTCCGAGTTCGTCCAAAAACTTCGAGCCTCCGACCAGCTTTCCGACACTGAGCACCGAGCACCACTTCTGCCGAGCGCTTCAACCCTGGCCCCAGCAACAGGCAATAAGCAAAGCTGAGGATTTGGAGCCTTCCCCTCCAGAGATTCTTGATGTTGGATTGTATGTTGGATTGTCTCTGTTTTCTCTCAGCATTTTCTATATTTATCATCTTGAATTTGTTGGTCTTTTATTATATATTCTTGACCATTTTTGTGTTAACCTCCTGGTCCTGTATTACCACAAGGAACCCTCTGTTTCTGGGTAGAGGCCTCCAACTCTGAGCCAGGCATCTGACTCTTCCTTGTCGACATCCGGTCTGCTCAGATCATGGGGATGTCTTCCATGGAGGGTCATGCTCTTCCATTGGTTAAATTTTTCTTCAATAGTGATAATGACTTCATTGTTCTGGGTTGTGCTCTCATTTAAGTTTAGTGGTGTGCTGATTCCTGTTTTCATTGATGAAACTATAACTTTAGAAGTTTTATCTGACTGCTGTTTAGAGTTTTAATGCCTTTTATTCTTCCTCCCCCTTCTGTCCTAGGTAGTGTTAATCTAAGTGTATTCAAATGTATATAATGTTTTCTGAAATTTATCACTTCAATTCTTATTTTTCATTGTAAATTTTCCAGATTAATTTCAGATCAACATATTATGCCAAAAATACATTAACATAGGTACAGCGAAAGTGCTTATTGCCTTTGTTATATATTTACTGTTGAGCTCTGCTTGGCAGATTTTATTAAGCTTTGAAGTAAATTCTGTCAAAAGTTTTTCCTTTATAGCATTATGATTTATTTTCTTTCCTTGGTGATATCCCAGATACTTATATATTTGATATTCATCCATTGCTTGTACTGTATCCTGCTGCTCTGTTTTGTATTCTATTAGCTCTAATGCACATTTCTTTATGTTTAATGTTCTGCATTTATCCAGTCCAAAGTTCATATTTATATCTTTTGAAAATAGCTCTGCTATTTGAATTAGTTGCTTTAGCTTTACTGATGAAGGAGCATATAATTTCAAATCATCCATGTATAGAAGTGCATTAATGTGTAACTCAATTGTTTTTCTGTTTTGATACCTAATTTTCATTCAATTTTGTAAATTAGAGAGGATGTTTAAAGCTAGACAGAACCACAGTGGTCTTCGAGAGTCGCCTTGATAAATGCTTTGCTTTATTTTGATAACATTGGTTGTTCTTTTTTGGTTGCTGATAGATAGGGTGCTTACAGTATGCCAATGTGTACAGTCAGATGTTGCAGAAATTTCACAAGTATTGGGTGTAGTTTAAGAACTTCTATTAACCATAAGTGTGGGGCTGAGTCAACTGCCTTTTGGTAGGTAGTCAATATAACAACAAGCTGGCAACTCGGTCTCGTAAAAACAAGGAAGCCTGCTAAAAAAAACACCGTCATGATGGTGTCCCGATGACTCCACTCAGAGTTAAGGGCTTTCTCTTCATTCTTCAATATAACAACATGGAAGATTTCTGCTTTTCCACCAAGCTTTACCTAGAATTATGGAATCTAATTTCTGTCATTCTTTACATCCTTTCATACCCTTATGGCATCCTTTCTGCTCTTCTGTAAGTATGCTGTGGTTACCTCAGTGAGTCAGTGAGTGGTGATTAGTCGCGAAGAATACAGGACTGAAGGTTCTATATTTAAATGCACATATCATTTAGAGTAAAGTAGACAAACTCATGGTGCAATTAGAGATTGGTCAATACGACATTGTAGGCATCACTGAGTCGTGGCTGAAAGAAGGCCATAGTTGAGAGCTTAACATCAAAGGATATACTTTGTATCGAAAGAACAGACAGGGAGGCATAGGCAGTGAAATGGCTGTGTTGGTAAGACATGGAATTACATCTTTAGAAAGAGGTGGCATAGGATCAGAGAATGCTGAATCTTTGTGGGTGGAGTTAAGAAGTTGCAAGGGTAAAAAAAAATTATGGGAATCATGTATAGGCCTCCAAATAGTATCCAAGATGTGGTGTTAAGATTGTAAAGGGACTTGGAAAATGCATGTAATAATGGTATTGACACAATTGAAATGGGGGACTTCAACTTGTACGGGGATTGGGAAAATCAGGTTGTGTCAGATTGCGAGAGGAAATTTGTTGAATGCCTATGAGATGGCTTTCTAGAGCAGCTTGTGGTTGAGCCTACTTGGGGAAAGGCTATCTTAGAATATGTGTTGTGCAATAAACCATATCCTATTAAGGAGCTTAATTGTAAAGGAACCCTTCGGAGGCAGCGGTCATAATATGATTGAATTCATATTGCAGTTTGAGAGGGGGAAGCATAAGTCACATGTATCTGTATCACAATGGAATAAAGGGAACTAGCGAGGCATGAGAGAGGAGCCTGCCAGGTAGTTTGGAGGAGGATACTGGTGGCGATGATGGCAGAGCAGAGATGGCTGAAGTTTTTGGAAATAGTTGACAAGGTGCAGGATAGATATGACCCACAAAAGAAGAAGTTCTCAAATGGCAGGGGTAAGTAACTGTGGCTAACAAAGGTAGTTAAGGACTGCATAAAAGCCAAGGAAAAGGCATAGAAGGTAGCAAAAGTGAGTGGAAAGTTGGATGATATGGGAAGCTTTCAAAATCCAATAAAAGGCAAATAAAGAAGCTATCAGAAGGGAAAAGATGAAATATGAGGGCAGCCTAGCCAATAATATAAAACAGGATGCCAAAAGTTTTTCATTTATATAAAGGGAGGTGAGAGTTGATATTGGACCACTGGAAAATGATGTTGGTGAGGTAGTAATGGGGGGCAAAGAAGTGACAGATGAACTTAATGGTATTTTGCATCTGTCTTCACTGTAAAAGACACTAGCAGCGTGTCAAAGGTCTGTGAGTGTCAAGGAGCAGGACTGAGTGCCATTGCTATTACAAAGAAAAAAGTGCTAGGCAAACTCAACGGTCTTAAGGTGAAAAAGTCACCTGGGTCAGATGGACTACATCCCAGAGTCCCAAGAGAGGTTGCTGAAGAGACAGCAGATGCATTGGTCATGATCTTTCAAGAATCACTTGATTCTGGCATGTTCCTGGAGGACTGGAAGATTGCAAGTGTCACTCCACTCTTTAAGAAGGGACAAAGGCAAAAGAAAGGAAATTATAGACTAGTTAGTCTAACCTCAGTGGTTGGGAAAGGATGAGGTTTTGAGGTACTTGGAGTCAAAGTCAGCATGGTTTCTATAAAGGGAAATCTTGCCTGACAGATCTGTTAGAGTTCTTCGAGGAAGTAACAAGTATGGTGAACAAAGAAGAGGCAGTGATGTAATTTACTGGGATTTTCAGATGGTGTTTGAAAAGGTACCACACATGAGGTTGCTTAACAAGATAAAATCCGATGGCATATCAGAAAAGATACCGGCATGCAAAGCAGAATGGCTGACAGGCAGGAGGCAATGAGTGGGAATAAAGGGGGCTGTTTCTGGTTGGCTGCCAGTGACCGGTGGTTTTCCTCAGGGGTCAATATTGGGACCATTAATTTTTACAATGTTTGTCAATGATTTAGATAATGGAATTGATGGATTTGTTGGAAAGTTTGCGGAAGATATGAAGATAGTTGGAAGGGTAGGTAGTATTGAGGAAGGAATGCGATTGCAGCAGGACTTAGACAAATTGGAAGAATGGGCAAAAAAGTAGCAGATGGAATACAATGTCAGGAAATGTATGATAATGCATTTTGGTAAAAGGAATAATTGTGTGGACTAGTATCTAAATGGAAAGAAGTTTCAAATATCAGAGGCACAGAGGGACTTAGTAGACCTCATGCAACACTACCAAAAGGTTAGTTTACAGGTTGAGTGTGTGGTAAAGCAGGAAGATGCAATGCAGCCATTTATGTGATCAGGTTAGCAGTTATCCGTCAATATTTAACAGTCATAGCAGGTGAGTTTAAAAAGCAGGAAGTGAAGAATAATAATGTACCATCGTGGTACTCCCAGCTGGTAATTAATGTACTGTTTTGGTTATAATGACTGGAGTATGGAAAAGATCACAAGTTTTGTACTGGGGACATGTTTGAAAATCCCTTACATCTTTGACAGCCATTGTCTGCCTCCTCTGATCACATGGGGTTGAGAGAAAGAAAATGCATCTTGATTGAATAGTGGAGCAGACTTGATAGGCTGAATAGTCTAATTCAGACCCCATATCTTTTGAATTTAGTTTTAATCCATTTCTCATGGTGGTGGTTCCTCTGAAAATATCTAGTTGTGCAGACTTTCTCAGTGTGAAGCATGATACTAGTTTCCTTGAAGCGTAGCACTTCCTGAAAGGAATTTATTTTGAAGATCCAAAATGGTGTCCACACTGAGGTAGTGAAAAGCTTTCATCTTCGTGGGCATACATTCAGTCAATGATCACAATCATTTGAAAGGAGCACACAGCACAGTAGGAAAAGTGGTGGAAAAATTCTGACAATGCTTGGAATGGTCTTGTGGCGTGGACATTCACAGTCAACATGACTTTGATCTCCAGAAAGATAGAAGACCAGTTATGAGACCATGATTGAAAGACTTTCTGAGTATTTATGCTGAAGACATTGACATAATAGGCAAGTCATGATTTCCATACATTGTCCTTCAGATGTAAAATAGAATTGGTTTTCAAAGCAAAACCAAATTTTCCTTGACGTCGTTTTATTAAATAATTAGATTTGTTCAATATTTAACTATCTTAGCAGTGCCCCATCACAATTTTAACACTTTAATACATTTATTTTGAAATGAAAAAAATCCTCATCAAATTATGAGTATTATTGAATTTAACCCTGTAAGCTGGAATAGTTTAATATTATCTTTCTTCTTTGACACCCTGTAATACTCATGTAACAGCGCTGTTCACAGCCCGTGAAGTATGTTATAACTGAGTACATCTTTACTTGACATCATGAATATAATCAGATACACAGAGGGTCAAAGACATTAAATAACCCTTTGATCTAAGTGATACTTGGTTGAGTTTAGGGTCTATCCTTTTCAATGACTGTTTGCTCTTGTTGTTACCTAGTTTTCATCATTTTTGTTTTATAATCAGGTCTTCGTCTGCCCGTATTTCAAATTTAAACAATCTCCCTCAAAAGATAATTGACATGTTAGATTTTTGAACTACAGTCCTAAACTATGGAATTTAATACACAAAGCTATAAGGGATGCAGACTCAGTTGACACTTTTAAACAGCTGCTCAAAACCCATTTATTTATCCTTGCTTTTAACTAACGTCTTTCTGACTTGAAAAAAAAATTAATGCTTAATTTTATTATCTTGTTTGTACTTTTATCCCATTGTAAAACATTTAAACTACATCGTCTGTATGAAATGTGCTCTATAAATAATAATTATTATTATTTTATGCTCCATTTAATAGTTCTCAATCATTCAATAACAATTTTGTTATGAGCTTTCTTCAACAGCTCAACTGCAGTGTAACTGGTTTATTTTCCCATTTTTATAGATCTTTGGGAGTTCAAAACTATCAGGCATTGTGGTTAAACAGACTATTTGTGCAGAGTGTTTTAGTATATTGCATAGACGTAATGAGTTGTTTGTGACATTGCAAAGTTCCCTAGCAGCTTTGAACAATGATGATAACATGAGGTCACCTGCTTTTTGAAATCACGTGGCAAGTTACTGTAGAAATCTATGAAATTTGATTGTATAAGTTTCAACCTTCTGTCTGTTTTATTACTGGAAAATGTCTGCATGTTTTTACAAAGTTTTACCTAATTTAAATAATTTTCTGGGATAATGTTCTCATGGCTTTTACCACTTTGAAACTGATTTCTTTATCAAGAATGCACCACGAAATGGAAGAATGAAAATAAACATAGATTTATCTCTGTGATGTGGCCAGAGAGGTATATTTTTAAAATTTAGATTTATTTCCTTGTTATAAGTAAAAGGGCTTGGAAGTTCTCCTGTGTCCATGAGACTATAAGACACAAGAGCAGAGTTGGGCCATTCGGCCCATCATGTAGGCTCTGCCATTCAATCATGACAGATTTATTCTCCCTCTCAACCCCATCCTCCTTCCACCTTGTCATAAAGTTTAACACCCTTACTAATTAAGTACATATCGTCATCCTCTTTAAGTATACCCAATGACTTGGTCCCCACAGCTGTTGGTAGCAAAAATTTCCACAGATTCACCACGATCAAGAGTTATCCCACGCCCACACTTCAGAAAGTCTGATCACCTGGCTGTATTTCTACTCCCTGAGCATAGGCAAAGACTGAAGACTGCAGCACCAGTAGTGAGGACCAAGAAATTTGGAAAGTGCTTACAGGACTGCATTGGATGGGTGGACTGGACTGTATTTAGGGATTCATCTTCGAATCTGGATGGACATTCATTTGTTGTTACTGACTTCATTAAACCCTGTGTGGATGAGTGCGTGGCATTTAAGTCTAGAAGCCTAGGTCTGTACAAGAAAACCAGGTATGACTTGCAGAGAATGAAGAAACAATTCCAAGCAAGGTTGGAGGTGAGATCAGATGCATGTCAACTCTGTCAGAGGTTTCAAGACATTATTTCCTACAAAGTAAAATCCAATAGCATGAATGGCAGCAATGCTTCACTACCAGATGAGCTCAATGCCTGCGAAACCCACTTTAAAAGGGAGAACATAACTACAGGTGTGAAGATCCTAACTACACCCGGTTACCCTGTGATCTCTATCTCAAAGGGCAATGCCAGCTGTCTTTCAGGAGGATGAGCCCTTGCAAGGCAGCAGGCCCTGACAGAGTAGTTGGTAAGGTTTTGAAAAATGGTGCCAACCAACTCACGGGAGTTTACAAGGGCATTTTCAACTTCTCACTGCTATCATTGGAAGTTCCCACCTGCTTCAAAAAGGCAACAATTATACCAGTGTCTAAGGAGAGTAGTGTGAGCTGCCTTAATGATTATCGTCCGGTAGTGCTCACATCTACAGTGATGAAATGCTTTGTCAGGTTGGTCATGGCTAGAATGAACTCCTGCGTAGTAGATCTATGGCAGATGCAATCTCAATGGCTCTTCACCTGCCCTTAGATCACCTGGACAATACCTCTCTCTGCAATTGGATCCTTGATTTCCCAATCGGAAGACCACAATCTGTGCAGATTGGTGATAGTATCTCCTCCTCACTGACAATTAACACTGGCACACCTGTGTGCTTAGCCCACTGCTCTACTCTCTCTATACCCATGACTGTGTGGCTAGGCATAACTCAAATACTATCTATATGTTTGCTTATGAAACAACCATTATTGGTAGAATCTCAGATGGATATGAGAGGCCATACAGGAGTGAGATTTACCAGCTAGTGGTGTCGCAGCAACAACCTTGCACTCAACGGCAGTAAGACCAAAGAGCTGATTGTGGACTTCAGGAAGGGTAAGACAAAGGAACATGAACCTATCCTCACAGGGGGATCAGAAGTGGAGAGAGTGAGCAATTACAATTTCCTAGGTGGCATGATCTCTGAGGACCTAACCTGGTCCCAATATATTGATGCAGATATGAAGGCAAGACATTGGCTATACTTCATTAAGAGTTTGAGGAGATTTGGTTTGACACCTAAAGCACTCAAAAACTTCTACAGATGTACCATGGAGAGCATTCTGACAGGCTGCATCACTGTCTGGCATGGGGGTCGGGGGCTACTGCACAGGATTGAAAGAAGCTACGGAAAGTTGTAAAATTAGTCAGCTCCATCCTGGGTACTGGCTTCTGTAGTATTCAAGCCATCTTCAAGGAGCAATACCTCAAAAAGGTGGTGTCCATTATTATGTTCCCCCATCATCCTGGACATCCCCTCTTCTCATCGTTACCGTCAGGTAGGAGGTACAGAAGCCTTGTTACGGCATTAACAACAATGAATATAGAAATGAGTCAGGGTTTTATAAACAAACATAAACATTTATTAAACTCTGCTCAACAACAGCGAAAAGAATTCAAATGGCTAACTTAACCGGAAGTTAACTGCTATACGGCAACTTTGGAACAGTTCTTAAAAGGGTAAATTCGAAAACAGTTCTTAAAGTGGTAAATTCAAACACTGTCTTAAAAAGGTAAATTCAAAAGTCCAAGTGATTTACACAGTCAATAAGGCGAGACTTCTCTGGAAATGGATTTCTTCGAAGACGGGATGTTACTGCTGATTCTGTCCAAAGGATTCACAATGAAGGAAATAAAACAGCTTAAAGGAACTGACCTTTTTCTGGTGAGTGAACACTGCACAAACTTCCCTGCTTTTGCAGGAGTTATCTCAGATACAGGAAACCATATTCTGAACGAATCCTCAATAAGGTCAATCCTTCATTAAACCGCCGAACGACTCCAACTTTATTCAGATCCTTCAGGTTCCCATCCTTTAGTAAGGTCTTCACTCTCCAATACTACTGTAAAGGTAAATCAAAGACACACCAACAAAGCTGGCAGCGACTGGTGAAACTGCCGGCACAATGATTTTACCTTACAATAGAAAGTAGGACTCCACTTTAAAATGAAACTGCATCATGAGACGAATACGCAGCATAACGGAGTAACTAGGAAAGCAAACAACAACTCAACTGAAAGTAAATGTGTCTGTCTGTCTGTCTGTATCTTGTTTTATGGCGGTTGGCATCCAGCTTAATGGTGCATTACCGCCACCCTCTGCTCCGGAATGTGCACTAGACATACATTCTAAATCCCTTCACCCAATCACACACACACACACACACACACACACACACACACACACACACATATATACAAACCTACACTTCACCCTCCCATCTTTGACCATCCTAGTATCCTATTCCTGTTTATTCATCATATCCTATAAAAAACCCCTGTACCCCTTAAAAACATTAAAAATACCCGGACTTGTTCTCTCTCACAAATGCCCAGCAACCCTCTTAATGCGAATTCCTGCATCCTCAACTCCCTTAATTTATTTCTCATCATCTCTCTCTGTATCCCATACTTCCTGCAACACAAAACTACATGTTCTACTGACTCCTCTTCCTGACATTCCTCACACAATCCTGTCTGGTGTTTCCCTATCATTTTCAATGTTTTGTTTAATGCACAATGCCCCAGCCTTAACCTGGTCCACACAATTTCCTCTCTTCTGTTTCCATTACCTACCCTAGTAACTGCAACACTCTTTTGTATTTGATATAAATGCCTTCTTTTCCCCTCCCTGTCCCATCTTTCTTTCCACATTCGGTTGACTTTTTCCCAGATTACACACTTAACCTCTGCTTTACTGATACTAATGTGCATTTCCACATTTTCTTTCTTTAATGCCCTCTTTGCCAACTCATCCACCCTCTCATTCCCCTTCACCCCTACATGTGCTGGAACCCATAGAAATTTTACCTGACCTCCCTGATTTGCAATTCTTGTACCTAACTGAAGGACTTCATAAAGTACATCTTGCCGACTGTTTGTGTGAAAAGACCTTAAACTTGCTAGAGCTGAGGATGAATCTGAACATATCAATGCTTTGGCTTGTCTGGCTTTCTGCACCCATTGCAACGCAACCAACACTGCCAGCATCTCCACTGTAAACATCCCTAACTTATTAGATGTTCTTCTGCTGATTCCAATTTCTTTTGCTAGTATTACCACCCCAAACCCTGTCACTCCTGTTTCAGGTTCCTTCGCACCATCCGTATAAATGTGAGTATAATCACTATACTTTTCCATCACATGACAGTTAAATGCATTTACCAAATCATTTTATGTCTTTCTTTCCTTTTTACCTCTAACAAATGCCAGTCTATGTCAGGCCATACAAGCTTCCATGGAGCTACAACCGGATAAACTACTGAAGGACTTATCCTCAGATCAAACACTCCACATTCTTTCACGATATCATTCCCTACCCGACTAAAGGTATCCCTCTGAAACCTCCCATTTTCCCAGCACTCCTGCAACACTCCTTTAGTAGGGTGAGAATCATTGTGCTCCTGCAAGTTAGCCCAGTAGTTTGCCATCAGTTGCATCCTTCTTAGTTCCAAAGGCATTATTCCCATTTCTACCTGTAGGGCTGACACTGGTGACATTTTAAAAGCCCCACTGCACACTCTCAAGGCCTGAGCCTGAATCACATCCAGTTTCCTTATAAGAGACCTAGCTGCTGATCCATATACTATATTTCCATAATCCAATACAGATCTCACTATAGCCACATACATTCTCTTCAAAGCTGAACAACTTGCTCCCCATTCCCTACCAGTCAAACATCTCATCACATTTATTACTTTTTTATATTTCTCCTCAACTTTCCTGATATGGTCTGCCCATGTTAATCGTGAATCAAATATAACTCCCAGAAATTTAAATGATGCAACCCTTTCTAATTCAACCCCATACATCCTTAACTTCTTCCCTACCTCAACCCTTTTCCTGGTAAAAAATACAGTTTGAGTTTTATCTACTGAAAATCTACATCCCCAATCATAACCCCACTCCACCACTTCATCAATTGCTTCTTGTAGTTTCCTGATTATATGGTCTATGTTCCTGCCTCTTTTCCACAAGGCCCCATCATCCGCAAACAGTGACCTACCTATATCCACTGGTACCTTTGTGAAGACATTATTGATCATAATGATGAAAAGTAACGGGCTAATCACACTACCTTGAGGTGTGCCATTTTCCACTATGTACTGTTTTGATAATTCTGATCCAATCCGAACTTGAATTTTTCTACCAAACAAAAAATCTTTAATCCAATTAAAAACTCTCCCACCAACCCCCATCTTGTGCAGTTTAATTAATAATTCTTCCTTCCACATCATATCATGGGCTTTTTCTATGTCAAAAAATACTGCAACTACTGACTCTCTATTTGCCTGGGCCTTCCCTATTTCAGTCTCTAACATTATCACTGAGTCCATGGAATTCCTTCCCTTTCTAAAACCACTCTGATAACTTGCCAGCATTCCCGTTTTCTCAAGCTTATATGATAACCTTTCTGTTATCATCCTTTCCATTATCTTACATATACTTGATGTTAATGCAATTGGTCTGTAGCTAGTGGGTTTTGACAGATCCTTGCCGGGCTTCCTTATTGGAATTACTACTGCTTCTTTCCATGCACTTGGTAATCTTCCCTCCTCTCACACTCTGTTATAAAAATGCAGCAACTTCAAGAGCGCTCCTTCTCCTAGACTTTTTAGCATCACAGAGCATATCAGATCTTTCCCTGGGGAGGTTGGTCTCGATCTCTTTATTGCTCTCACCATTTCTGCTAATGTAAATGGATCATCAATTATATCATCTGTTCCTTCCCTCCTGCTTAACACACCTGGGTGTTGGCTCATTATTCTTTCCCTTCTTCTTCTCCCTTCTTCAGACAAATTTTCTGAACTGTGTATCAGTACAAATGACTTGGCCATGACCTCAGCCTTATCCCTACTGGAGACTGCAGTTTCCTCCTCAGATATCATTACTGGATATTCCCATTCCCTTCTATCTCCTCCCATCCTCTTAATCATTCCCCATATTTCTCCCACAGGTGTTGTTCTTCCTACCTTGTCGCAAAAACTCCTCCAACTTGCTCTTTTAGCTTGATGTATAGTTCTTCTCACCACTGCCTGTGCTTTCTTATATCGAACCAAATGCTGCATATTATGGATTCTTTTAACTAGCCTGAATGCTCTATTTCTGTTTTTTACAGCTCTGTCCACCATGGTACCAGTTTTCTATTCATCCTATTTTTACTCCTAGGTATAGATCCTTTTGCTGCCATGATAATTCCTGAAGTCACCTGACCGTTTAATTCATCTACATTTCCAGAAATATCAATCTTTGTCAACCCTTCTTCAATCAACTTCTGGAACTTACCCTAATCAGCTTTTTCAAACACCCACTTTGGGGTTCCGCCACCTGGTCTTACTTCAACTCTTTCACCCACTGAACACAAACCTGGGTAGTGATCACTGCCTACTGCTGAAGCAGTCCAAACTCCCCACTTACTAATGCCAGCCAAGGTATTAGACACTAACGTAATATCTAACACTGACTCAGTTCCTGTTGTTATATCTATCCTTGTGCCGCTACCATCATTCATACATACCAAATCCCTTTCTTCCATCAAATCTTCAATTACCTTTCCATTTGGATCTGTAATCTGATCCCCCTATATTGTGCTATGAGCATTGAAATCTGCACACCACACTACTTTATGTCTGTTTTGTCCTTGTATCTTTAATAGGCTGTCCAAATCCAATCTTTTACATGGATTGTAGTAGTTAATTATAACCACTTCCTCCCCTCTCTCCCACACTTCCACCACTATGTATTCCTGATCATCTCCTTTTTCCAGTACCCTATATGGTATACCTTGCTTGATTAACATAGCACAACCCCCTCCTCCCCCTAGATTTCTATCTTTCCTTATCATTGTATACCCATATACCACAAAGTCTAAAGTTGGTTTTAACCAAGTTTCCTGAATACACACTACATCCGGTTTTACAACCAGTTCTTTAATAAAGTGCTTGAATTCCTGGCTATTGGCCAGTAAGCTCCTTGCATTCCATTGTAAAAGAATCACCATAATTAGTATTAACCAACACATGACACTTCCTGGCTTGACTGATTACTGAGGTTCTCCCTCACTTCCTCCCATGTCAGTCCTACTAACCCTAAATGGTTTACTGCTGCTTTTACCACCAGCTGAATTTTGTCACTTTTTGACTTTACCTCAGCCGTACTACTAATCACTCCTGCAATGAATGTTACTAGAGCCTTTTTGTCTACATAAATCCTGTCATTTGTCCTTTGTTGCATCTCTCGTATCCCTATTGCTCCCTGTTCATTAGCATTATTCTGCTCTCTTGACATTCTTACAGCTTCTGCATAAGTGATCTTTCTTTTCACTCTTATTTCTTGAATTTTAGTCTCCCGTCTTACAACCTCACACCCACTATATGCAACATTATGAGCTCCTCCACAATTGCAGCATTTTGGTGAACTCCTGTTCCGCACTTTCCATATTCATGATCACCCCCACATCTAGCACATCTCCTCTGCCTTTTACAGTTTTTAGCCACGTGTCCAAACCTTTGACAATTATAGCACCTCAACGGCTTTGGCACATACACCCTTACTGGGGAACTCATGAAACCCAGGAACACCTTCCTTGGCACTCTTTCTTCTTCAAATTCAATCAATACTGTTTCACTTTCCTTTTTCACTCCCTCCTTTGTTGTTTTCAGTCTTTGAACATTCATTACTTTCCCTCCTTTGATATTCCTCTTTATCTCCTCCATATTTATACTCATTGGTATCCCCGTGATCACTCCTTTACAACCACTATTTAGTGCTCCCACCCTCCCAGTGTATTCCACCTTGCATTTTCCTATCTCTTTTAGCTTGAGTGCTTTCTCAAGTTGTTCCTCATTCGCACATCTTACCAATAAGTTGCCATCATTAAGGACTTTTGCAAATATTTCTCCTATCTTATTTGTCAGAGTTGTTGTTAGCACAAATGGGTTAATTTTCTTCATATATCCCTGAGCCTTCTCATTAAACCTAATTATGACAACACCTCCTCTCTGAGCTTGTTCATCTTCCTCACTTTCAGAGCTTTCTCCACTATCATTTCTTATTCTTTTATTCCCTTTGTCTTGGTTTTTGTTCATCCGACCCCTCACTACCTCCTCATTCCCTTTATTTCTCCCTTCACAATAATCCACCTCTCCCCAGCTGCCTACTTCTGGTCCCAAGTCTTTATCCCTCTCCTTCTCCACTTTCTTTCCCTCAACCCCGCCTCTTATCTTGTCCGCCATTACCGGACCCACACGACCCCCTCCCAGCAATTTCCGTTCCTTCCCCACTCTCTTTCCCTCAACAGGTTCCAAACCACATTCACACATCAAGCAAAACACAGCCAGCTTCCAGTCGAGGCAACTCCCTCCGCTCGCCGTTCGCACTTCACCGTCAATGGTACCCACGACGATGGCCCAGGGATCTTCCTTTTATACCTGTTGTGAACATGTCATCACGTGACCTCACACTGGCAGGAAAATTACATCGCCCCACCATCACAAAGCCATTACATCATGGTCATAAGACAGTCACAAGATACCCATGGGATATGTAACATCCTGAAGGCACACACTCAGTGATTCAGGATCAGCTTTTTCCCCTCTGTCATCCGATTCCTAAATGGACTTTGAAACCATGCACTTTACCTCACTTTTTTATATATTATTTCTGCTTTTACTATTTTTAATTTAACAATTTAATACACATATACATATGTTTGTACTTATGTAATTGATTTACTTTATTTTTTTCTATCTTATCAAATATTGTACTGCTGCTGCTAATTTAACAAATTTCACAACATATGCTGGTGATATTAAACCTGATTCTGATTCTGGTCTAATGAAGTTACTCCTTGTCTCTGTTTTATTCTGAGTCTGTGCCCTCTGATGTTAGACTCTGCCACTATTATAACCAGCCTCTGCATGTTCCCTCAATATTCAGCAGGTTTCAATAAGATCCCTCTTCATACCTCTGAACTCCTGCGAGTTCAGGCCTGGAGCAATCAGTTATATGAGAGGTGCTGATGAAGGGTCTCGGCCTGAAACAGTGACTGTTCTTTTATTTCCATAGTTGCTAACTGACCTGCAGAGTTTCTCCAGCATTTTGTATGTGTTGTTCTTATTGGGGATTATTAAATCACACTGAAGATATGAATAAGCTCATTCTGGAAAATTTACTCATGAACATAAATGTTAATTGGAGAAGCCCATTTAGCCCCTCAGTCCTTTTCTATTACTCAAGATTTTGCTAATATTTCATCTCTGAATCATTTTTCAAGATTAATTCCATATCCCTTAGTTCATTTACTCTGTGACCAATAATACTTCAGCAGCATTCACCAGATCACAATACAAAAGGTGAGTTTAAAGATTAGCATTTAGAAATTCATCATACAATGCTAATTAATACTTGCAAAATATTTATAGATAATGCAGTGAGTCAAAAATGTTGGAACTGCTTAAGTTATAGGAATGGCATGGTAGGATAGTGGTTAGCACAATGCTTAGCACAACACTTTACAGTACAGGTGTCCCAGGTTCAATTCCCTCTACTGCCTATAAGGAGATTGTATGTTCTCCTTGTGACGGCGTGGGTTTCTTCCAGGTGTTCCGTTTCCTCCCACAACCAAAGATATACTGGTTAGTAGGTAAACTAGCCATTGTAAATTGTCATGTGATTAGGCTAGGATTAAATTGGGTGGGGGAGGGGCTGTTGCTAGGCAGTATGGCTCAAAGGGCCAGTAGGAGGGCCCATTCAGCGCAGTATGTCAATAAATTTAAAAATAAAAATAAATAAAGCCACGAAGGAATCAGATGCAGTGCAGCTTTCTTTTCCAATCTTGTTTCTTACTGGTAGCAAAATTCTTTGTATACCCATTTCATATGGAGGCTATTGCTTGAGATCTTGCTATTTTAGGCTTTAGTTTATTGATAACAAATGCATTTTCCTTGGCTTATACTCATAGCCGACAGTTTAGATTTTGATCTTGAACTTATACATAGATCTTCTGCAAAGGCAAAAACCAGTTAAATTATATGACGTATATTGATGAACAGACCTTGCATTGAATCATGCAAGTGATAATCTTACTATTATTCAGCAGAGCAGAGTGGAGGCAATCCATTTATAAAGAAGAAATGTTGGCCACTGAAAAGCGCTGGTTATCAGCAATCACCTTAGTTGGACCATTCTCCACTGAATCTGTTTTCTAACTTTATTTGGAAAAAGCAATCTGATCATGTTGCTGCACTGAATTGATTTTCCTTTCCTTGGTCTGTTTCCCAATGTATGGCATTTATTCCAGGCAGCCAAGCTCCAAATTAACTGATAAGTTGAAGAAAGTATCAGTTAATACAACCTGGTCGTATGATAAGCAGAGTCAGCAAATGCATTCTGGATATCCAATTGATAAATATTTCTGCCCAACATTGGTATTGCCAGAAGAAATCAGGCTATGCTTATTGGACAGGACATGTTGACAAATGCTATATCTTTTTTATAAGATTACACTCAAAAAATTTATGATTACTTATTCTCAGCAAGAAGGAACTATTTTCTTTAGAACTTGTTTGTCTCCACATGTTGCGATTTAAACGTTAAGAAAAAAGCAAGTAAGTGGATTTTCTTTCTCCTACTAATTAGACCATGTTTTATATCAGAAATTTTGAAGGAAATTTTAATGCTTCAGAAAGAGATTGGTGAGATATAAATATTTAAAGTGTCTCAGATCCAGATCCTATTTAGTTTAAATGTGCCCACTCCTGGTTTAATAGTGGTTGGAGTTGGGTAGGGAAAGAAATAGGAAACTTAATCAATGAAGTAGATCTTTTAAATATTTGAATAATGTCCCAAGCCTGGAACTTTGTCTCCGTTTTAGAATTAAAGATGTTAGACTCAATTTCCCTGGCTCTGGAAAGTCCAATAGTTATGAGAAGCAAGAACAGGTGGACGGAAGACCTAAGTTCCAATTTAACAATGCCAGGAGGAGAAGGAATGACTATTTTCAACAAAAAAAGAACAGACATGCATTCCTCTTGAATTTTACCAATAAACAAATATTTTCCTGGACTGCTGTGTACATACATCTATTGATGCTTCTGGCCACATCTTCAGTGATGTTCCTGGAATCATCGGGTGTTTCGGGTCTTTCAACATCATACACCCTCCTCCAGGTGACCCAGCCGGGGCTGATCAGACCCCAGCTTGTGTCCAGATGGCTAGCTACTTATGACTCCATGGCTCCCCTCTTTTGAGCCACAGCCATCTTGAGGCCCTCTCTGCCGCATCGGTGGTACTGCGGATGGCTCTCCTCTTCCTCTCTTCCTCGATGCCCAAAATGCTGAAGGCTCTAACTAAAGAACGGGCTATGAATCCAACCTCCACTGGGAGACACCTCGCTCTCCATCCAGCCTGCTGACAGTTGCTGACCAGTCCTGCGTACTTGGAGAGCTTCCTTTCAGAGGCCTCCTCCAAGCTATCTTCCCATGGGACTGTCAGCTCCAGCAGCACCACTTGCTTAGTAGACTCAGACACTAGGACAATGTCCTGTTTCCCACATGATCATTTGTCTAATAGTGTTTGATGAGTTTTTGAATACTACAGTGTACTTCTATCAGTCATTTTTCATATTATTTTCTCACTACCTGTAGATATAGAATGCACTGGCTATGGTTTGATGTGTTACCAGATGTTTTCATGCTTATTGACTGTTATTAATCTTCACTTTGCTGTATGGAAATGCCTTCCTGTTAAGAAAGTATTGATTTTGACAAAAAGGATTTTTCCAGATTTTGAACTTTAAATGCCACAGATTCATTATATAAATTATAAGAGTTCTTTAGATTTACAAGGACGTTGCCTGGATTGGGGAGCATGCCTTATAAGTGTAAGTTGAGTGAACTCAGCCCTTTCTTCTTGGAGCGACGGAGGATGAGAGGTGACTTGATAGAGGTGTACAAGATAATGACAGGCATTGATCATGTGGATAGTCAGAGGCTTTTCTCCAGGGCTGAAATGGCTAGCACGAGAGGACATAGTTTTAAGATGCTTGGAAGTAGGTACCGGATCCTCGTTATATGAGTCTTCAGACAATGCGGATTCACCGTTATGCGAAGAACCTATTTCTATCAACTTCTCCTTATATGTGTTGAACAGTTATGCAAGGAGCACTGTTTTCCCGCCAATACAAGCCACGTGCACACGCCTCGCAGTCTCACTCCCACCAGTCTCGCATTGGTTTTGGCAACATGTGAGTGTGCGATCTTGCACTCTTAAACTTTTGTTGTTTTTACCTACGGTGCAGTGATTTTCTGCTTAAAATATTTAACTATGCCTCCTAAGCATCCAATGTCAAGTCCTCGGCCATCAGCCAAGCGGCGGAGAAATGCTTTAACACTTGAAAAAATGTTGGAAATTATAAATAGGGCCGCGTCAGGTGAAGGTAACACAGCTCTGGGGCGCTACTTCGGCCTGGGTGAGTCCACGATCAGAAGCATAAAGAAAAATGCTGAGAAAATAAAAAGTGCAGTGATTGATTCATCACAAGCGTCTTCAAAGATTGTTGCCAAAGTGCATAACAGGATTATGACAAAAATGGAGAAAATGTTGAGCTTGTACATTGAGCATGAAACAAAGAAAAAAACAACACTTAGTTTCGATCATCTTTGTGTAAAAGCTTTGGAAATTTATGGTCGCCTTTGTTCAGAGGCTAGTGAGGAATTGTCAAGTGATATTGTTAGCTTTAATGCAAGTAGGGGATAGTTTTCTAAGTTTGCTAATCGTCACAGGCTTCACAACTTAGCTGTGCATGGTGAGCAAGCTAGTTTAGAACGGAGTCTGCATTTCAGTTGTTCCCTGCAGTCAATCCTTCTTCCCTACAAGCAAATTTACGCTGAAACGCAAAATGCTGCCAAGCAAACAAACCTCACAACTTTCTTCAAACTGGTTTCATTTCCTGCTGCTGGCAGTTCTGAGAGTTCTGTGAGTCTTCCTTCACCCCTTGCTATCCTTAATGATCCTAACGACTCACAACCATCCACCTCATCCATGTAAAGCTGCCCGACACCACTGCACAATCACTCATCTCCTGGAGCCAACACACTTGCCACCTTGGTGAGTACTGTACATCATAGTATGTTAACTTTCTATGAATTATTACGTTGAATATTACTTTAAATTGATGAAATATAATATGAATGTTGCTTTGTGGTACTGCTTTTGTGTCGTACAGGTACGAAAATGTGAATAAATTACAGATAAAACATATTTAGGAAGCCCTCCAGAATGCATCCCTAGTTTCTCCATTTAAATAATTATTCACATTATGCATCGACTGCGAGGAACGTATCCCTTGCATATAACGAGGATAGGGTGATACAGAGGAGATGTCAGGGGTAAGTTTTTTACGCAGAGAGTGGTGAGTGCGTGGAATGGGCTGCCGGCAGCGGTGGTGGAGGCGGAAACGATAGGGTCTTTTAAGAGACTCCTGGATTGCTACATGGAGCTTAGAAAAATAGAGAGCTATGGGTAAAGCGTAGGTAGTTCTAAGGTAAGGAGGTGTTCGCCACAGCTTTGTGGGCCGAAGGGCCTGTATTGTGCTGTATGTTTTTTATATTTCTATGTTTCTTTCTTCATTGTGGGTGTCACTAAGGGCAGCATTTATAGCCCATCTGTTTTCACCTTTACAAAAGAATGATTACATTTCTTCTTGTTGAACTACCATAATCTGCTTGGTATAGACATTCTTATAAGCAAGAATTTCCAGGATTTTCACCTAGGAACTGGGTACTGCTGCCTAAACATCTAAATTCATAAAGATCATGTCTAGAATTTGGTATTCTGATTAAGCCATGATACAATATCCCAGTACCCCTATTATTTACTCTCTCAGGTATTGGGAGTAGCCTGTAATTTAAACAAAGACATTTTATTAACAAAAAAAAATCTGTTGGAATTTTTACTATAATATTTTTTCCAAAGCATCAGCCTCAGGAATTTGCTCCATTTATCATTGAGACAGCAGTCAGTTGCATGACACAATCCTTAGAGAGATGATGACATTAAATGAAGTAGCATTTTAATCCAGCCCTAAAAAATAAACTATTATTAGAATCTAACAAAATGAGCAATTGGCTAAATTCAACATCAGAAAACCCTGTGAAGTTAAAACAAGTTTTGCGCAATATCAATAGACTGAAGTCTGAATTTGTGAACTTAATCAGGTTAACTTTCACACATATATCCTGGAGTCCCCCTCATGCAGAGTAAGGATATTCATTGAACCTTTTCCTCCTCTATCATTGTTTGCAACAGGATTCAGAGATTTAGTTCATTGCCTGTGGGATCACTTAACACTGCAATCGATTTCTTCAGCTGTTTAAAATGCACACAGAAATGTATTATGACTTCATCAAGTGTGCCTAATGTTATGCTCTATCAAGGTTCAACATCTAGGTTGAAGGTGATGGACAAATAAACAGTACTCCAAATAATGAGATCGTTAATTAATTCTACTACTGCTCATAATGTGCTTTGTATAACCGGTGTTGATCTGTAAATCAATTCCTGATTCGCTTCACTAGCTACTAAATTAGATGAATCCATACAGATCCATAATACAGATTCACAATTCATTGAAAATGGCATCTGGGTAAATAGGGTTATAAAGAGAACTTCTGACACATTGGCCATCATTATTCAGGGTATTGAGTACAGGAGTCGGGATATTACGTTGAAGTTGTATAAGATGTTGGTGAGGCCAAATTTAGCGTATGCTATTCTGGTCACCTGCTGACAGGAAATATCCTGCAGGGAGGAATGATAAATAAATGAATGTGAAATATGAATCTCAGACCTAAACATATTCAAAGGCCCCTTTAGAACAGAGATGAGGGGGAATTTTTTTTTGCCAGAGGCTGGTGAAACTCTGGAATTCCACAGATGGCTCTGGAGGGCAAGTCATTAGGTAGATTAAAGGAGGAGCTTGATAAGCTAATGATTGGCGAGTCATTTGGGGTTGCAGAGAGGGTGTGAAGGAGTGGGGTTGGGAGGAGGAATTGGTCAGCCATGGTCTAGTGACAGAGTGGGATTGATGGGCCTAATGGCCTCATTCTGTTCCTATGTATGATGGAGTTATGGACATTAATACATTTTTATGTATTTAGGAGCAAAACCAGGCCATTTGCTCATCAAGCCTGCTCCGCCACATCAACTTGGGTGATCCACTTCCTTCTCAACCCCATTGCCTTACCTTTTCCCTGTAAGCTTTCATCCCCTGACTAACCCAGAGCCGATCAACCTCCACCCTCACTTTAAACAGATTCAATAACCTGGCCTCCGCAGCCACCTGTGGTAATGAATTTGAGAGATTTACCACTCTCTGGCTAAAGAAATTCCTCCTAATCTCTGTTCTAAATGGACATCTCTCTATTCTAAGGCTGTGTCATCTGGTCCGAGACTCCTCCCCTATCCCCCCCCCAGGAAACAACCTCTCCACATCCACTCTATCTAGGGTTTTCAAAGCCTATCTAGGCTGTTATGCTGTTCTAGGCTTACCTTGTCAGCCACAGTTATGTTATTTGCATTTAGAATATCTCTTCTTCTTAGGGATGTATCTATCCTGCACCTTCCGAATTGCTCCCAGAAATTCCAGCCATTGCTGTTCTGCCTTCATTCCTGTTAGTATCCCCTTCCATTCAACTTCGGCCAGCTCCTCTCTCATGCCTCTGTAATTCCCTTTACTCCACTGTAATACTGATATATCTGACTTTAGCTTCTCCCTCTCAAATTACAGGGTGAAATCAAATTATGTTCTCCCTCTCAAATTACAGGGTGAAATCAAATTATGTTCTCTTTCTCCTATGGATTCCTTTACTTTAAGCTCCCTAATCAAATCCAGTTCATTACACAACACCCAATCTAGAATAGCTGATCCCATAATGTGCTCAACCACAAGCTGATCTGAAAAGCAGGCATTCCATATAACCATATAACCATATATAACAATTACAGCACGGAAACAGGCCATCTCGGCCCTTCTAGTCCGTGCCAAACTCTTACTCTCACCTAGTCCCACCGATCTGCACTCAGCCCATAACCCTCCATTCCTTTCCTGTCCATATAGCTATCTAATTTAACTTTAAATGACAGCATCGATCCTGCCTCAACCACTTCTGCTGGAAGCTCGTTCCACACAGCTACAACTCTCTGACTAAAGAAATTCCCCCTCACGTTACCCCTAAACTTTTGCCCTTTAACTCTCAACTCATGTCCTCTTGTTTGAATCTCCCCCACTCTCAATGGAAAAAGCCTATTCACGTCAACTCTATCTATCCCCCCAATAATTTTAAATACATCTATCAAGTCCCCCCTCAACCTTCTACACTCCAAAGAATAAAGACCCAACTTGTTCAATCTTCCTCTGTAACTTAGGAGATGAAACCCAGGTAACATTCTAGTACATCTTCTCTGTACTTTCTCAATTTTGTTGACATCTTTCCTATAATTCAGTGACCAGAACTGTATACAATACTCCAAGTTTGGCCTCACCAATGCCTTGTATAATTTCAACATAACATCCCAATTCCTATACTCAATGCTCTGATTTATAAAGGCCAGCATACCAAAAGCTTTCTTCACCACCCTATCCACATGAGATTCCACCTTCAGGGAACTATGCACCATTATTCCTAGATCCCTCTGTTCTACTGCATTCTTCAATGCCCTACCATTTACCATGTATGTCATATTTTGATTAGTCCTACCAAAATGTAGCACCTCACATTTATCAGCATTAAACTCCATCTGCCATCTTTCAGCCCACTCTTCTAAGTCGTCTAAATCTCTCTGCAAGCTTTGAAAACCTACTTCATTATCCACAACTCCACCTATCTTGGTATCATCTGCATACTTACTAATCCAATTTACCACCCCATCATCCAGATCATTAATATATATGACAAACAACATTGGACCCAGTACAGATCCCTGAGGCACACTACTAGACTCCGGCCTCCAATCTGACAAACAGTTATCCACCACTACTCTCTCGCGTCTCCCTTCCAACCACTGCTGAATCCATTTTACTACTTCAATATTAATACCTATTGATTGAACCTTCCTAACTAACCTTCCATATAGAACCTTGTCAAAGGCCTTACTGAAGTCCATGTAGACAACATCCACCACTTTACCCTCATCAACTTTCCTAGTAACCTCTTCAAAAAATTCAATAAGATTTGTCAAACATGACCTTCCATGCACAAATCCAAGTTGACTGTTCCTAATCAGACCCTGTCTATCCAGATAATTATATATACCATCTCTAAGAATAATTTCCATCAATTTACCCACCACTGACGTCAAACTCACAGGCCGATAATTGCTGAGTTTACTCTTAGAACCCTTTTTAAACGATGGAACAACATGAGCAATACGCCAATCCTCCAGCACCGTTCCCGTTTCTATGTTCTAATTCAAATGTAAGCATTCTACAAATTCTCTCTTAAGGGATCCAACGCCCTGATTTTCCCAATCTACCCACATCTATCATCATGTTGCCCTTTTGACATGTCTTTTCTATCTCTTGTTGCAATTTGTAGCTCACATCCTGGCTATTGTTTGGAGGCCTGTATATAACTCCCATTGTTGTTTTTTAACCCTGCAAGTTTCTTTACTCTACCCACAAGGACTCTACATCTTCCAAATCTATGTCACCTCTTTCTAAGGATTGATTTCATTTTTTATCAACAGGGCCATGCAGCCCCCTCTGCCTACCTGCCTGTCTTTTCTATGCAATGTGTATCTTTGAATGTTCAGCTCCCTACTATAATCTTCTTTCAGCCATGACTCGGAGTGCCCATGACATCATACCTGCCAATCTCTAATTGTGCTACAAAATCTTCTACTTTATTCCATATCCTGTGTGTGTTCAAATATAACACCTTCTGTCCAGTATCTGTCAATCCTTATTATTGTGACCCCTTTTTACACTTCCACTCATCCCACTGACTGTAATTTTGCTCTGCCTGTGCTTCCTAACAGTCTCACTACCCACTGCCTCTGTTTGTAAACCAACGTCCTTAGCCCTATCGCTCCTGTTCCCATTCCCCTGCCAAAAGAGAACTAAGCTTGAAAGAGTGCAGAGAAAATTTAAACAGATGTCGGATTCAGAATCAAATTTATTGTCACTGAAATATGCAATGAAATGCATTGTTTTGCATTAGCAATACAGTATAATACATAAAAAATTACTATAAGTTACTTTCTTTTCTTTCTTTTTCAATCTTTTTAATATCAAAATGTTAAACATAACATAGTACTAATACAAAGCTATTGGGATTACATTTTTAATAATTAATATAAAGAATATAAACTCAGTTGGCACACAGGTATTAAACCTCCCAAAATTGTACAAAATACGAATATAATATGCAAAAAAAACAGAAATAACATGAAAAAGGAAAAGAAAAAAAATGCCCCCAAAAAACCTTATCTATACAATGCTAACCAACTAAACTGAGGAAAAGAAAAAGACATGTGCTATTGTGTCATGTCAAAAAGGACCACTAGTGTCATTGACTCCTCTCCTCCATGCATATATTTAAAAGAAATAGAGCAGGTTTGGAAAAGGTCAAATTACATCATATGGAAGTGTTGAATAAATGGCCTCAAAGTCTTTTTAAATTTAATAGAAGGATCATAAATGACACTTCTAATTTTTTCTAAGTTTAAACACAACATAGCTTGAGAGAACCAATGAAATGTGGTGGGGGGATTGATCCCTTTCTAATTCACAAGAAACGGATCTTCTGGCCATTAATGTAAGAAATGCAATCGTCCGACAAGCTGAAGAGGTTAAGTGATTTGGTGTAGTGAGGAGAGGCCGTTGGTAGGGCAAAATTGCAGTCAACAGGATGAGTTACAACATAAAAGGCAGACAAAATCAAAAAGGGTGAATACAGGACTGATGGTGTTATATTTGAATTCGTGCAGTGTGCAGATTAAGGTCGATGAACTTGTGGCATTTTTGCAGATTGGCGGGTATGATATTGTAGGCATCAATGAATCATGGCTGTAACACGAGTATAAATGGGAGCTTAATGTCCAAAGATACACACTGTATTGAAAGAACAAGCAGTAAGGCAGAGGACGTGGCATTGCTCTGTGGGTAAAAAAATGAAATCAAATAATTAGAAGGAGGTGACAGATGAAGAACATTTGATGGCTCTGGGCCTGTATTCACTAGACTTCAGAAGTATGAGGGGAGACCTCATTGGAACCTGTTGAACGGTGAAAAGCTTTGACTGAGTGGATGTGGAGAGGATGTTTCCTATAGCAGGAGTGTCTAAGACCAGAGGGCACTGTCTCAGAACAGAGGGGCGTCCTTTTAGAATGAAGAGGAAAAGGAATTTCTTTAGTCAGAAAGTGGTGAATCTGTGGAATTCATTGCCAAAGGTGGTGGGCCATCGCTGTGTAAACTTAAGGCAGAGGATGATAGATTCTTGATTGATCAGTGTATGAAACAATATGGGAAGAAGGCAGGGGATTCGGGCTGAGTGGAAAATTGGATCAGCCATGATGAAATGGCAGAACAGACTCACTGGGCCAGATGGCCTAATTCTGCTTCTATAGCGTATGGTCTTATTAAATGGCGGAGCAGGTTCAACAGACCAGATGCCAACTCCTGAATCTATTTCTAATGTTTCTAATGATCTTTTGCAGTTGCAAAGAGCCCACAAGCTTTAACTTTGAAGACTAGGGGTCTCAACTATCACACTACTGGCCTTTAGAACCTTTTACATTTACCTTAAAAGACAGCTAAGGCCTTGGTTTCATGTCACATTAGCAAGATGATATCTCCAATTCCATTACCACTACTCTGGAATTTTATCCTTGAAACCTTAAGGTGATGTGGGATAGAGTGGACTGTTGTGCATCATATAAAATGTACACATTGGGCATACATGTTAACTAAAGGAACTGCAAAGTACAATTAACTTATATCACTTCTATCATGTTTACTGTTTCCCAGGTTATTGTCTGTGTATTATATACTCAAGCTGTTGAGGATATTGATGCATTTTTGCAGAGGTGGTTAGGAGTTGGTGGGTTGTTGCTTTGCAGCTTATGTGTAGGAGGGGCAAGTAGGGGGGCTTTGGGGTTCTAATATATTAACTCTCACTCATTCTTTGGGGCACTCTTCTGTTTTTGTGGATGTCTGCAGAGAACAAGAAAGAAAGGATGTATTTTGTATATATTTCTCTGATATTAAAAGCAACTATTGAACTATATATCTGTATGTTTTGTTATGGGATTTATTACTTTTCATGCTTAATGTCTGTATATTTGGATTAAATGATACTTGCTTCCTTGATTTCTATAATGTTATAGGTTTTATGTATTCTTATTCTTAAATGGAGATTCAGTCCTAAGGTAAAAGTGTAATTTTTGCGTTCATGGTTTGAAAACAGAAAAAACATATCTTTGTAAGCTATAGTCCATAATTGCTTTATTCATAAAATATATTACATTCAATGATTTATTTTATCTGACCAAATGTGATTTTTAATTTATCTTATAAAGGCACTGAGTAATGGTGTAATTTGATGAAGTACATAATAAAGGGCATCTGCTTTGCTCCAATGTTCCAGATTTTCTCAACTGTTATTTCATGGTAACATTGTAAATTCCTATTATTTTGTGGTAGTACAACCAGTTCCTAACATCCCATCAATTACATCTTATGATAGATATTTTGATTTTTTTTATCAAGGTCATTTCCCCATCAGTTGTCCTTTGCAGAACTGAATGACAAAATATTGATGAGTAAACAATACATTAACGTTTCAAACACTACATCATGACATAAGGATTGAAAATTGCCAGGGTAACTATGATTCCTTAAAATGATTACTCTTCCACCTTTCTTTTTTTTAATCAGACTGCAGAGTCTCTAAGACTACTGTAGTGCATCATTTTTGACAGTACATCATATAGTGATGGCAGAAATGGAATCTGTTGGAACAAAGTTATTGTTTCATTAATCATGCATCGAAAGTGAGTTCTGAAGTTTCTTTCATACTGAGTGTCTCTATAACAACTGTGATCCAAACATATGTATGTACATTTGTCTATTACTATTGCAAATTTGCCTGCAGGGGTTCAGGCTATTTTTAATTTTGGGGGGTCTTAATCTTTAAGACAAGTTGCAATATTTGCAAAATAAATCTGACATAAGGTACCTTTCTTGAAAAGTTTGAACAATATTTACCAGTTGCCTTCATTCACTGGCTAAGTAACCTCTTCAGTGTTCTCAATTAACTTTGCAAGACAACAGAAAATTTATCTAAGGTCACAAGAGTTAAATGGATACATGAATCCATCAGTTGTACTTGCTGACTAACAACCCTTTTCAGGGACTTCAGAGGAATGAAATATAAGACTGAGTATAACTGTCAACTGAAAAGCTTACGTATATATAAAGGCCTAGACAGAGTCGATGTGGAAAGGATGTTTCCAATGGTGAGGAGTCTAGGACAAGAGGGCGCAGCATCAGGATAGAGGGGTATCCACTTAAAACAGAGATGCGGACAAACTTTTTTAGGCAGAGGGTGGTGAATTTGTGGAATTTATTACCACAGGCAGCTGTGGAGGCCAGGTCATTTGGGGTATTTAAGGCAGAGCTTGATAGGTTCTTGATTGGATACAGCAAAGACTATGGGGAGAAGTCCGGCGAGTGGGGCTGAGGAGAGGAAAAAAGGATCAGCCATGATTGCATGGTGGAGCAGACTCGATGGGCCAAATAGCCTAATTCTTATGGTCTTATTTGTTTAGCACTGTGAAATAAAAACAAATTTCTTTCTATTTTTCCTCAAGATGCTGGAAAAACATTTAACTTCAGACTTTATTATTCATTTATGAGGTGTGGATGATACCAGAAAGGCCAACAGTCAGTTATTGCCCTTTGATAATTTCTCTTGAGGATCGAGGAAACATTCTCAAAGATGCATGCTTAGCCACTGCTCTACTCTTTCTACACGCATGACTGTGTGTCTTGGCATAGCTCAAACACCGTCTATAAATTTGCTGAATTATTGTTGGCAGAATTTCAGATGGTGACGAGGAGGTACACAGGATGAGATAGGTCAGCTGGTAGAGTGGTGTTGTAATAACAACATTACACTCAATGTCAGGAAGACCAAACAATTGATTGTGGATTTCAAGAAGGTGAAGTCAGGAGACGACACATCATTCCTCATTGAAGAGTCAGCAGCTTCAAGATAGAAACAAGGAAACATAGAAGACCTACAGCAAAATACAGGCCCTTCGGCCCACAATGCTGTGCCGAACATGTACTTACCTCGGGTTACCCATAGCCCTCTATTTTTCTAAGCTCCATGTATCTATCCAAGAGTCTCTTAAAAGACCCGATTGTATCTGCCTCCACCACTATCACTGGCAGCCCATTCCACACACTCACTATTCTCTGCTTAAAAAACTTACCCCTGACATCTCTTATGTACCTGCCTCCAAGCACCTTAAAACTATGCTCTCTTGTGTTACCCACTTCAGCCCCGGGAAAAAGCCTCTGACTATTTGCACGATCAATGTCTCTCATCATCTTAAACACCTCTGTCAGGTCACCTCTCATCCTCAGTCGCTCCAAGGAAAAAAACGTCGAGTTCACTCAACCTATTCTCATAAGGCATGCTCCCCAGTCCAGGAAACATCCTTGTAAATCTTCTCTACACTCTTTCTATAGTTTCCACATCCTTCCTGTAGTGGGATAACCAGAACTGAGCACAGTTCTCTAAGTGGGGTCTGACCAGGATCCTATATAGCTGTAACATTACCTCTCGGCTTTTGAACTCAATTCCACGGTTGGTGAACGCCAATACACCGTATGCCTTCTGAACCACGCAGCCAACCTACGCAGCAGCTTTGAGTGTCCTATGGACTCAGACCCCAAGATCCCTCTGATCCTCCACACTGCCAAGAGTCTTACCATTAAAACTATATTCCACCATCATATTTGACCTACCAAAATGAACCACCTCACACATATCTGGGTTGAACTCCATCTGCCACTTCTCAGCCCAGTTTTGCATCCTCTCACTGTCCTGCAGTAACCTCTGACAGCCTTCCACACTATCCACAACAACCTCAACCATTGAGTCATCAGCAAATTTACTAAACAATCCCTCCACTTCCTCATCCAGGTCATTTATAAAAATCACGAAGAGAAGGGGTCCCAAAACAGATCCCTGAGGCACACTACTGGTCACCGACCCGACCTCCATGCAGGAAGTTCTTGGGCATCAACATCTCAGAGGATTTACCCTGGACCAGATATTTTGATGCAAACACGAAGAAGACACACCAGCAGGCCTGCTCTGTTAGGAGTTTGAAGAGACTTAGTTGTGACCAGATTTCTACAGTAGAGCTACTAGGACTTGATGTTTCAATCCCTATGGTAAATTGGCACTCTCGATATTGGCAGTGGGTTTGGAGTGGTGACAAGGAGGCAGGGTAGGTATGTCATTGGGGTCATCATGTGGGCACCCTCCTTCTTTGATGTTTCATTGATAAGCCCACAACGTCTCCAGAGGGTTTAACAGTGCTATCTGGCGTCCCAGATACACCTCCCTCAGTTCCATACCCTCTTGTCTTCATCTTGCAACCCATTTATTGTCTTTCCTTTTAATCCAAATCCAATTGCTGCTTTCTTCTGCTGCATTTGACAAGGACTTGATTGCTTGTTGGAGGGAGTGACCCCTCACCCCCATCTTCTTCAATAGGCAGGTCGTAGATGTAGGAACGAATCCCCTGCATCCCACTTCTACAGGGAAAATCTTGGTCTTCCAGCCACTCTGGGCAGCTTCAGTTGCCAGTTCAGAGTACTTGGTCTTTTTCCTCTCATAAGCTTCTTCAACACCATCTCCCATTATACTGTCAATTCCACAACATATGCCAGGTTGGCTGTTGTGGACCACAGGACCATGTCTGGCCGGAGTGTTGTAGCCGCAATGTCTGGGGGAAACATACGCTTTTTTCCCAAGTCCACGTCCATTTTCCAATCCCAAGCAACCTGCAGAATGCTTACATCTTTTGATATTATATGGTGCTCTGGTGGTTGGCATGCTGGCACAAATCGTGTGATGTGGACACTTCCTGCCAATGTTTGTGGGAGAGCATTTGTGGTGATCCGTCTCTGTTCCAAGATTGATGCCAGCTGTCTGAGAACTTGGTTATGCCACCAAGTGTACCGCCCCTGGGTGAGGCTCGTGGTGCATCCTGTTAAAATGTGTCTTAGTGATCCGGGTGCTTGACAAAGAGAGCAAGTGGAGTCTTCTCCCCACCACTGCTTCAGGTTCTGGGGTGTGGGTAGGAGGTCATAAGTGGCTCTGATGAAAAAAGTTAGCCGAGATCCCTCCATCTCCCAGATGTCACGCCAGCTAAGTTTCCTCTTTTCCAGGCTCTCCCAATTAGCCCAGTGGCCCTGCTTGGTCACTGAGACGGCCCTGGCATGTCGCTCGGCATCCTCCTGTCTTCTCAACTCCTCCACCATGAGTTGTCTCTTCTGCACTGATGTTGCCTTGTGCCATTGAGGAGCCTTTGGGACAAGCCCTACAGATGTACAATGAAATGCATCTGAACTGGCTGCATTATCACCTGGTATAGAAGCTTCAATGCACAGGATTGAAAGAGGCTGCAGAGAGTTGTAGACCCAGTCAGCTTCATCAATGTTGCAAGCCTCTCCACCAGTAAGAACATCTTTAAAAGTCAAGAAGGTGGCACCTGTCATTTAAGACCCTCACTATCCAGGACATGCCTTTTCTCATTACTGCCATCAGGCAGAGATGCAGGAACCTGAAGATACTTACTTAATGTTTTAGGAGCAGTTTCTTCCCCTCCACCATCAGGTTTATGAAGGGTCCGTGAAGCCATGAACACGGCTTCTTTTGCAGTATTTATTATGTAACTCATAGTAATTTTTATATTCTGCAGTATACAGGTGCTACAAAACAACAAATTTCATGACATAAGTTACTAACAGTGAACTGGATTCTGACTCTAATTCTTATTCTGGCATGGACTAACACAGCCTGATGTTGGTAGCGTCCAAGTACAAAGCCATGACTTGTTTGAACTAGTGGGAACCTAACTACATATTGAACCCCCAACCTCAATGCATTCTTCTCACAAAATTCTCTATCAAAACCTATTTTGTATTACTAATAACAGGAAACATACCCTGCCCAACACATAATTGCTTTAATAAACTATGGAAATACTCAGTTTAACAGGCAACTTTTGCAGCGAGAAACCTGCAGATCTGTGACCAAGGATCAAGTGATTCAGCACCTGACTTCCTCAGCAATTTCCATATTGATTAATAGACATGCTTGCTTCAATCATTACACCTCCAAGGGTTCTCAATAATTTGGATGTCAATGGAATTACATAATGGCAATCCTCTCAGAGAACCAGCCTTAGCATTCGGAGCCATGTATAATAGTATTGATCTTCCCAACATTTATTTATAGAAAATTTCAGCTTACCCTGTACTAAATGGTGGAAAGTGGTCTGAAAATTCGGTGTAGAATAGCCAAGGTAATTTATCATTCCACATTATCCTAATCTTCAGCGATTGCCATAGTTGACTATTCTAATCTCTTGCAATTTCTTCCCCCATTTTCCAGTTTCATAAAGGCCACATCAGTGATACTCCTGGATTGATGTGATACCCTGGAAGCCCGATAGATACCAACTATATTGACAGTATTCTGTGAATACATAACAGTAATTTGCTACTGGTGAATGTGCCCAAGAATGCGTGATGTTATTCTGAATTAACTACCTTCTCCAGTTGTCTTTATCCTGCTTTTGCTGTAATGGAAACTGAGAATTAGGCATCATACATTATTGTTGGGTCCTCAAGTACGTTAATAAGAGAGCCTACTTCATCTCTAACTGAAAACTAATTGAAAAACAGCAAAAATGCAGATGTTGGAAATCTGAAATAAAAACAGAAAGTGTTGTATGTACTTAACAGATCACCAATGGAGATAAAAACAGGGATTAATTTGCACAATGAATCATTGACATGAAAGATTTATATTTCTCTCTCCCAGATGCAGTCTGGCTTGCTGTGTATTTCCAGTACTTTCTGTTTTTATTCCATGCTGAACAGGATGGGTTCCATGTTGGTTGTTCCTTGTACAAGGTTGGTGCTCCTTGCTCCTTCACATTGTGAGCTGACCTCCAGGCACAGCTCTGTACCTATCAGATTCCTTTAGCAGGCAGACTTCATCAAAGGCGTCACTTGAATCTCACATGACCTATTGAAAAGCCAAGACAGAGTGGATGTGGAGAGGATGTTTCCAGTAGTGTGAGAGTCTAAAACCAGAGGGCACAGCCTCAGAATAGAAGGGTGTTCCTTTTGAACAGAGATGAGGAGCAATTTCTTTAGCTGGAGAAAAGTTAAACTATGGAATTAATTACCACAGGAGGTTGTGGAGCCAAATTATTAGGTATATTTAAAGCAGAAGTTGACAGTTTCTTGATTAGTAATGGTGTTAAAAATTAGTAATGGGTAGAAGAATGGATGGAGTGGAGTTGAGAAGGATGATATATCAGCCATGATTGAATGCCAAACAGACTTTACAGGCTGAATGAACTAATTCTGTTCCTATGTCTTATGATCTTATGGAAACATTGGAAATAATAATATTCATATGTTTAATTCTCCTTATCACATCTCTCCTCCCTGTCTGTCACAATCTAATCTTAGTTACAAGCTGCAGCTGGTATTGACCCCTTTTATCACAGCCTTCACATGGCACCTTTCTTCTTCAGAAAAACTGCAATCTGGCCACATCTTCTACAGGTTCATCCTATCTGGGTCCTTCAATATTTGCTAGGTTTCATTCTTCTAAACTCCAGCGAGTACAGACATTCCCAGGATCATTCTTGTGAACTTCCTCTGGATGACCTCCAATACCAGCATATCCTTTCTTAGATAAGGGGCCCAAAACCACTGAGAGTACTCAGTGTATGGTCTGACCAATGCCTTGTCACTCGTCAGTTGGCCGTCACTGCTCATCTTCATGTGCGCGTATACCATCTTGCGCATGTGAGAGGAAATGCCTTGTGTCTGGTTGATATGTCTGTGAAAATTGAGCACCGCACGGTTGGTAGGCTGTGGGGTATGGCTGTATAGTATAAAAATCAGGGATGATATTCGGCAAAAGTCCTGACTGACAGAGGCTGTTGTTAATTGAAATGTAGTGGTACAGTGCACTGATCAGTGCCTCGAGCTGATGATGCACTTCAGCACCATCTAGGCTATGACATGTCATTTCCTTGGCCATTCATTTGAGTTCCTTGAGGTGCTTACAGATGCACGAGCAAGTCCTAAAATTAACACAAGCATGCTCTCCCGTTTTGCTTTGTAGTTTGTGAAGGGAGGGTTTTCTGCCTTGGCTGCACGGTACAAGGAAGTGAATGAACAGGCAGAACAAAACTGGGATGCAAGCAAGAGATGTAAGAACAAAGGAAAATGAGAGAAGGTCATTTTATCCCTCATGGCTCCTCTGACATTCAATCAAATTATTTTCTTCAGTAGGACTTCCCTTCCCCAATCCCATATCCCTGGATTTCCTTAATATTTAAAAAAATTAGAATCTGAAAACCTATCTATGGGAAGTCAGGTTGAAGGCTTATGTGATTCCATCCCATTGCTGGTCTTAACTGGGCAGGAATGTTTCTGAACCCTATTTGACGTTGTTACTATATTTAACATAAAGCAAACTCAGTGCAAATTAGTACAACTCAATTGTGTTCCATGTTTGTCATGATGCATTAGATTAAAATATATTTCTATTTGCAATACTGCAAACACATGATTGCAAGATCATCAAAGAAATGGGTTTTACCCTGTTAATGTAGTGACAGGCATCCGGTAACAATCTGAACTAGTAGCTATCACTCTGCAACCTTTGTGGAGACACACTCTTGTTAAATATGGAAATGGTAACCAAGCCAAACAGACTGCACTGTAAAATCCAATAAAATTTGTGCTCTGATACCATTAATCACATTAGGCATTCTGTGGGCATCGATGTTGCTGATTGTAAAATTTTATCCAGGATCTCTTATGGTGAAATATTACATTAGTCTGAACTACTGAGTGGCTCTGTCACTAGTGTCATTCCATGGCCTCAATTCAAGGCCATGTTAGTGTCTATTCTGTAGCCAGCTATCACCTTCCATAGGATATATTTTTTGATGAACTGTGTTCTGATGAGCTGCTGTTTGCCACTCTGAAGTGACAAGATAGCTGATGAAAGAATCTGTGATTGAGTGCAGCAGTGGGACTTTGAGGAATGAGGAGATAGCAAGAGCACTGCACAGATATTCATCATGCATGTACAGTAAGCCAAACAAGGTAGCTTCTCGCATAACAAAATTTCAAATTAATGTAGCACATCATGTCCTCTCCGTAAGTTCCACTCATGGTGACGTGTTAAATATGATCTATTGACAAATGGACTATTTTTTACTCACAAAAAATAGTTAGCTTCTATCTAATGGAATATCTCGATTTTTAAAAAAATACGTGTTCTGCATCCCATATTGTTTGTTGAAAACCAAGTTCTTTACCTGAAATGAACACTGTGCTCACTTGGATCTTGGGTCAAGACTAGCTGAAATGATAAACTGTATTTGAATCAACTTTCATAGGAATTAATCGGATGCTTCAGCTAGATAGTCTTGGTGGAAAATTTAGGCTTTCAAATTGAAAACCCACAGAGGTCAAAAAGCCATTGATCTGCTCACAATGAGTGATGAGGATGCATCCAGTAACTGAATAGAACACATTTCCTCTCTGTTGTGAGATTATCCAGAAACTATATATATCGATTAACTAAACAAAAGGATGACTTATAAACTAGCAATAATTGCAAATACTGGTTTGCTTTCTCTTTGCTGTCATTTTATTTTCAATTACAGAAACCCACTTTGATATTGGCGGTGTTTCGTTCTCAGTTTGGGAGATACTGCTGCATTTAATGATTTCTGTATTTTATGTGCTCTATTGTTCTACAAAAAATATGATAGAATACTTAGTCCAAATTTAAAAAAAAACAGTAATTGCTGATTTTCTTATGTAATCCCAGTTACAAGAAGTACAAGAAGTGTTACAACAAAGTCTTTAATTTAGCATCATCTTGAATAACTAATGGGACCTATATCTAATAGAATTTGGGATATGCTCATAATGTTATTTATAACTGCTTAATTATTATATCTATATTTAGATACTGAGAGCCTAATATTTTAAAATCTGTTGACTTATTAATTCTAAATTGCCAACAGCCAACTTTGTCAAGTCTTGCTGTTTTCTCCAAAAAAATAAATTTCATTGAATGCTATTTTTTTCTCATTGTTGAATGAAAAGGCATCAGCAGGTTGGATTTTGTCAGATTTTGTTGACAGTTCCACATGGAAGTTTTATACTTACTGTCTAAATGCATGGGTCATTTCCTGCCTATTATTTGTTAATCAATTGTTAAAGTTATTTACTTAAGTTAGCTCTCCAGACCTCCATTTGGTTGAAACTAGTATAGAGTTTCTAAATTAATTGTTCTGAATGGACACTGTAGGGCTCTAGGGAAGAATGATAAGAAAATATATTTAAGTACCTATGTTTGATTTCATGTTTTTAATTATTCAAAAGTGTTTTGAAATTTTTATTGATATCTATTATGATTTTATATAGCTAATTCACACTTAATATTTTTGAGTGCCTTTGAATGTCAAAAACACTTAAAAGCAAGAAAAATTCTGCTATTTTTGACAGATGGAAGGATTGCAGGTGGGTATAAATGCTGCTAAAGGCCTCCAAAGGAATTTTGTGGGTGGAGTATACCTTACTCACACATGTTCTGATTGTTTTAACTGATATTCCAGGTGCTCAACAAATCCTACCTGCTTCACTTTAAAATTATCTGGAGCAAAAAGAATGGCCTCAAGATCAGGGGAGGTTACTTTTTGGGAAATGGGGAATGCAACCAACAAATACAGAAGGCAAGGCTTCATCATGAAAGTATGGGACACAGTAGTGTATACTGAGCCAAGCGTCCCCTGCCCTAGCTAATAGTATAGTTAGACAATGCAAGCTAATTTGTGAAGGTACATGCTCTACTCCACTTGAGGGCCCTAGTATTAAGCAGCCATAAGGTAATAACTGTTTAAAAATGCGTGAATATTTTCCAGTCACTTTGTCGGTCAAAATTTCTAGTATGTGAGCATGTCTATCACTAGGGTATTTACAGCTTCATTTAGCCTGGAACCAAGGAATACCTAAATCTTATCCAACATTTGAGTAACATTTACCATTTGATAGCATAAACTACTGTAGGCATAATCAACACCATATATTAAGCAACAGTCCTTGACTACTGACCATCTCATTGGATAACAGAAAGTCAGCTGATCAGCTGAAGCGTGTACAGTGATAATAAAGTTGAAGTTGACAAGATGGCACCAATTGTGTTCCACAATTATTTGCTTTGGGTGCAAAGAGTACAAAGACAGAAAGCTATCCAGGTCTTCCAAAGGTAGGGTGTACTATAGGCATTGTAAGTGGCTTTTAGAAGACTGTGAGGCGGCTTGATCAGAATTTATAGTATATTAAGGACAATTGATAGAGTAGATTGAAATAAATTATTTTTGTTAGCTGACCTGTTGCCTTGGACTCAGGAGAATAGTTTAAGAATTTAAGCCAGGCTTTTCAGGGGTGTTTATGAAACTCTTATACACAACAGTGATGATGGAAGTTGGAACAATTTTTGTAAACAATTGCATGTTTGCAAATATGTAATTTTAAAAGCAAGATTGGTAGATTTTTGCTAACAAAAACATTAGAGATGTGGAGATATTCATATCTAATACACATGAGCAATTCAAGAAATATAAATTTTCTACAGGGGATCCATTCTGATTTCTATCTCTTCTTTCAATGACTCTCAAAAGCTAAGTAACTGAAAATAAAGTAAACCTAAACTCTTATATATTGTCAATGATAGTCATCCTCTACAATAATTCTGTTATCTTGGCAAGTGAAAACTCTGCTGAACAGATTAATTTAAATTAACGATTACAGATCATAATCAGTCTGTAGTTTTAACTGGCTTAGTCATGGTTAGAATAATATTACATTTTAAAACATAGAAAAATACAACTACTTGACACCAACCAGAAAAATCATTTAGAGAACCCAAGGATTCATTTTAACTCCAGATTTAATCATTCCATCAATAGTGATGCCTTCACCAAGGAATATGAGAGGTGAATTGATGGAAGTGTATAAAATGATAAGAGGCACTGATAGAGTGGCTAGCCAGTACTTTTCCTTCAGGGTGGAAATGGCTAATATTTGATGGCATAATTTTAAGGTGATCAGAGGAAAGTATAAAAAGGATATCAGAGGTAGGTTTTTGTCCCGCACAGAGAGTGGTTGGTGATAGATGCAGATACATTAGGGACATTTAAGGGACTCTTAGAAAAACACATGGTTGATAGAAAAATAGAGGGCTATGTAAGAGGGATCTTAGAGTAGGTTAAAAGGTTGGTACAATATTGTGGGCTGAAGGGCCTGCGTTGTGTTATAGTGTTCAATGTTCGATGTTGTAAAATATAGAAAGAACGAAGTATATTCACAGTAGCTATATACTATTTAGTGCCCAGATAAACTTGCATTTTATTTATTGGGTTTCAATATATACTCATGCACTTGTCAGTCTGGGCAAAATGTGTGTGTCTAGGATTAAAGGTTAGGCTTGGATGTTAAGTAACTGCTGTTAATTTTTCAAGTAACGCCACAAACCATTATCAAAATCACAAAAAAAATCAAAATCCATCATCTTCAATTTTAAATAGATATTTTTGCCATTACATTACTAAAATATAAAATCTGTGAGATAAAAGATGAAAGGGTTTGTGTTAAGCTTGTGCAATACAGCAATTTTTTTGTATTAGCTTCAGCTATTCTGCATGAGCAGACAATAAATATTAAGTTATTTACCACATTCCATAGGTTGCAGTGAGCTTTATTATCAGAATGACAAATGTCCTGTCAGTTTTAATAGGATAGTTCTCAGCAAGGATTTTTTGTGATGCAGCCAAGGTTCAGTAAGTCATGCAGTCATAAAAGTATAAAACAAAAAAATCTAATGAATTTCAATTACAAATAGATTATGGTTAATGGGAAATATGTGCAGAGAAGGCATGGATCTGAAAAAATAGATATAGCGGTAACACCAAGGAACGATTTATGTTGCCAGTGATGTCATCAGTTTTAAGAATGCCACACCAATGTTGACAATGAACAGTTGCATCTGTGTGCTGTTATTGAAGAAATCATTTTCCTGACTACAAGCAAATCTACAGTATAAATGAATAAGCAAGTGCAGGAAAGAAGCTGCCAGGAAAGTACTGCCCATACTTGATCTGTGAGACTCCATTGTTATATAATCCAGTTTTAAAATTAAGTTGTGAAATCTAGACCACAGAAACAAAAGAAAAATAAAGTATATCTTTAAAATCTGAAACAAAATTGAGAAATGCTAGAAATAGTCAGCTATAAATCATCGGCATCCAATGACTGGTCGACTTGAAATGTTCTTTTGCTGCTTCTCTTGCCCCAGATGCTGCCAGACCCATTGAAACCTGACAAGACTTTTTGTTTCAATTTGACATAAAGCATTGACTATTTTAATTAGTTGAGTTTTGAGATTTAAAATAGGTTAAATAGACTTCCTTAATCCAAAGATAAAGTTGATTGATTATGGTTTCATAGAATGTGTGCTGCAATAAAGCTTTTCTCCCCATTAAAAATATGCCAGCTCTTTCATACAAAAAATTTGGTATGTCTCACTTCTACACTCTTTCCTATATTCCAACACATTTTTAAGAATCTATTTTGTACATTTTAAGTATTTATATGCTACTATTAAATATACCATTTTAAGGCAATCCTAATTATAAGGCATCTGATCACTTAGAGAGGCAATCACTTCTTCCCCAAATCTGTTCCCTTCAGCATTAATTCTCAGTCATTGGAAGCAAATCAGTTTAATTTACATAGGCAAGCTAGTTCCTCCATGGTTTTAAATGTATCCGATAAATAATCCCTTGGCCTTCTCTGTTCCAGCTTCTCTAGCTCATCAATGAGAATGTAATCCAACATCTACAAACGTACCATAAAACTCTTTTATTTTCTCTTCAAATCCTTTTCACCATTCTTGGACTGAATCAGATATAGAGACATAGAAACATATAAAACCTACAGCACAATACAGGCCCTTCAGCCCACAGGCCTGTGTTGGACATGTACTTACTTTAGAAATTTCCCAGGGGTACCCATAGTCCTCCATTTTTCTAAGGTCCATATACCTATCCAGGAGTCTCTTAAAAGATCCTATTGTATCCGCCTCCACCACAGTCGCTGGCAGCCCATTCCATGCACTCTCTGCATAAAAAACTTTCCCCTGACATCCCCTCTGTACCTACTTCCAAGCACCTTTAAACTGTGCCCTCTGCCATTAGCCATTTCAGCCCTGGAAAAAAGCCTTTGATTATCCACACGATCAATACTTCTTATCATCTTATACACCTCTATCAGGTCACCTCTCATCCTCTGTCACTCCAAGGAGAAAATGCTGAGTTCACTCAACCTATTCTCATAAGGCATGCTCCCCAATCCAGGCAACATCCTTGTAAATCTCCTCTGCACCCTTTCTATAGTTTCCACATCCTTCCTGTAGTGAGGTGACCAGAATTGAGCACAGATCTCCAAGTGGGGTCTGACCAGGGTCCTATACAGCTGTAACACTATCTGTTGGCTTTTGACCCAATCCCATGATTGATGAAGGCCAATGCACCGTATGCATTCTTAACCACACATTCAACCTGCACAGCAGATTTGAGTGTCCTATGGACACGGACCACAAGATCCCTTTGATCCTCCACACTGCCAAGAGTCTTATCATTAATACTCTTTTCTGCCATCATATTTGACCTACCAAAATGAACCACCTTACGCTTATCTGGGTTGAACTCCATCTGCCCCTTCTCAGCCTAGTCTTGCATCCTATCAATGTCCCACTGTAACCTCAGACAGCCCTACACACTACCCACAACGCCCCCAACCTTTGTGTCATCAGCAAATTTACTAACCCATCCCTCTACTTCCTCATCCAGGTCATTTATAAAAGTCACGAAGAAAAGGGGTCCCAGAACAGATCCCTGAGGCACACCCCTGGTCATTGACCTCCATACAGAATATGACCTATCTACTACTCTTTGCATTCTGTGGGCAAGCCAATTATGGATCCACAAAGCAAGGAAGCCTTGGATCCCATGCTTCTTTACTTTCTCAATAAGCCTTGCATGGGGTACCCTGTCAAATGCCTTGCTGGAATCCATATACACTACATTTACTGCTCTACCTTTATCAATGTGTTTAGTCACATCCTCAAAAAATCCAATCAGGCTCGTAAGGCACGACCTGCCTTTGACAAAGACATGCTGACTATTCCTAATCATATTATGCCTCTCCAAATGTTCACAAATCCTGCCTCTCAGGATCTTTTCCATCAATTTACCAACCATTGAAGTAAGACTCACTGGTCTATAGTTTCCAAGGCTATCTCTACTCCCTTTCTTGAATAAGGGAACAACACCTGCAACCCTCCAATCCTTTGGAACTTCTCCCGTCCCCATTGAAGGGCCATTGAAGAAGAAATGATCATTGCCAGAAGCTCAACAATCTCCTCCCTCACCTCCCACAGTAGCCTGAGGTATATCTCGTCCAGTTCCGGAGACTTATCCAACTTGATGTTTTCCAAACGCTCCAGCACATCCTCTTTCTTAATATCTACATGCTCAAGCTGTTACCAGGTTCAGATATGTCCCAAGTGTGGAGTGAGAGACACTGAAGCAGGTCATAATAGTTCACAGACTTTAATGTGAACAGTGTTAAAGGGAAAATAAAACAATAAACACTAGGCCAAAACAGGACCATTAACTAAAACTCTCTAATGGGAAACGAAGCCAACTCTGCGGCTGAAAGGAACAGCTAAAGATTAAAAGAATACCACTAGTCTTCAGAGTCTGTTGACTTGAAAATCCAATTTCTCAGGGAAGGCCGAATGCAAACAGGCAGTGAATCATTGCTATGCTCTGTCCAAGCCTCAACAATACTATGACGGCAAGTATGGAGTTAATTTCCTGGGCTATCTCTACTCACTTTCTTGAATAAGGGAACATTATCTGCAACCCTCCAATCCTCCGGAACCTTTCCCATCCCCATTGATGATGCAAAGATCATTGCCAGAGGCTCAGCAATGTCTTCTCCCCACAGTAGCCTGGGGTATACCTCATCCGGTCCCAGTGAGTTATCCAACTTGATGCATTCCAAAAACTCCAGCACATCCTTTCTTAATATCTACATGTTCAAGCTTTTCAGTCCGCTGTAAGTCATCCCTACAATTGCCAAGGTCCTTTTCCATAGTGAATACTGAAGCAAAGTATTTATTAAGTACCTCTGCCATCTCCTCCGGTTCCATACACACTTTTCCACAGTCACACTTAATTGGTCCTATTCTCTCACATCTTATCCTCTTGCTTTTCACATACTTGTAGAATGCCTTGGGGTTTTCCTTAATCCTGCTTGCCAAGGCCTTCTCATGGCCCCTTCTGGCTCTCCTAGTTTCATTCTTAAGCTCCTTCCTGCTAGCCTTATAATTTTCTAGATCTCTATCATTACCTAGTTTTTTGAACATTTTGTAAGCTTTTCTTTTTTTCTTGACTAGATTTTCAACAGCCTTTGTACATCATGGTTCCAGTACCCTATCATCCTTTCCCTGTCTCATTGGAACATACCTACTTAGAACACCACGCAAATATCCCCTGAACATTTGCTACATTTCTGCCATACATTTCTCTGCGAGTATCTGTTCCCAATTTATGCTTCCAAGTTCCTGGCTGATTGCTTCATATTTCCCCTTACTCCAATTAAACTCTTTCCTAACTTGTCTTTTGCTCTCCCTCTCCAATACTTTGGTAAAGGAAATAGAATTGTTGGGCTGGCTGGTGGCACAACGACATCGGCGCCGGACCCGGGAGTGGAGGTTCCCGGGTTCAAAACTAGTCGGGTCTGCTCCCGAGTACGCTTTCCATCCGTGCCAGGTTGAGTGTCGAGATCGCAACTCAACCTCGTAAAATAAAGGGAAAACACTGCAAAAATGTGTGTGTGAGGAGTGGCACGCCACACAGTCTGTCTCTCGCTCCGCGCCTTGTAAAAGCCATGAAAAAGACATCATCATGGATGTATGCACGGACGCCCGCACAGACACGCAGACTCACATGCACAGATGTGCAAGCATGCACACACACAGACTCGCACGCACGCAGGCACACGCAAAAAAAAAGAAATAGAATTGTGATCACTATTTCCAAACGGCTATCCCACTGAGAAGCCTGACACTGACCAGGTTCATTTCCCAATACCAGATCAAGTACAACCTCTCCTCTTGTAACCTTCCTGAACAAACTTAACAAACTCCACCCCATCTAAATCCCTTGCTCTAGGGAGATGCCAATCAATATTGGGGAAATTAAAACCTCCCACCACAACAACCCTGTTATTATTGCATCTTTCCAGAATCTGTCTCCTTATCTGCTTCTCGATATCCCTGTTACTATTGGGTGTTCCACAAAAACCACCCAGTTGAGTTATTGACCTCTTCCTGTTTCTAACTTCCACCCATAGAGACTCACCAGACAATCCCTCCATGACTCCCTCCTTTTCTGCAGCCATAACACTATCTCTGATCGGCAATACCACACCCCCCACCTCTTTCGCCTCCTTCCCCTGTCCTTTCTGAAACATCTAAGGTCTGGCACTCTAAGTAACCATTCCTGCCCCTGAGCCATCCAAGTCTCTGTAATGGCCACAACATCATAGCTCCAAGTACTGATCTATGCTCTAAGCTCATCGCTTTGTTCATAATACTTATTGCATTAAAATAGATACATTTCAAACCATCAGTCTGAGCGTATCCTTTCTCTATCACCTGTCTATCCTCCCTCTCACACTGTCTACAAGCTTTTTCCATTTGTGAGCCAAACGCCTGTTCATCTGCCTCTTCAGTTTAGTTCCCACCCACCAGCAATTCTAGTTTAAACTCTCCTCAGTAGCCTTACCAAACCTCCCTGCCAGGATATTGGTCCCCTTTGGATTCAAGTGCAACCCGTCCTTTTTGTACAGGTCACTCCTGCCCCAAAAGAGATCCTAATGATCCAGAAATCTGAATCCCTACCCCCTGCTCTAATCCCTCAGCCATGCATTTATCCTGCACCTCACTCTATTCCTATACTCACTGTCGCGTGGCACAGGCAATAATCCCGAGATTACTACTTTTGAGGTCCTGCTTCTCAACTTCCTTCCTAACTTCCTTTAGGACCTCCTCCCTTTTCTTACCTATGTCGTTGGTACCAATAAGTATCACAACCTCTGGCTGTTCACCTTCCCATATCGTGGATGCATTCAGAAACGTCCCAGACCCTGGCACCTGGGAAGCAAACTACTATCCGTGTTTCTTTCCTGCATCCACAGAATTGCCTGCCTGACCCCGTAACTATAAAGTCCTTTCCCTACCCTTCTGAGCCGCAGGGCCAGACTCTGTGCCAGAGGTGCGACCACTGTTGCTTCCCCAAGGTAGGTTGCCCCCCCCACCCCCACCAACAGTACTCAAACAGGTGTACTTATTGTTAAGGAGGACAGCCATTGGTGTACTCTCTAGTGTCTGACTCTTGCCCTTCCCCCTCCTGCCTGTTACCCACTTACCTGTATCCCGAGGTTCCAGTGTGGCTACTTGCCTATAGCTCCTCTCTATCACCTCCTCACTTTCCTTGACCAGACAACGGTCATACAGCCGTAACCAAAGCTTTTATAGGTTAAATGTGACTTTGCAGTTTCTGTACCATGTGCTCTAATAAACGTATAAAGAAAAGTCTGAATTTCACATACTTTATTAAGAGTTTTGCTAACCATAATCAAATGTTGGTGCATAAATCTCTCCTTTGCAGTAATTCTAAAAATACACCATGTAATACATGTTGTCTCTACATTTTCTTCCAATCATATGTATCGCCTCTGCATTTTCTGTGCTGAATTTCACATGGGTTGATGAACAAAGTACTTTGCAAATCTGGTGCTGGTGTAGAAGAGTATCTTTAAGAAGAATATTTATCACAGAATAAATGCATGCAGGAGAGGATCAGTAATAAACTTGCCTATCAAACTTATCAAGATTTTGTGTCCAATCCTTTTAGTCATAAAGTTATAGAGTACTACAGCACGGAAGCAGGTCCTTCACCCTTATCTAGTCCGTTTTAAACTAATCTTCCTCCTAATCCCATCAAACTGGTCCATAACCCACAATTCTGCACAAAACTTATCCAAATCTCTCTGAAATGTTGAAATCAAACTGGCATCCATTACTTCAACTGACAACTTGTTCCACATTTTCACCACTCTGAGTGAAAAGTTCCCCTTATATAGCCATAAGACATAGGAGCAAATTTAGGCCATTCAGCCATTGAGTTTGCTCCACCATTCCATCATGACTGATTCATTATCCCTCTCAGCCCCATTCTCCTGTCTTCTCTCCATAACCTTTGATGTCCTGTCTAACCAAAACATATCAACTTCTGCCTTAAATATACCCAATGACTTGGCCTGCACAGCCATCTGTGACAATGAATTTCACAGATTCACTACCCTCTGGCTAAAGAAATACCTCCTCATCTTTTTTCTAAATCGACATCCCTCTATTCTGACCCAGTCCCCTCTAGTCCTAGACTCACCCACTTTCGGAAGCATCATCTCTGCATCCACTCTATCTGGGCCCTTTAGTAGTGGATAGGTTTCAATGAGATCCCCCCCTCATTCTTCTAAATTCCAGTGAGTACAGGCTCAGAGCCATTAAAACTACTCAAATGTTAAACCTTTCATTCTGGAATCATTCTAGTGAACCTCCTCTGGACCCTCTCCAATATCAGCACATCTTTTCTTAGATAAGGAGACCAAAACTGCTCACAATACTTCAAGTGCCATCTGACTCAAAGGGCAGAGCAAAGTCATGATGGCATTAAATAGCAACTCCTTTGCCTGCATCTTCGGAAGCAGCTCAATTTCTATCTTTGGTATCTCTTTTTAACCTTTTCAAGGTTCTTTTGAAGATCCTGACCTGGAGTTACACTCTGACTTCGTTCCTTTGCAGGAATGGGCCCCACACTCAGGGTCTTTTTGATATTCCAGGAATGCAGCCTGGAAGTCTAGCATGCCTTCAGGATGCTGAATTTTTGTTGCTTGGGAGACGGTCTGATTCAGGGCTGGTGCCCCTGACTGAGGGGTCACGTGAGAACACGGAACATCGGGAGCAGTGAGTTAGCTGATGGCTGTGTGTCCAGAGACCTGAGCCTTTCCAGGGCCGTTTCTCTGGACGCAGAGCTCAGGAAAAACAATGCAACAGACTTTTAACATCATAAATCAGTGAGTTGTTTGCTATGTCTCCCCTTTTGCTGTGAAACAGGGACACCTCTTTTTCCCTTATTAGGGAGAGAAAGAGCCAAATTACCGGGTGACTGAGTAGTCTTTGGTGTACCACAAGTCTGTGTCTTTATTGGTGCTTTGCTGCAGGCTTGAATGGTCAGTGGGGGGGTGGAAGCATTGATTCTCTTTTGCTGGTGGGGGTGGGGGTGGGGGTGGGAGTTGTGGCCTTGCTGCTGCTTATGCGTGGGAGGGGGATCTGGGGGATGGCTTTGGGGTTCTAACTTTTAACCGTCATTCATTCTTTGGGGTACTCCCCTGTTTTCATGGATGTTTGTGAAGAAGAATTTCAGGATATATATTGAGTACATTTCTCTGACACTAAATGTACCTATTGACCAAAGCCTATTAAAGCCATGGCAATAGATTTACGTTCCTTTTAAACATTTTACCTTTCAGCCCTAACTCATGACTTCTAGCTCTAGTCTCACCCAACCTCAGAAAAAGTCTGCTTGTCTTTTCTCTATCTATACCCCTTATAATTTTGTATACCTTTTCTTTCCCTGTCAGGTGACTTTACCTTCATTAAACACACTCCTTCTACATATGTGTTCCCTATATTTAAAGCATTTCAAAAATGAGCATATAATGTATGCCTTACAAGAATTACATTTCAAAAGCTTAGTGTAATTTTCTTGATAATTGTAGTGCATTGTTCAAAGTTCAAAATTAATTTGTTATTTGTTATTTTTTATATTTCACCATATAAAACCTTGAATTCTTGCAGGCATACTCAATAAATCCATAATAGAATAATAACCACAATATAATAGGATCCATAAAAGATTGCACCAAATTGAGTGTTCAACCAGTGTGCAAAAGACAACAACCTGTACAAACACAAGAAAGAAATCATAATAAATATCGTGACCATGAGATGAAGAGTCCTTCAAAGAGAGTCAATTGGTTGTGGGAACATTTCAATGATGGGGCAACTGAAGTTGAGTGACATTATCCCTTTTGGTTCAACAGCTTGACGGTTGAGGGGTTAACTTTCCTGAAACAGGTTGTGTGAGTCCTAAGGCTCCTATACCTTGGTCCTGATGGCAGCAGTGAGCAGAGAGCATGGGCGGGGTGGGGGGTGGGGTGTGGAGTGCTGTCCCTTATGATGGATGTTGCTTTCTTGGGATAGAATTTCAGGTAGATGTGCTCAATGGTGGGGAGGGCTTTATCCTTGATGAAATGGGCCATATCCACTATTCTTTGTAGGAATTCCTGTTCAAGTGTGCTGGTGTTTCCATCCCAGGCTATGATGCAGCTGGTCAATATGCTCTCCACTACACATTAATAGATGTTTGTTAAAGTTTTAGATGTCATGCTGAATCTTTGCAAATTCCTACAGAGGTAAAGGCACTGCCTTGCTTTCTTCATAATTGAACTTATGCGCTGAGCCCAGAACAGGTCTTCCAAAGTAATAACACTGGGCAGTTTGAAGTTGCTGACTCTCTCCACCTCTGATCCTCTGACGAGCACTGGCTCATGGACCTCTGCTTTCCTCTTCCTGCGGTCAATAATCAGCCCCTTGGTCTTGCTGTCATTGAGTGAGAGATTGTTGCTAGGGCACCACTCAGCCAGATTTTCAATGTCTCTCCTATGTGCTGATTCATCACCACCTTTGATTCGGCCTTCGGAAGTAGTGTCGTCAGCAAACTTCAATACGGTATTGGAGCTGTGCTTAGCCACGCAGTCATAGGTGTAAAGCCATTAGAGCAGGGGGCTAAACTTGCAACCTTGAGGTGCCCTGCGTTGATGGAGAGCATGTTGTTGCCAATCTGAACTAACTGCGGTCTGCAAGTGAGGAAATCGAGGATCCAACTGCACAAGGAGGTATTGACGCCAAGGTCTTGAAGCTTATTGATTAGTTTTGAAGGGATGATGGTACTGAATGTGAACTGTAGTCAATAAAGAACATCCTGATGTATACATCTTTGCTGTCCAGACATTCCAGGGTTGAGTAAAGAGCCAACAAGATGGCATCTGCTGTGGACCTGCTGCTCTGGTAGGGGAAATGGAGCGGATCCAAGTCACCTCTCAGGCATGAATTGATATGTTTAATCTCCAACCTCTCAAAACAGTTCGTCACTGTGGATGTACGCGCTTCTGGATGATAGCTATTGAGGCAGTTTACCACATTCTTCTTAGGCATGGGTATAATTGAAGCTTGCTTGAAGCGGCTGGGTACCTCAAACAGCCAAAGCAAGAGGTTAAAGAATTCAGTGAACACACCAGCCACTTGATCGGCACAGGTTCTCAGTACTTGGCCAGATACCCTATCTGAGCTGAATGCTTTTCATGGATTCACCCTCCCAAAGGCTGCTTGAATGTCAGCCTCAGAGACTGAAATCACAGGATCATTGAGGACGTGGTAGTTGTGATGGTTCCTTCATGTTTTGGTGGTCAAAGTAAGCATAGAAGGCATTGAGCTCATCTGGAAGTGAAGCCCTCTTGATTCTTGATATGACATTGAAGGCCTAGCAATGGTCTAATAGCTCTTGATAAAATCTAAGGTTGTGTTATTACTTAAAGATTTACATCTTGAATCATTATGAAGCATACTTTTACCATGTATTATCATTACAACATGCCAAAAAACTGGTATTTGGGTGCCTGCCACAATAATGTCGCGGTTAGCGTGACGCCATTACAGTTGGAGTTTGAAGTTCAATCCCAGCACCCCCAGTAAGGATTTTGTACGTCTTCCCAGTGGAATGTGTTTGTTTCCTCCTGGTGCTCTGGTTTCCTCCCACAGTACAAAGAAGTGCAGGTTTGTAGGTTAATTGGTTGTTGTATATTTCCCTGTGATTAGTCTAGGGTTAATTGGTGGGTTCAAAGGATCAGAAGGACCTACTCTGCACTGTATCTCTAAAAAAATAAACAAATTGTGTGCATTGTTCAGGAAAATAGCAGCAAATAAAAATGATGGCATATTTTTAACTAGCATCAGTTGAAAGTGTCTGTCTACATTATTGCAGCATGCTGAATAGTTGTGATTTTCTAAGTAGATGTTTAATATGTCACCTGAAGTCTCATTGCTGCAAGTGTACTGGCCTTTAGCGGCTGAGAGAGAGGAAGCAGTGTTATACAAATTTAGATAGATGGTGTGCAATGACATCTTATAGAGAAAAAATACAACAGTTTAGCACCCTCCAGTGGAGAGACATAATATTCAAACAAAAACTTCAACTGTCCAGAAATTCTCTGATACCAGAAAGATCCATTAAACATAGGATACAGGACATAGAACAGTACCACACAGGAACAGGCCCTGCAGTCCATGACGTTGTGCTGTAATAATGAAATTAGTAATTAAATGCCTAACTAAACTAATTCTTTCTACCTGCACAATCTCTACCTCCCTCCATTCTCTGCACATTCATTTGTCTGTTTAAACACCTCTTAAAAACCTTTATTGCACTTACCTTCACTGCCACCCCTGGAGGCACCCTAACCCTAACCCTACTCCATACATTTTCCCTTTCAGCTAAAATGCAAACCATCTAGTATTAGTCATTTTGACCCTGGGAAAAATGATATCCACCGTCTATTCTACCAATGCCTCTTATAAGTTTCCATTAAGCATCCTCTTAGCCTCTAGACCCTAGAGAACATAACCCAAGATTACCCAACATCTCCTTACAGCACGTGCCCTCAAATTCGGGCAGCATCCTGGTTAACCCAGAATTACTACCTTTCGGGTCCTGCTTTTCAGCCTCTTCCCTAATTGACTGCACTGGCTCTCTTCCACCTTTTTACCTATGTCATTGGTGCTAATGTGCAACATAGCCTCCGGTTGCTCACTGCTCCCCTTGAGAATGTTTTCAACGTGCAGCATGTGGTAGAATAATGAACCTTTTTATTGTGACTGCATGTTGCAGCAAAATTCTGTTGTACCCAAGGCCCAGTTTTCGTAAAAATCAGACTGTTACAAAAATTAGCAAAAGGGTAATTGTGTCCACTGCCTGGATATCTTTGGAGGAGTGGTATTGGGTTTTAGAACACCAGTCATGATTCACACTCAACATATATATTAAATCAGAAAAATAGGGCAGGTTTGTGTCGTTCTAGCCTGCTGTGTTATTCAACTTCATCAGGGCTGATTATCTAAGTTCGGAACTCTTCTCATTATCTTCCTTCATCCCTTGATTCCTCTAGCCCTAATGTAATATCTAAATGCATCTTGGCACTACATCTAATTACTTGGCTTCAAATGTGTTCTGTGGGACAGGATTCCATTGGCTGACCACTTCATGAGAAAAGATAATTCTCGTCAACACAATTTTAAATAGTTTATCCCTTATCCTTTAACCCTTGTCCTAAATCTTCCCCACTTGCTGCGTCGAGTTTGTCAAGTCCTGTTAGAATTCCAGGTATTTCAATGGTCCTCTCTCATATGGGTGAATAGAAGTGAATTAACCCACTTTCTCTTCATTCATCTGTTCAACAAACAACCAGATGACCTCTTTGGTGCACTCCGTCCATAGCAAGAAGTCCATCTTCATAGTAGGGTACCAACATGGCACACAGTACTGTTCTCATCAAGGTCTAGTACAATTATAATGACACATAGCTGCTCCTATACTTGAATCATCTGCGATGAAGACTAGCATACAATTTGGCTTCTTAATCGTTTGCTCCACCTGCATGTGCAATGGTTGTTGCACTGTTGCTGAATCGAAGTCCTGCTGCTTCTCCATCTTTCTGAGTCTACTGTCATTCAGATAATAACAATCTCTTTCTGGTTATGTGGAAAACCTCACATTCAACCATAGTATGTTGAATCTGTTCCAATCAGCCTGGAGCTCATCGGCATCGTCCCTCAGTCACACCCACCCATTCAGATTTATGTTATTGCTGGATGTGGAGATTTTTTTTTTTGTAATTCCCTCATCCAAATAATTAATTTGGTTTCCCACTTGTCATTGGCAGTTATTTTGAAAAAGATTATTTATCCCTACTCTTGCTAACTGTCCTCATCCAGTTCCCTATTAAAAACCAGCGCCTTCCGCTGATCTTTAATTTTGCATGCTAATTTATTTTGTAATGATATTAACAGCTCTCAGAAGGTCCAAATCCATGGTTCTCCTTCATAAGTTCAATGATTTTGGCAATCATGACTTTCACTATTCCTTGACTTTGTTCAATCCTGTTACTCCAACTGGTACTCTACTATTTAATCTTTAATGGATTCTAAAATTTTCTCCACCACTTATAGGACAGGCCCCATAATTTCCTGTTTTCTATGTCACTTTGAAATATTGCGGTTACATTAGCTATCCTCCTTCCTGACCAACAGACTGCAATCCAGCAAGCACAGGCGGCAGCAGCAACTCTACCAGTGCTTATTCTAACCACTTCAGCCTCCTATTTTCCTCATGAATGCATAGCCAGATTCTGCTCTAACGCCATTGACAAGTTTGCAGAAGATACCGTGGTGGTATGTTAGATCTCAAATATCGATGAGTCAGAGTACAGGAAGGAGATAGAGAGCTTAACACCATGGTGTCATGACAACAGCCTTTCCTTCAACGTCAGCAAATAAAAAGCTGGGTAATTACTTCAAGCAAGGGAATGGTGCACTTGCTTCTGTCTACATCAACAGTATTGTGGTCAAGAAGGTTGAGAGATTCAAGTCACCTGGAGTGAACATCACCAACAACCTGTCCTGATCCAACCACATGGATGCCATGGTCAAGGGAACTCACTAACACTTTTACTTCCTGAGGAAGCTAAAGAAATTTGTCATTTCCTAGTCAACCCATACCAAATTCAATCGATACACCATAGGAAATATCCAATCTAGATAGCTTGGTGTGGTAACTGCTCTACACACAAACCACAAGGAACCACAGAGAGTTGTGGACAGCTCAGCACATCACTGAAACCAGCCTCCCCTACATGGACTCTGTCTATAGTTCTTGTCGCCTCAGTAAATTGGCCAGCATAATCAAATATCCCACCCAACCCTAACATTCACTCTTCTCCCCTCTTCCATCAGAGCACCAAGCTCGAGGACAGTTTCTATCCCACTGTAATAAAACCATTGAATGTTTCCCTAGTGTTGTAACATGGACTTTTGATCTCACCATCCACCTCGTTATGACCTTGCACTTTATTGTTTACCTCCATTTCACTTTGTCTGCAGCTGTTATACTTTATTCGGCATTGTGCTATTGTTTTACCTCGTTCTACCTCAATGCACAGTGTAATAAATTGATCTGTGTGAACAGCAAACAAGACAAACTTCTTCACTGCGTTGCAGTACAAGTGACAGTGCTAAACCAATCCAATTCTGATTCCAAGAGCAATGATTGCATTCAACTTGACACAATACAAATCTATAAATGAAGCTGTGCCACATTCTCTACAAGAAGAATCATTCTCATCAATTCTGTCTGTGACTGTCTGTTTTATCCTGATGTTCCAGTTCGGTGCTACCCAGTCACAGCAACATGGCTGGAGGAGAATCTCAGTTCAGTTCAGGAGACCACGGATGATCTTGGAAAATAACCTTGAGCAGATCAGCTCCACTTGGACCCAGGTACAGTTGCCGTTCCCCCAGCATGTAAGGAGGCTGTTGCTTTTCAACCGGCAGGGAATCTCAACAATCAAGTACAAGTTCATTGTCCTCTGACTGTACAAACAAAACAACCGGACCACAGTGCACCTACACAACGTATATCACACAAGGCACATAAAGCAAACTATTAATAGAAATATGTTACTATAATATGATTCAAAATGTATGTGAAGTATGGCCTCTGTCGGTCAGAGTTGACCATGGATATTGTGTCCTAGCTAGCTAAATACATAAAGCTGGGCAGTACGATATGGAGGGCGAGTTATGGTCTATGCAGCAAGTTCCCCCTCTCCACGCAACTGAGGAACCCAAAGTAACGGCGGAGACCTATATAGTTTGGGATGAGCAGCATCGCAGGAGTTGGCAGTCAACATTGAACTCAACATAGGACAGCTTTAGGGACTCCAACTCTGGATTTTTCCCTTGGGGTTTACTCCCGTAGCTTTCCCCATGAGTGGACATAGCCACAAAGCAGCAGAGGTTTGAAACTGGAGTTTTCCTTCTCCGAGACGAGCTGCCCAACATGGCTGACGAGCCCATCTGCCCGAAGCGACCAGTTTTAAGGCACTGGTAAACCCCCTTTTTCCCTACTGTGAAGTACGCAGCACAAATAAACAGTAACAGTTCATAAACAGCTCGCTGTCCTAGTGAAAAGTCCTTGGTGGTGTTAAGGTATTCATTAGTCTCACAGCCAGAGAGAAGGAGCTGTTCCCCAGTCTGGTAGTCCTAGACCTCGTGCTCTTTTACCCCCTCCTTTCTGATGGTAGTGGGTCAAAGAGATTGTGGGATAGGTGGTAACAATCCTCAACAGTGCTTTGCGTCCTTCATCTGCAACGCTCCCAGTAAATGTCACAAATAGTGGGAGGGAGACCTCTGACCTCTGCAGTAATTGGCTGGGCAGTTTTTAATAATCCATTGGAGAAGTGACTGCTGGACAATGTAGACTTCTTAAATTGATAATTCTGATGGCATTTGGCCAAGCCTGCAAGAAAGCAAACTGACCCTGTATGAAATTAGCCTGAGCTTCTTACATTACAACTGTAATAAAAGATGTGGAGATGTGACAGAACAGGTCGTCAAATGCTAATTCTCCCGCTAACATTCCCCTTTGCCCGGTTAGTCATTCCTCCTCATTCTGACCCTGGTCTAGCTTCCCTTGTAGTTCACACACTTGGAACCTTTTGGAAGTTCACGATTTACACACCCCAACAGAAAAACTATCACTGGCTTGTCTAATCAAAACAATCCCATCAGTTAACGCGCTCTACTGGTTTATAACTCATAAAAATAAGGATTCTAGACACAGGAATTCCAAACAGTTTCATTTATTTTCACTCACACCATTACATCAGTTTGTAGACAGCAGAATGGTCCCAAAAGACCCGAGGGACAGTTTGAGGCATCCAAAAATAATGCCTGGGTTAGTGGGAGCAGGCGCATGACAGGCAACACCACTGGGGGAGGCATTATTCTTTTATATTTTTACCTCAGCATAAAATCTGTGGGTTTAACTAAGGCATTTATTGTGGGATAAAACTGTAGACTGTTAGAATCCCTGTATAAAATGTTCCAATTCTGCATCTGAAAAATTATTATGGTCTGGTCACATGACAGCCCTCCACACACCCCCAGACCAACAGTAGAATTTCCTGTTTCTTCTCGGCCAGGCGGAAGCTGATTTAAACGCTCAGTCTGGCTTTACTAGAGAGGTGTAGAAGTTGGATTTGAAGGCTGGTGAATAGTGGTTGATCTATATTGAAAAGTTAAAGGCAAAGTGTGATATGGAGAAAGCCTCTTTATAATTGTAAAATTTTGTGCATGTTTTTTTTCATTTGTCTATTTTTAAATATTTTTTCTTCTCAACTTTTAGGTAGATTTTGCACTTTTTTCCTCCAGGCACTAAATAAAACCCTTTTGCACTAACATGCTATTGTGGCTTACCAGCTGTGCTTTTTTTTCAACTGGTGGCCCTGGTTGGGCACACTTACCCACACATGACAGTGAGGTGTGATAGAAGGTGAGATGATCTGTAACCATGGTAACAAGCTCAGCGTAGTTAGAATGCTGCCTGACAAAGCAGTTCCCTCTTTTGCTGAAATGAACAGTCTGATATTGAACAGCCGAACATGCCTGAATCTTGGCTACATAAAGGAGTCATGATAGTAGCCTAAGAACTAAGCCTAATCCAAACTGAACATCAGTATGGCTGATCTAATCCAAGACTCAACACAATTTCCTTACCTGGGATTCATAAACCTTATTATGAGACCATAATGCACAGGAGCAGAATTTGGCCTTCAGCCCATTGAATCTTCTCCACCATTTGATCATGGCTGATTTATTTTTCTTTTCAACCCCCTTCTTCTGCCTTCTCCCTGTAACCTTTCACGCCCTTATTAATAAGGAACCTATCCACCTTTGCTTTAAGTAAACCCAGTGTCTTGGCTTTCACACCCATCTGTGGCAATGAATTCCACAGATTCACTTCCCTCTGGCTAAAGAAATTCCTCCTCATCTCCGTTCTAAAGGGATGTCCTTCTATTTCAAGACTGTTCTCTGGACATAGATTGTCCCACTATTAGAAACATCGTTTCCACATTCACTCAATTTAAGCCCTTCAATATTTGGCAGATTTCAACGAGATTCTCCCCACCTCATTCTTCTACTCTTCTACATTCCAGTGACTATAGGCCCAGAACCATCAAGTGCTCCAGATACACTCAGTTGCTACTTTATTAGCTACACTTGCTTGTTAATACAAATATCTAATCAGCCATTCATGTAGCATAAGAGCATAATAAATGGTCAAGAGCTTCAGTTGTAATTTTGTATGTGGCCTATCAGCGGCATCAACAGACCTTTACCAGGAGGGATTTCTCGCAGGTCGGTGGACGTTATTTAAAAAGGGAGCTTTGCAAGTGTTTGTCCATTGTACATGGCCTATCAGCAGAGCACCACTTGTGAGATAGATAGCAGGGAAGGTTCAGGCATAAAAGGGAGACACTGCCTAGCGGAGCGGTCGTCAAAGGAGCAGTCATTGACGGAGTGATCTGAGACAGAGTGGTAGGGCTTTGGCTCATTTGGGCTTCAGCGATATTGGGTCAAGGCGAGGTAAGTTACCTGAGGGGAATAGAAACAGGAATTATGGCTGTGAGGCCAGTGTTCTGCAGGGTCTCAGATGTGAGAATTCCTGGAGACTCCCAGCCTCCCGTGCGGCCACATCTGTGCCAGGTGCGTCGAGCTGCAGCTCCTTAGGGACCAGATTAGGGAACTGGAGGTGCAGCTTGATGACTTTGTCTGGTCAGGGAAAGTGAGGAGGTGACAGAGATAAGCTATAGGCAAGTAGTCACACCAGGGCTTCAGGAGACAGATAAGTGGGTAATAGTCAGGAGAAGGAAAATACTAGAGAGTATCCCTGTGGCTGTCCCACTTAACAATAAGTTTTGCTGTTTGAGTACTGTTAGGGGGTATGGCCTACCTGGGGGAAGCAACAGTGGCTGTGCCTCTGGCACAGAGTCTGACCCTGTGGCTCAGAAGGGTAGGGAAAGGAAGAGGATGGTATCAGTGATAGGGGACTCTATAGTTAGGGGGTTAGACAGGTGATTCTGAGGATGCAGGAAAGAAACACAGATGGTAGTTTGCCTCCCAGGTGACAGACCCGGGATGTTTCTGATCACGTCCACAGTATCCTGAAGTGGGAAGGAGAACAGCCAGAGATTGTGGTACATATTGGTACCAACAACATAGGTAAAGGGAGGAGGTCCTAAAAACAGACTACAGGGAGTTAGGAACAAAGTTGAGAAGCAGGACCTCAAAGGTTGTAATCTCAGGATTATTGCCTGTGCCACGCGACAGTGAGTATAGGAATAGAGTGAGGTGGAGGATAAATGTGTGACTGAGGAATTGGAGTGGGGGCAGGGATTCAGAGTTCTGGATCATTGGGACCTCTTTTGGGGCAGGCGTGACCTGTACAAAAAGGATGGGTTGCACTTGAATGCAAGGGGAACCAATATCCTAGCAGGGAGGTTTTCTAAGGTTATTGGGGAGAGTTTAATCTAGAATTGCTGGGGGGTGGGAACCAAACTGAAGAGATGGAGGAAGGGGCAGTTGGCTCACAAATAGAGAAAGCTTAGAGACAGTGCGAGAGGAGGATAGGCAGGTAATAGAGAAGGGATGCGCTCAGACCGATGGTTTGAGATCTGTCTACTTTAATGCCAGAAGCATCATGAACAAAGTGGATGAGCTAAGATCAGCACTTGGAGCTATGATGTTGTGGCCATTACAGAGATTTGGATGGCTCAGGGGCAGGAATGGTTACTTAGAGTACCAGGCTTTAGATGTTTCAGAAAAGATAGGGAGGGAGGCAAAAGAGGTGGGGGCATGGCACTGCTGATCAGAGATAGTGGCACAGCTGCAGAAAATGAGGAAGTCATGGACAGATTTTCTACTGAGTCTCTGTGGGTGGAAGTTCGAAACAGAAAGGGGTCAATAACAGTACTGGGTGATTTTTATAGATCACCCAATAGTAACAGGGACATCGAGGAGCAGAGAGGGAGACAGATTCTGGAAAGGTGTAATAATAACAGGGTTGTCCTGGTGGGAGATTTTAATTTCCCAAATATTGATTGGCATCTCCCTAGAACTAGGGACTGAGATGAGGTGGAATTTGTTAGGTATGTTCAGGAAGGTTTCCTGACGCAATATGTAGATAAGCCTACCAGAAGAGAGGCTGTACTTGATCTGGTGTTGGGAAAAGAACCTGGTCAGGTGTCTGGTCTCTCAGTGGGAGAGCATTTTGGAGATAGTGATCACAATTCTATCTCCTTTACCATAGCATTGAAGAGGGATAGGAACAGATAAGTTAGGAAAGCATTTAGTTGGGGTAAGTGGAAATATGAAGCTATCTTTCTTTTCAAATTTTTTATTGTTATATTATACAAAAGAAATAATGAGTACATAGATGTAACAACACTTACAATATCTCAAAAAAGACATTATCTTAAAGATTGAAAAAAAATTTTGTGATAACAAAAAAACCTACTAAGCAGAAAAAGTGAGAAAAAAAAGAACCCATTAGGTGTACAACCCTGGAGTCATGCGTCATACAAAAAGCTTCTAAAAATAAACATCAAACCACCAGCTAGAAAAGAAAATATACTAAAAAATTTACAATTAGATTGTGGAAAAAATCTGTCAATTCGCTCAAATGATAATAACGAGCACATGAGCCCCATCTATTCTCAAAATCAAATAAAGATTCAAAGGTTTGACTTCTAATTTTCTCCAAACTAAGACATAGCATCACTTGAGAGAACCATTGTGACAAAGAGGGAGCTGATGTATCCTTCCACTAATATAGAACAAGACTAAAACATATGTGTCAGTGTAGCTATCTCAGTTTTACATCTATCACAATGACTATCGACATTAGAAAAGATTTTAGAAAGTCTCTTCTTCGTCAAATGGTAACAACGTACAATTTTAAATTGAATCAATGAATGGATAGCACAAATTGAAGAAGAGTTAACCAACTTCAAAATCCACATCCAATCCTCCGTCATAAAGGTCAAATTGAGTTCCTTTTCCCAATCCTGTTTAATCTTAGATAAAGGACGCTTATCCCATTTTAATAATAAATTATAAATTCTTCCACTAGAACCCTTGATCGAAGGATTCATAGTCATAATAGTATCTAACAGGTCAGCCTCCAATATGTAAGGAAAATTACTTAAATATTTTTGTAAAAATGTCTAACATGAAGGTATTGCAGAAAGTGTGAGTATGAAAGAGAATATTTATCAATTCATTGTTCAAAATACATCAATCTATTTTCTTTAAATAAATCCAAAAAAGAATTAATACCTTTATTTTTCCAAAGTAAAAAAAATTGGATCAATCAAAGAAAGCTTAAAACAGTAATTTCGATAAATTAAACTACAAAGTTTAAATTTTTTAAGATTAAAAAAATTGCAGAACTGGAGCCAAATTTGTAAAGAATACTTAATCACAGGATATAGGTTTAAATTAACAACTTCAGCTAATTGCATAGATAAAGCAGTTCCCAATAACGAGGTTAAATAAAACTGTTTTACAACTTTCAGTTCCAGGTCTACCCAAATTGGCTGATCACTCTTATCAACCCAATATAACCAAAAAGACATGTATCACACATTAACAACCCAATAATACATTCTCAGATTAGGCAAAACAAGACCTCCATCCTTTTTCAATTTTTGTAAGTGACATTTACTACTTCCTGGTCTTTTATTATTCCAAATAAAAGATAAAATAATAGAATCAATCGATCAAAAAACTTCCTAGTCAAAAAAAAAGGAATATTCTGAAATAAATATAAAAATTTTGGTAAAATCATCATTTTAACTATATGAATACGACCAACAAGTGAAAATGTAAGTGGACTCCATCTACTAAATTAATACTTCATAGTCTACTAAAGGAACAAAATTGGCTTTATAAAGATCCTTATATTTTTTAGTAATTATAATACCTAAATATCTAAAAGAGTCTGTGACTTTAAAAGGAGTATTATCATATATAGAGACAGAATCATTTAAAGGAAACAATTCACTTTTACTAAAATTTATTTTATATCCTGAAAAACCTCCAAATTCATTAAATAATTTTAGCAAGGCAGGAATAGATTCGTCAGGATTAGATATATAAACCAATAAATCATCAGCGTAAAGAGAGATCTTATGCGTGGTCTCATTCACAATAACCCCATGGATATTTTTAGCCTCACGAAGAGCAATAGCAAGGGATTCTACTATTAAATTAAACAACAAAGGACTTAATGGACAGGCATGCCTTTTCCTCCGTGAAAGCTGAAAAAAAGGAGATCTACAATTGTTAGTGACAACAGTAGCAATAGGGGCTTTATATATCATTTTAATCCAATTATTAAAATTAGCACCAAAGCCAAATTTCTCTAAAACATTGAATAAATATTTCCATTCGACTCGATCGAGCGCTTTTTCAGCATCCAAAGATACAACACATTGTAGAGTTTTAAAAGAGGATGAATATATAATGTTAAATAGTCTATGAACATTTGAAAAAGAATAACGACCCTTTATAAAACCTGTTTGATCTTTAAAAATAATTTTACCCAAAATATTCTCTAACCTATTGGCCATTATCTTTGACAGAATCTTAGCGTCGACATTCAGTAATGAAATAGGTCTATATGAAGCACAGTCAGTGGGATCTTTATCTTTTTAAGAAGCTATCAGGTAGGAACTTGGAAGCATAAATTGGGAACAGATGTTCTCAGGGAAATATATGGCAGAAATGTGGCAAATGTTCAGGGGGTATTTGTGTGATGTTCTGCATTGGTACGTTCCAATGAGACATGGAAAGGATGATAGGTTACAGGAACCCTGGTGTACAAAGGTTGTTGAAAATCTAGTCAAGAATAAAAGAAAAGCTTACGAAATGTTCAAAAAACTAGGTAATAATAGAGATCTAGAAGATTATAAGACTAGCAGGAAGGAGCTTAAGAATGAAATTAGGAGAGCAAGAAGGAGCTATGAGAATCCTTGGCGAGCAGGACTAAGGAAAACCCCAAGGCATTCTACAAGTATGTGAAGAGCAAGAGGATCAGACGTGACAGAATAGAACCAATCAAGTGTGTTAGCGGAAAAGTGTGTGTGGAGCCAGAGGAGATAACAGAGGTACTTAATGAATACTTTGCTTCAGTACTCACTTTGGAAAAGTATCTTGGTGATTGTAGTGTTGACCTACAGTGGATTGAAAAGCTTGAGCATATAGACATTAAGAAAGAGGATGTGCTGGAGCTTTTGGAAACCATCAAGTTGGATAAGTCTCCAGGATCAGACGAGATGTACCCCAGGCTACTGTGGGAGGTGAGGGAGGAGATTGAGGAGCTTCTGGCGATGATCTTTGCATCATCACTGGAGACGGGAGAAGTTCCAGAGGATTGGAGGGTTGCGGATGTTGTTCCCTTCTTCAAGAACAGGAGTAGAAATGACCCAGGAAATTATAGACCAATGAGTCTTACTTCAGTGTTTGGTAAGTTGATGGAGGAGATCCTGAAAGGCAGGATTTTTAGAACATTTGGAGAGGCATAATATGATTTGGAATAGTCAGCATGGTTTTGTCAAAGGCAGGTTGTGCCTTATGGGCCTGTTTGATTTTTTTGAGGATGTGTCTAAACACATTGCTGAAGGTAGAGCAGTAGATGTAGTGCATATGGATTTCAGCAAATTATTTGATAAGGTACCTCATGCAAGGCTTATTGAGAAAGTAAGAGGGCATGGGGACCTTGCTTTGTGGATCCAGAATTGGCTTGCCCACAGAAGCAAAGAGTGGTTGCAGACAGGTCACGTTCTGCATGGAGGTCGGTGACCATCGGTTAGAGATATGTTCTGGCGCCCCTTCTCTTTAGGATTTTTAATAAATGACCTGGATGAGGAAGTGGAGGGATGGGTTAGTTAATTTGCTGATGACATAAAGGTTGGGGGTGTTATGGGTAGCTTGGAGGGTTGTCAGAGGTTACAGCAGGATATTGATAAGATGCAAAACTGGACTGAGAAGTGGCAGATGGAGTTCAACACAGTTAAGTGTGAGGTGGTTAATTTTGGTAGGTCAAATATGATGGCAGAATATAGTATTAATGGTAAGACTCTTGGCAGTGTGGAGCATCAGAGGGATCTTGGGATCCGAGTCCATAGGACACTCAAAGCTGCTGCGCAGGTTGACTCTGTGGTTAAGAAGGCATACGGTGCATTGGCCTTCATCAACAATGGGATTGAGTTGAAGAGCCTAGAGGTAATGTTGCAGCTATATAGTACCCTGGTCAGACCCCACTTGGAGTACTGTGCTCAGTTCTGGTCACCTCACTACAGGAAGGATGTGGAAACTATAGAAAGGGTGCAGAGGAGATTTACAAGGATGTTGCCTGGATTGGGGAGCATCCCTTATGAGATTAGATTGAATGAACTTGGTCTTTTCTCCTTGGAGTGACAGAAGATGAGAGATGATCTGACGGTGGTGTATAAGGTGATGAGAGGCATTGATTGTGTGGATAGTCAGAGGCTTTTTCCAAGGGCTGAAAAGTGGGCACAGTTTTAAGGTGCTTGGAAGTACGTCAGGGTAAGTTTTTTATGCAGAGAGTGGTGAATGCTTGGAATGGGCTGCCGGCGACGGTGCTGGAGGTGGATACGATAAGGTCTTTTAAGAGATTCCTGGATAGGTATGTGGAGCTTAGAAAAATAGAGGGCTATGGGTAACGCTAGGTAAGTTCTAAAGTGAGTACGTGTTCGGCACAACATTGTGGCCGAAGGGCTTGTATTGTGCTGCAGGTTCTCTATGTTTCTACGTAATTTACCAAGGCACAATCTCTTCCACTCTGCAAAGGAGGGACACTAATCTCCAAACAAAGCCCCGTGTCAAGGTCCTGCCACATAGCTCCATTTCCCAAGGTTTTTGACACGTTTCCCATTGCTTCAGCATTATGCAGTAAATTCCAGACTTTGGTGGTGTCATATTGGCCAACTATTTCGGACTAGATCAGACTTATTGGATGTTTTCTTTCCCTATTAATATAGCAAAACATGCTTCATTCATTTTTTTTAGCTGTACACATTATTATCAATTTTGAAGGAGCATGGGAAGTGTTTGAGAAGGGAATGCAGCAAAAAGTTTCTCAGTAAGATGCAGGAACCACCATGAACAAAACAAGCACAGCAAATATTAGTGAGTGGAGCCAGATACCAAACACTCTGTGTTTCTGAAGAGTCAGATAGTGGTTTATAAGATCTTACAGCAAGTCAATATACCCAACAAAGTCCTCATCCAAATCCCCTGTGGCAGGAACCTTGTCCACCAACTTTTCCTTTCAATTGAATAATTATGAACCATTCTTCCGAATAGCTAATACTAATGTTTACTGATTTTGCAAGATCTTATAACACTTCTATTAAATTCTGCTTCTTTACAGCATCAATCTAAGCTGTCATTTTCTTTCCCAAAATAGGGACTAAGGTAAGTAGGGAGCATAACTTCCACTGTGCTTTGGTCAAAACTTGACAATACTGAAGCAAGGGGAAAGGAATAACTGAAATTAAACACTAATTGGCTGGAATGTGCATGTTCTTGAGCATGATTGTCGACTCCAGTCAGCTGCCTGCCTGCGAGGGTGCCCAGGCTCAGTGGCAGACTCCAAGGTTGTGACAGAAAGCTTGCCATTGTACATAAACAGAACTGCACGTGGCCCATATAGCACACAAGGCACTTAAGCTTGATGGTCTTTTTCATCCATGTACCCAACCAAACTTTCCTTAAATCTTACAACTGGCAGCTCATTCCACATTCTCGCTACTGTCTGAGCAAAGAAGCTCCCTTCAGATTCACCATAAATCTATAACCTCTAGTTCTAGACTCACCCAGCCTGAGGGGAAAAAGTTTGCATGCATTCACCCTATTTATACCATATATACCAAGGGCTCAGTAAAAGAGGATACTCGTCATCAGGAAGGGAAATTCTGATAGGTTGATTCTTCTTGCAAGCATCTTCTCCTAATCGCATAATGTTTGTAGCTTCCTTGTTGGGGTCCCAGACCGATGGGTTTCAGGCATTTATTGATTCTGGGGCATCCGGGAACCTCTCTCTGGCTCAAAGATGGAGAGGTCTGACTCTGCTATTGAGAGAGAATATCAATGTCAAGGCTCTGGATAGTCAGTCTCTGACAAAAAACACCTTTCCACAGAACCCCTCCAGCTTGTGCAAGAAGGCAACCATTGAGAACAACTCTCCTATACTGGTGATGCTTGGCTTTCCCTGGCTATCTCAACACAACCCATGGATTGATTGGCCGCTAAAGGTGCTCCAAAATGGGGACTGGCATGTCTGTCTGTCTGTCTGGGTCCATCTCAAGCCCCTGTCACTGTAACTCTTCCTCTGCCAACTGCTAGTGTTGACCCGTCTGATGTATCAGCTAATATGCTGACTTTCCTGAGGTCTTCAGTAAGAAGAAGGCCATTTCCTTGCTTACACACCGGCCATATCATTGCACCACTGACCTTCAACCCAGTACTAGTTCTCCCTGGGATCGGCTCTTTTCCCTTTCTCGTCCTGAAACAGTGGCCATGAAAGAATACATAAGAGAAGGCAGAGCTAAGAAGTTATGGTGCCCAATGGTGACTCCCTTGCTTGCATCTTCGAAAATAGTTCTATTTCCATCTTTAATATCTCTGTTTTCCCTTTTCAGGGTTCTTTTGAAGACCCTGACCTGAAGTTACACGCTGACTATGGTTCTTTGCGGGAATAGGACCCGCTTTTGGGGTTCCACAATTGGCAGCTATTTGGCGTGCCAAAGTCTCGGCCTAAGAATTCGGCACGGATTCAGAAGCCTGGGATCTTGAGTAACTGGAGACGGGCGAATCAAGGGTCGGTGTCGCCACAGGAGACCCGTGTGTCATTGGGGGAGTCGGAACATCTGCTGTGTGCCTGGGGACCCAGGATCCTTGCGATCTCCAGGCACAGAGCTCGTAAAAAATGATGTAACGGACTTTTAACACTATAAACCAGCAAGTTGTTTGTTATCTCTCCTGCTCGTTGGAAAACGGAGTCATCTCTTTCTCCGTTATTAGGAGAGAGAGAGCCTGCAGTATGTCAAGTTATCGGGTGAACAATGTAGTCTCTGGGGTAACTGCAAGTCTATGTCTTTGCTATTGTTTTGCTCATGCTTGAGTGCTGGTAGCGGGTGCGCTTTATTTTTGCTGGTGGGGGGAGGGGGATTGTTGCTCGCTGCCGCTTACGTGCAGGAGAGGGGAGCTGTGGGGGAGACTTAGGGGTTCTAACATTTAACTGCTATTCATTCCTTGGGGCACTTCTCTGTTTTTGTGGATGGTTGCGAAAAACAAAAGCATTTCAGGATGTATATTGTATACATTTCTCTGACATTAAGTTGTACCTTTGAACCTTTGAAGAAAGCATTGGCTTTAGGGTTTATCCATCCACCAACCTTGTCAGCAGGGAGAGACTTCTTTTTAGTGAGCAAGGAGGATGGCAAACTCCGTCCCTGCATTGGCCCCTTAACAACCTCACAGCGAAGGACTGATATCCTCTTCCCCTGTTTGCCTCTGCATTTGAGCGTCTCCAAGGAGCAACCATATTCTCCAAGATAGATCTGCACAATGCTTACAACCTGGTTTGCATCCGAGAAGGGGACGAGTGGAAGACGACATTCAACATCATCAGTGGCCACTATGAGCACCTTGTGATGCCATTTGGTCTGGCCAACGTACCTGCTGGTCAATGATGTGCTCCAGGACATTATGAATCAGTTTTTTTTGTATATTGTATGACATTCTTATCTATTTCCCGCTCTTGCCAGGAACACATCCAGCATGTCTGGAGAGTTCTCAGATCACTCTTCGAGAATAACCTTTACACCAAGCCAGTGATGTGTGAGTTCCACAAAGAGCAGATGTCGTTCTTGGGCTAGATCCTCACCCCTTCCAGTGTTCAAATGGACCCATGTAAAGTTTAGGCAATCACAGAGTGGCCCAAACAGTTTAAGGTCATACAGGTACAGGGCTTCATGGTGTCTGTAAACTCTTTTTGCAGCTTTACCAGAAACTTCAGTTCCATCACGGCCCTCATAAATGCACTCAGCAAGAAGACCTCTGTAGGATTCTTATAGGCAAGTAAACCAGATCTGTCAGAGCTACAGACTCAGCTGATGAAATCCACCGAGAGGTAGAAGCAGGGTCAGAGAGGCACAGGCAGCTGGCATAGACCTGACTGGCATGATGTCTTGATATGAGACAAAGTTGTGGATGTTCTGGGACATAGACAGCCACCAAAATCATCTTTTTATTAATTCTTGGATTGGTTAAATCCAGATGGCCAAACAGATGGTAAGAGTGATCCCACTCCAACACTCCAGAGTCACAGTGACAGGGACAAACGGTTGGTTGGAAGGTTCCCCCTCCTGGGCCAGGATCCAGCTGTTGGACAGCCCTCACCTCTGTTTCTATTCACCAAATCACCCGGGAGGCTGTGCATGAGCGAGGACGGATGGGCTACGGAGTGGGGTTGCCTTCAGTGATGTCAAACTGGCGGGAGAGAGCATTAACCTCATTATTCATGCTACCAGAATGGAAAGTGAGGGTGAAATTAACTGAAGAGCTTGAAAGGAGTTGAGTCTGTTAGCGTCACAGGTGTAGGAGAGGTTCTTGTGATCTATCCATACCAGAAATGAGTGTTCTGCCCTCTCCAGCCAGTGTTGCCATGCCTTCAAGGCTTCTTTAACAGCCAGAAGTTCTCAGTTCCTGATATCATAGTTGCACTCTGCAGGAATCAAGCAACAGGAAAGAAAGGCACAGGCAGCGATGCAGCCGATCATCTACAGAGGAGCATTGAGAGAGTACAGCTCTGATGCAGCAAGCTCGATGATGAATGGACTGAATTGGTCTGGATGTTGCAGTGGTGAAGCAAGGCTTTTGTTCCAAGAGTGCTTGGTCTGACAAGGTATTCAGAAATGGCCCGAGTGTGGAGAGAAAGACACTGGAACAGGTCAATATTCACAGACTTTAATGTGATCAGGATTTTAAGGGAAAGGAAAGCAAAGGCTAGACCAAACAGAACTATTAACTAAAACTTTCAAACAGAAAACTGGATGCCACCACATGGCTGAAAGGAATCTCTAAATATAAGACCAATACAGCTTGTCTCCAGCGTCAGTCAAATCGTTTGTCCTCTTTCTCAGACAACGCCAAATGCAAGCAGGCACAGTAATGTTGCTGTGCTTTGCTCAAGTCTCGACAAGTGTTACAACGAAAAGAAGGGAGTTAAATACCACCATAATGAAACAGTAATGAGTTGAAAGGTGCATATTCACCAGCACAATTGCCAAACCGCTGTGCAGCCCGCCTGCAGGGGCATGTAGACCCTGCTGCAGAGTCTTTGGTTGTAACACGTCCCTCCTCCCTAGGTGCAGCTCCAGAGGTGTAACGGACCTGTGCACACAGGAAGTCCCAGATGAGACACTTGTCCAAGATGTAATTCAAGGGGATTCAAGGATGTTCTTCAGGACCATACACTTCCCAATCCACATGGTACTGGACCATACTTTGTACCCGGAGAGATGCCAGGAGACACCGCCCAGGGAACCATCCACCAAGTAGGGAGGAGATGTACCTGAAATGGAAAAGAGGCAGGTGAGGCACTGTTGATGGTGGAGGAAGGCAAGACCTTTTCTTTGAAGAAGGAGGAATTCTCATTAGTTCTGGAATGACAAGCCTTATCCTGAGAGCAGATGTGACAGAGACGGAGGAATTGAGAGAAGGGGTGGCATTTTTACAGGTGACAGGGTGGAAAGAGGTATAGTATACGTATCTGTAAGAGTCAGTGGGTTTATAAAAAATATACCGACATCCACCATTAATGCTGCCCTCACCTGCATTTCTTCCATTTTGCGTACATCTGCCTTCAGCCCATCTCCTTACCTCACACCAAGGACAGGGTTCTTCTTGTCCTCACCTATCAGCCCATAAGTCTCCAAATCCAGGACGTAATTCTCCATAACATCCACCATCTCAAACAGGATCCTACCACCAAGGACATCTTTCCTTCCCTCCTCTTTCCACTTTCTGCAGGGATCGCTCCCTACGTCCCCTTGTCCACTTATCCCTCCCCACTGCTCTCCCTCCTGGTACTTATCCTTGCCACACCTCTCCCTACACCTCCTCCCTCACTACCGTTCAGTGCCCCAAACGGTGCTTCCAGGTGAGGTGACACTTCACCTGTGAGACTGTTGGGGTCATCTACTGTATCGGATGCTCCTGACGTGGATTGGGAGACCGCTTCACTGAACACCAATGCTCCATCCACCAGAATAAGTGGGATCTCCCAGTGGCCACACACTTCAGTTCCACTTCCCATTCCCATTCTGATATGTCACTCCATTGCCTCCTCTACTGCCACCATGAGGCCACAGTCAGGTTGAAGAAGCAACACCGTATATTCTGTCTGGGTATCCTTAAACCTCTGGCATGAACATCAATTTCTCGAACTTCCAGTAATTGCCCACCTCCTCTCCTTCACCGTTCTCCATTCCTGTTTCCCTCTCTCAACTTTTCTCCATCCGTGCCTATCACCTCTTCACCTATCTGGTGATCCTCTTTCTTCCCTTTCTTCTATTATCTTCTCCTATCAGATTTCCCCTTCTCCAGCCCTTTACCTCTTTCGCCAATCAACTATCTAGCTCTTTACTTCAACCCCTCCCCCTCTCCTGGTTTCACCTATCAACTACAACCTTGTTGTACTTCTTCCTCCCCTCCCCCAGCTTCTTACTCTGACTTCCCCTCTTTCTTTTCAAATCTGATGAAGGGTCTCAGCCCGAAACTTCAACTGTTTATTCTTTTCCATATATACTGTCTGCCCTGCTGATTTCCTCTGGCATTTTGAGAGTGTTGCTTTAGATTTCCATCGACTGACTTTCTCATGTGTGTGATCATTGTTGGAGTCCAATGAAGGAAAGTATTGTGAAATACCATAGCAACCATCACTTAATAAGCCCTGACTTCACACCCAGTCCATGTGAGTCTAGGAATTTCTTCAGAATGAATAGTTGAAAAACAGTGGTTTCCTTTGGGAACATTGGTCACAATGTGTATTATTGCAAAGTGGCACTACAAACTATTAACTTATTAATTATATGGCAAAATCAAGACAATAGAAGTTTATTACAGTCCTACCCTGAAAATACAGTCAGTGGCCAGTTTATTAGGTATACCTGTACACCTGCTCGTCGATGCAAACATCTAATCAGCCAATCATGTGGCAACCACTCAATGAATAAAAGCATGCAGACGTGGTCAAGAGGCTCAGTTGTTGGTCAGACCAAACATCAAAATGGGGAAGAAATTATATCGAAATGACTTTGACCATGGAATGATTGTTGGTGCCAGATGGGGTGGTTTGAGTATCTCAGGAACTTCTGATCTCCTGAGATTTTCACATACAACAGTTTCTGGAGTTTACAGAGAATGGTATGAAAACAAAAAAAAAGTAAGCATCAGATCTATGGGTGAAAATGCCTTGATATTGAGGGTTGTCAGAGGAGAATGGCCAGTCTGATTCAAGCTGACAGGAAGGTGATGGTAACACAAATAACCATGCATTACCATGGCAGTGGTGTGCAGAAGAGCATCACTGAATGCACAATAGATCAAAACCTAAAATGGATGGACTACAGCAGCAGAAATCCACAAACATAAACCTAGATGGCTGCTTTGTTAGATACAGGAGGTATTTAATAAAGTGATAACTATGTGTCTTTCTACATTTTGTGAAGTTTTGTGACCTGTTATTTTACATGGATATGCTCAAGGCAATATAACTAATAATTAGCAAGTGGAATTATGCGTTCCAAAGTAGCTTTGTTATTTAGCAAAAGTATTGTCTGCATACTGTAAGCTAACTCGTAGTATGGCAACACTTGTGGGGTACTCAGCACAATCATCATTGATTTGAATTGAAGCAAACAGCACACGTCACTGAATGCTTTGATGTACATGAGACAAACAGTATAAAGCTAATCTCTTTAGCATTACATGGTCTTATACTGGATTCTTGCATCTCAAAATGCAATTGGAAACTGCAACAAAGATGTGAGAAATTAGGAAGAAAGCAGAAAAAATGATTCTGCTACAACAAAAACAAAATTAGAAAAAGTCTTAGATTGATCAAATACTTTTACAATGAGGTTGTGCAAAATCAAGTTCAGATGAGATTAATTATGAAGTATTTTTTAAAAACTGTTAAAAAAAGGATTATTCTCTGAGTTGTGATATGAATAACTACCAAAATAATTTTATGTGCAAACACTAGAAGAAAGAATGCCAATGAATGAATTATGTAAAATTCATCAACAAGATCTTGAAAGTATTTTGAAAGATTCAGGAATTTATTCATGAATTTGAATCTAATGGAAAGTAATACCATAAAAGTTTGAAAACAATTTAATAGTTAATTCAAGGCGTTAACTGCAAACACAATCCAATAGTGTTCTGCCATTCATAATACTAAACAAATCTCAAATTGAAACTTTGAAAAAAAATTGTGGTTAGTTGAATAATGGCAGATTGACAGAAATTAAATCTGGAGTCAAGCATCATGGTTTGCATACTGCTGTTTAATTTTTTTTCCACTTTATTCTCCCTTAAGTGCAGATATTGAAGGACTTTAGCCTTCCAAACTGTGGGATCAAATACATTATTTATACAGACATCCAAGAGCGGCTTGCAGTGTCCTATTCCTTCAATGAGATACTCATCAGGAAGCCCATAAACCGAACACTCCATTCCCATTTCATCAAGCCTTTCGTGGATATCATGGGAAAGGGAACTGTGGATAACGTTGGTGGCATTAGTCTTGCTGTAGATTCACAGGTTCCGTGACCTCCAGGGTTGAATGTGTGTAGTTGTCATGTACTTCACCTTGGTGCCCCAGCTTCCTCCCACATGAAAGATCATCAAAAAAAAAATCTAGCTGTTGTAAATTTGAAACAAAAACATAAAATGCTGGAAAAACTGAGCAGGATAGGCAGCATCTGCAGAAGGAGAAACAACCGTACGTTTGTTGTAGGTCTGTTATCCTTTATCAGAACACACCACTGATGCTCCCTGATCTGATCAGTTTTCTTCCAGCAGTTTTGGTTTTGTTGCAAAGATTTGCAGATCGGTAGGTTGACTAGAGTCACGTGACCGGCAAAATGAATATAGAAATGAGTCAGGTTTTATGAACAAATAAACATTTATTAAACTCTGCTCAAAATGAGTAAAAAAAAAACAAATGAAAACCTTAACGGGAAGTAAACTGCTATGCGGTCATTTAACAAACCATCAGTCAGTACTAGTTCTTAAAGCGGTAAATGCAAAAACAGTCTTAAAGTGGTAAATTCAAACACAGTTCTTAGAATGCTAGATTTGAAGGTCCAAGAGATTTATGCAGTCAATTAGGAGAGGCTATCCTGAAGTAAAGAATTCCTCGAAGTTATGACGTTACTGCCGATCCCAGCTGGAACCCGCCTTGTCCGCAGAACTCACGACGACAGAAATAAAACCGTTTAAAGGCACTGAACTTTTTCCTCCGTAGACTAGATACTGCACAACCTTTTTCTGCTGCTTTTAGCAGAGGTTATCTCATGCAGGTCAATCCTACTTGAACAATTTCAATAATGGTCGATACACTCCAAAAATGTCGAACAACTCCTTCAGTTTACTGTCTTCACTCTCCAATATTACTGAAAAGGTACATCAACAAATCTGGCAGCTATTGGTGAAACTGCCAGCCCAATACTTCTGTACGTTACAGTAGAACGTAAAAGTCCATTTTAAACTATACTGCGTTATGAGATTAATAAGCAGCATAGTGGAGTATTTGACTGACGATCTAACTGAAAACTAACTGCGTCACCAGGTGTACATACCTGGTGAGAACAGGTCATCACGTGACCTCACATCGGTGAGAAAATTACATCATGTGACCTCCGCAAGACCATTACATCATTCTCATAAGACAATCACAAGATATCCATGAAGTATGTAACACTCATCACTGCAAGTTTTTCCTAGTGTGTAAGTGAGTGATGGAATCTGGGGGAAGTTGATAGGAGCATGGGAGGGATGAGATAAGATTAGTGCAATGGGGGCCTTATGAACCTATTTCTTTGCTAATTAAAGTGGGATCAAAATGTGAACAAAGAGGGATCCAATTACAGCATTTCTAGAGTAAATCCCATCCACCATTATCTATTAATAGTAACATGTGAAGTACAATTTCATATACTCACTTATTTCAATATTTATTTAATTGCATCAAAATTGATTATCTTAAGTCAAATTCCCGAAGAATGGAAACGAGTCCAAAAATGTATCTAGTTGACTGGACTACTAGTTGCCCAGTGAACAGATGGTGCATCAGACCCCACATAACCCAAGTATTCTCTCTTCTCGCCTTTTCCTTTGGCAGAAGATACAAAAGCCTGAAAGCTCATACCACCAGGCTCAAAGATAGCTTCTGCTCTACTATTATCAGACTCTTCAACAGATCTCTTGTATGATAATATAAATTTTTGGCCTCACAATCTACCTCATTATGATTTTGCAATTTATCATTTACCTACACTGCACTTTTTTGGTAGCTTTTACACTTTATTCTGCATTGCTATTGTTTTACCTTATTCTAGCCAAATGCATTGTGTAATAATTTTATTTGTATAAACAGAAAACAAAATAAGCTTTTCACTATATCTTGTACATGTGACAATAATATACCAATACCAATTCTTTCGTATATTATTCCTATCCAGATTATTATTATTAACCTGCTATATTTCCCCTGATATATTTGTCTTCACTCTACAACTAAATTCAAATTTGTGTCCAACAAAGTTGAACAGGCAGGTTGTTGGGACCAGAGGTGAGGGTTGGGCCAGTTCTGATCGCTGCTCCACGACGTTCACTCCACTCTTCACCGCGCTGTGCCTGAGGCTGTGGGCCAGCTCTGTCTGCTCCAGGCTCCGTGTCTGCGGACTCTGCGACGTTCACTCCACTCTTCACCGTGCTGTGCCTGAGGCTGTGGGCCAGCTCTGCCTGCTCCAGGCTCTGTGCAGACTCTGCGACATTTATTCCACTAAGTGCTGAACTGGGACTGAGGCTGTGGGCCAGCTCCTCTTCGTGTCCGAGAACTCAATTTTGTTATAAATACCAATTTCTTACTTCTATTGTTTTCAGGGTTTTTTTTTCCCTCTCTCTTAGTGTTTGTTGGTCTTCTTAATGGGTTCTTTTAGGTTTCTTGTTTTGTGGCTACCTGTAAGGAGATGAAACTCCAAGTTGTATAATGTATACATACTTTGATAATAAATGTACTTTAAAGTTGTATTCAGCCCAATGTTCCTTTGACAGCATTTAAAGGAGCTTATTTATATTGCATTTAAGTGCTTTTCCTTTAAAACTCAGGTACAGGTGTCTGTGATATGCTTTTGCAATATGTTGTATGCTGTAGTTGGATTAGCAGAAATAATTGAAAGAATTCCAGACTGATCACAGGCCTTTCAGAATACAGTGTGAGAGCATGAAATACCAGAAGTCACGAGTGTTAATCTCCTTTTGTTTCTATCAGAGAGCAGCACACAATAGCTTTGATTGAGAGAGATCATTCTCACCATGCTTTCAAGATGCCAGCCCTATGCAAATTCCCATTACCAAATAAAAAATAAGACAGGTCATTAATCACATTTTCCTGTCCCATGCAGTTCTTAGTATCATAGAGTCACAGAGTCATAGAACACCACAGCACAGAAACCAGCCCCTCAGCCAATCTACTCCATGCCAAAATATATTGACCTGCATCCAAATTGCAGCCCTATGTACACTACCCATCCCCGTACCTAACCAAATTTCTCTTAAATGTTAAAATGGAGCCCACATCTCCAATGGCAGCTTCTTCCTCATTCTCACCACCCCCATGTTCTCCTTAAACATTTCACCTTTCATCCCTAACTCATGACCTCTAGTTCTAGTTTCCCCCAACCTCGGAGAAAAAAGCCTACTTGCGTTTACTTTATCTATACTCCTCATAATTTTGTATACCTCTTTCAAATCTCCTCTCAATCTCCTACATTATAGGGTATGAAGTCCTAATTTGTATAATCTTTCCATATAACTCATGTCCTCAAATTCTGGCAAAATTCTTGTTAATTTTCTCTGCACTCTTTCAATCTTATATACATCTTTCCTGCAGGTAGGTGTCTGAAACTGCACACAGTTCTCCAAATTAAGCCTCACCAATGTCTCACACAACCTCAACATAACATCCCAACTCCTCTACTCAATTCTTTGATTTATGATGGCTAATGTGTCAAAAGCTTTCTTTATGATCCTATCTACCTGTGACAAAACTTTCAAGGAGTTATGGATCTGTATTCCCAGATTTCTCTGTTCTACTGCACTCCTCAGTGCCCTACTGCTCACTGTGTAGATCCTACCCTGGTTTGAGGACAGCAAGGAAGATATCAAAGACTATCTTCCCAAAGTCCAACATCTCACACTTGTCTGCATTAAATTCCATCTGAAATTTTTCAGTGCATTTTCCCAGCTGGTCCAAATGCCGCTGCAAGCTTTGATAGTTTTCCTTGCTGTCCATAACACCCCCAGTCTTGGTTTCATCCTCAAGTTTACTAATCAGTTAACAACTTTATCATCCAAGTCATTCATATAGAGTGGATGACATACATCGAATGATCCAGTACCGATCCTTGCAGCACAACACTAATTACAGGCCTCCAGTTAGAGAGGTAACTATCTACTACCACTCTCTGGCTTCTCCCGCAAAGCCACTTCTCCCACTAATCCAGTTTACTACCTCATCTTGAATGTCAAGCGACTGAACCTTCTTGATCAACTTCCCACACAGGACCTAGTCAAAGGCTTTGCTAAAGTCCATGCAGATAACATCTACTGCCTTGTTTTCATTAGCTTTCATGGAAACTTTCTCAAAAAACTCTATAAGGTTGGTTAGACACATCAGTCCCTGTCTATCCAAATACTTATATATCCTGTCTCTTTGAATATTTTCGAATATCTTACCCTTTACAGATGTCACAGGCCTATAATTTCCCGGCCAATCTTAGACCCCTTCTTAAATAATAGAATGATATTAGCTATTCTCTAATCCTCCAGCACCTCACCCATGGCTAAAAACATTTTAAATATCACTGATAAGACCCTTGCAATTTCTGCACTGACCTCCACAGATTCTGAAGGAACATCTTATCAGCCCTGGGCTATTTATCCATCCTAATTTTCCTCAATAGAGAAAACACCAACTCCCCTGTAACCTGATTATGGTCCATAACCTCTTCTCTGCTTTGCCTCAGTTCTATAGACTTTGTGGCCACCTTGCGAGTTGCTGATCCTTTCTGGTACCATCAAAATTGGCCTTTCTCCAATTTAGAGTCTCAGCCTGAGGGCCAGACCGATCCCTCTTCTTAATTATATTGAAACTAATGACATTATGGTAACTGAGTGGACAGTGTTCCTTTACGCAAACTTCTGTCACCAGCCCTGTCTCATTCCCTTATAGAAGATTTAGTATTGCACTCTCTCTAGCTGTGACCTCTATGTACTGATTAAAGAAACTTGCCTGAACACATTTGACAAACTCTCTCCCATCCAGTCCTTTTACAGTATGAGAATCCTGGTCAATATGTAGAATGTTAAAATTACCTGTAATGACAAACTTATGTTTTTTGCAGCAGCCTGTGATCTATCAACAAATTTGCTCCTCTAAATCCCATGGACTGTGGCATGGTCTATAATATAATCCCATTAACATGGTTATACTTCTTCTATTCCTCATTTCTACCTATACAGCCTCAGTTGACAAGCTCTCCAGTCTGACCAGCCATGACAATTTCCCTGACAAGTAATGCCACTCTCCCCCTTTAATCCCTCCCACTCTGTCACATCTAAAGCAATGGAACTCTGGAACATTGAGTTGGCAGTCCTGCCCCTCCTGCAACCAAACCTTACTAATACTATAATGTCATAATATCATATGCTGATCCATGCCCTAAGCTCATCTTCCTTTCCTACAATACTCCTTACATTGAAACATACACAAGTCAGAACATTAGTCTCACCATGCTCGTCCTTTCAATTCCTGACTGTTTGTATTCTTAACATTCTTCTCCACAACCACTCCACTATCTGCTCTGGCACTCTGATTTCCATAACCCTGCTACTCTAGCTTAGAATCGCACACCGCTCCCCCCCACCCCCCAACTGTGTAGCATGAGGAATCCTCTCCACAAGGATATTAGTCCCCTTCCAGGCAGGTACAAATTTCCCTGCTGTACAGGTCCCACCTGCCTTGGAAGAGACCCTAATGATCCAAAAATCTGAAGCCCTCCCTCCAGCACCAACTCCTTAGCCATGTGTTAAACTGTATAATATTCCTTTTTCTGGCTTTACTAGCACGTGACATGGGTAGCAATCCTAAGATCATAACCCTAGAGCTCCTGTCTTTTAACTTAGCACCTAACATGAACTTACATGGCAAGACCTCATCATCCTTCCAACCCATGTATTTGGTACTGACGTGGACCATGACCTCTGGCTGCTCACTTCCCACTTAAGAATGGTGTGAACTTGATCTGAGATGTCCCTGACTCTGGCACACAGGAAGCAACATGCCATCTGGCAATCTTGTTCTCATCCACAGAGCCCCTAATCAATGAATCGCCTGGCCTCTTCTCCCCTCTTTCCATCTGAGCCACACAGCCAGACTCAGTCTTGATTGGAACAATGTTCAGATGGGAAGGGACAGTGCATTCCTCCAACATTGAAGGCAAATTTGAAGAGTAATCCCTGAGTGATCTCTGATCCATCCTCTGAAGCTTACAAACAACACATTTATCTACAGGGAAGTCAAGATCAGGCAGATCCAAGGTGGGGAGTAATTTTCGTGTCAAAATATGGTTGGAAAGATTAATACCTTGTGATTATATTAAATCTAAGTTCCTTTATGTTGAATAATAATTTGCATATATAGTCACTAAACACTTAGGCTTGGATCCCTATCAAGTCCAAACTGGTTGAGAATGATCTTTACTGGAAGTTTGTAATTTTTAATTTCATTTACTTGAATCTTGACAATAAAATCAAACATCTTTCTTTGATTTATTTTCTTTTATTGAATTACCTGTTTATCTGAGATCACTTGGTTCCAAGTGAAGTGCTGGAATACAGGTAGAATTACAGACCATTCACAGGTTATGAACACCTGACATACATTGGAATGTTATTATTATTAAATACAAAACTCTGGTGCAGTTACGTTTGTTCCCATAAACATCAGAACTAGTTTCCTCTCTTTACTTCTAGTTCTTGGTGCTTATGTCCTTTGGATGCCATTCATTTAATATTGTTGAAGAATGGTTACAACATCAAATGATTTTTGGGTATATTCTGACTTACAGACAAAAGCGGCTATGGATGACTGTAAGAACCAAAACCTTTTGTTACTTGGAGAGGGTCTGAAGCAGGAATTATCACTGGTCAGTATTTTTGTTAGTGCTATTTCATCACAAATGTTCTGTATATAAGCATTTTGTCACAGATACGACTTGACCTGTTCAGTTCTTCCAGCACTTTTTGGACATTATTATGTTATGGTTAGTAAAGTTAAAATAATTAAGTTACATTCCTAAGACTAGAATCAATGTTTTTACACTTTATCATATTACACTAGATATTTTGTCAAAGGTTCAATCAGGTTTAAAAGGTCAAAACTCAAGTACTAAACATCGTTGATGCTGGCCACCGCAAGGTGTCAGCTCTTCCCGAATCACCTTTTGCCCTTGAATTATGCCCAGTACATCATGGATATTTCCCTTCCCACCATCAGTAGTATCAACAAGAGGTGCTGCCTTAAGAAGGCAACATCGATCATCCCCACTCTACATAAATTCAAGAGATCATGCAGTTGCTGGAAATCCAGAGCAACACACACACACACAAAATGCTGGAGGAACTCAACAGGTTAGGCAGCATCTATGGAAAGGAATGCAGTTGACATTTCTGGCTGAGACCTTTCATCGGGACTGGAAATAAAGGGGGAGGGGGGAGAAGCCAGAATGAGAAGTTGGGAGGAGGTAAGAGAGTACAACCTAGAAGGTGATAGGTGCTCCTGATGTGACCTTGCTTACATCAGAAAGACCTGATGTAAAATGGGCGACCGCATTGTCACATCTTTGCCCCATCCACAACAAGAAGGATTTCCCAGTGGCCAACCATTTTAATTCCAATCCCCATTCCCATACTGACATGTCAGTGATGTCTCAGATCAGGTCCACAGCATTCTACAAGGGGAGGGTGAGCAGCTGGAAGTCATGGTACATATTGGTACCAATGACATAGGTTGGAAAAGGGGGGAGGTTCTGAAGAGATAATATAGGGAATTAGGTAGAAAGCAGAGCCTCGAGGGTGGTAATCTCTGGATTGCTGCCTGTGCCACATACTAGTGAGGGTAAGAACAGGATGATTTGGCAGATCAATGTAAGGCTGAGGAATTGGTGCAGGATGCAGGGTTTCAGATTTTTGGAGCATTGAGAAGGAATGATTTTTACAAAAAGGACGAGTTACACCTGAATCTGAGGGGAACCAATATCCTTGCGGACAGTTTTGTTAGAACAAATGGGGAGAGTTTAAACTAATTTGGCAGGGGAATGGGAACCAGAGTGAGGGGGTGAGATGAGGCAGTTGGTATACAAGTAGATATAGTGCATAGTGAGTCTGTGAGGAAGGATAGACAGATGATGGGGCACAATTGTAGTCAGTGAGATGAGTTGAAGTGTAACATGGGGAAAAATCTAAACAGGTGATGAATACAGGACTGAAGATATTATATTTGAATGCACACAGTATACAAAATAAGGTTGATAACCTTGTAACACAATTAGAGATTTGGAGGTATCATGTGAGTATCACTGAGTTGTATCTGAAGGAATATCATAGTTGGCAGCTTAACATCCAAGGATACACATTGTTAAAAAAGGACATAGGGGTAGGTGAAGGGGGTGGGGTGGCTGTGCAGGTAAAAAATGAAAATGAATCCTTAGAAAGAGGTGACGTAGGATCAAAAGATGTTGAATCATTGTGGATAGAGTTAAGAAACTACAATAGTAAAAAGATCCTGATGGGAGTTTTATACAGTACAGCTCTCTGATTAGTAGCCAGGATGCGAGATATAAATTACAATAGGAGAAAGAAAAGCCATGTAAATAGGACAATGTTACAATAATGATGGGGTGGGGGATTTCAATATGCAGATAGATTGGGAATATTAGGTTGATACTGAATCCCAAGAGAAAATTTGTAGAATGCCTGTGAGATGGTCTTTTAGAGCAGCTTGTAGCTGAGCCCACCTGGGGAAAGGCAATTCTGTATTGGCTGTTATGTAATGAACCGGATTTGATCAGGGGCTTTAAGGTAATGAAACCCTTCGGAAGCAGTGATCATAATATGTTAGAATCCATGCTGCAGTTTGAGAGGAAAAAGATCAAGTTAGAAGTACCGGTAATACAGTGGAGTAAAGGGAATTACAGAGACATGAGAGGGATCAGAAGTGGAGAGAGTGAGTAGCTTCAAGTTTCTGGGAGTCGAGATCCCTGAGGATCTAACCTGGTCCTAACATATCGATGTAGTTATAAAGAAAGCAAGACAGCGGCTATACTTCATTAGGAGTTTGAAGAGATCTGGCATGTCAACAAATACACTCAAAAACTTCTATAGATATACCATGGAGAGCATTCTGACAGGCTGCATCACTGTCTGGTATGGTGGGGGGGTGGCAATACTAAACAGGACTGAAAGAAGCTGCAGAGGACTGTAAAACTAATCAGCTCCATCTTGGGTACTAGCCTACAAAGTACCCAGGACATCTTCAAGGAGTTGTGTCTCAGAAAGGCAGCGTCCATTATTAAGGACCTCCAGCATCCAGGGCATGTCCTTTTCTCACTGTTACCATCAGGTAGGAGGTACAGAAGCCTGAAGGCACACACTCAGCAATTCAGGTACAGCTTCTTCCCCTCTGCCATCTGATTGCTAAATAGACATTGAATCCATGAACACTATCTCACTTTTTTCTTAATATACAGTATTTCTGAGTTTTGCAAGTTTTTCAATCTATTCAATATACATATACCATAATTGATTTATTTATTATTATCATAGTTTTATTTATTTATTTATTCATTTATTTATTCATTCATTCATTCTCTTCTATTATTATGAATTGCATTGAACTGCTGCTGTTAAGTTAACAAATTTCACGTCACATGCCGGTGATAATAAACCTGATTCTGATTCTGAAGAACTGTCCAAAGTTGATTGGAAGGGAACATCATCAGAGAAGATGATTGAACACAAAAGTCTGGCATTTCTGGGGGAAAATTCAGCTGGCACAGGAAAGATACATCTCAAAGGTGAAGTATTCTAAATAGAGGACGGGACAACCGTGGCTGACAAGGGACGACAAAGACAGCATAAAAGGAAATGAGAGGGCATGTAATATAACAAAAATTATTGGGAAGTTAAAGGATTGTAAAGCTTTTAAAAGCCAATAGAAGGCAACTAGAAAGCCATAAGGAGAAAAAAGATAAAATATGAAGTACTGAAACGTCAGGTTCAAGCATAGCTACTTCCCTTCAACCATTCAGTTCTTGAACCAACTGGCAAATCATTATAGTTTAATCGCACTATGACCACTATATTTTCTGTTCTAATTGTGTTCTTTCTGATAAAAATGTGTTTTATTTCTGTTTAATTTATGCTTATCTTGTGAATGTGCCTTATAGGATGCTGTTTGCAAATAAGATTTTGCACAAAATGTATTTGTGCATATGACAATATACTTTATTTTGACTTTGAAATCATGACTCTGAAGTTCAGTTCAAATTACTTGAATCCCTCACTAGTGAGATGTGGAAAAATTAAATCAAGTCGCCATTTCAGCATGTAAAGTCACCATCAAAATTTTCCATGAAAAACTATCATTTATCTAGGAAAGAATAGCAGTCAATAGTTCAGTTATCCACAGTCGTTAACTAACCTCTCATTAGCTTCAACACAGATGTGGTCACGTACAAGATCACAAAAGTCAGAATGATGTTTCCTTCACTCTAGGCCAGGACTTCTATGTTAATGGTAAGGGTCTAGGGCACAAAAAAGGTTGGGAGCCCGTGAATTAGGCTATTTTAATCTTCCATGGCATCAAAAGTTATAAAATTATCAAATTCTATATCACAGAAAGACACTGTCCTATCAATTGTGCTTCAGCTAGTTCCTGGAAAGAATAATCTAATTAGGCTTACATAGCACTCTTTCTCTCTAGGCTCAGAGGATCACCTGTCTACAGACTACAGAACCTGCCATCTCCAACGCTGGCAGCCATGGACGTCCCCAGACCGTGAACCCTGCTGCCGATTTCGATGGTCCCAACAAACCCAAGCATATTTAGAACCTGGTTCCAATGCCCCCAGACACCTTCAAAGTGCCAGTTGTGCAACCTGCAACTCTGACTCCAGCCTGGACCTTGACTGACAGAACCTCGAGCCCGGATTTTAAGCGCTGCTGCTGGAACCATAGTCTCCCCTTCCCACCTACCACCACTCTGCAGCCCCATGTTTCTCAGGTCCCACTGTCAGCTCTTGGATCCTCACAGACTCCATCTTCCTCCCACCCCACCATCCCTGAAAACCCCAACCCTCCCCTCTCCTCAGACACTAACGATCTTCTTCCCCCTTTTGATTCCTTCTCTCACCCCTACCAGGTGGTCTCAATTCCCTCTGACATTCTCCTCTCTGAGGCAGAATGTACTGTCCTCAGTAAGGGCCTCACCTTTGTTCCTCTGTGCCCACACCTCAGTGAGTTCCACACCCACCGTAACGCTGAACTCTTTTTCTGCTGCCTCCACCTCCATGCCTACTTCTTTAGCAAGGACTCTCCAGCTGTACTAATGACCCTTCTCCCATCTTTAATCTGCTTCCTCCTTCTGGACACATCACTCAGGTCTTCTGTAAGCTCTGGACCTTGCTAATTGACAATGAAACGTCAACTGTTTCAACTTTACCACTCCTCTCTCCAATTCCAAACTCACTCCTTCCGAACGCACAGCTCCCTATTCTCTCCTCCTAACAAGAAAAGCTAATTTATCTCAACTAGCCTCACCAGTGAACCCACAGATAAGTGGGATGGCTGTAGTAGTCTGACGGACCAACCATTACCTCACCAAGGTCAGATGACAACTCTCTGACACCTCCTTTTACTTACCCCTCGAACAGGACCTCACTAAGGAGCACCAGGTCATTGTCACCTGCACCATCACAGATCTTATTAACTCTGGAGACCTCCCATCTACTGCAGCAACCTCATAGTTTCCTTACCCCACACCTCCCACTTGTTAAAATGCCGTCCCCTTCTCTCAGTTCCCCCATCTCTGCTCTCAGGATGAGGCTTTTCATTCCAGAACTACTGAGATTTCCTCCTTTTTCAAAGAAAAGAGCTTCCCTTCCTCCACCATCCATGTTGCTTCATTTATCTCAGTTGAGATAAAAGTGCTTTTCTTGTCTGTCATCATGGACTGATTGCTCACCACAATATTAATCCCAGCATACCAACTGCTGCTGAAAATGGCGAAACCAGTCAAGATGACCATCACTATATAGCTTAATGAGGCAATCTCTTTGCTTCAGGACCATTCTGAATTGGCTAACTGGCAGCTGCCACAAAATAAAGAAGACACAGACCTAGAGGAATACATTATGCCTCATCTGTCACCGGCTTCATCAGCAAGTATGTAGACGATGCTGGTACTTTAAAACAGTCTTCTCACAGCCCAACCAGAAGCTATGGCTGAATGCAGAGGTGCACACCCTACTGAAAGCCCAGGCCACTGCCTTCAAATCTGGTGACAGAAAAACTTTCACAGCAGCCAGGAGAAACCTCATCTTGAGCAACAAGAGGGCAAAGACTGCCTATGCACAAAATATTCAGGAATGCCTGTCTGATAATGATCCCCAGTGTACGTGGCCAGACGTCAAGGGAATTACTGACTATTCATGGGAAACAGTGTTGACTGTCCCAGTGATACCTCCCTCCCTGACACTCTAAACAACTTTAATGCATCCTTCAAGGCATGCAACACAATGCCAACCATGAAAGCCACTCAGGTGAGCAGCCATTTTCTGTTACAGAAGCAGACGTGAGAAGGAGAGAGTCAACCCCTGCAACGTTGCTGGGCCAGCCAACATCCTAGGCTGAGCACCTAGGGAGTCCGCACACCAGCACACTGATGTCCTTACAGACATCTTCAACACTTCACTCATATGGACTGCTGTCCCCACACACTTCAAATCAGCGCCCATTGTCCCTGTACCAAAGGACTCGACACCATCAGGCTACCATCCGGTGGCATTGACGCTAATCACCATGAAGGGCGTTGAATGGGTAATGGCACATATCAAAATCTCTGTTCCTGCCACATTCGACACTCACCAATACGTTTACTGACAGAACCACTCTATCATAGATGCTACAGCATTTGTCAGGCATCTGGTCCTGAAACATCTCAAAAACAAGGACCCTTATGTCAGAATGCTGCTTCTGGACTTCAGTTCTGCATTCAACATTATTGTCCCACAGATGTTGGTGAACAAACTCCTGCTCCTTGTCTAAATACACCACTTACTACTGGGTGCTGGACTTGCTAACTGACAGACCGCTGATAGGAATGAACAGTCACTCCCCCCTCCCCGTCATTGTCAACACGGGTGTCCCGCAGGGCTGTGTGCTGAGCCCATTGCTGTACACTCTGTTTACATATGACTGCATGGCCAAACACTTGAGTAATCGCGTTGTCAAGTTTGCTGATGACACAGCAATTGTGAGGCTCATCACCAACAACGCTGAGATGGCCTACAGAGAGGAGGTGGAAAAGCTCACACCCCTCTTCACATCAGAGTAAGATTTCATATCAGCGGCATACGTTGCAAAACTTGTTATTTTGCACCAACAGTATATTGCAATATATAACAATAAGAAGTATATATAAAAATATGTGTCTTCAGGCTCCTGTACCTCTTGCTTTATGGTAGCAATGAGAAGACGGCAAGTACTGGGTGATGAGAGTCCTTAATGAAGATGCTGCTTTTTTGAGATATTTCTCTCTTGAAGGTGACCTTGATGCTGGGGAGTCCAGTGCCCAAGATGAAGCTGGCTGAGTTTACAACTTTATGCAGCTTTTTCTGATCCCATGCAGTGACCCCTCCACACCAGACGGTGAGGCAACCATTTAGAATGCTCTCCACGGGACATCTGTAGAAATCTGCAAGTGTCTTTGGTGGCATACCAATTCTGCTCAGGCTCCTAATGAAATATAACCACTGTTGTGTCTTCTTTATAATTGCATCAATATGTTGGGCCCAGGATAGATCCTCAGAGATGTTGACACCCGGGAACTTGAAACTGCTCACCCTTTCTACTCTGACCCCTCATTGAAGACCGGTGTTCATTCCTTCAACTTACTCTTCCTGAAATCCATTCCTTGGTCTTAATAATGTTGAGTGCAAGGTTATTCTGCGACACCAGCTGACCTATCTCGCTCCTGTACACTGCTCGTCACCATCTGAAATTCTGCCAACTATAGCTGTATTGTTGTCAAATTTATTGCTGGTGTTTGAGCTGTGCCTAGACACACAGTCGTGGATGTAGAGAGAGTGGAGCCGTGGACTAAGCACTCATCCTTGAGGTGCACCAGTGTTAATTGTCAGCAACGAGGAGATGCTTTTTTTGATCCACAGAGGCTATGATCTCCCAGGGGGGAAGTCAATGATCCAGATGAAGAGGGAGGTACAGAGGCCCGGTTTTGAAGCTTTTTGATTAGAACTGAGCTGTTGTCAGTAAACAGTAGCCTGACATAGGTATTACAATTGTCCATGTGATCCCAAGCCATATAGAGAGCCAGCGAGAATGCATCTGCTGTAGTCCTTTTGTGGCAACAGGCAAATTGCAGCCAGTGCAGGTTCTTGCTTAGACAAGAGTTGATTTTAGCACTGACCAACCTCTCAAAGCACTTCATCACAGTAGATGTGAGTGCCACTGTGTGATAGTCATTGAGGCAGTTCATCCTGTTTTTGTTGGGCACTGGTATGATTGTTGCCCTTTTGAAGCAGGTTGGACCACCAGACTCGAAGTCACATTTGCCAAGAAGAAACGCTGATAAACACCTCCACACACTAAGCCAACTTTCTATATCTCCAACTACCACTACTTTATCATTTCCTGTCAGTCAGCTTAAGTATAGACACTCTTGTGTAGAGCATCACTTTATGGACAAGCAATCAATCTATGTATATAAACAATCTTATGTTTTTATATTTATTGTGCTTTTATTATTATCTTGTTCTTTATCTTATGGTGCAGCATCAGTTCTGGCGTAACAAATATTTTGTCTCCTTTACACTGATGTACTAGAAATACAGCTGGGGGTCACAGTGGGTATAAGCTCCCACTGCCTATTAAATGCTCCCAGTGATTTGCAACTCAAATAGCCTCTGACGACCATGTCCAGCTCCCGGCCTTCATGCGTGGCTTAGTTACTAACCACAGCAGAACTATGTCTACTGACAGGAGAAGGGGCAAAGACAGGTTATGGTGCCTTAAAACCATTGCTTCGGCAGATGGGGTTCGTCAGCCATGGTTGGCAACTCATCCAGGAGAAGAAAAGCTCTGATCTCAAACCTCTGCTGCCTTGTGGCTCTAACCACTCATGGGGAAGTCTTTGGGAGTAAACCCCAAGGGAAAAATCCAGAGCTGGGGCCCCCAAGGCAGTCCTAATTGAGTTCAATGCTGACTGGCAACTCCTGCAATACAGTTTGTCCCAAGCTGCATCGATCTCTGCCATTCCTTTGGTTCATTAGTTGTGTGGAGAGTGGGAGCTTGCTACATGGGCAACAGCTCACTCTCCATATTGTATTGCCCAGGCTTGCAACATCCAAATAACATTAAACAACCTTGAATCTTGAGATGACTTAAAGTTGTTCAAGTTGTGTAGCTTTCATAATATTTGAGTATTCTCTTCAAATCAATTTTTGCTGAACTGGCAGGGCTATTTTTGAAAAAAGCAATACCACCTAATTGTATTCTCATTGTCCTCTGCTATTACCTGACGTGCCTGTTATTAGTTTTTAAAAAGAACTAAAATGAATACTTTGAAATAAAACAACATAATGTAGACTTTATTGAAATGGATTTCAAATCATGGATGTTGGTCATCAGCCAGGTACAAGTATTTTTAGCAGAACTGAGTTTCCCTTAACAAATTTATGAAGAGATTGAAAAACATGTGAAGTGATGCACACATATAATATATTCATTGCCTGAAGGCAAACATGATTTTGACATTATTATTTGACCGTGTCATTATTTATTTGCAGGAGCGTGTTATCTGATAATTTCTAGATACTTGTTCATATTTAATTTGTGTTCTGTAATCATTCTAATTTAACCAGGGTCAATAATAAAATTGTTGTGGGTGTCGTGTTACAAACAATCAATATTAAGTTTAATACTTTACATCCCACATTTAATTATCCATTTGGATATAACATCATGTTCTTAATTAGCTAATTGACTGTTTTCTAAAGAGCTCTGCCATCTCTTTTACACCCACTTTGAGGCAGTATTTTCATGCATTTTAAAATTAGGCAAGGATAGATTGTTACTAAATTAAACAAGTTTCCATATAATGTAAAAATAGAAGCAGCTTTGAATTTGAAATATCAAGTGAGACATATATTAAAAATAAGTAATTGTTAAAAGTTTGCAAAAGGAAGAGGAGTCTGTTCTCATATTTTTTTTCATAATGTAACAGTTCCTGTTGTGAAACATTCAACTGCGATGCATGAGAACACTGAGATGACAGATGGGGTGATATTCCATTTCACTAACTCTATCAGGGACGTGGGAGACCCGCTGCTGATGGTTGACTCGGTTCCAGGATTCCATTGTCAGAGATGTTGACACCAATTCATCTCCAAGGAGACATATATCGTCCCGCGAGTCAGGTCGCCTTTAGTTACTTCGGGTTTTCAGAACTGACAAGTGCAGCTTTTGCCTCACTGTCTGCAAAATAGAAGGTTGGGCAAATAGTGAAACTTACTGAACTCAAAAGATTCCCTGTCAAATATGCAGATAATGTACTTTTCAATCATTTCCCTGACTGGCACAGCGATGGATACAAATCCCACTAAACATTGATTTTCTCAACCCAGACATAAGATTTCTGAGGTAATTGCTCACATTTGCAGTCCAATCCTGTGAAACACTTGTCATCAATATACGGACAGAAAGTTCCTCACTGTTTCTGCCATTCTGCTGCACTAATCCCACTGGATATCCAGCAGAAAATGGGAATACCATGAAAACACTGAGGAAGTCCTTGAAAAACAAGATTAGCTATCATATTTTTTTAAAAAATTTGTACTAAAATGCTTTGAACAACATGTGGTGCAGCTCATAGAGCTGCTACAACACAGCTCCAGGGATCCAGCTTTAATCCGGACCTCTGATGCCATCATGTAGAATGTGCATTTTCTTTCTGTGATTACACATGCTTGCCATGGGTTCTCCGGTTTCCACCCGTATTCCAAAGGCGTGTGAGTTGGTAGGCTAATTGGCCAATGTAAATGGTGTACAGGTGTGTGATAGAGTCTGGCGGAGGTTGATGAATACATTGGGAGAATGTAAAGGGATAAATACGAATGGATGTTTGATATTCAGCAGTGATTCAATGGGCTGAAAGGCCAATTTTCATGCTACCTTTTACAATATATGACTTTGCATGTTCCTATCATATCTTTAAGGACAATTCCAAAACAGTAGATTATAGGGAAGCATTGTTTAAAATATAGGTATTTCCTTGGGCCTTGTGAGAGGCCTCAGTACCAGACAGCAAAGATTGCCAGGTTCAAAGTTCAAAGTTGAGAATAAATTTATTATCGAAGTACATACATTGTATGTCACTATATACAACCCTGAGATTCATTTTCTTGCAGGCATTCACAGTTGAACAAAGAGATACAATAGATTCAATCAAAAACTGCACACAAAGTCTGACGGACAACCAATGTGCAAAAGAAGACAAACTGTGCAGACAGTAAAATAAATAAATAAATAATACCAAGAGCATGAATTGTAAAGCCCTTGAAAGTGAGTCCACAGGTTGTGGGATCAGTGCAGAGTTGAGGTGAGTGAAGTTATCCATGCTGGTTCAGGAGCCCGATAGTTGAAAGGTGATAACTGTTTCTGAACCTGGTGTCATGGGCCCTAAGGTTCCTGTATCTCCTTCCCAATAGCAACAGCGAGAAGCGAGCACGGCCTGGAAGGCAGCGGTCCTTCATGATTGATGCAGCTTTCCTGCGGCAGCTCTCCTTGTAGGTGTGCACGAGGGTGGGGAGGGCTTTTCCTCTGATGGGTCTGGGCTGCACCCACTTCTCTTTGTAGTCAATACTTCGTTTCAAAGTTCAAAGTACATTTATTATCAAAGTACTTATATGTCACCATATACAACTCTGAGATTCATTTTCCTGTGGGCATACAGTACACGGTAAATCCAAGAAATGCAATAGAACCAGTGACAGACCGCACTCTACAGGGAAGATAAACAACAAACATGCAAATGACAACAAATTGTGCAAGCACAATAGAAAAAAACAATAAATAGATAAACAATAAATATCGAAAACATGAGATGAAGAGTCCTTGAAAGTGAGTCCATGGGTTGTGGGAACAGTTCAGTGATGTGGAAGTGAAGTTATCGCCTCTGGTTCAAGAGTCATGGTTGAGGGGTAATAACTGATCCTGAACTTGGTGGTGTGGGTCCTGCGGCTTCCGTATCTTCTTTCTGAGTCACAGCAATCAGGAAAAGCAAACTGAGTGTTTCCCATGGGCGAGCTGCCACAATGACAATCACCTGGCAGAGCTCACATCTACCTTAACAATGTGCTTTGAGATGTTGGTTATGACTAGAATTAACTCCTTCCTGACCACGGACTTGGACTTGCTGCAGTTTGCCTGCCACCACAGCAGTCTTACACCTGACATGCTCTCACTGGCTCTCTGGTTTGGAGCGCTTACTCAATAGCAAAACATATGTCAGACTAGAGTTCACAGTTTGACTTCAATTGCAGGTCAGTGTTCAAGACCACTATCTCTCAGTACTAAACACCATGCTTCGAAAGCTGGGCTTTAGTACCTCCCTCAGCAGCAGGATCCTGGACTTTCTCATTGTGAGACCACAATCAGAGCAGATGGATAATAAATTTTCTTCCTTGTTGATTGTCAACACAGGAGCACCTCAAGGATGTGTGCTTGGCTTATTGCTCTACATTCTCTACATTCGTGACAATAGGGCAAAGGGTATTTCAAATGCAACTTGTAAGTTTGCAGTTGACACCACTGTTGTTGTTAGAATCTCAGAAGGCAGTGATTGAGATAGATCGGCTGATTAATTGGTATCACAAAGCCAACCTCACACTCAATTACAGCAAGATCAAGGAATTGCTTGTGGACTTCAGAAAGGGGAAGCCAGGAGACCACACACCAGCCCTTGCTGAGGAGTCAGCAGCAGAAAGAGCGAGCAGCTTCAAGTTTCTGGATGTCAACATCTCAGACAATCTATCCTAGGCTTAATGTATTGATGCAACCATGAAGGCAGCATGCCAGAGGCTCTGCTTTATCAGGAGTCCGAGAAGATTGGATTGTCACCAAAGACTCATGGAAATTTCTATAGATATACCATGGAGGACATTCTGACTGGATGCATCACTGCCTCGTATGGCGGCTCCAATGCACAGGGTGGCAGGAGGCTGCAGAGAGTTGTAGTTGCAGACGGCTCCATCATGGACACCACCCTCCCCACCAGCAAGGACATCTTCAAGATGTGGTGCCTCAAGAAGATGATATCAATCACCCGGACATTGCTACCATCAGGGAGGAGGACAGGAGTCTGAAGATCCGCACTCAATGATTCAGGAACTGCTTCCTCCCCTCTGCCATCAGATCTCTGAATGGTCCATAAACCCATGAGCTGATGATATCTTTCCATGTCCAATAGCCAAGGAGAGCAAGAAAAACAAAGTATATCCTTAGGCCTCCCATGTAGACTTGAAGGAAAACAACCCTATCATTTCAAAGGTTTCTAAGGTACATTTAGTGTCAGAGAAATGTACACAATATACACCCTAAAATGCTTTTTCTTCGCATCCATCCTCAAAAAACAGAGGAGTGCCCCAAAGAATGAACAACAATTAAATGTTAGAACCCCAAAGTGCCCACCAGCTCCCCTCCGTCCTGCACGTAAGTTGCAGCAAGCGATGATCCACTCTCCCCACAGTGGCAAAAAAAGCATTGGCACCCGCCATCAAGCACTCAAACGTGAGCAAAGCAACAGTAAGGACACAGATTTGCAGATAACCCCAAAGACTACAGTGTTCACTCAGCATTCTACATACCACAGGCACTCTCTCTCCCTCATAAGGGAGAAAGTGTTGTCTCCGTTTTCACAGCGAGCCAAGAGACATACAAACAACTCGTTGGCTTACGATGTTAAAAGTCCATTACATCGCATTTTTTGAGCTCTGTGACCAAAGATCTCGAGTCTCTGAGCACACAGCCATAGATATTCTGACTCCCCAGACGACACATGGGTCTCCTGCCAGGACACCAACCTTTCATCTGCCCGTCTCCAGAGCCCTGAAATTCTAGGCCTCCAAAGCCGAGCCGGAATCTTAGGCTGAGCCCTTGGCGTGCCGATCAGCGGCCGGTTATGAAATCGCAAGAGCAGGTCCCATTCCTGCAAAGAACCATAGTCAGCATGTAACTCCAGGTCAGGGTCTTCAAAAGAACATTGAAAGGGAAAAATAGAGATATTAGGAATGGAAATAGAGCTGTTTCTGAAGATGCAAGCAAAGGAGTTGCCATTTAGCGCCGTCATAAATCTGCTCCACTTCTATTTTATCATGTCCCAGTGTCTAAAATAAAAACTGAAAATTGTGGAGATACTCAGCAAATCAAACTACATCTGTGGGAAGCTTCATATCAAAGATCCCTCAAATACCAGTCTGGACCTTGAACACCCAGCCTGTGATGAATGCCAATGGCCCTTTCTTCTCACCACATGTTCATGACCAAAAGCTTCATTCTAATCTGATGCCTGATGTTCCTTATTTCTTCACTAAATTCATCCTCATATACCACTACCCCAACCGCCTATCTCGACCCAATAGTGTGCAGTGGTTAAACTTCCAGGATTTTTCTCTCAGTCTCCAATCCACTCTCCTTCCTCCACCCGATAACTTCTTTCCTAACTTTTCCTGATTCTTCCCTATCCCAATTTCTTAATTTTGGCCTCTCTCACAGCTCTTTCTCTTCACCCCTCAGAATCTCAGCCTCTGCGGTCTGCAAGGACTCCACCAATCCATATTTAAATATCTCCTCACCACCCACAATATCTACCTCCATTCTGTGCTGTAGTGCTCTATGACTGTGTGCGTGCTAACTTTCCTGTATTCAAACTCAGATGACATTTCTGGATTTTAATTTCCCCCACACACACGTTAAGTGACTTCCTCTCAGCTTCTGTGCAATCCCCCACCGCAATGTGCTCCATTTTACTGGCATTAGCACTTCGAGGCATACATTAACTTTGGGCTAACATCCATAGATAGCATGTGTGCTTGTAGAGTCGCAGAGTCAACAAGCACTACAGCACAAGGAGAGCCCCTTCAGCTCATCTAATCTGTGCTGAATTGTGCAAAAAGCAGAACGGAACATTACACCTATTCTATGTTTCTGGCATTCCTGTTTATACAGTAACTCAAAATAGCTAAGTGCATTAAATGCTTTACAATGCTTATGAATAACATTTGTATATTGTTTTGGTAGGACACTTTACATTAAAATCTCCTCTGAGTAATATACAAGCTGGTAAGGAGACAAAACCAACAATAACTAAGAGTTCAAGCCAATGTTTGAGCAGGCTAGATTTCCCATGGTAAAACCTAAATGAATTTCAGTTTCTGTATTTGATTTCAAGATCCACAGAAAGCAATCCACTCGGCAGCAAGACAAAACCCCATCTCTGGTCTGTGTGTCTGCCAAATGCTGCAATTTCCTCCGAAAAATATGCAAGCAGGTTCTTTGGCTGCTGCAAGTTACCCCTTGGTATGGGTAGATGGCACAAAAAAAAGAGTTGGAAGAAAGAGCATGTTGCAGTGCCACAGGGAAAATAAGGAGAAGGGAATGTGATTCTTAGTGTAGTTCTGCTTTGAGTGAACATAAATCAGATGAGCCAAGTGGCATCCTCTGTGTGCAATTTTTACTGCCCGTTATAATTTATTCATATGTAATTTACGTTTTGTGTGTTGTCTGAACCTATGAGTTTGTGATGCTGCTGCAGGGAAATTTTTCATTATACTCATTTCAGATTTGTGATAATAAAATAAGTAAGCACCTTTAACTTGTCTTTCCTGTATCCATCCGTTCCAAAAATTAAGGCAGCACATTAGCATAGTGGTTACCACAATATTTTACAGCACAGGTGACCCAGGTTCAATTCCCACTGCCTCCTGTAAGGAGTTTGTACGTTCTCCCTGTGACTGCATGGGTTTCCTCCATGTGTATCAGTTTCTTCCCATGGTCCAAAGTTGTACTGGTTGGTAGATTAATTGGTCATTATACATTGTTCTGTGATTCGGCTAGGATTATATCGGGAAATTGCTGGGCAGTGTGGCACAAAAGGTTTATTCCATGTTGTATCTCAATAAATAAATAAATGTGGTTAACACTAAACTGCATCTTCAGTTTAAGATACACTTGGTGTTGGACAATAAAATTAGTCCTTCCGTGAATGCTCATATCCCATAAGTAGTAAGGCAAAATTCTTTCTCTTTGTCAGCATCACAGATGGAACTGGTACTGTGGCATTGCTCTCCATAGGGCAACTAGCATTGTAAATGTGCATATCAATCAATAGATAGTGGGAGAAAAAATGTTTGCAGGTAACTAAACAGTCATATCTACAAACTATTTGAAAGTTTCCATAGCTCATATTTCTTCCAGATTGCTGTATTTTGAGCAGGATGCTTGAAATGACATAACCGGTCATCATGTCTGACAAATATTCATCAACAGATGTTTCATCGCTCTTGTGTTCAACAGAGCATCTCTGTCTTTCTGCAACTGAGCAGACTAACTTTCCAGTTCATACTGAATTTTGGCATCTGTCAAATGTAAGATATGGACATCTCTTTGAATTGTTATTGTTGTGATTCAGTTTAAGCACCCAACACAGTCAGTGGCCCACACACGTTTATGCTCCCTTACAATTTTTTCTTGATTAACTGCTGAGTGTTTGTTGATGTGGTGAATAATGAATGCATACTCAGAATAATCAAAGTTGTTCATGATCTTTGTGTTGGTTTCAAAGCACTGGGTTTTCTGATGGACAACTTTGGTAAATTGATTTTTTCACACAACTTACATTGCTTTCCCATAGCAGTGCCACCATGCTCTCACTGTCGACAGCAATTGTTCCTTGCTGACAGGTTTAAGTGAAAATTTCTGTCCTGGCATTTAGCTTCTCTTTTGATACCATTCACAGCCATGCCATGTCATTTTAATTATCTCAAATGCCACATCTTCCTTTGAGTGAAATATGCAGTCACTGGAGATTTTGATTCTACATAGTCTTTAGCCACTGGTGATAATGTTTCATAAATAGCTTGTAATTCTTCAGCACCACAGTATAACAGAAGGGTTTATTCACAGCTGTCATCTATGAGTCAAAATCCCATCATTGCTCTTCACACCGAAAAATCTCTTTCCCAGTGGCACAGGATTAGGGAATACACATGACTCCAGGCGTGGTCATTGCCATTCTAACACAACGCAATTACAGCCTGGGTGCACTGAAGATATTAAACATTACTATTTATTGACATTGTTTGTATAAATTTGGTTTAATTGGAGCAGTTATGAGTCTTCTTAGCAGCTGCAGGCTGAATAAACTACATACACAGCTGCAAGAAATCTTTCGCACTGGTTCATAAATCTGCAGGAAAAGCTCCCTCACACACACAATGTTTAAAATGATAGTAATTGCATTCCCAGTGCTGTAATGCTCATCTGGTGTAATCTGTAACTGATTAGCCCTTGCATCTGTGATTAATAGATGCAAACTCACTAGTGATTACATTATAAACAACAGCGACTTATTTATTGCTAATCCCCAGGTACAGAGCATGCTCGGAACTATTTACAGTGTTAAAGGGGAAATACAAAACATTCTTAAAAGTGAATTGAGCATCAAGGTATAACAACTGACTGCAGCAAAAACAAACTGCTGGAGGAAGAATTCAACAGATTGAGCAGTGTCTGTGGGTGGGAGGGAGGAATTGTTAATGTTTTACATTCAGATTCTATATTAAAACTTATGTTGTTTGTACAAATTTTGTTTAATTAGATTAGTTGAGAGTCATCTCTGCATCATCAGGGTTAAATAGCACTGAGCACTGATATAGATCTGTTAAGGATAGACAATTAATACAAGCATCTATAGAGAAATCCATACCCCTAGAAAAAATAAACAAATAAAATAATCCTTATTCCAATGGTCAAAAGTCACTTAAAACTCCTTCAGAATCTGCTTTGCCACTTTTGGTAGATCTGGACCTTGAATTAAATATGAAATGCTTGTAGAATCATTCATGCTGGGAGAAATTAATCAGCAACTACATTGTTGCTGGTACTTTCCGATAATAGGATCCTTCCTGCTGCTTAACCAGTGTTCAGCCAATTCTGTTTAGGAAAGGGCATTCATTAGAGCACCAAGACAACAATTTGGGCTTCTTTTAGGGCTTTACACTCAAATCATTCAGCATACTAGCACTGGCTGGTTAGTCATTCCCATACCATTTAGGGCACAATTCATGCCACAAGTGGGCATGCTTCCTGTGGATGCCAATCAGGACATCAAAAGGCTCATTACACACTAAAAGTATGGGCACAATCAAGTCTAGTTTAGCTTCTGTAAAGTAGTAGAGTGAAGATATTTGCCCATCATTTTGATTTACCTGTTTCATCCTGGTTTGTGTTACGGATAACCTTCTGTGAATTGTTCTGTTGTATTCTGATTTTCCTTTATGAAAATGTATCAGTTTGTATGCAGATATGATTGAAAAATGAATGAACTATCAATTAATTTAATTATGACAAACTAGATAATAGACATGCAAAATATGTTTGATGAATCACATGACCATAGTTCACAAATTAATTATTTCATAGTCATCAATTCACAGTAAGCTTTGCAAATGTTGAAATTTCCATGTTGTATTTCCTTTGTTCATGTTAATTATTGTCACCAAAAACAAATTATGTGCATGCTCAGTCGATTAAAACTAATAAGCCAAATCATGATGGCTGTGGCCCGCAAGTTATGAATAGGCCACAGGCTTTCTTCCTTCACACTTAAGAATATTGCTGATTTACATACACTGGTTTTAACTGTAGAGCTCAAGGATACCCTGACAGACTTGGGGGAGCCATTGGATTCTTCCTGAAGTCCAACAGCACGATCAAATCTTTTGGGGCTTCCCCTGAGTTACATTGGTATTCCACCATTCAGATCCCAAATTCCATTGACTTCAATAGGGATTGTAGGTCACAGGTTTAAGAAGAAAAAGGCAAGGTAAGTTACAGTTTTAAATAATATATTTAGGTTAATTGTTTTAATTTCTTAACTGTGCTTTGAATTCATTTTGATTACTCATATAATTTAACTCTCTTGGAATGCCAAAGGCACTAAGGTAGCGGCAGATTTGAAAAGTGAGCAGGGCCTGTTGGGACTTTCTACAGAGCTTGAATCATGGGGATGGTTACTTGTGGAGAGTAGTTACCATATTTTAAAGTAATAGTGGGGCCGGTCAGGACTTGCTGTAGACTTTGAGATCACTGAGGTTATTAGGGCCAATAAAAGGAAGTTGGGCTTAAGCAAGCAACCATTGTGGGAGTGGGACACTAACTCTGAGTGGTGAGGTAAGGCTTTGCCTCAGGAGTATTCAGCAAGGAGACGTGGAGATTTATGTTGTTTCCCTTACTTCCTTTAATATTGCTTAGCTAGAGTAATGAGAATGGATCCCGGGTCAGTGGTTTGTTCCTTATGCAAAAGAGAACATAGAAGATAGATCACTACAGCACCATACAGGCCCTTTGGCTCATTATAGGAAGGATATGGAAGCTTTAGAGAAGGTGCAGAGGGGATTTACCAGAGTGCTGATTGAGAGAGCATGTCTTATCAGGATGACTTGAGCAAGCAAGGGCTTTTCCCTTTGGATCAAAGGAGGATGAGCGGCTACTTGACAGAGGTGCACAAGATGAAAAGTGTCATCGATTGAGTGGACGACCAGAGACTTTTTCCAAGGGTGGAAACAGCTAATACAAGGGGGCATAATTTTAAGGTGATTGGAGGAGAGTGTAGGGGAGATGTCAGAGGTAATTTTTTTTATTACAAAGACAATGGTGGGTGCATGGATCACCCTGCCAGGTGTGCCGGTAGAGGCAGGTACATTAAGTACAGTTTAAAAACCCCTTAGATTAGCAGATGGATGACAAAAAAAGAGGGCTATTTTGCAGGAAAGGGTTAGATTGATCTTAGAGCAGGTTAAAAGGCCGGCACAACATTGTGGGCCAGAAGGACTGTATTGTGCTGTAATGTTCCATGGTCTTTGTTTTTCTATGTACTCTAAGATAAAGTTTAGGTAAGAGAACTTAGTTATGAAGCCCCTGAATTATTTTTGCCTTATACCAAGAGCCATTCTTTTCAGTCTTCCTTCCACCTCCAAGTCGCTTGTCCTGAGCAGTGCTCATTCTCCCAGTCATGCTGCTCTCCATGCACATTGTCTTTGAAAATACTCAGAAGTGAGCACTTCTGAGAAGCACTTACAGAAGTGTTACTGTAAGCATCAGCTTGTGATCACTGAAATCTCTTTGAGGTTGGCGCTGGAATCTTGATCATCATTATACCAAAAATGACAAGTACATTCCTGTCTAAAAACATTGCATTTTCACAAACTAACTTTAGTGAACTGTGAAGAGGCAGTGTCAAAGTTAAATGATTTATCACCTATTTCCCCATACGTTCTCCAGTACACTCTTGTTAATTAAATGAAGGAAGAGGGTTTTCCTCTCTATGAGAGCAGCCACAGAGAGTAGAGTACCTTGAATTTGAATTGCCCATGTTTTCCAGTATCAAACATTGTCTGGTAAATTTCTGCTGGTTCAGTGCTCCCAAACTAAAATCCATTCACAGAAAACTTGAATGAAAGTGTTGATTAACTTGCACTCTGCATGTTGTCTGTAGTTTGGACCATTGGTTATGGCTGCTAACAGCCACCAGGAGAGAGGTATCAGAGCTGGTGCACTCCACCTGGGGCATTGTGGCACAGTGTCCAGGCTGGAGTTGGTGCTGTCCCTGGTGTTCACTTGGGAGAAGACAAGCTGTATTGTGGTCAACTGCAGAGTTCTGCGACATTCATGGCTCCGGTCAGGGCTGTATCTTATTGATATGTTTATGTGCTTGCTTGCTATCTTTCATGTGCTTTGTCTGTGTGACTGTTGGTATCTTGTTTTTCACCTTGTGGCTGGAGCAATGCTGTCCCATTTGACTGTATTCATGGTTATTTTTGTATGGTTGAATGACAATTAAACTTGAATTGAATTTGTTCAAATTATTCACAGAAGTGAAAATTTGGAAAGAAATAATTCATAGAAGATATGGAATTTTGTGCAGCAAATCAAATTGAATATGCAAATAATCACAATCATAAGGTGATTGAAAAAGTAGAGAGAATTTGAAGTTACATGAAATGATCTGGTAAGAACCTCGAAGCTGGAAGAAGTACTTAGTAGATGAATGACTATATTTTAAATTCCTACTCACTAACATTCTCCAATATTTGTTATTGAGAAAACTGAAAAGGAATACATAAATTGTTCTCAAGTTATCAGAGACTTGTGGACAGCAGAGGACCAGTGATTGAGCCCCAGTTATTCACAATTTATATCAGTGATTTGGGTGAAGGAGCAAACTCTTCCCTTACCGGTTTTCAGTATCCTGACAGGTCGACCACTGGGGCTAGACGCCTGGCAAGGCTTCACTTTCTTGAAGGACGATCTGACGTCAGCTTCTGAAACAGATCACAGGGTCACCAGATTTTGTGAGGACTCACACAGCTGTAGCTTTCTCCTCTCTCCCAAGGTGTGCATAAAAGGCTTTGAGCTAATCCGGCTGTAAAGCAGCACAGCTACTAGTGTTACGTTTATAACTCCAGAAACTAATTGAAAGAAAAACAGAGAAACCAGGCCACTAGTCTACTTACTTTTTTTCTTTTTTTAAATCTGGCATTCACATAGTGGCAGTTGGAATGCTGTGTCAGGAAGTGTATGGTCATGCACTTTGGTACAAGGAATAAAAGCATAGACTATCTTCTAAATGAAGGGAAAGTTCAAAAACCTAAGGTGCAAAGGGACTTGGATGTCCTCCTGCAGGAATTCCTTGAGGGTTAATTTGCAGGTTGAGTCGGTGGTGAAGAAGCCAAATGCTATGTGAGCATTCATTTTGAGAGGACTAGAATATAAGAGCAAGGAAGAAATGCTGAGGGTTTAAAAGGCAGTAGTGAGGCCTCACTCGGAGTATTGTGGGCCGTTTTGGGCCCTTTAATTGAGAAAGGATGTGCTGAGATTGAAGAGGGTTCAGAGGAGTTTACGAGAAAGATTCTAGCAATGAAAGGGTGCCAGTTGATTGCATTAGGCCAGTACTCACTGGAATTTAGAAGAAATTATACCCTCCCCTGCTTAGCTATAAACTCCAGCTCAATATAGAATTCATCCCAACCTAACTCAAATATATAACGTATTGCTCTCTAGTCATTATATACACATATATACAGAGCCCTGGAAAATATATTTAGCCCACACAACTATTTTAATATTTACCTACTAATTTTCTAAATTTAAAATATATTGAAGCAGGACTTTTTTAAGTTACTCTACAAAATATTGTGCATCATGTCAAATCCAAAGAAAAATTACAAAGCTATCAACAATTTACTGAAAATTAAAAACTAAAGTTGGGAGGCTGAGAAAGTATTCATCTCTTTTGTAATTACTGTGTTAACTTTCTTCAAGTGCAAAACTATATATTACCTTACCAACTCACCCAATTTGTTGATGTAGAAAATTGGACAATGACCTGAATAAATATCCCCTCTATCTGTATGGTACAGCAATATGGTAGATTTTCAAGAGATTAAACCAAATTGAAGTTCACGACAATTCAGGGAAATGATAATGGAGAAGCACAAATCTGGAGAAAGGTACAAGATCATTTCAAAGGCACTGAACATACCCTGGAGGTTGGTGCAGTCCATCGTGAAATCACAGCAATACTGCCTAGGTAAAGACGCCCCTCTAAACTGAGTCATCCGAGAAGAATGGCACTTGTAAGAGAAGCTACTTTGGTGCCAACAGTCACTCTGAGAGAGCTGCAGAAGTCAGTGGCAGCAACTTGAGATGAAGTTCATGGCTCCACAATCTCTAAGGCCTTGCACAAAAAGGGTTCTTCTGGAAGAATGGCAAGTAAGAAGCCCTGGCTGAAAAATTTATATTCTTGCCCATAAAGACTTTGCAAAGCGTATCTAAGAAGATACTGTGAAGATATGGAAGAAGGTTTTGTGGTCAAATGAGACAAAGTGGAACTTCTTGCTGTCAACACTAAACAGTATGTGTGGTGTAAATCTAACACTGCACATCAGCCAGGTAACACTATCTCTACTGTAAAGTATGGTGGAGGTAGCATCATGCTATAGGATGTTTTTCAGCAGCAGTCTGGAAATCTGGTCAGCATTGATGAGCAGATGAAGGCTGGTAAATACACAGAGATCCTGAATAAAATCTTGCTAGCGTCTGACAGAAAGCTTAACTGTGGAGAAAGTTAATCTTTCAGAAAGTCCACAAACCAAAGCGCACTGTCAGAGAGACATTGGAGTGGCTTCAAATTAAGGAAATTGATGTCCTGAGTGGTCCAATCAGAATTCTGAGCTTAACCTAATCAAATATCTTTGGCAGGATCTCAAGATTACTGTCCACTGCTGCTCCCCAACTAATCTGGCACAGCTGGAGCAATTTTGCAAGGAAGAATGGGCAAATCTTGCTCCATCACATTATCCAAAACTAACAGAGAATTATTGAAAAAAGACTACTGGCAATAAAAGCTGTGAAAAGTAATACTCATTTACATGAGCAGGGCAGATATTAAACTGTCCTATTCAGCCTAAAATTTTATTTGCTGTGGAAGATTTCTTGCTCTTGTGGGATAACTTCTTTCCTGACAAAAGGGTGAGTGGAATTACTCTGCCTGGCAGGTGAGGCATGTGACTATGAAGCAGTCTCAGGTTCTGGGGCCTCCACCATGGTGGTTGTGGGAGTTGGCCCTGGGACTGCAGGAAGTAGTTCTGACAGCTCTGGGTACCTTTCTTCTCTAACAATTGACTCTACTCCCCTCAAATGATTGATATGTCATCTCCAGATGACATCAGGCACAATCTCCACTGTGTAGGAGAGTGGTCCATTTTTGTCCTTAATTTTCCAAGTACCTACTTTTGATAATCTCTGTAGCCCCTCACCAGATGTGCTTGTCCAGGAGGGAAACATCAAACCTCCTTTGTCTCAACTGTTTGTCCTGTGAACGTCTGAGATTGAGTTTGAGGAGATCCAAGTGTGAGCGCAAGCGATGACCCGGGGACAACAGAGCTGGTGAGTTATTGGTTATGGAGCATGTTAAATTGCAATACACAGGGGGGAAAATGTCAAGCTTCTGATCCAGTGCAGTGTGTTTTGCTGACATTGTGTGCAGTGTGTTCTTTAGACTCTGGACAAATCTTTTTGGCAAGCCATTTAAGCTAGGTGGTACGGTGCAGATGTAATATGTCTTATTCCATTCATTTTCAGGAATAACTGAAACTGTTCTGCACCGGACTGTGGTCCATTGTCACTGACTAAGTGTCCTGGAACACCAGTCCTTGAGAAGAGGCTTCTCAACAGATCAACAGTGTGCGAGGCTGTAGTAGAAGCTATTGGGAACACTTCTGGCAACATCTACTGCGACCAAGAAATTTGTGCCCAGGAACGTCTGGCAAAATCTACATGAATACTCTGCCAGAGCAATGCTGGCCATTCCCAGGGATGGAGGGGTACTGCTTTTGGCTAATTCTGGGCGTGTTGGCATCCTGAACAGTCCGTGGCAACCTGCTCAATCTTCTGATCTATCCCAGGGCACCAGACAAAGCTTTCTGCCAATGCTTTCACTTTGACCTTGGCTAGGTGTCTGGCATGCAGCTTTTCCAACACTTTAGCTCTCAGCTTGGCTAGTACAACAACTCTCAATCCCCACATAAGGCAAACACTGTCAAGGGCAAATTCATCCTGGTACTGGTAAAATGGGGCATCTAGAATTTCTCACGCACATTCCTGACAGTTTGGATTTCCATATAGATCTGAGACAGTGTGGGGTCTTTTCTGGTTTTCACTTTGGGTCATCTCTGCCATAATAAGGAGACTTTCAATTTGCATTTGGGAGAATACTTCAAGAGGAGTGTCCTCACTTGTAAATTTTTCAAGTATTTCCTTTTCCAAGGGTAAATAGGGCAATTCATCAACATTTCCATGACTAGTTGTCTTCTTGAATTCAATCTTGTAATTGTGTCCTCCAAGAAACAGAGCCCATCTCTGCCTCCGTGCTGCTGCTGTAAGTAGAACACCATTCTGTGGGTTGAAAATGGTTGATGATCAACAATAAAGGTAAATTATCTCCATTCAAGTATTGGTTGAAACATTTTACACCCCAAATCAGACTGAAGGCCGCTTTGCAGTGGTAAGGCAACATGATGCAAAGGCTATGGGGTGTTCACTTCCATCACTTATAACATGACTGCACCTATACCACAAGAAGAAGCAATACTGGCAAGCTTCACTGGACAATGTAGCTGGTAATATGTGAATACAGAATCTGACATCACCAATTCCTTTGCCTTTTGGAAAGCCATCTCACACTGCTTTGTCCATTGCCATTTCTTTCCAATCGGTAGTAATGATTTCAAGGGGTGCAGCACATTAGTCAGGTTTGGCAGGAACCTGTTATTGTAATTGAAATATCCTAAAGAGGACCACGATTGTGACATGTCCTTTGGCTTTGGGGCATCCACCACTGCTTGAATTTTCTCAGCACACTTATGTAGTCTTGTGCATCAATGGTGTGACCACAGTAAGTGATGCTTGTTTAAAATGTTCACAACTGTCACATTGCGCTCTGAGCCCATAATCTGCTAATCTTTTTAACTTGAGATTTTCGGCGAAGTTCCTTGTCATCCTCATTGATAACAATGATGCCCTCTAGATAACACTGAGTAGACTTGAAACATCTAGTCCATAGCTTTCTGCAAGAGTGCAGGTGCAGATGCTACCCCAGAAATAAACCTATTATAACAATAACGTCCTTTGTGATTTTTTTACGGTGAGAAACACTTTGGACTCTTCTTCCATCTCCATCTGTAGGTAGGCCTCAGCTAAGTTCACTTTGCTGAAAAGTTTCCCTCCTTAAAGGTTTATAAAAATATCCTCTATCCTGGGCAAAAAGTGTTGATCTGCTTTCAGTATTGGGTTGATGGTGACCTTACCCTCAGCACAGATCCTGATAACCCATCCTTCTTGACTACTGGGGCCCTGACATTTACAGTTAACACTATTTTACCCTTGATATGCTTCAGTTTTCCAATACCATCCTTGAAAACTGCCGCAGCATCATCCAATACTTTTCTTAATTTGCTTTCAGTTGACGCTATTGCAGGGGATGCGACATGCAGATGGTAGATGGATCTCCAATCAAGTTGTAGTTGTCTCAGCCAATCATGTTCCCCACAATACTGCTGCTCCTGATTGTTGTTTGTTGTATTTCACTGTTACAAACATCATTTTCATGGAATAATCTTTTCTCCACTTGTGTTTACTTGGATATCTGCAGGCTTCAGTTCAGTATCTTTGAAATGCCATTCAAACTAATTTTGCGGAATGGGTGAAGCAATCAAGCTAGTGTCCTATTCCATTTTATTTAATTTTCTGTTCACTCCTGGTGTAAGCCATATTATTTTTCTCTTTTTAGTTTTTTCATTGTAAATCTCAACCAGGTCCATATCACTCTCATCATTATCAAATTTTTCATCAACAGCATGTAGGTTAGAGCTCTTTTTGAAACTTTTTCTGTCCTGTACAGTCCATTTATTTCAGTCTGCCCAATATACTCTTTTATATGCCCTATTTTGTTCAATTTTCTGAAAGTTTCACATTTAAACCTGCATTGGTCTGATGTATGTGAGCCTCTGCCACAATGGTAACACAATTTGTTCAGCCTGGCATGTTTCTGTTTAGATATTGCAATTTTGTTCATACTGACTTTCATTCCTGACTGTAACTCTATTCATCCCTATCTGCTCTTTCCATTGATACAGCAATTTCAACTACTCTTTTAAATATTCATGCTTCAGTTAAGAGCTATTTTTGAATGCTTTCTTGGAAGATTCCACAAACTAAATGATCTCTCAGTGCAGCATGAAGCCCAGCACTGAACTGAGGATGCTTGGCCAATTTCTTCAATTCAGACATGTACACCTTGCTTTGATTTTGCTTATGAATGCTAAGGCATTCTACAATCATCAATGGCTTTGGTCATAGTGTTCTTGCATTATGTTCCTGATATCAGCAAAGCTCGTTTCAGCTGGTTTGGTTGGAGAAGTTAAACTTCTAAGACATCTGTATGCTTTTCCACCCATTGCACACAGCAACACTGGCATTCATTTCTCAACGGCTATCTATTTAATTTGTTTCAAAATACTGCTCAATTTTTTCAGTATATATCATCTAGTTATCTGTTGTGCAATTGAATGTGTCTATCTTTCCAATGTAGCCAGCCATTTCTGATTTTTATAAAAAAATTATTATTATTATCATCCTGTATTCAATGTTTATCAACCTGTGGCCAATCTTATAGCTTGTTAATTTTGTCCACATCTTGCTTTTTTTAAAACCGAACATCTCTCTCCCTTTCCAAAGAAAAATATGTTGCGTTTCAACAGGGTTCTCGGGTTCATTTTAAACTTCCTTGTCACCAATGTTATGTTTTGTAGCTCCAGAAATTAACTGAAAGGGTATAGTTTATTTAGTTTTTTTTACTTTTTTTTAGTGAGGCACTCACATATGACAAGAGGGTGTAATTATGTATGCCATTTGCATACTTCTTATATATAACCTGCACTGAGTTATGTAGACAAGCAAAGAATGCTTAATCAAACAACATATTTACAATGTTACTCAAATATCACTGAAATATTTAATACAATACAGTCAGGCTTTGCCATATTTTGATGTAATGGCATGCAAACCCTGCCACAGCTCTCGTGCATCAAAGAAATTATCTTTCCACACTTATGTTGGCCTTCCATAGGTTGTGCCTGAACATCTTGTAGAATTCTGTTTCACTGATCTTGAACACCACAAATGTAGCTGTCAGCAGGCTGTGGATCCCCTGGTTCATCCATGCTTTCTGGTTTCGGTATGTTTGATATGTTCTCAAAGACGCACACTCACCTCTACAGGTCTTGATGAATTCGATATTGACTGTGGCATCTTAATTCAGATCCAAAGATGAATCCCCGTATATGATCCAGTCGACCTATTCAAAACAATCCTGTAAACGCCCCTCTGCCTCCTTTGATAATACTTTTGTTGTCCTTACCACTGGTGTTGTCAGTCTCTGCCTATATGCCAGGAGTAGATGTACAGTCAGGTAATCTAACACTCATGGGATGGCATGGTAGGTGTTCTTGACTATGGCGTGACAGGGAACAAGTGTTTTGGCTTCTCTGGTTCTACAGGTGACATGGCAGTACCAGCTGACCTGTTTGAAATCCCCAGCAATGATCAGGAAGGGATGTGCTCTCTTGTGCCTGTTGATCATGGTGCTCAGCTCCTTCAGTGCCAGCCTTACATTTGCCTTGGGTAGAATGTACACTGCAACCAGGATGATGGTGGAAAACCCACTTGGCAAACCTGCCATTCCTTCAACAATAAGTAACCCCTTTCATAGATAAGGAGGTCAAAACTGTGCATGATATTCTAGGTGTGATCACAGTAAGGTGCTATACAATTTTACTAAGACATCCTTTCTCCTGTAATCAAACCCTTTCATACTAATGCAAACACGAGGAAATCTGCAGATGCTGAAAATTCAGACAACACACACAAAATGCTGATGGAATGCAGCAGGCCAGACAGCATCCACAGGAAGAAGCACAGTCGACATTTCGGGCCGAGACCCTTCATCAGGACTAACTGAAAGAAGAGATAATAAGAGATTTGAAAGTGGGAGGGGAGCCCAGAGGAAGATGGAAAGCAGGCAAGGAGTTATTGTGAGAGGGACAGAGAAAGAAAAAAGAGAGACAGAAAAAAAAGGGAAATAAATAAATAAATAAATAAATCAATCAATCAATAGATAAATAAAGGATGCGGTAAGAACAGGAGGAGGGGAATTAACGGAAGTTAGAGAAGTCAATGTTCATGCCATCAGGTTGGAGGCTACCCAGACGGAATATAAGGTGTTGTTACTCCAACCTCCGTGTGGCTTCATCTTTACAGTAGAGGAGGCTGTGGATAGACATATCAGAATGGGTATGGGACGTGGAATTAAAATGTGCGGCCACTGGGAGATCATGGTTTCTCTGGCGGACAGAGCGTAGATGTTCAGCGAAACGGTCTCCCAGTCTGCATAGGGTCTGACCAATATATAGAAGGCCGCACCTGGAGCACCGGACACAGTATATCACACCAGCTGACTCACAGGTGAAGTGTTGCCTCACCTGGAAGGACAGTCTGGGCCCTGAATGGTGATGAGGGAGGAAGTGTAAGGGCATGTGCAGCACTTGTTCTGCCTACAAGGATAAGTGCCGGGAGGGAGATCTGTGGGAAGGGATGAGGAGACGAATGGACAAGGGAGTCGCGTAGGGAGCGATCCCCGTGGAAATCAGAAGGGAGCGAGAGGGAAAGATTACCTTGGATGTGGGATCCCGTTAGAGGTGGAGGAAGTTATGAAGAATTATATGTTGGACCTGGAGGCTGGTGGGGTGGTAGGTGATTTAACTGGTCCATTTCAGACACCTCCCTCCCCTTTCTTCATCTTTCTGTCTCTGTCTCTGGAGACAGCTTATCTACTGATGTCTATTATAAGCCTACGGACTCTCACAGCTACCTGGACTATTCCTCTTCCCACCCTGTCTCTTGCAAAAATGCCATCCCCTTCTCACAATTCCTCCATCTCCGCCGAATCTGCTCTCAGGATGAGGCCTTTCATTCCAGGACGAAGGAGATGTCTTCCTTTTTTAAAGAAAAGGGCTTCCCTTCCTCCACCATCAACTCTGCTCTCAAACGCATCTCTCCCACTTCACGCACATCTGCTCTCACTCCATCCTCCCGCCATCCCACTAGGAATAGGGTTCCCCTTGTCCTCACCTACCACCCCACCAGCCTCCAGGTTCCAACATATAATTCTCCATAACTTCCGCCACCTCCAACGGGATCCCACCACTAGCACATCTTTCTTTCCCCCCCCTTTCTGCTTTCCACAGGGATCGCTCCCTATGCGACTCCCTTGTCCATTCGTCTCCCCCATCCCTTCCCGCCAATCTCCCTCCTGGCTCTTATCCTTGTAAGGGGAACAAGTGCTACACATGCCCTCACACTTCCTCCCTCACCACCATTCAGGGGCCCAAAAAGTCCTTCCAGTTGAGACGACACTTCACCTGTGAGTCGGCTGGTGTGATATACTACGTCTGGTTCTCCTGGTGCTGCCTTCTATATATTGGAGAGACCCGACGCAGACTGGGAGACTGTTTCACTGAACACCTAGGCTTTGTCCGCCAGAGAAAGCAGGATCTCCCAGTGGCCACACATTTTAATTTCATGTCCATTCCCATTTTGATATGTCTATCCACGGCCTCCTCTACTGTCAAGATAAAGCCACACTCAGGTTGGAGGAACAACACCTTATATTCCGTCTGGTTAGTCAGCAACCTGATGACATGAACACTGACTTCTCTAACTTCCGTTAATTCCCCTCCTCCTGTTCTTACCCCATCCCTCATCTATCTATTTTTTTTTCCTTTTTTTGCCTCTTCCTTTTTTCTCTCTCTGTCTCTCTCACAATAACTCCTTGCCTGCTCTCCATCTTCCTCTGGCACTCCTCTCCCCCTTTCTTTCTCCCTAAGCCTCCTATCCCATGATCCTTCCCTTCTCCAGCCTTATATCCCTTTTGCCAATCAACTTTCCAGCTCTTAGCTCCACCCCCCTTCCTGTTTTCTCCTATCATTTCCAGTCTCCCCTCCCCCTCCCACTTTCAAATCTCTTATGATCTCTTCATTCAGTAAGTCCTGACAAAGGGTCTCAGCCCGAAACGTCGACTGTGCTTCTTCCTATGGATGCTGTCTGGCCTGCTGCGTTCCAACAGCATTTCGTGTATGTTGCTTTCATACTAAAACCTTATACAACCCTAATCACCTACTGTATATGCATGTTATAAAAATACACCCGTCCATATCAACATCAACTCTACCCAACCTCTCTCCATTTAATAAATACTCTACTTGTTAAATGGCAGGAAATTTTGGAAATATTTCCTAACATATAACAACCATCCCATTTGATACGATCAGACAAATTATAGGAATATGCATTTTGATGAAGAAAAAAAAAAGTCAAGGTAGTAGTACAGTATTTGCAATTACACGTAAGATTTTTTTAGAAGCATAAGCAATAATCATGGATAATATATTACTATTAGCTGAGACAGGTAGGTTTCCATGATCAATCAGGGAGTCAGGAACATCTCACACACAGTACTTTTTGAGACATGCGTATCAACCTTAACTTTTAAAGATTAATCTTTAGCTACACTGGGAAATGTAGGTTAGATATATGTATTATGATGTAAAAATGTATCTGTTCAATATTAGGTTCTACTACCTCAGTATGATTTATAAGGCCCAGATGTGTGGATTGAAGCTTTTCCATTATCTCAAACTCTATTTTCCTAAATGGAAAAACATAACAGCTTGTAATGCTACGCTTCCATTATTTCACTACGTAACAGTTTCAATAGAAATAAGAAAAAGACATTAAATCTACTTGAGCTTCAACTTATTTCTTTAAAATATATAGCACTTCTTGTAATTTCCTTTTGCCTTACAAATCAATTTTCATCAAAGTGCAAACATCACTACTTTTATAAAAAAAAGCAATACAACCTAATTGTGTTTTTATTGACTTTTGCTATTAGTTCAAATGTCTATTATTTATCTCAATATAAGGAAATAAAATGAATACATTGGAATAAGATGACACACCACACATTTTGCTAAAGTAGCATTTCAGATAATAGAAAATGAATCTTAAGCAAGGACATGGATTTTATTATGAACGGACTGCTCCTTCAAGTTTCTAGTTAGATTCAGGGCACGAGAACTGATGGGAAAATATGCCACAGTCTTCTCCCAAAGGCAAATAGATTTTGATCATAGTTCTTTGTCATTATAGATTTATATTCCTTTTACTAAAGTAAAAATATTAGCCAAAAATGACTAAAATTTTGTCATAATAAAAAATAGAATTATTTTATTTGAACTGGGAGTTTAGCTGGAAATGTTCAGTGAGTTCAACATGTTACATTTTAAAATTACTTAATTCAGAGCTATGTGGTGTCAGTGGCCAAGTAATACAGCAAACACTTTTAACTGCTATATTGTTGGATTTAAGTGTAAACTCGTTCCCAAAATTTGATTGTGAACTCATAATCCTCAATGAACATTATGCAATATTTAATTGGTCTTTTCCTCTGTGTGTGTCTACATACAGAGCATGTAAGATTTGTACTGTGAAGCACTATATTGCTGCGTCCATGTGAAAATTAGCCCTAGAAATGTAATTAACACCCAGTGTGAGCTTTCTACAGTAGAGGACATTCTCTGCAATTGCATTATTTTAAAAGAATCATCAGTTTCTTGTGAAGTCATTTGGAGCACATTTCATTCCACAAAGTAGAAGTATGTAGCTTAAAGTTGTTGTCTGGAGGATATGAGTGAATGCTGAGATCTAGGTTACCTTTCAGTGCTGATTGCCCTATGCTCGATAGTACAGGTCTCACTGTGGTTTCAACATGTCCAGTAACAATGGGAGGGAGGTTAAAGACAAGGACAACTTGGCAGAGGAGAGGCTGATAGATTCTACTAGGAGAAATAATTCCTACTACCAATTATTCAAGGAACAAAACATTTGTTTGCTAAAACTTCCTAAGATAACAATGACATGTATATATCAATACCTCGAGATAAAATTCCAGTCGTGGACCTGTCTACAGATTGCTTTACCTGCTGTGGTGAAGGTCACTGCCATCTAAACACCTTCGCTTATTGATTAACCATGTAACACTGGCAGATAAATGCAAGTGTGCGACTCCATTAAAATTCTGTTCTTGAGGAGAGAATAATTTATTCTTCTCCTTGAACAGGTAGCAGCAGGTACCATGGATACAGATTTCTTCACCGAAGGTTAACACACATTAATGAGCTACTTTCCTGGTACACTCCACATGTATAACAGCAAATTTCACAATATATGTCAGTGATAATAAATCTGATTCTTATTCTGATGTGAACTCAAAGATATTAATATAGGTTAACGCATACATAATGTATCGGTTAATTAGGAAAACCAGTTTCAGGAGTAATAATTGAAGTTGAAATGATGTTTGAGTGCTAACATTCCACTCCATCGCCAATACCTGAATTATGCAGGTATGCTGGAGAAGGTTAACTCAGATTTTGTTTTTCATTGCCAGAGATAATAAAGGCCATTCAACTCCAAAGAGGCATGTTTTCAGTACGTATTTAAAAACTAAATAGAACATTATATTAAAAGGTGTTAGTATAGGTGTTAGTATTTCTGTACATTGAACTGCATCATTCATTGGTGCACTGTACTCTATGTAAAGAAAGTATTTGGTACAATTTATCAAAGCACATTTCATGAGACCAGAGGAATATACGAGGGGTGACTGATATGTTGGTGGCCTAAGCAAGAAGGAGTCAATTTTAGAAAGCCTAGCACATTTATTTTTCAACATAGACCCCTCCTACATTTACAGACTTAGTCCAGCGGTCGCGGAGCATACAGATCTTGGACCTCCAGAAAGTGGCCACAACAAGGGTGATTGATAAGTTTTTGGCCTAAGGTAGAAGGAGGTGAGTTATACAGCCCTCGTTACATGCACATGCAGGCCAACTCTTTGAGTGATTATGCAGAAAGTTTGAAGTTAATAACTCATCTCCTTCTACCTTAGGCCACAAACTTATCAATCACCCCTGATGAGTTATTAACTAATAGGGACATTTAGGAGACTCTTAGGCACATTAATGTAGGAAACATGGAGGATTATGGGAGATGGATGATATGCCCTCTACTTATCAAAATGGCTTCAGTTGACTTCAGATTTCCTTTTGCAAATGTCTCTGAGTTGTATCCTCCTTTTTCAGAAACCACACACATCGTGTTCTACCCATCAAGTACTGCACTGGCATGAGAAAAGATTGACTTGATCTATCACAAAGCCATTTGCTTCAGTGTATATCCATTTATGATCATTTTTGACACTTTCCAGAAATTGCTGTGAGTGGTACACAAGTATAGTTCATTAGTTTGTCCATGAGAACCATTCAAGTCGTCCACGATTTGTAGGAGCTGGGCCAGTCTGTGGGTACACAGATGGCTGGAGAGGCCAACCTACGCTCAAAAACTACTTGGGCAGTGTGGGCAAAGGATGGGCCTCATTTTGTTAGGGTTTGCCGGTTCTGATTTCCCTGGTCAACCTACGTCACTCTGCTACAATTGTCTTTTCTGTCTCACGTGTCATTCACATTTATGGAAGGAGGAGCACCATTCAACCTGATCTCGGGGAGTACATTCCCATGTGTCTGGGCTCATGCCAAAGGCTTTTAGTGAAGATTATAGCGTTTCCTTTGGCCTTCTTCTGTAGCTCGTCATAAAACAGTCTCTTAGGCAGCAGATGGTCTGGCATATGAGCTATGTAGCCTGTTCAGTGTAACTGGGACTGTATCGGATGGTGTAGATCCTGGGCAGACTCGCTTTGGTAAGTACCTCAGTATCAGAGGTTCTGTCTTGCCACCAAATGTTAAGAAGCTTTCCAAAGCAGACCGTGTGGAAATGGTTCCATTTCTTGACATGCCATTGGTACACTGTCCATGCTTCACAGGTATAAAACAGTGTGGGAGATACTATGGTCCTATACACCTTCAGCTTCATCTGTAGGCTTGTGTTTCTTCTGTTCCAGATGCTGATATAAAGTCTGCTGAAGGCTACACTTGCTTTGGCGATTTTGGTTTCTACTTAATCTTCGATGATGATGTTCTGGGACGGTGTGCTGTCAAGAAGGTAAGCCTGTTCACTGGATTGAGTCTTTGACCATTGATTGTGAAGTTTGGCTCAGCATATGATTTCCCTGGAACTGGCTGATGCACTACTTTAGTCCTCTTGTCATTGATGGCAAGCCCAAAGTTAGTCCACACATCAGAAAACTAGTCGACACCATGCTGCGTATCAACTTTTGAACCAGCATTGTGGGCACAATTCATCAGCAAAAAGGAAGTCACTGTTGATGTCTGTCATAACCTTAGTTTTTGCTTGGAGCCTCCTGAGGTTGAACAGCTACCCATCACTTCAGAATCTGATGCCGATATCTACATCGCTGACTTTGAAGGCTTCAGTCAACATTGTGGAAGACACCAGACTGAAGAGTGCTGGTGCCACGACACAGCTTTGCTTGACCACGTTTGAGAAAGGGAAGGGCAAATTTCTCACTATTGTCCTTAACTCTAGCTTGTATGCCATCAGGCAATTGCTATAACATGGGGATTAGCTTCCTTGACCGTGTTTGAGAAAGGGAAGGGCTTGGATTTCTCACTATTGTCCTAAACTCTAGCTTGCATGCCATCAGGCAATTGCTATCACATGGAGATTAACTTCCTTGGGCATCCGTACTTCACCATGATCTTCCACAGACCCACTCTGCTGACAGTGTCGAAGACCTTAGTCAGATCAACATAGCAAAAGAATATGTCTGCATTTTGCTCTTGACATTTTTCTTGTGGCTGCCCTGCAGCAAACACCATGTTGATAGTCCCACGCTCTTTCCAAAATCCACAATGGCTCTCTGGTAGGAGAGTCAAGCTATGATGTGAGATGGTTGAGAAGAGGCCAGTCAAAGATCTTGCCTGTGATAGATGGCAAGGATATTCCCCAACAGTTGTCATATGACTGTCAGTTTCCCATTTGCTTAAACAGGTGTTTTAAACAGATGTTTTTTCAATTCCTGTGGAATCTTCTCTTGCTTCCGCATGAGTTGGAATAGCTGATGGAGTTTTTCTGTTAGAACTGCACCTCTTTCCTTGTAGGCCTTTGCTGGTATTGCATCTGTTCCTGGCACTTATTTTGCTGTATCACTTCCTGTGTTTTAGCTAAGGTTGTGGGAATATCTAGTGCTTCAGCGACAGGTACTTGGGGCAGGCAATCAATTGCTTCATCATTTATAGTCAAAGGATGATTCAGAACACTGTTAAAGTGCTCAGCCTACCTAAGAAGAATTTTCTTTTTATCCATAATCAGTGCGTTCCCATCAACACTAAGGAGAGAGGATGATCCTGATGAAGTGCAGTGTAGGAGTTCTTTCAATCATCCCTATTTGCATAAGGCTGGATCTCATCAGCAAGGTAAGCAAGGAGCCCTGCATTTGGTGCTGTTTGTGTTGTTGGCCCTTCGTATGTTATTGAAGCATCCTTCTTTGAGATGGACTTGGGGTCACTGAGAAAAGCTTTCTGGAGACAACATTTCTCATCCAGCAGTTGTTTGATGCTGACACAGTTTTCATCAAACCAGTCATTGTGCTTTCTGGTAAAAGACCCCAGAATCTCTGTAGCAGTGTTGTATATCAGCTCTCAAAGAAATGACCAAGCAGTTTCCACATTCTGCTTATCCCAAGGGGTAGAGTTTAAGCAATCTTCCAGAGAGTGTCAACAAAAGACTCCTTTATGTTTTTGCAGGTTCAGAAAACAGTGACCTCTGTCTCCGCTGCAAATACAACACCGGCCTCATGTCAGTCTTGATTTCCTCTTCCACTCCGAAAGAATGTGTATCCCACAACCCTTTCACAAAGTTTACCCTCTCAAGTGCACGGGGTCTCATTCAGGGCTGTGATATTGATGTTACTTCGGGCAAGCTCTCGCTATATGACAGCATTTCTCCTCTGAGGTTTGTTCAACAATGTGTGCATATTATACGTACAAAGAGTGTGAGGAATAGTCCTTAATTTTCTCTTGGATGTAATTAAGTCACTGTGATAGGATCCTGGCCACAGTAAACTGGCCGAGGAAAGAATGCAGCAGGCAATGTTTAGGGTACTTTATCTAGGCCATTCCTCATACCATGAAGATGTGCAGTGCATTCCTGTAAAGGGCTGCTCAATCACTCTGGTGGCTGCCAAAATCCACTGCTGCTCCATGTCAGTAGGTAATGATCCAATGGCCTGAGCCACCAATGTGCAGAATTATCACCATGGCTGCCATTTCATTCCAGCCACAGGATTTGGGTTAGCTTGGGATGGGAAGGATGGATGACAGGAATGACTTGCGTAAAGACTTAGTTTAAGGTGAGGAGGAGCAGAGCTCACCTTGACCTCCCTCACTTGTCTGAGATCATCTGCATCCAGTGGCAAGACAGTGTCACGATGGCTGTAGATGGAGTCAGATGCATTGGATCACCATGACATCCTTCATGCTCGTCACACTCTAAACACTCCACACCATTGCTGGGTTTGCCTTCCTGGCCAATGAGCCAAACTAGTAGTTACCTCCACGTAGTCCGCCAGGTCAAGTCTTTGCTAGCTTGGGTAGGCAAGCCCAAACACACCAAGGTTTTAAGAACCATCGGTTACCCTCTCCTGGTTTAGCCCGCTCATTGAAGCAGTTTGCCTGGTGTGACGCTGTTGCTAGCAAGCAGCTGCTGGAGCCACAGGTGAGAGCTGAGAGCCATGCGGGGACCAATAGTGGACGAGCTACCACCAAGGAGCACAATATGCCTGCTCCTTCAGAGGTGCTTCCCCTCCATGACACCCTATACACCCCAGGCATAGTTGAGCTTTGTACAAATTTATGTGGAAATGAAGACAGGTGATATGAACAACCTAGTTGGGATGTGGACCACAAACTAAAACAGAAAATATAACAGGTGTGACAATGTTATGATGGGCATGGAAGATTTTAACATGCAGGTCGATTGGGAAAATCAGGTTGGTAATGGATCTCAAGAGAGTGAGTTTGTTGAAAGCCTATGGGATGGTTTTTTAGAGCAGCTTGGTGTTGAGCCTGCTAGGGGATCACCTATACTGGATTGAGTGTTATGTAATGAACCGGAAGCAATTAAAGAGCTTAAGGTGAAAGACCTCTTAGGAATCAGTGATCACAATATGATTGAGTTGAACTTGAAATTTGATAGGGAGAATGTAAAGTCTGATAAAGCAGTATTTCAGTGGAGTAAAAGAAATTACAGTGGTATGAGAGAGGAGTTGGCCAAAGTAAATTGGAAGGAGCTGCAGGCAGGGGTGACAGGAGAGCAGCAATGTGTATGTTTCTGGGAAAAATGAGGAAGGTGCAGGACAGATGTTTTCCAAAAATGAAGAAATACCAAATAGCAAGATAGTATAGCTGTGACTGACAAAGGAAGTCAAAACTAATGCAAAAACAAATGAGAAGGCATAAAACAAAGCAAAAATTAGCTTCTAAAAACCCACAGAGAGCAACTAAAAGATTATTAGAAGGGAAATGTTGAAATATGAAAGCAAGTTAGCAAATAATATCAAAGTGGATAGAAAAAGCTTTTTCACGTATGTAAAGAATAAGAAGAGAGATGAGTGTGGATATAGTACCGCTAGAAAATGAGGCCAGAGAAATAGTAACAGGGGACAAAGAGATGGCAGATGAATTAAATGAATATTTTGCATCAGCCTTCACTGTGCAAGACACTAGCAGTATGCCAGATGTTGTATCATGTGAAGGAACAGAAGTGAATGCAGTTACTATTACAAGAAAGAAGGTGCTTAAAAAACTGAAAGACCTAAGGGTACATAAGTCACCCAGACCAGATGAACAGCACTCTAGGTTTCTGAAAGTGGTAGTGTTAGCGATTGTTGCGGCATTAGTAATAATTTTTCAAAAAACATTGGACTCTAGCATGGTGTCGAGGGTTGGACGGCAGCAGAAAGGATACTATACACCAGCTAGCCTGACCTCTGTGGTTGGGAAGATGTTGGAGTCAATTACTAAGGATGAGGTTATGGAGTACTTGGTGACACAGGACAAGGTAGGACAAAGTCAGCATGGTTTCCTTAAGGGAACATCTTGCCTGACAAACCTTTTGGAATTCTTTGAGGAGATTACTAGTAGGATAGATAAAGGGGATGCAGTGGATGTTCTATATTTGGACTTTCAGAAGGCCTTTGACAAGGTGCCACACATGAGGCAGCTTACCAAGTTAAGTGCCCATGGTATTGCAGCAAAGTCACTGCTATGGTTAGAGCATTGGCTGATTGGTAGGATGAAGTGAGTGGGAATAAAAAAATCCTTGGCTAGTTGGCTGCCAGTGACTAGTGGTGTTCTGCAGGGGTCGGTGTTGGGACTGCTTCTTATTATGCTGTATATCAGTGATTTAGATGATGAAATAGATGGCTTTGTTCCCAAGTTTGCAGATGATATGAAGGTTGGTGGGGGGGCAGGTCATGTTGAGGAAACAGGTAGGCTGCAGAAGGACTTGGACAGATTAGGAGAATGGGCAAGAAAGTAGCAAATTAAATACAATGTTGGAAAATGCATGGTCAAACACTTTGGTAGTAGAAATAAATGTGCAAACTATTTTCTAAATGGGCAGAAAATCCAAAAATCTGAGATGCAAAGGGATTTGGGAGACCTTTTGCAAAACACCCTAAAGTTTAACTTGCAGGTTGAGTCATTGGTGAGAAACGCAAAAGCTGAGGCTTTATAGGGCACTGGCAAGGCCTCACCTTGCGTATTGTGAACAGTTTTGGTCTCCTTATCTAAGAAAAGATGTGCTGGCATTGGAGAGGGTCCAGAGGCAGTTCACAAGGATGATTCTGGGAATGAAAGGATTATCATACGAGGAACATTTGATTGACCTGGGTTTGTACTCGCTGGAATTTGGAAGGATGAGGGGGGATCTCATTGAAACCTTTTGAATGTTGAAAAGCCTAGACGGAGCAGATGTGGAAAGGATGTTTCCCATGGTGGGGGGAAATTTAGGACAAGAGAGCACAGCCTCAAGATAGAGGGGGCATCCTTTTAAAACAGAGATGTGGAGAAATTTCTTTAGCCAGAGGGTGGTGAATTTGTGGAATTCGTTACCATATGCAGCTGTGGGAGTCAGGTCATTGGGTGTATTTAAGGCAGAGATTGATAGGTTCTTGTTTGGACATGGCATCACAGGTTATGGGGAGAAGCCTGGGGAATGGAGTTGAGAAGGGGAAAAAGGGTGAGCCATGATTGAATGGTGGAGCAGACTCGATGGGCCAAGTGGCCTAATTCTGCTCCTATGTCTTAATGATGTATGGTCTAAGCTTTTGCGTATATTGAAGGGAGGTGGCCTATCAGTCTTGGCGTAATAAAAATGAACTCTTGATCTCTTGATCCAGCTTGTTGTGGTCCTTGCCTCTTACTTGTCTACCTGCATTGTGTTTTCTCTCTAACAGTAACTGTAACACTATTTTCTGCATTTTGTTATTGCTTTTCCATTGCTACTACCTTGCTGTACTTATGTTCTATATGCATGGCATACTAAACAAAGTCTCAGTGTATACGTGCCAATAGTAAACCAGTCACTATTTACTGTTTGTTAATTGTGTTGTAAATTGTGTTTCTCAATAGTCAAAAATCATACGTCTACTAACTGATAATCCATAAAGAAAGATATTTCAAAATAGGTTACAGAAAATTCAAGATATTCTATGATGTGAGTACCATTTATCGTCCACTTGATAAAAGCACCAACAAATTCTGAGTATGAATTTATACCTGTTTTGAAAATTCTGTGTTTTGTATGATAGCGAAGGAATGGGCAGGTTGATTGATAGCAATTTTGTCACTTATTAACCATTGACATTTCAGTATTGCCATTGACAATAATTTTCCCATGTTCTGTTCTTGAGTACGAAAGAAAGCATGGGTGTTTCAGGACGTAATGCTGCAGAGGTGGATACAATTTTGTGGGATAAGTGGTGATTGTGTGAGGCAATCCAGCGGAAGCTTGTCACATTTATTTCCTCCAATGAAACACTCAGTGATATCCAGGGCAGAACAAAGCTTCTTGCACTTGCAGCCCATTCTATCAGGGATTTTGTGAACATTATGTAAAGAATACTGCTGATGAAAGTGGGATCCATATTTATTCCAAACCATGCATCATTATCTGAAAGTAGTAATCCTTGTAATAGATTCAAGTCTTTGTTATTTAATAAAATAATGTTTGTAGTGCAAGATATGTTGTTTATATACAAGTGACCTTCTATTTGGCCTGTTTTCTTAAATTCAATTAATGTCGCAATAAAATACTTTTGGTCCCTTGAGATGACTTATTATTTTTTTAAATTTCAATATTCAGAAGTGTGAATAACAAGTCTCGGAGCATTTCTAGGATAAAAGCTACCATTAATCAATTCATCATGGGCCAAAGGGCCTGTTGCTGAGTTGTACTGTTATCTGTAGATAAATTTGTTACTTTGATTGCACACATACCAGATTAGACAGAACTAAACATCAGAAAAAGATTAGCAGCAAAGATAATAATTTAATTATCTTTCTCCTTGATTAAATAATCAGCTTATGCAGTCAGGTTTGGAACATTAAAATTTTAGATAATACATACTCATTGAAGTTGTAATTAGAATCTTGCCATTGGTTTCCCAAAGGCTGTGGAAGTACTAGATGGAAACCCATACATTTTCAACATAATAAAACATCTGTATGAGAAACAAATGTGAGAACTTATAATATTTTCATATAAGCTACATATTTACTTCAAAACATCAGTTCTATGAATATGAATGCAACATTGTACTTTCTTCTGTCCACAGCTTAATGGGCACTAAAGTCACCTCTGCAGTACAGGTATTTGGGGCCACATTTATTCCAATGTGATGACAGATGTCCATCTAAATATGGTTTGTGGCAGGCAAACTGTTCTTATGTTGGCAAGGCATTAGTGTTTTTACTGATGTGGAAATATGCAGTATGATAATCTTACAATACATTTTTGTTAACAGTACTTTGGACTGGAGCTCATTATTCCTGTAATGTCCTCTATTAGACTTTTATAACAGTGCAGCTATTTAATGTCTTCTTCTACTTCATGATATCTATACAATTCAAACATTATAGAAAGACACAACGCTAGATTTATACAATGATATAGAATGATATTCTTACCTGAAAATTGATTTTAGCTTTCTGAGTAAATGTGAGCAAGAAGAAAATGTGCATTTTGTTTCCTCATAACTGAGGCCTCAATGTGTGGGCAGAACGTAACTATTAAATTCTGATTGGTATCAAGTTGGAATCCTGCCGAAGTTCTGATTAGGTGGGCCAAAGTTTCCATTCAAATATTATGGCAATGTTCAGTTTATTAATTCTTTGCGGGATTCAGTAACTTAGACTTAGTACTTCTGATTTGTTTAAATGTTACAAAGGAACTAGCACTAGATGCCTGCCAAGACTTCAAAATTGATTTAATTCAAAAGATTAGGCAATTTTCACAAATATATATATATATATATTGTGTTGGGCACGTGGCCAAGTGGTTAAGGCATTCGTCTAGTGATCTGAAAGTTGCTAGTTCAAGCCTTAGCTGGGGCAGTGTGTTTGTGTCCTTGAGCAAGGCACTTAACCACACATTGCTCTAGTGTCTGTGCAAGGAGTAGCGCCCCACACAGACTTCCAATCTGCACCTTGTAAGGCATGAAAATGCCCGATACAGGCCTCTCATAGTCTGAGTTGATGTTCCCTCTCCTCCCCTCCCTCACCCACAAATATATAGTGGAGGGAATTGAGGTTGGGGTCTGCGGTTGGGGAGTTAAGGAAAACTTTCACAAAAGGAGAAATGAAAAATAGTACACATGAGCACAGTTTTGCAGAATTAAATTGATAATTCATAAAGAAAAGTATTTCAAGATAGGTAAATCGAATAGTACCTGTGCCAGTTCTCAAAAAGCAATTGGTTCCAGATTTAAGGAGGTTCAATATATTAATTTCAGGATATGTTTGCACTAAAACCAATGACAATGATTCAAATGAAGACTTTCCAGTGTTTTAGATTCTAAAATCATGAAGAACAGATTTTAAAAGTAGTCCCACATTCATTAGAAGCTGTTCAATAAACAGTTTGGGAAGCTGAAGGCTGAAGCACCATTCTTATTTTGGTTCTATCTTTAGAGAGCATGAGCTTGGCTTGGATTAAAGGAGTCCATCATCTTATTTCAGTTCAGGCTTTCATATAACCAACACTACTTTCGATTTTCAATAAAAAATTAAGTTCTGTTTTCCTTTTTTGTGCTCAACCCATCATCTCGAAGTTGCACAAGTATTAAGCCCGTAGTGCCCTACTGCAATATGGAAAGCTGATCACGCAAGGAGTTCTTATAGAAGTATACAATATTATGAGGGGTATAGATAAGGCAAATGCATGCAGGCTCTTTCACCTGAGGTTGGATAAGACTAAAACTAGATGTAATAGGTTTAGGGTAAACACAAAATAATCTGCAGATGCTGGGGTCAAAGCAACAAACACTGGAGGAACTCAGCAGGTAGGGCAGCATCCGTGGAAACAATCAGTCAACGTTTCGGGCCGGAACCCTTCATCAAGATTAGGTTCAGGGTGAAAGGTGAAATATTCAAGGGGAATTGAAAGATAGCTTCTTTCCAGAGGGTGGTGCGAGTGTGGTGCAAGCCACTAGTGGAAGTAGTAGATGCAGGTTCACTTGTAACTTTTAACAGGTTTGGTGTAGGAAGCTTGGACTCGGCAGAAGATCAGGTCAGCATGGACTAGATGGGCTGAAAGGCCTAATTCTGTGTACAGTATATGGCTCTATGACTAACTATTTATACTAGATAATATTAAACATATTTATAATTTAGTTAATATAATTATACAAGATAACATAAATTAAATATCCTCAGTTTCCGTCTCTTGCATAGACAAATAAATATTTCTCTCTTTACCCATCTCATTTGCCTGATCCATCTAAATTGTCCTGCAAGTTGTTTCTTTTTCCTTGTATTTATTGAATTCTTCCTACATCTTCTATACCCCCAGACAAAGCATTCCCGACAATCAATGCTGTATAAAAACATAATCCCAACTAGATTCTGGGAACCTGCTTGTACAGTCATCAGATATTGGCAATGAGTATGGGACTGCAAATTTTGGAAGCTACTTGGGTACAAGACATTCTCATAATTTTTACATCTGCTACAAGGCATTTCAACCATCCACTTTGACTGTGATTTAGATCAGAAGCGTGATTAGGTGATTAGACTCTCCATTTTCAGTTTGAATGTTAATGCTCTTCACTGAGACATTTCTGTTGTTCCTTTCTTTTCCAATTTCAATTGATTTGCAATTGAATACATATAGTCTCACACTGATGAGCAAGAAAATTCATGCAAACTGAACCCAGTATTTAGCAAAATATCATGATTTTTGGTTTGAATGCGGATAATTGCACAATCATAAATGATAATATGTAACAAAAAATAGAAAAGCTTCCATTCAGCATGATCATCATAATTCCATGCCCTTTTATAGTAATTGAAATGTGTAAAGCTGGTCCCCAGAGTAAAATGCTGATCTAGGGGAAAGCTAGCTATAAAAGTATCAGATAGGAACTGAGCAAGGTTAATTGGGCTGCTACATGGGTGTAAATTCACATCTGACATGCAGGAGTCTTAGAAAGGCCACACTGGATAGAGTTTAGGACCAGCAGACTTCTGCAAGGAAAATAAGAACTGCAAGGTTTGGGAAATTAAATATATTGTTTATTTAGCCAAAAAAAGAAAAAAAGAAGGTAAATTAAACATTTAGTAATCTGAAACTGGACAAGAAAATATGAATTATCCTTGGCGAGTAAGATTAAGGCAAATCCCAAGGCACTAGGAGCAAGAGGCAGCTAAAAGAAATGGTATGTCTTCTCAAGCCGGCTAGTGGTATCAGCACCCGCCTACAAGGCGAATATTCCCGAGTTCGAATCCAGCCGACTCCTTGCATGCTTTCCATTCATGCTGGGCTGAGCGAGGAGCTAGCAAATCAGCCTCGTAAAAAACAGTCAAATGCAACAGAATCAGTGAGAATGCTGCCTGATGTGCCCCAAGGCACAAAAAGGAGCAGCAACTTCTCAAGGACATAAGAGGGTACTTATGTGTGAAGCCAGAGGAAATGGTAAGGTCCTAAATAAATTAAAAAATCTGGAAGCATTCAGTGGGCAAGCAGGATTGATGGAGACAAAGGAATAGTTGGTCTTTCAGAAGAATGAAGTATAACCAATGACGTTTAATAAGTGCAGCACGGATAAGCCAGGAATTATAGGCTGGTGAGCTTGACATCAGTTGTATGGAAATTGATGGTAAATTTTGCGAGGGCAGGATTCAATCAGTTTTGGAAAAGCATAGACATATTTAGTATAGCCAATGCTTGGGGGGGTGGGTGAAGAGGGTACTGCCTCACTATGAGTTTTCTGAAGAAATGGCAAAGATCAATAAATAGGGCAGGACAGTTGTCTATATGGAAATTAGTAAAACATTTAACATGATCCCTCATGGCAGGCTTCTCTAGAAGGTTAAATCACATGGAGTCCTTGGTGAGTTGGTTATTTGGATACAAAATTAGTTTGGTCATAGAGGGCAGAGTCATGGTAGGAGGGTGGGTCTTTGACTGGAGGTATGATCCATGGTGTTTGCAAAGGTCAGTGCTGGGACATCTAATGCTTGTATTATATATAATGATAAGAATGAAAATGTAGATGGTCTGATTAATAGATTTGCAGAGGATAGTGAGGGAGGGTGTTAGATGATGCGGCAGGATACAGATCAGTTGTAAATGTGGCAGGGAAATTGCAGATGGAGTTTAATCTTGATGAAATTATCAATTGATTGGTTAGTAAAGCCAGTTAGGGAGAGAAAGTACCAACAGAGGTTAAACTATCTTCTCAGTTTAACTTACAGGGGATGCTTTATCAAATAATATAAAGTTTAACAATTAGATACACAAAACCCTGTTGTCAATGGGTTGGCAAACTTTAATGAGTTCACTATACTCTTAACTCTAAGCTGAAGTAGCAAGTATTTTCATAATAAAAGAACATTTAAAAAAACTGCAGATGCTGGACACCTGGAATAAAAAACATCTGAAAATCACGGAAACCCTTCGAAGCAAAGAATCCTTGTCCTGAAACATCGACTGTTTCTGCTTCCTGAGATACTACTTGAACTGCTGAATTTTTCTGCCATTAATTGTTTTAGTCTGAGTTTTCCATGGCATGCTTTCTTGATCTGCTCCTTAAACTTATCAAAAAAGTATAGTTTGTACTCCTGCATTCGGAATAAATACAGGAGAAAACATTGGATGGACATCAACATTCAATCATCTTATTTGATAATTAGAGTCATAGCATCATTGAACACTAGAGCACAGAAACAGGTCCTCAACCCATCTAGTCCATACTGAAAGATTAATGGGCCTAGACCCATTGACCTGCACCTGGACCATGGTTCTCCATACCCCTCCCATCCATTACTTATCCAAATTTCTCTTAAATGTTGAAAACAGCCCTGCATCTTCCATTTGTGATGGCAGCTCATTCCACATTTACACCACCCTTTGAGTGAAGAAGGTCCCCTTATGTTCCACTTAAATATTTCACCTTTGACCATTAACCCATGACGTCTTGTTGTAGTCTCACCCAACCTCTGTGGAAAAATCCTGCTTATATTTACCCTATCTATACCTCTCATAGTTTTGTTTACCTCAGTCTTCTACGTTCTAGGGAGTAAATACCTAATCTATTCAATCTTTCCCTATAACTCAGGTCGTCAAGTCCTGGCAGCATCCTTGTAACTTTTCTTTGCACTCTTTTGAAGACTTTGTACTTACCAAGTACACCTTTGCCAGAAAACAACTTGTCCAAATCTGCACTTGCCAGATCTTTTCTGATGCCATCAAAATTGGCCTTTCTTCAACTTACAATTTCAACCCAAGGACTAGACCTATCCTTTTCCATAACTACCTTAAAACTATTGGCTTTATGAACACGAGATGCAAAGTGTTCCCCACACGGACTTTTGTCACCTGCCCTGTCTCATTCCCTACAAGGAGATCTAGTCTCTCTAGTTGACACTTCCAAGTACTGATCAAGGAAACTTTCCTGAACACATTTGACAAACTCTTTCTCATCCAGTCCTTTTACAATATGGGAGTCTCAGCCAATATGTGGAAGGATAAAATAACTTAGTTTCATAAACTTATATTTTTTGCAACTGTCTGCAATCCCTCTATAAATTTGCCCCTCTAAATCCTATGGACTGTTGTGTGGTCTATAATTAATCCCATTAACATGGTCATACATCTCTTATTCCTTAGTTCTAGCTATAAAGCTTCACTAGGTGAAATCTCCAGTCTATCCTGACTGAGCACTGCTGTGATATTTGCCCTGACTTGTAATGCTGCCCTTCCCACTTTAATTCCTCCCACTCTCACAGTAAAAAAAAACGAAACTCCAGAGCAGTGAGCTGAGATCCTGCCCCTTCTACAAATAGTAATGGCTACAATGTCATAATTCCAAGTGTTGATCCATGCCTGATTCTCATGTGCTTTTCTTACAATACTCCTTTCATTGAAATTTACACAACTCAGAACTTTAGTCCCAACATGCTCGACCTTTTGATTCCTGACTTTGTATATAGGCTCAACAACATCTTTCTCCACAACCACTCCACTATCTGTTCTGGTGTTCTTGTTCCCATCCCCCAGCAACTCCAGTTTAAACCCTCCCATCCATCGCTAGCAAACCTCCCTGCTAGCATGTTAGTCCCCTCTCCAGTTCTGGTGAAAACTGTCCGTTCTGTAGAGTTCTCACCTTCCCTGGAAGAGAGTGCAATGAACCAAAAATCTCCCTCCTGCCCCAACTTCTTAGCCTCATGATAAACTATATGATCTTCCTATTTCTAGCCTTGTGTAGCAATACTGAGATCACAACCCTGGAGGCCCCGTCCTTTAACTTAGCACCTAACTCACTGAACTCACTTTGCAGGACCTTGTCATCCATCCTACCCATGTCTCATGTCACTGGTACTGACGTGGACCACAACCTTTGGTTGCTCACCCTTCTACTTAAGAATGATGTGGGCTTAGTCCAAGATATCCATGGCCCTGGCACATGGGAGGTAACAAACTATCTGGGAATCTTGTTCTTGTCTACAGAACCTCCTTTCTGTTCCCTTAACCAACAAATACTCTATCAATACAGCTTGCCACTTCTCTTCCCTTCCCTTCTGAGCCACAGGACCAGACTCTGTGCCAGAGACCTGATCACTGTGGCTTTCCACTGGTAGGTCACCTCACCCACCTTCCCCAGCAATATCCAAAGTGGTATACCTGCTGTTGAGGGGAATGGCCACTGGCTGTCTATCCTTCTTCCCCTCCTGACAGTCACCCAGTTACATATGTACTGCACCTTGGGCGCACCTTCCCTGTATGGCCTGTCTATTAACCCCTCAGCCTCCCAAATGATCTGGAGTTCATCCAGTTCCAGTTCCAACTCCTTCACACTGTCTGTTAGAAGCTGCAGTTGGATGCACTTCTTGACGATGTATTTGTTAAGGACACAGAGGTCTCCCTGCCTTCCCACTATCCTGTACGACATCAGCACTGCTCTACATGTGCAATAAGAAAAAAAATAAACAATAAATATTGGAAAAAAGTTCTACCTATGGCCTCTGCTCGCTAACCCATGATGAACCAAAATCTCAGCTCCCTACGCCAACGCTGGCCCACTCCTATAATGGTTACTCCACTTAAACTGTGGAAGAATACTTGTTATATACAGCATGCTGCGCCTCATAAACACACAAATGTCATTAAATGCAATGAATAGTCAATGGACACAATTCACAGGAGACCCAGTGAACCTACCTGAATCACTTCCTATTCCCAGGACACTGAGACATTAACCTTTATTTTTTACAGGCTGCAATATAAAGGGAAACATTTTATGGAGAAATGATAAGAGTTGACGTACATTAAGATCTTTAACAAATGCTTATTAAGAACAATGAACATCTATTTTGTGTACCAGGAAATTTTACCCACCAAAAAGGGAACATGAAAGTGACGTTGCATAAGAGATAAAATCCAACTACATAATGAGGTTGAAGTAATTAGTCTCACATACTGTATATGTGGTCAATCATTTCTCCCCTTCTCCCAACTTCTTGCTCTGACTTTGCATCTTATTTCCAGTCCTAATTAAGGGTCTTGGCCTGATATGTCAACTGTTTACTCTTTTCCATAGATACTGCCTGGCCTGCTGAGTTCCTCCAGCATTTTGTGTACATTGCTTGAATTTCCAGCTTTTGCAGATTTTCTCGTCTTAGAAATTATGATAGTTGATGCTTTGAGTATTTCCTACATGGCCATAGTACTGTGCAAGGGTCTTAGGAATGCTGGCATTTTTATATGGTTTCAGATAGTATGGCTTTCACCGAATCCTGGTTTGAACATCATCGAGGCTGTATAGGATTACCTTGAGAGAACAGAGATCTATGGCAAATTCTTAAAGATGCTTGGAACAACCTACCAGCTGATTTTCTTCTAAAGCCGCATGACAGTGTATCTAAAAGAATTGATACATTTTTTAAAGGCAAAGGGTATGACACTAAATATTAATCTGGTTTAGTATTTTTTACTGTTTACTGCTCTTTATAGTATATTTTTGATATTTAGAAACTTCTCATTTCATTATTTTTGAAAGCATCTTCGCTTTCAGAATTTTTTTTACATGTGCCTAAGACTTTTGCACTGTACTGTATGTGCACATTATTATGAAGGTTTTTATTTCCAAATACATAGCATTTTTATATTGCTCAAAGATTGAGTAGAACTAATTTACATTTCACCAGCATAGATCCAGATAACCATACACCCATATGGTATGTACTGTGAGTTCAGCTTCCGTTCTAACATCATCTGTCATTAAAAAATTGTGCTGTATCTATAGAATAAAATTTAAGGCAGTGTTTCAGTGTGACAAGTCTTGGGTTAAATAGTGATATGCAAGTTCATAGAGATTTATAGCAGAAAAAGGGGCCATTCATCTTACTGTGTCAAGGCCAGACCAAAATTATTTATCTAAGTTATTCTATCTGCTTAGCTCTCAAAACACAATTGTAACTCACAAGAGAATGTAGGGACCAGGACCTTTTCCCCAGTTGGCTAAATGAAAAGATTAATGAGTGAACAATTTCCTCCACGGTTGCACCATACAGAATGGAACTGAGCAATACACATCAGCATGGTGCCAGTACTTTACAACTCACTACTCTGTGCTGTGTTACATATTATCATGGTTTCATGGTACCCCGACAACCCTGCAATGTCAGTCTCTGTGGCCGATGTGAGGGTATCCTTCAGGAGAGTGAATCTATGGAAAGCCCAGATGGTGTGCCTGGTGCAGCTATGAATTCTGAATTGTACCACCAAATTCTACAGGAAAATATCAGGGTATCTGTCTGTGAACTGTAGCTCAAGAGAAAGGGGGTCATGCAGAAGGCAATGACCCTAAACACACAAATCAGTCTACCAAAGAATGGTTCAAGCAGAAGAAATTTCACATTTTGGAATGGCTGACCTTAATCCTATAGAAAGCTTGTGGAAGGGCTGGAAGCAAGCAGTTCATGCAAGGAAGCCCACCAACATCCCAGAGTTGAAACAGATTTGTAAGGAAGAACAGCTTAAAATTCATCCAAGCTGATGTGCAGGACTGATCAACAGTCACTGGAAACGTTTGGTTGAAGTTATTGCTGTATGGTGGAGGCGGAGTTAAGATGGGGCTAAATGGCAACTCCTTTGTTTGCATTTTCGGAAACAGCTCTACTTCCATCTTTAATATCTTTTCCCTTTCAGGTTGTTTTGAAGACCCTCACCTGGAGTTGCATGCAGGCTTCGGTTCTTTGCAGGAATGGGACCCATGCTCGGGGTTTCAGGACCAGCTGTTGTTGTTTGACATACCAAGGATTCGGCCTGAGAGTTTCACTCGTATTTGGAAGCCTAAGATCTCAGGGCTCTGGAGATGGGCGGATCGAGGATCGGTGTCATGGCAGGAGACTCGTGTGTCGTCAGGGAGGCCGGAAAATCTTTCGCTGTGGGCCCAAAGACCCGAGATCTTTATGATTTTCAGGCACAGAGCTCGCAAAAAGCGACAAAACAGACTTTATAACATCGTAAACCAGCAGGTTGTTGTTATGTCTCCCACTTGCTGTGAAAATGGGGGCACCTCCCTCTCCCTTATCAGGGAGGGGGAGAACCTTGGGTTTCTCGAAAGCTGGATGAAATGCGATAGTCTTTGGGGTAACTGCAAGTCTGTGTCTTTGCTATTGCCTACCTCACCCTTGTGCTCCGTAGCGGGTGCACGTTTTTTTGTGCTGGGGAGATGAAGGGGGATCATTACTTGCTGCCGCTTACGCAAGGGAGTGGGGTGTTGTGGGGGAGGATCTGAGGTTCTCATGTTTAACTGTTGTTCATTCTTTGTGGCACTTCTCTGCTTTTGTGGATGTTTGTGAAGAAAAAGCATTTCAGGATGTATATTGTATACATTTCTCTGACATTTAATTGGACCTTAGAACTTTTGAACCTTTGAACAAGGGGGCCGCACCAGTTACTGAAAACAAAGGTTCAATCAATACATGTGATATTGGATCATTTTTCTCAATAAATAAATGAACAAGTATAATGTTTCTTGTTATTTATTTAATTGGATTCACTTTATCTAGTTTTGGGACTTACATGAAGATCTCATCACATTTTAAGTCATATTTATGTAGAACTAGAGAAAATTCTAAAGGGTTCACAAACTTTCTAGCACCACTGTATACACAGCTGTGCAACAAGTCTGTTAGTGACTATATTGGTATGATTCTGGAAGCTTCTCTTGGCACTGCATTATTTGAATACGGACTATCTCATTGGTTGACTCTTATCTATGAATTTAAGTGGCATTTTCCATACCTATGGGTATAAAAGAGCTGCTCTATGCTAGATGCCGTCTTTTGACTCTCCTTCTTCTCAACTAGTAGACCCCTCTCACTGTCTGTTTTCAACTCTGTCTTTGTTCTATTAATATTTTTAAATGATTGTGAAGCAACAGATTTTGCACCTTTGTCCTGACTTCTGACAGAATTTTGGATGAAAGCATCAGAATCCAACACCCTGCTCAGCTTACGCTTATGTCTGTGTGCCCTATCTGAATTTGCTGACAACACTACTGTTGTTGGCTAAATCAAGTTTGATGATAAATCAGCATATAGGAGGGAGACTGAAAATCTGGCTGAGTGGTGCCACAACAACAATCTTTCACTCAAGCTCAGCATATCGAAAGAATTAGTTGTCAATTACAGGAGGAAGAAGATGAAGGCTCATGAGCTAATTCATTTCAGGGAACAGAGGTGGAGAGGATCAGTAGCTTTAAATTCCATTGGGTTAACATATCTGAGGATCTGTTCTGGGATCAGCACAGAACTCTCATAAAAAAGAAGGCACAACATTGCCTCGACTTTCTTAGAAGTTTGCATAGATAGAGCATGTCACCAAAAACTTTGGCAAACTTCTACAGATGCACAATGGAAAATACTTTATCTGGTTGGATCACAGACTGATCTGTTATAGAAATGCCAATGACCAAGAATGGAAAAAGGTATAGAAAGAGATGGACACAGCCCAGCCCATCACAGGCAAAGCCGCCCCCACCATTGAGAACACTTACATGGAGCACTGCCACAATTAAACAGCATTCATCATCAAAGACCCCACCATCCAGCCCATGCTCTTTTCTCACTACTACCATTGGGTAGGAGATAGAGAGGCTTTAGGTCCCACACCACCAGGTTCAGAAATAGTTATTGCCCTACAAACATCAGGCTTCTTAACAAAATTATAACTTCATTCATTACTACTCTGAACTGATTCTATGAACTACAGGATTCTTTACAACTCATATTCTCAGTTTTACTTTTATTTGCACAGTTTGTTTTCTTTTACTCACTGTAGTTTTTCACTTTTTGTTTATGTATAGTTTTTTTTGTAAAATTCTATTGTACTTTTTCCTGGAAATGCCTGCAAGAAAATGGCTCACAAAGCAATATATGATAACATATAAGTACTTAATAATAAGTTTACTTTCAACTTTGTATTTTGGTATCAGCCATGTTGTTACAAGGGAAGAGGACTGTGTTTAATGTACTGTGACAGGGTCCTGAATTACCCCTATGAACTGTGCTTTTGGAAAGAGAGAGAGAGAGAGAGTTGTTCAACACCATTCACCTTGTTAAAAAGGGAGAGAAAGAAAGAGAGAGAGAGGCAAAAACTGCTCACAGTTTGTTTACACTCTTGCAAGGACACTGGCAGCTTCCAAGTTCTTACAGAGAGAGAGGGGAGGAGCTGCTTGATGGACAGCTAGTATTCAGCACAGTGAGATAAATAGAAGGTCAGCTGTTAGACCTGGAGACACATGGTTTTGGACACTGAATGAGCTTTGCTGTGCCCACAGAAAAAGTGGGTTTTGGAGGATCGATCAGTGGCTCTTGCAGTGTGAAAAGAGAGTGACTGGTGGGGAGTTATCTGTGTGTCCAGCCCTTGCCTGGGTTGATAATTCCACCACAGAAGAATGATCCCCTTTGTTGTGGTCACAGTCGGTGACTTCTAAAGAATTTCGGAGGACAACGGGAAGATTGACGGCATCAGCTCACCTGAAGACTCAAATCTCTCCCGCTCTTTCTCTCCATCACTACTCAGCCCAGCACCACGAACTGAACTGAACTTCACTCATTATCGTAAGACTATCAATTTACCCCTAGATGTGAAGAAGCTTGGTTTTCATATATTTCCACACTTACTTATATATATAATCATTACTAACCTGTTTGATATATCTGCATTTATATTACTGTATTGCGTAGTTATTAATAAATGCTATTAGTTAATAACAATACTGGACTCCAAAGTGTTTTCCATTTCTGCTGGATCTTTAACCCATCACGGGGTATGTGACAGTACTTCTACAGGATAACTATCCTAGTTTGATATGAAGTAATTGCTGTAAACCCAATGATTTGATTTGATGAAAGGAGGAAAATGAAAGGATTTGATTTTCACTGTAATTATACAGGCAATTTACCATATTTATCTTACTTCATACAGAAAGAATGGTCAATTTGTTAGGTATTGGTGTGCATTCAATTTCCACTGATTTGTCAGGATATAATGAAGTAAGTAAGAAATGAATATCAGCATGAAGAATTTAACAATTAAAATATCTGCTGGTTTTCTCAGGTTTTTAAGAGATAGAAGATGAATTACTTTTCTTCAAGCTTATGTTGAGCTTTGTTGTAACAGTAAGCAGGCCAGAGAGACTGGTCAAACCATAACATCTATAGCAACCCACATCAAAGTTGCTGTTGAACACAGCAGGCCAGGCAGCATCTCTAGGAAGAGGTACCGTCGACGTTTCAGGCCGAGACCCTTCGTCAGGACTAACTAAAGGAAGAGTTAGGAAGAGATTTGAAAGTGGGAGGGGAGGGGGAGATCCAAAATGATAGGAGAAGACAGGAGGGGGAGGGATGGAGCCGAGAGCTGGACAGGTGATTGGCAAAGGGGATATGAGAGGATCATGGGACAGGAGGCCCAGGGAGAAAGACAAAGCGGGGGGGGGGGAACCCAGAGGATGGGCAAGGGGTATAGTCAGAGGGACAGAGGGAGGAAAAGGAGAGTGAGAGAAAGAATGTGTGTATAAAAATAAATAACAGATGGGGTATGAGGGGGAGGTGGGGCATTAGCGGAAGTTAGAGAAGTCGATGTTCATGCCATCAGGTTGGAGGCTACCCAGACAGAATATAAGGTGTTGTTCCTCCAACCTGAGTGTGGCTTCATCTTTACAGTAGAGGAGGCCGTGGATAGACATGTCGGAATGGGAATGGGATGTGGAATTAAAATATGTGGCCACTGGGAGATCCTGCTTTCTCTGGCGGACAGAGCGTAGGTGTTCAACAAAGCAGTCTCTCAGTCTGCGTCGGGTCTCGCCAATATATAGAAGGCCACATCGGGAGCACCGGACGCAGTATATCACCCCAGCCGACTCACAGGTGAAGTGTCGCCTCACCTGGAAGGACTGTCTGGGGCCCTGAATGGTGGTAAGGGAGGAAGTGTAAGGGCATGTGTAGCACTTGTTCCGCTTACACGGATAAGCGCCAGGAGGGAGATCAGTGGGGATGGATGGGGGGGACGAATGGACAAGGAAGTCGCGTAGGGAGCGATCCCTGCGGAAAGCAGAGAGAGGTGGGGGAGAGAAAGATGTGCTTAGTGGTGGGATCCCGTTGGAGGTGGGGGAAGTTACGGAGAATAATATGTTGGACCTGGAGGCTGGTGGGGTGGTAGGTGAGGACCAGGAGAACCCTATTCCTAGTGGGGTGGCGGGAGGATGTAGTGAGAGCAGATGTACGTGAAATGGGGGAGATGCATTTGAGAGCAGAGTTGATAGTGGAGGAAAGGAAGTCTCTTACTTTAAAAAAGGAGGACATCTCCCTCGTCCTGGAATGAAAAGCCTCATCCTGAGAGCAGATGCGGCAGAGACGAAGGAATTGCGAGAAGGGGATGGCATTTTTGCCATCTTTGTCAATGGCATGAACAGCAACTTTGATGTGTGTTTCCTATCATTTTGGATCTCCTCCTCCCCCTCCCACTTTCAAATCTCTTCCTAACTCTTCCTTCGGTTAGTCCTAACGAAGGGTCTCGGCCTGAAACGTCGACTGTACCTCTTCCTAGAGATGCTGCCTGGCCTGCTGCGTTCACCAGCAACTTTGATGTGTGCTGCCTCCGGGTCCAACATGTTATTCTCTGTAACTTCCGCCACCTCCAACGGGATCCCACCACTAAGCATATCTTTCCCTCCCCCCCTTCTCTGCTTTCCACAGGGATCACTCCCTACGCAACTTCCTTGTCCATTCGTCCCGCCCATCCCTCCCCACTGATCTCCCACCTGGCACTTATCCTTGTAAGCGGAACAAGTGCTACACATGCCCTTACACTTCCTCCCTTACCACTAGTCAGGGCCCCAGACAGTCCTTCCAGGTGAGGCGACACTTCACCTGTGAGTCGGCTGGGGTGATATACTGCGTCCGGTGCTCCCGATGTGGCCTTTTATATATTGGCAAGACCCGACGCAGACTGGGAGACCACTTTGCTGAACACCTACGCTCTGTCTGCCAGAGAAAGCAGGATCTCCCAGTGGCCACACATTTTAATTCCACATCCCATTCCCATTCTGACATGTCTATCCACGGCCTCCTCTACTGTAAAGATGAAGCCACACTCAGGTTGGAGGAACAACACCTTATATTCCGTCTGGGTAGCCTCTTGGTGGCATGAACATCGACTTCTCTAACTTCTGCTAATGCCCCACCTCCCCCTCATACCCCATCCGTTATTTATTTTTATACACACATTCTTTCTCTCACTCTCCTTTTTCTCCCTCTGTCCCTCTGACTATACCCCTTGCCCCTCCTCTGGGTTCCCCCCCCCTTGTCTTTCTCCCCGGACCTCTTGCCCCATGATCCTCTCATATCCTCTTTGCCAATCACCTGTCCAGCTCTTGGCTCCATCCCTCCCCCTCCTGTCTTCTCCTATCATTTTGGATCTCCCCCTCCCCCTCCCACTTTCAAATCTCTTCCTAACTCTTCCTTCAGTTTGTCCTGACGAAGGGTCTCGGCCTGAAACGTCGACTGTACCTCTTCCTAGAGATGCTGCCTGGCCTGCTGCGTTCACCAGCAACTTTGATGTGTTTTGCATGAATTTCCAGCATTTGCAGAATTCCTGTTGTTTGCATAACATCTATAGCTTAGTTGCTCACTTTGAAAGTCGCTGAAATTCTGCTTCATTTCCTACATGACTGCATTTCATTCAGTTTCATATCATTTTTTTGGATAACATGAGATTAATGCATCACATAATAGCATTTTTGTCAGATCTGAAGACCTGATCAGCCTACGGTAACAGTGATTGAGACTATAGCAATTAAGACCAAATTGCAGCGCAGGTTATCAAAGGATCAAATAAGCAAACTTTAATCACTACATTACTATATATATAAAGTAATAATTTTTCATTTAGTGGATTGGAACTATTTCTTTCTTTCTTTTTAAATCTTTTTATTAATTTTCCAAAATTATGAACAAAATAACAATATTGATACAGAAAGATTGGAATAATCTTATTGTTGACAAGCATGTACAAAGAAGATTTCAAATAATACACATATAATAGACTTCCAAACTCTTAATATAATTAATCATAGAGAAAAAAGAAATACAAAGAAAAAAAATGCAAAGAAAACCCCCCCAAAAAAACAAAAAAAAAGAAACTAAATACTAAACCCAAAAAAAAAGTAAACGGAACAAAACAAGGCTAGACCAATATCTTTAATCGAATACGTTCAGTAATGTCGTCAACTCTGCTCCTCTATTCATATATTTTGAGTTATTAAGAAGGATTCGGAAAGGTCAAATTACATCATATGAAAATGTTGAATAAATGGTTTCCAAGTCTCTTCAAATTTAACCGAAGAATTAAAAATGTCACTTCTGATTTTTTCTAAATTTAAACATGATACAGTTTGGGTAAACTATTTCAAGAATTATTCTTTCAGTTTGTAGCAAAGCATGTCCTTTTATCCATATTGTACAGGCCATTTCCCAAACATTACTGACCCTGCTTCAACTTCTCTGAAATCCTTGAATCTTTGCATAATTCACTGTCCCCTCATTTGTTTAATTCATTCAAATATCTTGCATTGCTGCACTGTTACTCTAACTTAAGCAAGAAATAGGAACTTTTGACTTTAAACTATTCAAAACTTCCAATGATTCCTTGAAATGAATGCCTATTATACTGTCCCACATGCACATTCATTGTCAACTGTATCTGTACACTAAGCAACCACTGTAACATTCACTCTCTACAGTAATAGTTGCATGTTATACATTAATCAATGAATATTCCAAGTTTATTAATATACATGGGATATTGAACAGGATTTTCTTTTCCTTTTTTATTATGTAAACAGGGACCACTTCTAATAGTTCTAACATTTCTATACATTCTTTTAAAATAAAGGGCCATTTAGTGCCAATGTGTGTTTCTTGTGGGCTGACCTTCAAGTCCAAGTTTATTGTCATCTGACTGTACATACACAGTCAAACGAAACACTCCTCCAGACTATGGTGCACCCACAAAACATACCTCATACACAGCACATAAAACAAAATATTACCATAGATAAGTTAATAAAATATAATTCTAAATGCATGTAATGCACAGCACATGGAAAGAGTAAACAGCAAACAGTTTGCTGTCCTAGTGATGGAAGCTTGTGGTGACAGGGTGTTTATTAGTCTCACGGCCTGAAGGAATAAACTGTTACCCAGTCTGGCAGTTCTGGTCCCGATGCTCCTGTACCTCCTTCCTGATGGTGGTGGTTCAAAGAGATTGTGGAATGGGTGGTAGGGATCTTCAACAGTGCTTTGGGCCCTTCATATACAATGCTTTTGGTAAGGGTCACAAACTGAGGGGAGGGAGACGCCAGTGATCCTCTTGGTGGTTTTTACTATACTATGTAGGGTCTTGCTGTTCAATGCTTTGCAGCTTCTACTCCACACAATGATGCAGCCAGACAGGACAATTTCGATGGTGCTCCTCTAGAAAGTTGTTAAAATGGGGGCAGGGAGATTTTCACACCCCAATTTCCTCCAAAACTGTAGATGCGTCTGTGCCTTCTTGAATAATGAGGAGTTGAGTTGGTCCAGGTTAGGTCATCCTTTATGTGCGTACCAAGGAACTTTTTGTTCTTCACTCTTTCCATGGCAGAGCCAGTGATGTGTAATAAAGAGTGGTGGACCTGCATCGTCCTGAAGCCCACAATCATCCCTTTAGTCTTGTCCTGGGAATAATGCAGAAGGTGCAGGATCAGTTCATTCCAAAGAGGAAGAAAGATCCTAAGGGGAGTAAGGGGAGGGTGTGGCTTATAAGAGAAGTAAAGGACAGTATAAAGATAAAGGAGAAGTATAACATAGCAAAGATGAGTGGGAAGCCATAGGATTGGAAAATTTTTAAAGAGCAACAGAAGATAACTAAAAAGGTAATACATGGAGAAAAAAAAATAAGGTAAAAAGGTAAACTAGTTAAGAATATAAAGGAGGATAGTAAAAACTTCCTTAGGTATGTGAAAAGGAAAAAATAGTTAAGACCAAAATTGGGCCCTTGAATACAGAAAAGGGTGAATTTATTATGGGGAACAAGGAAATTGCAGGGGAGCGGAACAGGTTCTTTGGATCTGTCTTCACTAGGGAAGACACAAACAATCTCCCAGATATAATAGTGGCCAAAGGACCTAGGGTAATGGATGAACTGAAGGAAATTTATATTAGGCAGGAAATGGTGTTGGATAAACTGATGGGACTGAAGGCTGATAAGTCCCCGGGACCTGATGGTCTGCATCCCAGGGTATGTAAGGAGATGGCTTTAGAAATCGTGGACGCATTGGTAATCATTTTTCAATGTTCTATAGATTCAGGATCAGTTCCTGTGGATTGGAGGGTGGCTAATGTTGTCCCACTTTTCAAGAAAGGAGGGAGAGAGAAAACAAGGAATTATAGACCAGTTAGCCTGACGTCAGTGGTGGGAAAGATGCTGGAGTCAATTATAAAAAATGAAATTATGACACATTTGGATGACAGTAACGGGTTAGGTCCAAGTTAGCATGGATTTTCAAAGGGGAAATCGTGCTTGACTAATCTTCTGGTATTTTTTGAGGATGTAACTATGAAAATGGACAAGGTAGAGCCAGTGGATGTAGTGTACCTGGACTTTCAGAAAGCCTTTGATAAAGTCCAATTTAGGAGATTAGTGGGCAAAATTAGGGCACATGGTATTGGGGGCAGAGTACTGACATGGATTGAAAATTGGCTGGCTGACAGGAAACAAAGAGTAGCGATTAACGGGTCCCTTTTGGAATGGCAGGCAGTGACAAGTGGGGTATCGCAGGGTTCAGTGCTGGGACCACAGCTGTTTACAATCTACATTAATGATGTAGATGAAGGGATTAAAAGTAACATTAGCAAATTTGCAGATGACACAAAGCTGGGTGGCAGTGTGAAATGTGAGGAGAATGTTATGAGAATACAGGGTGACTTGGACAGTTTGGCTGAGTGGGTGGATGCATGGCAGATGCAGTTTAATATGGATAAATGTGAGGTTATCCACTTTGGTGGTAAGAACAGGAAGGCAGATTATTATCTAAATGGAGTCAAGTTAAGAAAAGGGGAGGTACAACGAGACCTAGGTGATCTTGTACATCAGTCACTGAAAGCAAGCATGCAGGTACAGCAGACAGTGAAGAAAGCTAATGGCATGCTGGTCTTCATAACAAGGGGAATTGAGTATAGGAGCAAAGAGGTCCTTCTGCAGCTGTACAGGGCCCTGATGAGACCACACCTGGAGTATTTTGTGCAGTTTTGGTCTCCAAATTTGAGGAAGGACATTCTTGCTATTGAGGGAGTGCAGCGTAGGCTCACAAGGTTAATTCCCGGGATGGCGGGATTGTCATATGTTGAAAGATTGGAGCAACTGGGCATGTATACACTGAAATTTAGAAGGATGAGAGGGGATCTAACTGAAACATATAAGATTATTAAGGGATTGGACATGCTGCAGGCAGGAAGCATGTTCCCGCTGATGGGTGAGTCCAGAACCAAAGGCCACAGTTTAAGAATAAGGGGTAGGCCATTTAGAACAGAGTTGAGGAAAAACTTTTTCACCCAGAGAGTGGTGGATATTTGGAATTCTCTGCCCCAGAAGGCTGTGGAGGCCAAGTCTCTGGATGTTTTCAAGAAAGAGATGGATAGAGCTCTTAAAGATAGCAGAATCAAAGGTTTTGGGGATATGGCAGGAGCTGGGTACTGATTGTGGATGATCAGCCATGATCACAGTGAATGGTGGCGCTGGCTCAAAGGGCCAAATGGCCTACTCCTGCAACTATTGTCTATTGTCTATTGTCCATGTTGAGACATAGGTTGTTGTTCTTGCACCATTTGACAGAACTCTCTACCTCCTCTCTGTATGCCAACTCATCATTGGTGCTGATGAGGACAACCACTGTTGTATCATCAATGAACATTAGTGACCTGGATCCAGTAGTGCAGTCGTCATTCAGTCGCAGGTTGAGCACACAACCCTGGAGGGCACCATGCTCAGTCTAACAGAGAGCTCAGTGTGATGGAGCTTGAGATGTTGCTGCCAATTCAGACTGACTGAGGTCATTCCATCAAGAAGCCCAAGACCCAGTTACATAGAGGGACATTGAATCCATATCCATCAGCCTTTGAGCGAAGATCATGTTAAACACTCAGCTGAAGTCAGTGAACAACAGCTTAGTGTATGAGGCATCATTTTCTAGCTGGGGTAGGATGGAGTGGAGGGTCAAGGCTATGACATTATCAGTGGACCCTTTTGAGTGGTAGACAACTCGAAAGGGTCTAACGTAGATAAAAGGTGGGATTTTATATGATCCATTACCAGCTGCTCAAATCTGCTCATGATTGTTGAAGTCAGTGCCACTGGTGGTATCTTGGGCACTGGAATAATGGTGGCTGCTTTGAAGCCTGCAGGAGCAGTGGGCTGTTTCAAAGAGATTTTAAAGATGCCTGCTAAGACCTCTGTTAGCTGTGCCACACAGTCCCTTAGCACCGGACCAGGTGTATTGTCTGGCCTTGCAATTTTACCTGGGTTTACCCCGGCTAGGGTCTTCTTCACGTCCACTGTGGCTAGACTGGGTGCCTGTTCCTCAGAGGGAGAGGGCGCTTTCCTTGATGTCACACCATTCATTGCATCAAATTGTGCATGGAAGGCAAGTGAAGCATTGCTGTTGTTGATGTGCAGGGTGGGCTTGTAATCGGTTCTGTTTTTTTTTAACCTTGCCACATAAACTCTGTATCCCTGGCATCACAGAAGTGTCTCTGAATTTTCTGTGAGTATTCCCGCTTTGCCTTCCTGAAGAAATGGGAAAGCGTAACTCTTACCAACCTAACAGCCATTCTATCCCCCTGAAGGCAACATTCTAATCCCTAAGCAATGCATAAACCCCTGCAGTCAGCCATGGTTTCTGGTTTACCCTGGCAGTGTAGTGTTTAATCACAGTAATGTCCTCAATGCACATTCCTTTGTAGCCAGTCACCGATCCCACATATTCATCAATGTTGATGTGATAATCGTAGGTAGCTGCCTCCCCAAATATGTTCCAGTCCATGCTTTAGAAACAGTCCTTCAGCACTTAGGTGGCAACTTGTGACAAGGTCCTCATCTCCCTGTGAACTGGTTTGACACGTTTAACCAATGGTCTGTGTGCAGGGATTAGCAAGATGGATCTGTGGTCTGAGAATCCAAGTTGAGAGTGGGGTGCAGCCTTGTAGGCTCCATGAAGGTTGGTATAAATCAGGTCTAATATATTCTCTCCTCTGGTTGCGAAGTTGACATGCTGGTTGAACTTTGGCTGGACTGTTCTGAAGTTGGCATGATTGAAGTATCCAGCAACAATGAGGGTAAGTGTCTTTGAGGTTGTAGCGGAGCTCCAGCTCCGGTGAGTAGAAGGGCATGCATTTCACCATTAAAAACTCTGTCTGTGGTGAGCAGTGGGCTGTAACTACTCAGGCATTCACACATCAATTCTTATTGATGTAGACACATAGACCTACTCTGCGGGTTCTTGCCAGAGGTCACAGTGTTTCTGTCTACCCAAAAGGAGATTGAGCCTTCTGGCTGGATGGCGGAATGTGAATTCCTGTCCTGAAGCCAGGTTTCAGTCAGGATATGTGTACTTGTCTGTATGGGGGATGCTACTACACAGGATCAAAGTAACTGCAGAGAATTGTAAACTTAGTCAGCTTCATAATGAGCATTAGCCTCTGTCGTAGTCAGGACATCTTAGAGGAGTGATGTCTCAGAAAAGTGGTGTTTGTCATTAAGAATCCCCATCACCCAGGACATGCCCTCTTCTCATTGCTACCATCAGGGAGGAGGTACAGAATAATGAAGGCACACACTAAATGATTCAGGAACAGTTTCTTCCCATCTGTCACCCGATACCCGATTTCTGAATGGGCACTGAACCCATGTTGCTACTTATTTAATTTCCAGGGGCCCAAACAGCCATTCCAGCTCAGGCAAAAAATACATGCAAAATTAAACACATTTTTTTCCATTTATAGCAGCTAGAGGAGCAGAGAGAAAGAGCAAACACATTTTTGAAAGATTTTTTTTTGCAGATATAAAAGGGAAGCAGGTTCTAGTGGAGTGGCCATAGTTGAGTGTAAGTGTCTAGGCTATGGTTCAGAAGGCTTCAATGAGAAGAGGCTGAGCAGGTATGTCCGGTTTTCCTTAGAATTGCTCTCCCTATTACTCTGGTATGGCAGATAAGGCAGTGTTATCTCCTCCCACCAGATGTGAGAGAATCGGGGAGATTGCCAGTATCCATAATGATTTCAGACACAGGAAATGCACTCGGGTGCAGCCCCTGCTTGACAGTGTGAAGGAACTGGAGCTGAAGTTGGACACATTTAGGATCTTCCAGGATGCTGAGTACATCATAGACATGCTGTGGAAGAGCAGTTCTGGGTACGTAGAACATGTAAAGGCCAGATGCATCGCAGTTCTCCAGGACTAGGAATGATGTCTTCAAAGAAGGATTGCAAGCTCTTAAGGTGGGGAAGGTGACAAACTAATAACATAGGGGTTTGAGCTCTGAAAAGTGATAATGGCAAGAAGAAGAAGTATGATAAAAAAGATTGGGAGAAATAAATAGTACCAAAACAACAACTATGAAGTTTCTAAACAGAACTAAATGAAGAGCGGGATTAAGGAGGCTAAAACTTGTTCACAATGTTTACCAGAAGTGCAATAAGCAGCTTTAGCGAGCTTAGAATGCAATAAGCTCATATGTACGAAGCAATGGAAATAACAAACAGTAGGCTAAAAGGACAGGAATAGTTTCTGAATTTTATTGGATACAATTTATTCAGGAAAGATATGGACAGGAGGCAGCAATATTGATTAAGGAGAATATTACAGTCTTGGAAAGAGGAGATGTGTTGGAATGGCCAAAGAAAAAGTGTATCTGTTTAGAGTTAATGAAAGAAGTATTTTTAAAAACAGAAGATACTGCAGAGCGGTTGTGTAAAAACGAGACTGTTTAGTAATAATAGAAAGAGAATGGATCGAGCGGGTTCTGATTCTGAGAACAGTGCTCAGGTGAACATAAGGCTTTGAAACGGCTGCAACTTCAGAAGAAGTGGGCATGAGTAAGGAAGTCTGAGAGAAGTGGACATTTTTTAAGCACAAGCACTGTCTCCTCTTTCATTATAAAGTGAGTTCTTTATTCTTTATATTATTATGATCCTGAATTAGACAGTGCCCTCATTTCAAAATCAAGCACCAACCATTTTCATTTCCCAGGGAATGTTTGAAGCCATTCAGGTAGACATCTCCCACTATAGCTCCTTTCTCACTGCTGCCTTCCCACCTGGCCAAGCTGCAGCTCAGATGTGAGGACTGAACTAATCCTCGCTCTTCTTCTGCTTAGTGTTTAATGTTCTTCACTCACAGAAATTGTTACTCTTGTTACACTTCAGTTCTCTGGAAATTTAATATTTACAATATCATTTCAGTGTTCAGGAAAATTCATATAAAGGCAAACAAATATTTTTCAAAACATCGCAGTTATAGTTTGTAGTAGATGATAATGGAAGCTGTTTTTGTTCAGCATAATGCTAACTGGCTAACACTATTTCCTCCTTCCATAATCAATCAAAAGGATAATGTGGCCTCACACACATAGTCTCTGCCTGAAACAGGTTGGTTGTAACACGCTGCCAACTTCATCTCAAATCATGTGGTCAGTTTGAATAAAGGAGTGTAAAACTTGCTCTCACAGCTGGAGAATTGCTCAGGGTTAATTTGTCTCACCAGCTTCTGGAAAAGGCAAGACTGAATAGATTAGGACTTTATTCCTTGGAACTTGGAAGAACATTTGACAGAGGTATACAAAATTATGAGGGTTTAGATAGAATAAATGCAAGCAGGTTTTTTTCCCATTGAGGTTGGGTGGGACTATAACCAGAGGTCATGGGTTAAAAGTGAAAAATGAAAAGTTTAAGGGGATCATGGGAGGAAACTTCTTCACTCAGAGGGCTGTTAGAGTGTGGAATAAGCTGCCAGCACAAGTGGCACAAGAGCTTGATTCCAACGTTTAAGTGAAGTTTGGGTGGGTACATATATGGTAGGGGTATGGAGGGCTATGGTCCCGGAGCAGGTTGGTTGGAAGAGGTAGATTAAATGGTTCAGTATGGACTGGATGGGCTGCAAGGCCTGTTTCTGTGCAATAATTTTCTATGACTCTATTTCAAAGTTATACCTTCACTGAATTTTTATTTTGGTAAGATGACTTGAATTCTGTGAAGTACAATGTTAGTTAACTTATTAGGAAACATGTCAATGTGACACAGTTAATTATCTGCCATTTTCCAGTTTTCCACTATCTTAACAATGCCGCACTGGTCCTTCTCATCAGAGATATGTACAAACGTACATTCTGATCTTGTTCACTTTGCTGCTCCATGGAATATAGAAGTGGTTGTGCGTTGAATTCTTCTTGGGAAATCAAAGTCAATGATTTTGAAAGTGAAATGCAAAGTAGAACATGTGTGGTCTGCATGCATTGCAAGTGATCAAGGACAAGTTTCCTCACCTGAGAATTTAGTGTGGACAAAATTGTAGTTGAAAATACAAATTGTATGACTTTATATCAATGTGGAACATTACTCTACATTACATTATTGCATAGTAACTCCACTTTATCCTACGTTCATGTCAGGTTAAGCTGAGCAATATTTCTGAAGGATTTTCTGTTTCTCATAAATATGCAGTGTGTATTAAGAATATTCTTGCACCTTTCAGTAATGTAAAACGTATTTTATTTGCAGACCATTGAAAACAACAGACTCATTTAGAATTTAACAGTTTAATGCAAAATTATACTGTTTCCATTTCTGAACAAGAATCCTTTTAATTTCAATAAATCTTAACTGTGGTATTCTTCAGTGAAACAACATATTTTTCAGAGTCCTTCTTGAACATCTGATCCTTTCATAACCAAGGGATGTCTGAGGAAATAGTATTTTAATTATTTATAGTATTTTTAGAAAAACTGAAAATTGCTTTTGTGGGATGTGATGTACTTTTAGGTTTCTGGATCAGACTTCAGCAATCAACCATAACATCCTCCACCTGCTGTTTTTTTTTAACCACCTGCCATATTTTGCATCAAGTTTATTTTTCCCCCTTTCAACAACAAAATTGTATCTGACTCATTGTCAATTTGTAATAATACTACAGATTTTTTTCTGTACTATATCACTGTCCATAGTAATTCAGCACTTGTACCCTTTTTATAAATTCTGTTTATCAAACACAGTTATAGAACATACTGACCAGAGTTATGAATCAGAGGGCATATGGCAAAGCCTGGTAGAAGGAGACAAACAAATAACAAAATCACAAATCTGTCTGTTTTTTTCAGAAAAGTGTCTGGGGATCATAGTATATAGAATGTTATTTCCTTGATCTCCATCCTTCTCCATTACTAATTTGGTTTGGCTATGCTATTGGATAAATATTTAAGAAAGAGTGAGTTCAAATCCCATTATGGCAATTTTGTTAAAAACAAATATCCAAAAACTAAAGGGTTTTACTTATTTCATAAGAACACATGAGGAAACTTGTCATCAGTGCAGAGAATGGCTTCCATGTGGCTTCAAGCTGATATTACTTTGGCTGGCTGTTGACTTTAGTCTGAGTAATCTGGCGAAGTCTCTATGTTATCAAATAAACTTCCTAAGAATTGGCATAGTGCGTGGACTGCAGCAGTTCAAGAATGCAGCTCACCTTTACCATCACAAGAAAAACAGGCATGGCTAATTATTGCTGCTTTTCTAAATAGCATCCACGTCCTAAAACTAATTTAACATCTTTTTCCATCAAACAAGTGGGAGAATTTATAAATGATAATCACAAGAGACTCTTCAGATGCTGGAAACCTAGAAAAAGACATACAAAATGCTGGAGGAACTCATCAGGTCAGGTACCATCAATGGAGAGGAATAAAGAGTTGATTTTTTTATCCTGATGAAGGGTCTAGGCTGAACTGCTGACTCTTTATCCCTCTCCATTGATGCTGCATGATCTGCTGAGTTCCTCTAGTGTTTTGTGTGAATTTGTAAATGAACCAAGCAATCCCTGCATTCATCTGACAACAATACCTTTAAAAAGAGGACAAAATAACAACTGGTTCATTGAGTCAGTTACAGGGAACTATAAAGCGTGCATATTATCTGTGCAAATCTATGATGCAAACTGCTACAGGTAACCAGAGGAACATGCAATGCCATTCATAAGGGAAAATATCTTTTGGAAATAAATACTTCAATCCCCTCAGGCAAAGAAAGAAGTAGTCCAGAGGCAGACAGGTGACACGTGTATACTGTCTTCTGTTTTAACTATTGTTATTAGACATGATCTTGTCAATCTGGAGCTTGTCTTGTGGTTCCTCTAACCCTACAGAGGATCAACACTCATTCCATGAGCCAAAACAATTAATGACATGTAATCATCCAGCAAAAAAAGATCCAAAGTGAAGAACAGATTAAGTAAATCATAACCCATTCAGTTGAGATGAGGAATAATATGAACCCTTTAACATTATTTATTCCAAAATTAGCCCCTTAAACTATACACTTTTAAAGTTAAATCCAAAAACCAAAAGAGAAAGACAGATTGTCAAGAAAGATGAAAAACATGGAAATAAAAATCATTAAAAATAATAATTAAACTTTGAGGAGAGGAGAATCCAGATGTTAAACTTTGATGATCAGAGAGGTGGTAAGACCATTGTGCCATTGAAATTTCAGTTACCCTTGACTCCACAGGACACTTTTCTCTGTAATATGAACTTAATTTGGAAAATAAACAAGCATGTGATTCTTATCCTACATGCTTGCCATGCACAAACTTGCTGCTGTCATTAGAAATATTTACATTTCATTTCAAAGACAATAAAATGCTTTCAGATATCCAGTGATCAGGAAAGCTACAATAGAAATGCTAGCCATACCTTTGTTGGTGGAATATTGATTTTATTATAAATGTATTCAAGAATAAATCTATAATTTATTTATTTTCTACTTTACTATATTGAATTACTGTAACACTTGCTTGTAGACCAGCAAAGATCATTCATTTTATGTCACATATCCAATTTATATTCATGTTTAGTACTTACTCCTTTTTCATCAATTACTCCTTCATTTAAATATGTCACTTAGACTTATTCTGTTATAATGTCATTGCTTTGCCCATGTATTTTTCATTTAATCTTTTATATCTATGATATTATGTTGCGAAGAAATAAATATAATGATTCCTAATAAGATTTTTTGCAGGAATAATGTTTCAGGTAAGATGTTTATGTGTTATGTACGTGAGTTATACTGCATGTACAGTGGTGTGCATCTTGGTCCAGAGAAACATTGTTTCGTTTGGCAGTATACATGTGTATGGCTGAATGACAAGTTAGTTAGTGATTGCCTGTTTCGGGCAGAAATGTAGGTCCTCCGTCTCTGTCTGTCCTTGGCCATGTCTTGGCTGTGTTCAGGGCTTCCATCATCCTGCCAGTAGCTTCCGTTTGTTTTCACTAATGTCATCATGCAAATCCCGGGTGGAGGTTCAGGAATATTGTCACACACAGATATAGAACGATTCTTCATTGCTGTTTCCAGAACAATTTTTTTTACCAGTCAGGGTTGTTATCCCTGAGCTGAACCTGGAGGACCGGTGAACCACTCTTAGTCTGGCTTCTACCCTTTGACATATTTGGCATCGGTGACCCTACCAAGAGTCAAAGCACAGGGCCTTGATTCCAGACAACATAGCTCTCCAGGTCATTGAGACACACAAGTCTCCAAACCCTGCGACAAGATTGGATCCTCCTGGAGGTGAATGACAATAAACTGAATTTGAACTTGAATTTGATAATGGATGATTGATTCTAAACCTGAATTTGTTAAAGGGAATGACATTTTGCTAATCCAAGCCTACTCACGGTATAAATTGAAAAACTTTTCAATCAGAAATCCTCTGTAGGTTTAACAAAATGGTTATTTGTGCTGCAATATGTCAGCAGCATTGTTGTTGACATATACCTAACTGATTACCTGAGATGGGTATTCATGAACAAAAGTAAATTGTAAAGATAAACTGCAGCTGAATATATAGTTGCCTCAAACAACTTTGCAGACATATAGCTTACATATGTAGATAAAACAGCTGAAAAACAGTACTTCCAAAAAGATTGATGAATTCTAATTTACAGATGGTGAAAGAGAAATGTTATAGTATTGGAATAGTTGCTTAATAGTTATTCAAAGAACAGTTATCCAAAGAGGTGTGTTCAACTCCCACCAAGACTCTGGACAAGTTAAATCCAGTTAGGATCCAAAAAGAGGACATTGCCTTCCTTGCCTGGACTGGCTTATATGTGACTCCAGAGTCACCAACGTATTTGATTCTTAAACGTCTACTAAAATCTCTCTGCCGTACCATGACCAGATTTTGCAGGGTGACTGCCAGCCCAGTGGGCACACAACTCTTATTTTTAACTCAGGTGGAACTGAAATTTAGGGACAGAAAAATTTAGGGAGTGGTTCAAAATGGTCATCCCCATAGAATCTTATCTTGCGTTCTCCATATCAGACAACTCCATCACAATTCTTAATGTGGCCACACCTGACACCACACTGGAGTACAATACAACAAGGAGAAGTAGCCCTTGATGTCCTCAACATGGATGCTTCCTGAATATCAATTAGCATCCTCCCTCAGCTGATGAATAAGGACTCCTTTAGTTGAACAACGAGTGGAAAGAGCATGGATTGTGCTCTGGTCCTGAAAGCACAGTCATACAGGTGATTCTTGATGGACAAACCTGTTGGACTTGGTCTGCAGCTGTGTGTGCAATAACACAAAGAATAAACCCGTCTAACCTCACTTTCACTCAATTACTGTTGCGGATGTAACTGTCCAAGGTAATATTTAATTATTCAGCACTTTAACTCTCCACTTTAATTGTCTATCGCACTCCCACTTTGATCTTTCCATTTGGGGTTTTCTATACTGTTGCAGTGAGGCCCAACACAAGCTTTTGGATCAACATCTCACCTTCTGACTGAACTGATAGACATCACATTCTGTTCTGAATTTCATGACTCATTACATTATTTTGTCTACGTTCTTACCCTCAAACAACTCCCAATCATTTGTTGACCGGATAAGTTTGATTACAAGTTATTGCCGTGGTCATCCTGGATTTACCCTAACAGAGACAGCCATTCTCCACTATCCTCCCTACAACTTAACAAACTTGTTTTCTCTCCTTCATAGTTCTGATAAAGGGTCATCAACCTGAAACAATTACTTTGTTTCTCTTCCCAGACATGCAACCTGACCTATTTCTGCATTTTCTGCTTTCACTTCAGATTTCCAGCATCTGCATTTTTTATGATTTTCATAACATTGGAAGAAGTGAGGCAGGAGCATCAGTGCTCTGTATGTGAGAGGAAAGAAGCTACAGGGAAATATGTGGGTTAATCAGATTGATGGGACGGTTCTCGTGGCATGAATTCTCATAGCTGAGTAGTCTCTTATGCCATAAGAAATGACAAAACATAGACGAAGTATCAAGAAACAGTTGAGAGTTTAAGATCCAGCAAAGGCATTGTAGAAAGGTAATGAAAGAGCAAGAGGTTCACTGCTGCGCTTTGTTACTGCTATTCCCTTCTCCCACCTCAACGCACTTGTGTTGTGAAATGATTGGTATGGATGGAATGAAAAACATATGACACTAATAGACCAATTACCAATCTGACGATTTGAGCTCCAGCTCATAACTAGAATGACAAACCTGGTCTCTTCCTAAAAATGAAAAAAATACGGCTCTCGATGGAGATCAGTGACTAGTGGTGTTCCACAGGGATCTGCTCGAGGACCCCTGCTCCTTGTGATATTCATAAGTGAAATGGCTAAGGAAGTGCAAGGGTGGGTCAGTAAGTCTGTAATGAGATGAAGGTTGGTGGTGTTGTGGATGGTGTCATAGGTTATGATAGGGCATTGATAAGATGCAGTGCTGGCTGAGGAGTGACAGACGAAGTTCGATCCGGCAGAGTTTGAAGTGATACACTTTGGGAGATTGACCTTGAAGGCAGAGCGCAGGGCTATTGGCAGGATTCTTAGCAGTGTGGAGGGACAGAGGGATCTTGTGATCCACATCCATAGATCACTTGAAGTTCCGCCCAAGTTGATAGAGTGGTTAGAGGTTCAAGATAGTGTAATGTTTAGTGTCATTTCCAGTACACAAGCATAAAGGAAAATGAAATAATTGTTACTCCAAGTCTGATGCAGCACAAAAAACTTAATAAGATAAAGAATACAATAATCAAAAATATAATAAAGATAGCTTATGCACATTGATAGATTGTATGCCCATAAAGTGATGCTAGGCGCAGAGTGTCTGTACAAAAGGTGACTCAGACAGAAATAAAGTAGTGGTAGTGCAAAGTGGAAATGGGGTCAGTTAGTGGGTGGAGGTGTTGATCAGCCTTAATGTTCGGGGAAAGCAATTGTTTTGGAGTCAGGTGTTCCTGGCATGGATGTGGCATAGCCTCATCCCAGATGAGAGTGGGACAAACAGTCCATGAGCAGGGAGGGTGGGATCCTTCATATTATGTTTTGTAACTCAAAAACTTAAAAAATAATTGAAAGGAAAACACAGAGAGTTCGGAAGGTGAGTCTAACCTCATTTTTACATTAAGCAAAGCTCATGCATAAGACATGGTGTCGTGCTGACCTATGCATTTTTGTACTTTTACATAATGAATTAGTTAAGCAAACAAAGATTGCTTAACTAACAATGTGTTTACAATATTACTCAAACATTAAATACCCAACATGATACTACTGGCATTTTCTGACACCTTTCTGTACATCTTTCCTTGATAGCCGGTAGGCTGGTGCAGGTGAGGCATTGGGCAGTTTTGGCTACCTATTGTACAGACTTCTTGTCTGCTGCAGTGCAGTTTCTGTACCATGTAGTGATGCAGCGTGTTCGGATGCTCTCTACTGTGCACCTGTAGAGAATTGTAAGCATCAGAAAGAAGAGGTGTTGGTGAGCTTTTCCTGATTGAGTAGAATGTGTTCTGTGCCTATGAGAGGGTGTGAGTGATGTGCCAACCCAGAAACCTGAAACTGCTCACAGTTTCTGTTGCTGTGCCACCGATACAAAGAGGGGTGAGAGTGGTGCAGGCATGTGTGAGCAGAGTTTACAATGCTGGGCTCATCACACAGTCCAGGGGGACACCCATGTCGAGGATGAATGGGAGGAGGGGTTGTGCATCCAAACTATCTGAGCTCTGTTGGTGAGAAAGTCCAATTATCAGATGTACAGTGGTGTATTTAGACCGAGGAACAGGACTTTGTTCACCAAGGTCTGTGGGACAATACTTTTGAATGCCGAACTGAAATCCAGATACTGTACAGAATTCGGACGTAAGTGTCCTTGTTTCCTCAATGTGTCAGGGCAAGGTGTATGGCAGATGCTATGGCATCTGTCACAGAGCATTTCTGTTGGTATGTGTATTGGTGAGAGTCCAGTATGGCTAGAAAGGAGCTTTTGATATGTTCCATTACCAGCTGTTCAAAGCTCTTTATGATGATTGGTGCCTTTGCCACGGGGTGAATGAAGTATTCAAGATGTCAGTGAGCTGCTCTGCATACTTCCTGGTTACTCGGCCTGGAATGCCATCTGGCCTGGCAGCCTTACCAGGGATGACTCTCTGCAATTGTTATGCCTGCTCACCTAGAAGGTGGGGAGGCTAGCTTTCATGGATGGTGTTGCCTTGCATGCCTTGAAGCATGCATAGAAATTGTTTAGAACATCAAAGAGGAATGCTTATTGTATGATGGCCTTCATTATTTAGGAGATTTAGTTCAAGAAGCATGAGGTAATGTTGCAGCTCTATAAAATTATGGTTTGACTACACTCTGAGTATCGTGTTCATTTCTGGTCCCCACACATTAGAGAGAGGATGTGGAAGCTTTCGAGAGGGTGCAGAGGGGATTTACCAAGTTGCTGCCTGGATTGAAGAGTATAACTTACGACAATAGTTTGAGTAAGCTAGGTGTTTTCTCTTTGGAACGAAGGAAGAGGAGAGGTTACTTGATAGAGGTATTTAATATGATAATAGGCATAATTAGAGTGAACAGCCAGAGACGTTCCCAGGGCAGAAACGGGTAATACAGAGAGCATAATTTTAAGGAAATTGGAGGAAAGTATAAGGAGGATGTCAGAGCTTGCTTTTTATATGGAGAATGGTAGGTGCATGGAAGGCATTGCCGGGGTGGTGGCAGAGGCAGATAGACTAGGGACCCTTAAGAGACCTCTTAAATATACACATGGACAATAGGAAAAAATGAAGGGCTATGTGGTGGAGAAGGGTTAGATTGAGCTGAGAATAGGTTAAACAGTCGGCACAAAATTGTAGGCCAAATTGCTTGTATTGTGCTGCACTATGTTGTGCTCTGTGCTCAGGTATGTACTGGTCACAAAAATCAAGCAATCCACCCTGGCTAATTACCACCCAGTCAGTCTGTTCTCAATCACCATTGACAGGGCTAACGAGGAGAACTTCCTAATCAATAGCCTGCCCTCTGGTACCCAAGCTGTGTTTCACCACTCAGCTCTAGACTTCTTCAAGCAAAGACGAAAAGAGCTGAATTCCAGAGGCAAGGTGAGAATGACTGATCTTCATATCAAGGCAACAATTGGCTGACTGAGGCATTAAGGAGTCCTGGTAAAACTGAAATCAATGGGTATTAAGGGAAATGTTTCTTGTGGTTGGACACAAATCAGTCAAGTTTATTGTTATACTGTATGCACAAATACATGCATGCACAGGTGTAATGAAAACCATCACAGGCATATAGTGTTGTTAAGCGCGATTCACAGGGGGAAAAACAAATTCATCATAAATTATATCTAATTTTGACAAGGAAACATGTTAGAATGAGAAAACAGAAGTTCATTTTAGTGCAAGTCCGTCGAGGTGGTTATAGTTTTGCTGAAATGTGAAGATTAGTGTTTTGTTGGGTAGTTGAAGGGAAATAGCTGTCTTGAACATGGTAGTGTGGGACTTCAAGTCTAATAAATGCTAGCCCTGTCAGTGATACTCAGAAGTTGAAAGTATATAGTAAATGCTAAAAAGACATAGTAAGTGCTAAAATGATGGTTGTGTTTGATAGCGAACTAAGAATAAAAAGTTCATAGCAAGAAGTAGCTGGATTTAATCATATCCCAATTAGCTGAGTTTGAATGGAGGGTTATTTTGTTCGATCAAGATATGAACTTTCTGGAGTATAGTGAAGAAAAGTCTTATGCTGACTTATTATTATTATTTAAAATTAATGGAAGAATAAGAAGCTCAGTAATGCAAGAAATGTAAGCCTAATCCCAAGTAAATGCTTCAAACTAGATAGGTTAAAAGGTTCTGACCCAAGCACTTCTGAGGATTTTGCAACTGGTCACTTAGGCGGACAATCATTGGAAAGGAAACCCTAACTTAATTAGTTTTAAAACATAATAGGTTTAAATCTTGATGCCAAAACCAGAAAGGCAACTTTACGGGAGCACAGAAGCTTAATAAGTCTGGTGAGAAATTTTGTGAGAAAAGTATCTCACAAAGTCAAGATTCTCAACTAAGTCTTTAAGACTGAGAATGCAAAATTTAAGATATCCAATCAGTGTGCATTTAAGAATATTTAGTTTCAGTAAACTGAAGCCAAAGTAACAACTACTTGGAAGGCAGCAGATGGTAGAAAAGAAAAGAATTGCAGTTGGCACAACTGGTGATCAACCTCACAGGTGTTTCAAAGACAAACACAAAAACATTCCAGAGGGAGGTATAATTGCCAGCTCCACTACATTACAAGGTTATCTGAGATGAAGGAATAAAACTATTAAAATAGTTTTTCTTCAGCAATTTGTTGGAATAAATGCAATTCACATGGTCATATTTGTAATTCTTAGCTGCTACTTCATCAGTTATCCAAAAAGTTAATTAAGAACTTTGTCTTTTGGGGTTAATGAGGCAGAATGGATGAAAATAGTTCCGTCATCAGTAAGTTATCCAGTCTCTCATGTTACTCCCAGGCAATAAAGTTGATAATTGCCCACAAGAAAGCAATTCAGAAACTAAGCATGTTAACTGCATTTCAATCTTGGACATTTATATAACTTTAATCCATATTTTGGAGCCTATTTGATAGTCAAACCAAAAAATAAAAATGAACTGCAGATGCTGGAAATCTTCAAGTGAAAACAGAAAGTGCTGGACTCTTTTGGTGGGTCAGGCACCACCTTTGGAAGTAGCAGAAGTTAACATTTCGGGTGTCATAGCAGTCTTCTGATTCAGAGGTGTATTTATTGAGTTTCTCTCTGTATGCCTCCAGACGACATTTAGGATCAATATACTTTTTTTAAAAATCATGGATATTAAGAGATGCTAGTTCATGGTTGTGGCTTGATTTTTTTTCAACGACTTTCCCTGATTCAGTCTAATCATGCAGAGTGGCTTGAAACGGAGTAGAGGCTTGTGCAACCATGATGATATATTTGCGGTGTGAATTACATTTTGGGCAACAAATAAATCTGAGATGTTGAGAGTAAATCTCTAATTATTTGTTTGAACAGTCAACCTAAAATGCTTCGTATTTTATATTTCTTATAAAACTACAGATGCTGCAAATCTGAAATAAAAATGGGAAATGCTAGAAAAAAACTCAACAGGCCAGGCAGGATCAGGAAGATCAATGATCTGAAATATTAGCCATGTTTCTCTCTCCACCAACTACTGCTTAATCTGCTGAGCATTTCTAGTTGTTTTATTCCTTAGGACATTTATGAGTTCAGTGACCGCTGACCTCAATTGCTTTGTTATTGTATCAGAAAAGTTTTGAATTCCCTTCAAGAAAGTTTTATGCTTAGCATAACAATCTTTGTACTGTTGTGACTAGGACGTGTTATTGCATCATTGGAATGATTTGTTACATTCCAAGTTATGTGTATGGCAAGTGAAATCTGCCTGATTATTACGAATTGATCTGAAGGATTTTTCTCAATTTCAAATTTGAATTCAGAGGGTTCACTGTCTGAGTGCAAAAATATATTGTTTTACCCAATATCTTTATCTTACTTCTAACTAGCATGATAAAGATGATTTACATTTATCAGGATAGATAGGAGACCTTGACTATTTCATGGGAGTCTCACCCAAGAATATGTAAGTGAAAATCCAAGGCAGCATCTGGTCTCTACATTAAATGTTTTCTTCTAATAAAGACAGTGCATAACTTATGAATAAATAACTTTATTCTGGAATTTTTCTTCCATCTGGAAGTGTAAAATCAATTTACTTGCAACAGCGAACACGAGGAAATCTGCAGATGCTGATTCCTCCCTCTCCACCATTCAGGGCCCCAGAGAGTCCTTCCAGGTGAGGCGGTACTTCACCTATGAGTCGGCTGGGGTGATATACTGCGTCCGGTGCTCCCAATGTGGCCTTCTATATATTGGCGAGACCTGATGTAGACTGGGAGATCATTTCACTGATCACCTACACTCTGTCCGCCAGAGAAAGCAGGATCTTCCAGTGGCCACACATTTTAATTGCACGTCCCATTCCCATTCTGATATGTCTATCCATGGTTTCCTCTACTGTCAAGATGAAGCCACACTCAGATTGGAGGAACAACACCTTATATTCCATCTGGGTAGCCTCCAACCTGATGGCATGAACATTAACTTCTCAAACTTCCGCTAATGCCCCACCTCCCCTTCGTACCCCATCCGTTATTTATTTATATACACACATTCTTTTTCTCTCTCTCTTTTTTCTCCCTCTGTCTCTCTGACTATACCCCTTGCCCATGCTCTGGGTTTCCCCCCGGCTTTGTCTTTCTCCCCAGACCTCCTGTCCCATGATCCTCTCATATCCCTTTTGCCAATCACCTGTCCAGCTCTTGGCTCCATCCCTCCCCCTCCTGTCTTCTCCTATCATTTCAGATCTCCCCCTCCCCCTCCCACTTTCAAATTTCTTACTATCTCTTCTTTCTGTTATTCCTGACGAAGTTATTCCTGGCCTGAAATGCGGACTGTACCTCTTCCTAGAGATGCTGCCTGGCCTGCTGCATTCACCAGCAACTTTTTTGTGTGTTACTTGCAACAGAATACTTTTCAGTGCTTTGAGGATAAACGATGAAATACTAAAGCTTCCTGAGAAGAGATTTTTGTGCTGTGTCAGTGGAGTACATCAATACATTTCAAACTTACAATGCACAACCTATATGATGGAGTATGTCAAATACATTGCCAAGCTACAGTCTGGCAAATTTTGATGATAAACATTTTCTAAGAATTAGCAAATCATGGCAATTAGCCATTGTTAGGTGAGTGACATTGTTCTGGAGTTACAGGCAGCAGTCAGTTAATACAAATGAGAACCAGTCTTTGATCTTGTACAAGAACAGCTGCTTGACTAAATACCATTGTCTACAGAGAACCATTTTTCAATGCAGTGGTTCAAGAGACAGTTTTGAAAGTCTGCATTTCCAACAAAGGTATATGAACATGTGGAGGAGTTCTCATCTGTACTCTCATACCATATGTAATTCCAGATGTCCATACACAGAATGCTGAAGTACACTGATGAAACTGCATTTAGACACTTGTTGTTAGCTTTGCTGTCACAGAGTATAAAACTTTAATATATCCCTGGGTGCAATGAGATTCTACTGAGAGATTCTCCCAGGCAAGGCTCTTCATACTGAATGTCTGCTTGTGCTGCATAAAAGCATTTTGCATCTGCATTTCTGATCTCTGTATGGCTCATTCAAAAGCACAATGAAGTGTACTTACTTTAAATCCACCTACAAAATCCAACCTAAGAATGTTTATTTTAGAAAGCAATGCTGTCCAGTCTTCACTTCTACACTTACCCAAGTTGGAATTGCGTGTTACTCGGAAGACAGAAATAAGCTGCAAGTGAGCTTAGTTCAATCCTGTTTTGCATGGTGATCTATACCAACTAGCAGCAATGCTGCTTCTCTCCAATTTTTTTTTCAACTTTGATTTGAAACTAAGTTCGTGGCAACTGCATAATTAGTGATCCTGTTACCATTTACCTCTTACAACACTTATGTCACATTATCTCATTAGTTTTTCAAGCAAACAGGTGTAACTGCTGATCCAATGAGCCAGATCATACAACCCAATGCTCACCTGCTATTTTCTGTCTGCATACTGCAGCAGTACACTGCTCTTTCATCTGTTAATGTTGTAGCTGAATTCCCGATGGAGCTTGGCTGACAGTTTGTCCCATGAGTCCTGCGTAGCGTTGACTTCATTGGTTCTTCCTAAAGAGCATATAATTGTGATTTGTACATGCTGGTGGCAGTAATTTCAGTGAGAAGCAGCACGATGCACATCATCTGGTAAAACATATTGCCATATCCAAAACATGATATCCTAAGCTGAAACAGATGAAAGAAATGGCAAGTCACCCAAATTAGTCAGGTTCATTTGTTGCTTCAAATTTTCTCTTCTCATCAATGGTGAAGCCAAATGCAGATTGGGTGACACCTGTGTTCAGTTTGCAGTGGCAATCTAAAACTCCTTTTTGTTTTACACTTTGATTCTACATCTCACCTGCACTCTGACCTATCTGTCAATAGCATCTTGTATATTATCCTCATGATCAGCACCAGAACCTATGGCAGCCTTTCAGACTGAGCATCAAATTCAATAGCTTCAAGTAAATCACTCACTCAAAAATTGTTTGCAGATGCTGGAAATCCACGGCAACGCACATAAAATGGTGGAGGAACTCAGCAGGTCAGGCAGCATCTATGGAAATGAATAAGCAGTCGAAATTTCGAGCTGTGACATTTCGAGCTGAGACCCTTCTTAGATATGTAAAGGAAAGGGAAGACACCAGAATAAAGAGGTGGGGGGGAGGGAAGAGGGATAGCTAGAAGGTGCTAGGTAAAGCTAGGTGGGTGGGAAAGGTAATGGTATTGAGAGAAATGAATCTGATAGGAGGGGAGATTGAACCATGGGTGAAAGGGAAGGAGGAGGGGGCCCAGGTGGAGATGATAAGCAGGAGAGAAGAAGAGTTAAAAAGCCAGAATGAGGAATAGAAGAACAGGGGAAGAGGAGGGAAAATATTCCACTGGAAGGAGAAATCGATCTTCATCCTATCAGGTTGGAGTCTACCCAGACAGAATATGTTACTCCTCCACCCAGAGGGCGGCCTCATCTTGGCACAAGAAGAGGCCATGACCCGACATGTCGGAAAAGGAATGGGAATGGGAATTAAAATGTTTGGCCACCCACCGGGAAGTAATTCATTTTCTCTATTTGTATCAGAACTAGAAGTTTGACTGTAGATTATTCACCCGCAATATTAATTCTTTTTTATCTCTGTATTAGTTCAGCATGACCTGCTGGTAATTTCTGCCATCTCTGATTTTCACAGAATTTCACATAGGATGGATAGGCTGCAGAAAGGCTAAATGTCCACAGCAATCAGTGGAGACCCTTCTACATTATTCCCATCACTCAGCACCTGTTTCTTTGACCACTATGGCAAAGAAATTCAAATGTTCATCTTGATACTCATTAAATGCTGCAAAGGTCCTCATTAACCTATCAACAGATAACATAATCAAAAACATATCATTGTAATAAACCTGATTTGCCATGAAGTATACTCCATTAGCTCTCTCCATCCTTCACATACCCTGTATGCAACTTAAACTCAACATGTTTCCTTTCTTTTACAATTCTTATGAAGGAACGTCTGCAGTATTGACTCTTCCCACAGATGCTGCCTGACCTACCAATTGTTCCTGTATTCTCTGCTTTTACTTGCAACTGTGAGTTGAACTGCTCTTGTGGTCCATCTTCCAACTTGTTTGTAACAGTTTAAAACACCCTGATGTACACCCAGCAAAACCCTATCAGATGAGAAATGTTTCTTATTGTATATCTTTCTTATGATCTGCCTCCGAACTAAATTATGAAAACTTAATAATCATCAGGCTGTTAATCTGATCAACCATTAGTCCTCCCTTAGTCTTCACTGCGCAGTAAACACTTTAAACCACTATTTATAATGCTGTTTGCACTGTAAATACATGTTGGGTTTTATGTATTTATGCACATTTTATTCATGATCCACACTTCTAATTTATTTTGATCTCATTCTTTACTCTTTGTAATTGTTGAATGCTGCTACTTTCTGTTGCACGCTGTTCCCTGACCAACCACCATAGCAAATTACTAATATATGTAATCAAATAAAGTTGACCCTTGATCCTTTTCTGAGATCAAGGAAGTCCAGCTTAAAATTTTTTAATGAATTTTTCTACAGCTATTTTTCTGAAATCACATGGGAAAACAAGAATGAAAAATTCTCTAGTAAAATAGAAGAATTCTGATGAGGCATCTTGGTAAGTTCTCTACGCAATGACGCTGGGATGTTAATACTCTGAGAGTTGCAGAGGCAGTTGGAGATAAGTGACTGCTGGAAATCTAAACTGCTGCCATTGAAATACTCTGGCACCAGATGTTGAAGTTGGGAGTAGTCGTCAAATCATTTCTTATGATAGGAAATTGCTCATTTTAAGCAGGATTAATTTGTTTGTTTAATTCTATTTATACATGCATGAGTCCATAACACACCACTGTTCTTTCAGAGATATAGTTTGTTGTAGGAAAGTGGCTTTGATGTGCTTCTCACTGAATTCACACGCAGTTTAATTGTTCTTGGTACTGACAGGGAAGACAATTCATACATTCCCAATTAAAAAATCACTCTGCTTTTCAAGCACAGAATTCACTAAAAACAGAGAAATGACTGTAATGTTGAGGGGATCTTGATATAAATGTCATTAAATATTCTTCCACTGACATGAGTCTGTGCAGCAATATATAAATATCAATGTACTTACATTTATTAAACATAACAGCACTATAACAAATATAATAACTCAACTACTCTCACAATGTTAACATCTGAACATCCAATATAGGATAGGAAAGAATAAAGACAAATATATTGAAGATTTCAATAGATGTTTTCCATTCCAGGCTCAAACATATTGAAATGAAGATTGAGTTGTTAGAAAAACTTGACTTGATTAATAATTTACAGAACCTTCATTATATTTTGTCATATTGCTTAAAACAAAGGACCTTCTTTATCTTATTGGGATGGAGAGGCACTGCTCTTGGCATCTTCTGGAAGTGTTGGTATCCCGAACAGTACATGGCAAGCTACTCAATCTGCTGATCTATCCCAGGCTACTAGACAAAGCTTTGAGCCAATGTTTTCATCTTGACCATGACTAGATGACCAGCATGTAACACTCAGCTTGGATGATCCAACCATTCTCAATCCCCACCTAAGGCAACCTCCATCAGGAGCCAGTTCATCTTGGTGCTGGTAAAAATGGGGGAACTGGAGATTCTGTTGCATACTCCAGCCATTTTGGGTTGTCATGTAGATCAGAGACAGTGTGGGGTCTTCTGTGGTCTCCCTTTGGATCAGCTCTGCTGTAATAGGGAGAGATCTAAATGTTTTTGTTGTAAATTTTTCTGGTACTTTCTTTTCCAACTGTAAATGGGACAATCCATCAGCATTTCCATGATTAGTCTCCTCATGATTCAATCTTGTAATTGTGTGCTCCAAGAAACAGCGCCCATCTCTGCACTCGTGCTGCTGATGCTGATGAGGCTACAGGGGTCAGAAAACTGGGTGACTGTCAGGAGAGGGAAGGAAAATGTCCGGATAGTGGAGAGCACATCTGTGGCTGCCCCCCTCAGCAACAAATATCTTGTTCTAAATGCTGCTGAGGGGTTGACCTGACAGGGGACGCCCACGGTGACCGGGTCTCTGGCACTGAGCCTGGCGTTGTTGTGCAGGAGGGAAGGAGGGAGAAGAGGAATGCGATAATCATAGGGGATTCCATAGTCAAGGGAACGGACAGGAGATTCTGTGAGCCTAATGGAGATACCCGCATGGTGTGTTGCCTCCCAGGTGCCAGGGTACGAGATGTCTCGGATTGGGTCCAGAATATTCTGAAGAATGAGGGCAAGCAGCCAGTTGTCTTGGTACATGTTGGTACCAATGACATAGATAAGACAAGGGAGGAGGTCCTGAAGAGAGATTTCTGGGAATTAGGAAGGAAGCCGAGAAGCAGGACCTCCAGGGTAGTAATCTCGGGATTGCTACCTGTGCCACGTGCTAGCGAGGGCAAGAATAGTAGGATCAGGCAGATGAAAGCATGGCTGAGATACTGGTGCAGGGGGCAGGGCTTCAGATTCTTGGATAATTTGGATTTCTTCTGGGGGAATTATGACCTGTTCAAAATGGACAGGTTACACCTGAACCCAAAGGGGACCAATATCCTGGCGGGAAGGTTTAATAGAGCTGTTAGGGAGGGTTTAAACTTATTTAGCAGGGGGATGGGAACCGGAATGATAGAACAGAGGAGGGGAAAAACAGAAATAAATCTAAGATAGTGAGCAGTAAAGATGTCAGGAAAGACAGGCAGGTGATGAGGCAAATTTGTAGCCCTTGGGATGAGTTGTAGTGTAATAAAGTTGCAGTGAAATCAAAGCGAAAAGTACCAAATACTGGTCTTAAGGTGTTATACCTAAATGCGCGCAGCATAAGGAATAAGGTGGATGATTTTGTCGTCCAGCTGCAAATTGGCAGGTATGATGTTGTGGCCATCACTGAGACGTGGCTAAAAGATGCATGTCTCTGGGAACTGAACTTCCAAGGATACACGATGTATCGGAAGGATAGGAAGGTAGGCAGAGGGGGAGGAGGAGATCGGCACTGGATCTCAAGAGAGAGAATTTGTAGAATGTCTGCGAGATGGCTTTTTAGAACAGCTTGTTGTTGAGCCCACTAGGGGATCAGCTGTACTGGATTGGGTATTGTGTAATGAACCGGAGGTGATTAGAGAGATTGAGGTGAAGGAACCCTTAGGAGGCAGTGAGCATAACATGATTGAGTTCACTGTGAAATTTGAAAAAGGCAAGCCAAAATCTGATGTGTCGGTGTTTCAGTGGAGTAAAGGAAATTATAGTGGCATGAGAGAGGAACTGGCCAAAGTTGACTGGAAAGGGACACTGGCGGGAAGGACGACAGAGTAGCAGTGGCTGGAGCTTATGCGAGAAGTGAGGAAGTTGCAAGACAGGTATATTCCAAAAAGGAAGAAATTTTAGAATGGAAAAAGGATGCAATTGTGGCTGACAAGAGAAGTCAAAGCCAAAGTTAAAGCAAAAGAGAGGGCATACAAGGAAGCAAAAATTAGTGGGAAGACAGAGGATTAGGAAGTTTTTAAAAGATTACAAAAGGAAACTAAGAAGGTCATTAAGAGGGAAAAGATAAACTATGAAAGGAAGCTAGCAAATAATATCGAAGAGGATACTAAAAGCTTTTTCAAGTATATAAAGAGTAAAAGACAGGTGAGAGTAGATATAGGACCGATAGAAAATGACGCTGGAGAAATTGTAATGGGAGCTAAGGAGATGACGGAGGAACTGAACAAGTATTTTGTATCAGTCTTCACTGAGGAAGACATCAATAATATACCGGACACTCAAGGGTGGCAGGGAAGAGAAGTTTGCGCAGTCACAATTACGACAGAGAAAGTACTCAAGAAGCTGAATAATCTAAAGGTAGATAAATCTCCCGGACCAGATGGAATGCACCTTCGTGTTCTGAAGAAAGTAGCTGTGGAGATTGCGGAGGCATTTTCGATGATCTTACAAAAGTCGATAGATTCGGGCATGGTTCCAGAGGACTGGAAGATTGCAAATATCACTTAGCTATATAAGAAGGGGGTGGGGAAGCAAAAAGGAAATTATAGACCTGTTAGCTTGACATCGGTGGTTGGGAATTTGTTGGAGTCGATTGCCAAGGATGAGGTTATAGAGTACCTGGAGGCATATGACAAGATAGACAAAACGCAGCATGGATTCCTTGAAGGAAAATCCTGCCTGAAAAAACCTATTACAATTTTTTGAGGAAATTACAAGCAGGTCAGACAAGGGAGATTCAGTGGATGTTGTATATTTGGATTTTCAGAAGGCCTTTGACAAGGTGCCACACATGAGGCTACTTAACAAGACAACAGCCCATGGAATTATGGGAAAGTTACATACGTGGATAGAGCATTGGCTGATTGGCAGGAAACAGAGAGTGGGAATAAAGGGATCCTATTCTGGTTGGCTGCCGGTTACCAGTGGTGTTCCACAGGGGTCCGTGTTGGGACCGCTTCTTTTTAATTTGTACATCAACGATTTGGATTATGGAATATATGGCTTTGTGACTAAGTTTGCTGACGATACGAAGATAGGTGGAGGGGCCGGTAGTGCTGTGGAAATGGAGAGTCTGCAGAGAGACTTGGATAGATTGGAAGAATGGGCAAAGAAGTGGCAAATGAAATACAATGTTGGAAAGTGTATGGTTATGCACTTTGGCAGAAGAAATAAACGGGCAGACTATTATTTAAATTGGGAGCGAATTCAAAGTTCTGAGATTTAACAGGACTTGGGAGTCCTCATACAGGATACCCTTAAGGTTAACCTCCAGGTTGAGTTGGTGGCGAAGAAGGCGAATGCAATGTTGGCATTCATTTCTAGAGGAATAGAGTATAGGAGCAGGGATGTGATGTTGAGGCTCTATAAAGCGCTGGTGAGACCTCACTTGAAGTACTGTGGGCAGTTTTGGTCTCCTTATTTAAGAAAGGATGTGCTGACGTTGGAGAGGGTACAGAGAAGATTCACTAGAATGATTCCGGGAATGAGAGGGTTATCATATGAGGAACGTTTGTCTGCTCTTGGACTTTATTCCTTGGAGTTTAGAAGAATGAGGGGAGACCTCATAGAAACATTTCGAATGTTGAAAGGCATGGACAGAGTGGATATGGCAAAGTTGTTTCCCATGATGGGGGAGTCTAATAGGAGAGGGCATGACTTAAGGATTGAAGGGCGACCATTCAGAACAGAAATGCGAAGAAATTTTTTTAGTCAGAGGGTGGTGAATCCATGGAATTTGTTGCTATGGGCGGCAGTGGAGGCCAAGTCATTGGGTGTATTTAAGGCAGAAATTGATAGGTATCTGAGTAGCCAGGGCATCAAAGGTTATGGTGAGAAGGCGGGTGAGTGGGACTAAATGGGAGAATGGATCAACTCATGATAAAATGGCAGAGCAGACTCGATGGGCCAAATGGCCGACTTCTGCTCCTTTGTCTTATGGTCTTATGTTAGCGAAACACCATCCTGTGGACTGAAAGTGGACACTAGTTGATGATCAGTAATAAGGGTAAATTCTCCCATACAATTACTGGTTAAAATGTTTTACACCCTGAACTAGACTCAAGGCCTCTCTTTCAATCTGAGCATATTTTTTTCTCTGCAGCCATAGGAGAACATGATACAAAAGCCTTGGGGCTTTCACTTCCATCACTCATAACATGCGCAATGACTGGACTTATACCATGAGGCAAGGCATCACAGGCTAGCTTCACTGAATGATGTGGGTACAGTGTCTGACACCATCATTTCCTTTACCCTTTTGAAATCCACTTCACTCTGCTTTGCCGATCATCATTTCCTTGTGGTCTGCAGTAATGAGTTCAAGAGGTTGTCATGTACCATGCAGCTAGATGTCCTAATATAAAGTAACAAACTACAACAAATTCAGAGTGGATCACAATTTCAGCACATTTATTATTTTACTTGCAAGAGGAGCTATATTTTCCGGCCAAGAATCATCTGGAAAAATAGCTTTGATCTGATGTTTCAACCAAGGTACTTCTATACTTTTTACAGGGAACAGTAATTAGATTGTTTCATTCCATAATAGTATTCCTCCATTGTCTGCAAAGTCTCTTGTTCCTGTAATTTATTCTTCAAGCAGTCCCTTTGTTCTTTAAGCTCTATCCTGTTTACCCCGTTGTCAAAACATCTAAACCTAGCCATTGAACAGATTTCCTGTCATTAAAGAAAAAACAGCTTGCCATCCTAAATCACATACAGACAGACTTGCAAGCCTCTCATCTAAACCAGCAAAGCACCTTGGTACTTTATAGGCTCCATTTTGTCACATTGCATTTTACAAAAGTTACACCTTCATAACGACTTCAGTTTTATAGATATATTTCCATATTCCCACCCTTTTGTCATTTCATGACAACACCATAATAATCAAAACACAGTTGTTAGGTTATGAATACAGAAATCAAAGTGCCTTCAAATATTCATATAATGATACACTCTCAGAACTTTAGTTAAGTAAAACAACATTTTTCTAATCCAGACCAATAGTATCCACTTTCAATATCCTCTCCTTCTTAGTGCTACTACACTACACATAAATCACAAAAGATTAGCAGTTATTATTATTATACCATTGTAGGATAGTCACCCACTATCCTCTTCCTACAAAGTGAATTGTGTCCTTGGATTCATCTGGCATGCAAATACAACATCCTTGTCCAATCAGGGCACACATCCTCCTTTCTTGTCCAAAGCCATTCAATTTGGCAATGCTACTGTACAGACCACCACCAATTCTGCCAACAATTTAGATATTGCTTGTTGGATTTGATCGAGAGCATGTGCAGTTTCATTTGCTACCTTTTCCAATGCTGATGCCTTGTTTATCGGTTCCCCCACTGCTTTACCAGTTCCATATGCATGTGTTACCCACAGGGATAACACTATGTCCTTTTTTTCTAGGGTTTTCATTGTTGTACATTGTTGGATATAATATCCTCTAAAACACATGTTGTTTCCAAATTTATATCTCCATCTGCTCCCAGTGACATTCTAGCTGCACTGATATAAGGAGGAAGGGTTTATGGATCTGAGTCCCAACATTGTTGTACCAAGATATCCAGAGCAGAGGGCTTGGACCAAATTAGAATAACAGTTCATCTCTGTTCCATTAAAGGACACAGTTAAAAGGTGCACACCCATTTCCACATGTGCCTGGACATCCATACAAACCCAGCAGCTTAGGACGTTGGTCCTGTTTGCTCATTTGTAAGTTACCCATAAGAAAGTGCTCATGGCTATTACATCTGCCTGAGAAAAGACGAGGACTATTCCAACCACTGTCATTAGGACTCCCAGTGATATTTTTCAGATTGTTAAGCACCTTCCTACAGTGAGAAGCACGAATCTATGATGGCTTTTCTCTTACCTTGATGGCTGTATTAGTAACCAGCAATATCTGAAATGGTCCTTCAAATCAAGGTTCCAAAAGAGATCTTTCTTTTAAATGTCCACATGATCACATAATCTCAGGGCTTGATGTTGTAGCGCTTAGTGTTTATAAATGGCTTCTGGGCTTCCTTTACTTGTTGATGACACTTGGTAATGCTTTTGTTTAGGCCAACACAATAGTTCAGAATACTCTTGCCCAGGTTAGTTCATCCATCTGCTTAACTCACAGTGACACATCTGATGGCAGGTGCAAGGGCCTTCCCATTATGATTTCATGTAGGGACAAACAAATGGTTCTATTACGGGCGGCTTGAATAGACATCAGAACAAAAGACAACACCTGTTTCCACTCCAGTCCAGTTTTCTCACACATTTTGCAAAGTTTATTTTTAAATTGCTCTATTTATCCTTTTCACTAGGCCCTCTGACTGAGGATCAAAATGTTGATCCATCCATAAGGCATCTTTCTTTAGTTACTTTACCAGTGAGATGAATACTGTTGTCGCTATATAGCTTTCAGGGGGGTCCCTTATCACAGGGTTATTTCCTTTAAAAAGCATTTTGCTACTGTAAATGCATCATTCTTTCTACAAGAAACTGCTTCTACCCATTGTGAGAGCATGGCAATAATGACTAATGTATCCTTCTACCCTTTACATGAAGACAATTTAATGAAGTCCATCTGTAAGTGTACAAAAGGGCCATCTGAAGATGGGGTATAAACTGTTACTTGTACCAGTTTTCCCTATAAGGTACATATCATACTTTGCCTATAGATTTGTTCTGCATCGTGAGATACTCCAGGAGCATGCCACGTTAAGTTTATTTAATTAATTATTCCCCTTGCATGCACATGTGAACTTGTGAACACAGAGAGCAATCTATAGTACCAATTTGCCTGGGGTCACATCAGCGTGAAGCCACATACCTTTGTGCTGCTTACAACCCAGCTTTTCCCACTTTACCCTTTCAGTCAATGGACTGGTATCCTCATACATCCCCCACAGTAGGAGGTGTCATGAGGGTCAACTACATGTCCCTAATTGCTGCCTCTTTGGCAGTGCAATCTGCAACTTTCTTGCCCTTAGATACTCTGTCTATTTGTCCAGTATGTGCTGCACAAATAATAATCACAAGCTGTTTAGACTCTTGGAATGCTGCCAATAAGTTTTGTATATGTACTGAATTTTTTTAAGGGGAACTTTCCAAGGTTAAAAAAAATCTCTATAATTTCCAGATCAGTTGATAATCATGTGCTACTTCAAAGGCATAGCGTAAGTCAATATAAATATTGGCAATCTGGCACTTAATAAATATTCAAGCCCTAGTAAGCACAAAGAGCTCACTATTGTGCTGAATTACACATGGGAAATGCTATTCTGTCTCCACAACATGAGTGAGGGAAACAACTGCATATCCTGGACATGGTTTTCCCAAATCATTGCATAAAGCCGAGCTGTCAATAAAGAAATGTAAATCGGTATTAACAATGGGAATATCAGTAATGTCCACAGGAGGGGTTATTATTTCTTGTGTAACAGTTTGACAACAGTTGGGTCACTGTCTTCCTCCGTGGGGAGAAGAGTTCCCAGCTTAAGAGTTGCACAGTGAGTAATTCTAACATTTGGGCTTATCAATAACTCGATATCAGATTTAATTTGCCTAGTTTGGGCGAGGTGTTACATGACACAGTAAATCAGCTGCATTTTCACTGAATGTGGGATATGAACATGAGTAAGATGACTAAGACTTAGAGACTGGATGTGCTGAACAGCAAGTCAAGACAACCAGGTAAACTTCTGGCTAAATAAATAATTAGCCTTTGTCTTTCCCTGTAATTCTAAATCAAAACAATCTGAAAAAAACTTCCATGGCGAACAAAAGGTGAAACTCCTTCTTATAGTCTGGGAGCCTCAGGGCTGAGGTAAATATCATTTCTTCTTTTATATGTTCAAATGCTTCCTCAGCTTTTGGGGTGTAACAGATATGGTTGATTGGGAAGAGATTATTTTCTGGAGTGGCCTAACAATAGCAGTGTCATCTAAAATTCACTGTCTACGATACTGCGTCATCCCCAGGAAATGCTTCATTTGCCTATGAGCCATTGGTTGCACAGGGTATGTCACAGACAAGTAACTCTGGTTGTACAAACTGTAGATTCAGCTTTGATACTTTACATTTCTTAGCTAGTTTATGTAAAAAGTAGAGAGTCGTGTTCACTGTTTTTTTGCTTGGGAGGTGATCAACATACTGTCTTGGAGTAAAACTCCCCAACCCCCCACTCCAGAAAATTCTTTTCCTTCTTCCATTTGTAATTTACATAACAACACACCGTTTGCATCAGAATTATTTTCCATGTAATCTGAAACTCAAAATCAATATGTCAAAGATCTCAGACACCATCTTTTATGTTCTATAAAAGAAAACAGTCTTATTAGTAAAACAACTTTTAAAATTGCTCCCAAAATATTTGAATCTTTCCAAAATTATTAATTTTAAATTACTAACTTCATGATCTACCAATGAGCATTTCTCCCAAATGCCCATTTCCTTCAAAAGTATGGGCATCTCATACCTAGAATACAGTGCAAAAATTCCCACCTCAACACAGATTACACCTGGCCAGTATGAAACCAGCATTTCTCTAAAATTCAATTCCATGGTAAAAAGAAACACAAAGCAAAAACCAAAGGCACAACAAAACAAAAAAAACATGCTTGTATTGTTCTTCCTTGCAAATAACTGCAAATCTTAAAATAGACAGATAATGAAAAGCTTTCACACGTATTTCAAAGAAGCAGGGAAGAGAGATAAAGCTGCTGGGCAGGGGGCTCTGACACATTAACACATTGATGCAACTTCTTAAAGGCACATTCTCTTAAAAACAGCCTTAATACTCTTCTTCAGACACACACACACACACACACATTTTCTCTCACTAAAATGAACTCAGTGTGGCTATACTTTGCACAGTCAAAACACGCAGACCATTCACACTTTAAACCATTTCAGAAGATCTTTTATTCCTAAACGTTAAACCATTATCACAATATTCAGTTGCAATTGTACAACACTGGGGAAATGTGTTACTCTGGTATGGAAATTGTACTTCCTTAAATCGCAGGACTGTGAAAAGAGTGATGCAGACAGCCCAGCGCATCTGTAGATTTGAATTTCCCACTATTCAGGACATTTCCAAAGACAGGTGTGTAAAAAGGGCCTAAATGATTGTTGGGGCCCTGAGTCACCTCAATCACAAACTGTTCCAGCTGCTACCATCCGGGAAATGGCACTGAAGCATAAAAGCCTGGACCAACTGTCTCCGGGACAGCATCTTCTACCAAGCCATCAGATTGATTAATTCATGCTGATACAATTGTATTTCTATGTTATATTGACTGTCCTATTGTACATGCTATTTATTATAAATTATTATAAATTGCACATTGCACATTTGGACATAGACGTAAATTAAAGATTTTTACTCCTCATGTATATGAAGGATGTACTGGAAGTAATAAAGTCAATTCAACTCAATTCTAAGACTAAAACAAAGAAATGCTGGAAGTTATTCATCATGCACAACTATACAACATTTAACAAGTTTAAAGCATGAAATCCCCGCATTAACCAAAATTCCAACATATTCTGACCCTCTGTAACTTCTTTGACTTTTGTTAGAATTTAAATTACATGAACTGTTTTCTGTACATTTCTGGGCATAATGGCCCACATTACTTCGGCGGAAACATCAGATTTGAGTGCTTTACTGTTCCTGACAAAAGCTTCCCTGATTGGGTGAAGGAACACTCCAGCGCTATGTTATTTTCCATCTACAATCGCTCTGCTGGCTTACCCCATGACCTGCATTTCCCCACATAATATCCTGTGTACTTTCTTGGAGGCAAAATACTTTAGCTGCCTCTGGAGTACACCTAAAGTTAAAATCTAACTATTGCATCTCCTTCTCCCACTCTCCAATCATTTTCCTAACCACCCACACCTCAGTATGTGCAGTGTCGCTGGGATCAAACAATTTCAACATCTTTTTAGATTTGTTTATACTACAAGACACTAATGTTCTTAACTGTTGTGGGTTCTGACTCTGAACATGCTCGATGTAATATTGATCGATATACCCCTTGAAACAACATTCACAAATGGGACACAAATGCAGAGGGATTTTTCCTTCCTCTGGTAATATTTATGTAACATCTATTAGGTCCCCGTTGTTATTACCCATAACAATCAGTATCTCATTCTTTAATTCTTCATTTACTCCCCTAAAATGTCACAGTGCTTCTGGCAGAGCAGAGTGTATGTTCAGATGCAGACACACCATAATCAATCTCCTTTCCTCATCTATCACCGAGATTGTGTATTTCTCTGTGGTAACTAATTACTTAGAACCACTTTCCAGAATAATTCCAGGCAAATATATACCAATATCCTTTGCAATATCCCTCAACTACTGTGCCCTGAACAGGATAGTGTATGTTATATTTTGGTTTTCATTTCTTGCTCTGGCTGCTTCCTCTTCAATAGTAACTAGGGGAGACAATTGTGCAGCCTGTAGCAGCACCAGGTCCTTTGGATTGTATGTCGATAGAGGGTTGTGGGGGGGGAGGGGTTACTCTGGAAATGGCTCCTCATCACAACTATATCTGGTCACCCATCTGCTAAATTATTACAATCCATATTTCATCTTCATCCTCTTCCTGTCTTTCAGATTCAAAAGCAGGTATTATTCCTTTCTGTGAAGCAAGTTGCCTTTGCAGAATTTGTATCCATTTTGAACACTTTATATGATTTCCAGTGTTACTTTTTCTTTTCATGTGCTGATTTCTCTTCCTTGATCAGGGAAAGACACACCCTACCCGATCCTTTATTTTATCCTTCTTTTGTTGTGGTTACATTTACAAATATTCTAACAATTTACCAGTTTTCTCTACAACATCCTGTAAGGTTTAATAAACTTCACTATTTAATTCCAGCACCTGGTGTCCCTGACACATTTACGTTATTGGGTGGTTTACTAATTTCTTTTGTCATATTACTTCAGAAATTTTATGTGCGTCCCTGACACTAGGTCGAGCTATATAAGGATCTCCATCACTAAAACCATCAAATAAATTTGTGCAAATCACTTTCACATGCCCCAGGTGCTAGGTTGAACTATAGTGTTTACCTCTTTTCTTACTGTCATCATGCTGAATGTGTCGGAATTGTGTCAAGAGAAACTGATTCACTCAAGACTGTAGCATTAATGACTGCGTATAGGGCAAAAGTGTGACGAAACCGAAGTTGAACTGCCGAGCATAAAAAATCCATAGAGGTAAAAGAAACTTACTTTACTTTTCTTTCAGTGACCGCTCCTTCTGGGAGTCTCCCTGATCAGTTCTGTCTTTGGTATTTCCATGTCACTGTCACACCTGGACAAACGAGTCTTTCTGGAACCTTCAAATCCTGGCATGCATCATTCAGCTAAGTCTTCTAATATAAATAACAAACTTCAACAAATTCAGAGTGGATCACAATTTCAGCACATTTATTATTTTACTTGCAAGAGAAGTTATATTTTCTAGCCAAGTACCATCTGGAAAAATAGGTTTGATCTTATGTTTCAACCAAAACACTTCCATACTTTTTACAGAGAACAGTAATTAGGCTGCTTCATTCCATAATAGCATTCATTCATTATCTGCAAAATCTCTAGTTCCTGTCATTTGTTCTTTAAGCAGCCCATTGGTGCTTTAGAAGCTCTATCCTGTTTACCTCTGTTGTCAAAACATCTAAACCCAGCCATAAAATATCCTGCCATTAAAAAAAACAGCTTGCTGTCATAAAACATACAGAGACAGACTTGTAAGCTTCCCATCCAAACCAGTAAAGCATATTGGGATTCATAGGCTCCATTTTTGTACCATTACATTTTACAAAAGTTACAAGTTCATGAAGACTCCAGTGTTACAGATATATTTCCACAGGGGTGCAGCACAGTAGCCAAGTATGGAAGGAACCTGTTATAGCAGTCGACAAATTCTAAGAAGGATCGCAACTGTGACACATTCTTTGACTTTGGGGCATCCACCACTCTTTGAATTTCCTCAGCACACTTGGGTAAATCTTGTGTGTCAATGATGTGACCACAGTAAGTGGTGCCCGTTTAAAAGAATTCACATTTGTCACATTGCGCTCCAAGCCAATAATCTTCTAATATTTTTAGCACTGTCAGCACTTGAGGTTTTGGAAATATACCTTGTCATCCTTATAGGAAATAATTATGCCATCCAGGTAACACTGAGTGCCTGAGTAGCTGGTGTCATCTGGTGCATAGCTTTCTGCCAGAGTGTAGGTGCAGATGCTACTCCAAAAATAGTCATGTTATAGCAATAAAGACCATTGTGAGTGTTTATGGACTCCTCTTCCATTTCTATCTGCAAGTATGCCTCAGCTAAGTCTGAAGTGTTTTCTTCCAGAAAGGTTTGCAATGATATCCTCTATCCTGGGGAGAGTGTATTGATCTTCTTTCAGTACTGGGTTGATGGTGACCTTAGCATCACCAAAAATCACAACAGACCCACTCTTCTTGTCTACTGGGACCACTGGCATTGCCCATGGGCTCCATTCAATCTTGGAAAGAATTCCTGCTGTCTGCTTGCGAACTAGCTCACTGGATACTTTATCACTGATTGTTTAAGGAACCAGAAGTACCTTGCAAAACTTGGGTGCAGAATTTTCAGTTAACACTATTTTACCCTTGATGTGTTTGAGTCTTCATATGTCATCCTTGATCACTGCTGTGGTATCATCCAGTATCTTTCTTAATTCACCTTCATATGGCTTCATTGCAGGGGATGTGGCTTGCAAATTGTGGATGGATCTTCAATCGAGTTGTAGTTGTCTCAGCAAATCACACCTCCACAACACTGGATCCTCCTGTTTTACCACATAAAAGCTCAATGTGGTTTGTTGCTTGTTGCACTTCACTGTTACAAATGTTATTCCCACAGGAGTTTTCTTTTCTTAAGTATTAGTTCTTTGTTGGATATCTGCAGGCTTCAGTTTAGTGCTTTTGATATGCCATTTAGACTTATATTGTGGAATGACTGAAGCAGCTGAACAGCTGTCTAATTCCATTTTAATTAATTTGCCATTCACTTCTGGTGTAAGACACATTACTTGTCTATTGCTACTTTTTACACTGTGAATCTCCAAGGCTACACATCAACAGCATGCAGATTAGTGCTCCTTCTGAAACTGCAACTTGACTTCTTAGACTTTTCTCTTCCCTACGCAGTCCATTTATTTTTGTCTGCCTGACACACTCTTTGTATGTGTTCTACTTTGTTGTACTTTCTGCAAGCTTTATCTTTAAATCTGCACTCGTTTAGTGAATGTGAGCCCCTGCCACAATGGTAACACAATTTATTCAGCCAGAATGCTTCTGTTTAGATGTTGGAATTTTGTTCATGCTCACTTTCATTCCTGACTGCAACTCAGTTGCACTTCTCTCTGCTGTTTCTATCGAAACAGCGATTTGAAAGGCTCTTTTAAGTATAAGTTGTACTTCACTTAGGAACTGTTTTGAATGCTGTCTTGTAAGATTACACAAACTAAACGATCTCCCAGTGCATCATTAAGCTCTTGCTCAACTCACAATGCTCAGGCAATCTCTTCAATTCAGCCACACATGCTGAAATGGACTCCCCTTCTTTATGGTTCTGCTTATGAAACTTAAACCGTTCTGCAATCAACATTGGCTTTGGTTCTAAATGCTCCTGCAATACATTGATATTATCAGCAGAACTCATTTCTGCCGGTTTGTTTGGAACTGTTAAACTTTTAAGCAAACTGTATGCCTTTAAACCCAATGCACTCAGCAATACTGGTACTCACTTTTCATTGGCTACTTCATTTGCTTCAAAATATTGCTCGATTTGCAGTGTATATAAAATTCAATTATCTGTGTGTAATCAAATGTGTCAATCTTTTTGATGTAGCCAGCCATTTCTGATTTTATATGATTATTATCACCTAGTACTCATCCTTTATGAACCCATGATTTTTTTCCATTTTTTGATTTTTATTTTAAACTTGATTGTGTCTTCCCTTCTGAAGAACATATGCTGCACTTCTTTTTTTTAAAAAATTCAACCATTTCTGCATGTGCAAGGTTGCATTTTACTCACCATTGCTCTTGCTGTGTTTGTTTTTCAGTTCAAACACCTCACTGTGCTTTAACAGGTCAGTAACCACCTCAGGTTAGTTTCAAAAAATACTTCATTGTCAATGTCATGCTTTGTACCTTAAACACATTAAACCATTTGAAAGGAATACCCAGGAGTCTGAAATGTAGGTCTAACTTCATGTTTACTTTAAGCAAGGCGTACACATATCATGTGGTAGTGGGTGACGTAGGCAATTCATATATATATACATATAACCTGTAGTGAATTATTGAAACAAACAAGAATGCTAAATCAACCAACGTATATACAAGATTACTCAAACATTACTTAGATATGAAATACACAGCAATTCCCTATTTCATCCTTTGGATAATATTTTATATAACATTATGTTTCTATTTATTAAAAACAGACATTCATTCTATAATGCTACCATATTGTGAATTAAGAAAACAGTATATTAGACTGATGTGACACAGAAAGGTTCTAATAGTCTTTACATTAGAAAAAACTTTTCCACTGTGTTTCAGCAATTAACCTTCTATTAGTTACTAAATGAGCATGGTGTTATGTAAGAAGTGCATTTGCTGTCAGCCAGTACCAAAATGTGTTAAAAATCTGTTATATATACTGGCCTTCTTAAAGGCATTTTCTTGAATAACGCATATATACTTGCTGTGGTTATTTGCTGAATGATTGGAATTGTTGATGAAACTCAACTGTTTTGCTAGAATGGAACTCTCAGTAAAAATCATTTTTGCATTGATTCCTATAAAATTTATAATTAGGTCCAAAGTTGGAAGAGTCAGCAGCTGGTGTCTAATTACACAGATGTTCCCATCTTGCAACCCAAAATTTATGTAAATGCCAGCAGTTATTCTGGTGGGTTGGATAATATATCTTACTGATGTATTATACAAGTGAATCTCTGTAAATTGATTTAAAATTTGGAATTAATTCTGAGCAAATCAGACGTACTATTGATGTGCAATGTCTTTCATGAAAATGCCAGCAATAACAACCTGCTTTTCCTTCATCTATTATATTCACTTTCCTATACCATCATATGAAAAACAATGTTTTAATAATAAATAGCAATACAATTAGACAAATGAACTGCAGATGATAGAAATTTAAAATCAGAACTGTAAATATTGGAAATACTTGAAGTATTGGAAGCATCTTGGAAAAGACAGAGTTACCATAATAGTTTAAAAACTTTTCATCTTTGGTTCTAAGTAAAGGTCATTCTTTTATTGGACATGTAACCAATGTGGCTTGATCATGGAAGCTAGCTTAATGTAATTAAAGCCTCAATGCTGCTGATGTTCGTCAAGGAGAGGATGCTGATGTTAATTTGCTCAATCTATCAGGGAATTTTGAATATTTCATAAAGACATTGCTGATGGTATCTCTTAAGTCCTCTGAGGAGTCAGAGATAGGTAGCTTGCAGCTCAGATATATACAGGAGAGCTGAGATCATCATTGTTGTGCATAAGTTTGTGCCATGTTTGAGTTTGTGATTTTAAATTCTCATTTCTTCAGACAGCCAAAGACTGTGTTGCAGCACTAGAGGTGGGAGTGAACATCGCCTTGGACATCTTGATTGGTGACGAATTGTTTCCAAGACAAGGGAAGTGGTCCGTGCCATTATATGCATATTGGGCATTAACATTGAAATGAGGGCCCATAGTACACTCAATGGCCACCTTTTTAGGCCACTCCTATACCTATTAAAGTATATGTTCATTGTCTTCTGCTGCTGTAGCCCACCCACTTCAATGTTTGATGTGTTATACATTCAGTGATGATCTTCTGCACACCACTGTTGTAATGCATAGTTATTAGAGTTACTGTCAGCTTGAACCAGACAGGCCACTCTCTTCTTTCATTATCAAGGCTTTTTACCATGTGGAACTGCTACTCACTGGATATTTTTTGTTTCTGCACCGTTCTCTGTAAACTCTGGAGACTGTTGTGTATGAAAATCACTGGAAATCAGCAGTTCCAGAGCTACTCGTTCATCACCAACAGTCATTCCATGGTCAAGGTCATTTAGATCACATTTCTTTACCATTTTGATGTTTGGTCTGAGCAAAAATGAAACTCTTGACCATGTCTGCATGCTTTTATGCATTGAGTTGCTGCTACATGATTGGTTGATTAGACATTTGCATTAATGAGCAGGTGTACGGGTGTACCTGATAAAGTGGCCACTGAGTGTACTTCAAAGATGCCCATGTCTGCTTTAGGTAGATGCCAAAACTGCATTAATCTTGGTTCCCAGAGACAGAGCAACTGAATGGAAATGGTTAGCACCTGTGGCCCTCCATTTTCTACCTAGAATCACAGAATGGTTACATAAGAGGTAGCCTGTTACTCCAGCAAGAGCAGACTAGATGATTCCGTTCCCCTGCCCTGCCCACACATTTCTGCAAAAAAATCTTTCTTTTCACATCTTTATGTTGCTCACTTTTGAAGCTGCTTCCACTTTCTACAATTGAGTGTGCACCCAGGACCATGTTATTCCTTGTGCAAACTTGCTTCTCCTTGTGTCCTATTTGGATCCTGTGCCTTTCCCTGTCAGCATCATGGTTCCTTGATCATTGAGAATGCTTCTGACACGTTTCCCAAGTTTAAGCACCTCCATGTGATCTCTTTGTAACCTTCCTGTTCCAAGAAGAATGAGATGAACTTCTCCATTCCAGAAATCAACGAGTTAAATCTGACGTTAAATCTACCTTGAAAGGAGAGTTAAAATCTGCCTCCGTGTGCTTTTTATTCTCTTTAAATTGGATTAGTTTTTTCAATACCCACACCTCCTACTTTCATTATCTTTGATATGAGAGGTTTCAGAGTAAATTCCCCTGCCAAGCCAACAGTGTGTGAAAGGAAGAAGTGGAAATTAACTTTGCACTTTCTACAATGGTGTTAGGTCCAGAGCATCTGCACAAAGTTGACAGATCTTTCCAATCAACAAAGATTTTAATGAGTAGATAATCCATACTAATTAGCATAGGCTTGGAGAGTTTGAACTCATGAGAATATTTTATGTCAAAATGCAAAGTTATGATTGTGCTATTCATTCCCAGTATGCAGTGGAAGCTGAAAAAATATTAAAATATCATTAGCTCAGAAGCTGTTTCAGAATCAAAATTATGATATCGGAAAAGATGTTCATTATTCTATTTTGAGGTTAAATCAGACTCCAGTCTCAAAATCAGCTAGAAAGTTAATTAGATGTCTTGGGAAGTGGTTGTAAAGCAATGCAGCTTTCACTGACGTTTGGATCACACATTTATTCTTTATTTAACACTCAGAAAACAAGTTACTCGATTTAAAGGCTCCATAGTATGGTTTTCATTCATATTAACAGTGTTTAATTAACACATTAATCAAGGTACTTCAATGTTCAATGATTAAAATTATGAACTATTTAATGTTGTATATTAATAACAGAAGTAGCCACACTTTGGAAGCAGCTGATTACCTCACATTTAGACCTCTGGCATTGATGAGAATAAGTTACTTGTTCTGATAATTCACACCATTAACTGTAATATACCCAGGATCTTAAGCCGAAGGTTCACTTGAAGAAAGCAACTGAGCACAGGACATAATGTGATTGACCTTTTAAAAATTTATTTCAGATGGCAGTAAATCTCAGGAATTCTCTGCCTCAGAGGGTGATGGAGGCCAGATTGTTAGAAATATTTAAGTTAGAGATAGATAGAGTGTTTGGAAGATTGAGAAAGTGAAGGGCAGAGAGAAGAGTTGAGACAAGCGTAGATTAATGCTGATCATGTTCTAGGTGGGGCAGGCTTGAAGGGTTTTTGGTCTATTTTTTATTCTTGCTCCTATTCTCTTATGCTCTTGATACCAAAAGGTGTGAGATGTACAATTAACGGGTGAAATTCATAGCAAATTCCAATTTAATAATTAGTTGCAAGTTGCTTCAAACTAATCTCAACATAAATTGAGGGAATAGAAACTAATCTTTCTATTAGGTCCATTACAATCTTTCAGATTCAACATTTGATTGAACAATTTTAGATGATTATGCTATTTCTTTTTATATCAAACACCTTTTATTTCTTTACTATCACATTGCCTTTTAACTTGTATCAGCATTCTATTTGTCACTTTGTCCTTTCTGCCTTCCGCAGAACTCTTCTGTTCTTTCCTCACTTACCATCTTCTTCCACATTTTAAAACTCTATGCATTTCCAGTTTTCATCCAAAGTTGGATCGGATCCTTGACTTTCTAACTGGAAGATCACAATCTGCACAGACTGCTAATAATATCTCCTCCTCACTGACAATCTATACTGGCGCACCTCAGAGATGTGTACTTAGCCCACTGATCTACTCCCTCTAGATATATGACTGTGTGGCTAGGCATAGCTCAAGTACCATCTATAAATTTGCTGATGATACAGCCATTGTTGGCAGTATCTCAGATGGAGACGAGAGGGTGTACAGGAGGAAGGTACACCAGCTAGTTGAGTAGTGTTGCAGAAATAACCTGGCACTCAACGTCAGTAAGATCAAAGAGCTGATTGTGGACTTCAGGGAAGGTAACACAAGGGAACATGAACTTATCCTCATAGAGGGATCAAAAGTGGAGAGAGTGAGCAATTTCAAGTTCCTGAGTGGCAAGGTCTCTAAGGATCTAACCTGATCCCAATATATTGATGCAGCAATAAAGAAGACTAGACATTGGCTATATTTCATTAGGAGTTTGAGGAGATTTATGCAGTCCTGGATAGGTCTGTAGTCTATTGTCATTTTTGTGTTTTGTCTTACGTAGTTCTTAGTTTTTGTATTGTTTCATGTAGCACCATGGTCCTGGAAAATGTGGTTTCATTTTTACTATGTTCTGTACCAGCAGTTATGGTTGAAATGACAATAAAAAGTGACTTGACTTGCCTCGACTTGACTTGAGATTTGATTTGTCATCTAAAACACTAGAAAGCTTCTACACATGTACAGTGGAGAGCATTTTGACAGGCTGCATCAGTGTCTGGTATGGGGGGGATGGGGTGCTACTGCACAAAATTAAAAGAAGCTACATAAATTTGTAAAATTAGTCAGCTCCATCTTGGGCACTAGCCTTTGAAATATCCAAGACATTTTCAAGGAGTAGTGCTTCAGAAATGCAATGTCCATTTGTTAATGACCCACATCACTTTTCTTCCCATTCTGATGCTTGGTTTAAACAACTGAACCTCTTGATCATAGAAACATAGAATACCTACAGCACAATACAGGCCCTTCGGCCCACTATGCTGTGTCGAATATGTACTTACTTCAGAAATTACCTAGGGTTGCCCATATTTTTCTTTGCCCTATGTACCTATCCAGGAGACTCTTAAAAGACCCTATCGTATCCGCCTCCACCACCGTCGCTGGCAGCCCATTCCACGCATTCACCACTCTCTGTGTAAAAAAGCTTACCCCTGACATGCCCTCTGTACCTACTTCCAAGCATCTTAAAACTGTGTTCTCTCATGCTAGCCATTTCAGCCCTGGGAAAAAGCCTCTGACTATCCAGACGATCGATTCCTCTCATCATCTTATGCACCACTATTGGGTCACCATTCATTCTCCATTGTTCCAAAAATGCATTCATTTAATTATTTAATGCATTCAGTTGCTACCACATGATTGGCTAATTAGATATTTACATTAAGGAGCAGGTGTACAGATGTAGCTAAAAAAATGACCACTGGGTGTATCGCTGCAGCCTAAAGGATGACTGCCAGAAGTTTAATGTGGATGAACATTTTGTGATTTCTATACCTCCGAGACATTAATTCTAATCTGGAGTAACGATCCGTATGTCATTCCTGAAATACACATTCCTATTTGTCAAGCTTAGATTTAGATTTTTATTTTTTACCCATTGTGTAATATTTTTCACACTGAGTTCATCGCAGCATTGAATCTTCCAACAATCACATCCACAGCTCAGTTGGTCTCTTCTTACAAAATGCTTTCAGTGCATAAACTTACACTTTAGTGATTAAATGTGCCACTTCTACTGCCGTAATTTCTCCTTATTTCAACATTTCTAATATTTTTTTCTGCTCAAATAATGCCTCCCCTGATACACTGCAGACAATCAGAGTGTGCCAATAATTGAAAAGACCCGCAGACATGGAAGATGAATTAGACTGCAAATCAACTAAATTGCTTTTGTGCTTCCAACATTTGGGGACATATGATAAATGATGCATAGGTGAGAATAATGCCCTCAATGAACTAATGATGATATAATTAACGATGGCAGGAATCTAGCATCACACAAATGAATGTGGTACTGCGACTGACAAGATTCATTTCATACTTGTTTCACTTTGAAAACAACATTGATGTCTCATCATAAATGATCAGGGTGAATCCATTACAAGTGACATTCTTCTTAATAATTTCACCCCAAAATGAGCATCTTGAGTTCTGTACATTGGTTATAAACTGTGTAATCCTAAAGTGCCAAATAATTGAATAGAGCTTATCCTACATTTTTTTTCTGGAATCAATGATGATTTTTCCCTCTGCATATTAAAGATCTGGTTAGATTTTGAGGGATCATACATGACAATTTTTTGGAGATAATTTTAAACAAAGAAATTTTCTTGAAGTTAATTCCAAGCAGATCTCCTGTGCATCATGACACCAATTAATTTGTCAGATCACTGCAAATTAAATGTTTAATTTCTAAAGGCAAAATAGAACTTGTGATTTGATAAAGCAGAAGAGAAAAGGGAACTGAGCCAATAAATTGGCTACAGTCTTAAACCATTTAAAACATGCAAATAAGTAGTACAAATACAGCTGTATAAACAAGGATATCGGGGAGCAAAATTCCTTTTTAGCAATGAAAACCTTCCTTCTTGTTTTTATTCTTACATTTTAATAGGTAAATTAATAAAGATTAAGGTCCAAAATCACAAACAGTGATGAAGATTACAAATTATTCTGGAAGAGGTTGAATTTCCTCAGTTTCAATAAATAACTAAAAAGAATGAAAGGTCAAGTGAGTTACGTACTTAAGATGTGCGCTTTAATGTTGGGCAAACACTATTATGTTCACAGAATGTTTATTCAACTGCTGAAGGATACTAGATGGAACACAGCAAGGTGCATGATTGCCTTCTTATGACTGATTCATAGAAAAACATTATTACTGTGAGCTCATGGCTTGGTTATCAGTCCTGCCAGCTGGATGCAGAGGTGAATGTGTACTGGAAACAAATATGAAAAAAAAAGCCTGTGAGAAAGATTAATCTTGCATTTTGCATAATTCCACTTCATACAATTTCAAGATTTCCTGAAATAATCTCCAGAAAAATACTGTCCTTGATAGAGATAGCGGAGATTGCAGGAACTCATTTATGGTACCAATAGCAAAAGGTCATTTTGCCGCAATCAAATCCAGATTTCCCTTAGTAATTGGCAAACTAGACCAAACAATGGTATCTAATCAGTGAAACCTGATTTGACATGTGAAGGCTTGAGTTATTTGGATTTTAATTCTGGCTTCTTGCGAGGTTTTCTTTTAGTTACTAACATTATTTGGAACGGTTGGTTATTAAACATGATTAAAATATTACTTAGACAATTTTTAATGTTAAATTATAAATAAATTGGTAAGCATGATAATTATATGTGCCCAACTAATAATGTGCATTGCAATCCATATTCTTATCAGCCTGGGATTTTTCCCCTCTGAAGGTTGCATCACTAACTAACAGATTATAGTGTATATCTACAAATATTTTATGCACTGGGCCTAGCCAATATATTGCCAAAAAGGACTGCAGATGTTGGGAATTTGAAATGAAGCAAGACAATTCTAGGAAACAGCGTGTCAGGCAGCATCTATGAAGTGAAAACCAGCGTCAATGTTTTAGGTCCCAGAGTTTTCACTAGAACAGTTCTGACAGAAGTTCTTGGACCTGAAATATTCTCTTTATTTCTCTTTCCACTCGTGCTACCTGAGCTGCTGAATGTCTGCAGTATTTTTTTTTGTGTTTAGCACTGATGCAGCAAGACTGATCAGGAAATAATTAAGAACCAGTATTGAAGCTCAGATGAACCAGTGCAACACTCAATGCTGATTTGAGATTATGAGAGATCACCTAAGAAGAAGACAAATTAATTCATTTGATTAGGAAATAAAAGTTAAGTTAAATTATTCTGTGAGCAGACTATGAGCAAAGCTAAATACAAATATGACCATTATCATTGTTACTTCTTGTGTCTCTATATGTCTTCAGTTGACAGTGATGCAGAGATTTCATTGGCATCGTGGTAACATTTTAAAGGAAAAGGGATTGAACTTTGCTGGGAGAGAAATAAATAATGCAAAGTTTTACAATCATCTTGTTGATGTAAACAAGTTTAGAAACTTGTTGAGATACAATATTTATTCAATCACTTTCTTGTGTACATGTTCAGAGAAGAAGTAGTTGGTTATAAATGGGGGAGCATAGTGCCAGGAATCTTTTTGTATAGTAGTCATGAGTAGCTGCTTGACTAACTGTAGTGAAGACATCCGAACAGTAGAAGGATATTGATGCAAAGAATTCAACCCAATGAAGAAACGGGTTGATGCCTGAATTACACCAGAGGATATGATTTTAAAGTTAGAGGGAGAAAGTTGGAAAATCCCAGCATTAACTAAATTCTGTCTTTGGACAATGTAAGGTCCATGATAAAGTGGAGACACGGGTGCACCAGATCTGTGCAAACCCAGGAGATCTTTACCTGTAAGTGGCTGAAATTGATGTTTCTCATTCCAAGCCACTGGCTGCAGCCAGCATGACGCATCATGGATTGGGGAGCAATGGCTGAGGATGGAAGTGCAGACCAAACAATCATAGAGCGAGCTGTTCCAGTGAAATGTATAAACAAGAAAGGAGAGAAGAAAAAACTGGCAGAATTTGCTGAAGATAATCTTTAAATGTAAAGGCTGCTGGGATGGAAGGTGAGCACCAGGAGAATTCTATCTTTGCTCTTTTCTGGGGAGGGGGGAGATGAGAACCTGCATACAGGAAATAGAAGAAGTGTGACAGTGGGGATTGTCCAATCCAGTATGACAGTGGAGAAACCATGTTTCAGGAAGATGGGGAACATTTTAGAGGTACTGAGACAAAAACCTCATTAGAACAAGTGTGACACATTCCACTGATAGATCCATTTCAAGTTTGAAGATTCACTATTTTTGTTGAAGGATTTATGACATAACTACGATGGCAGGAAGTCAATCCGGTATTGAATTGAGAGGCAGTAAGACCATTCCCGAAACGGAACAGACAAAGAAATTGGAGGAACTTTCTACTTTAGAAAGAATACTCTCTTCAATACAGGATATGAAACTTGAATTTGGTTCGCTTAACACTAAGATTGATAAACTAACGGATGCTAACGGAAAGCTTGAAAAATCCATCTCTGCTGTTCAAGAATCTTTGATGAATTTGGATTTTTAATTTCAGAAGCTCAAACAGACTACTCATCGAATTGAGAGGGAACAAGAGTTATTCAGACAAACTATTAATGAGCAAGAATTGAAGATGTCATCTATGGAAAAGAAAATTAATGAAGTTACTTTGGAATTATCAAGAACGAAGAAAAATACGATTGATTTAGATAGCAGAATGCGCAGGAGGATTTTACGTATATTGGGCTTGCCTGAAAATACTGAAACCGGTGACTTGTTAAAGTTCTTTTCAGATATGCTATGTTCACTTTTTACCGAGATTCATGAAGTGAACCCTGTACTCCATAGAGCTCATCGAATCCCACGATCTAAGCCCTCACCCGAATTATGTCCATGACCACTGATACTATGCTTGCACTCTTTTACAACCAAAGAAGCTATACTCCGAGAGGCAAGAAAAAGGAGTAAGCTAATCTCCAATGCAACAGAAATTCGTATTGTGGAGGACTTTGCTCCGGAGATCTTTGCTGAAAGCAAGAAATACCAGGAAGTGATGGTTGAATTATATAAAATAAAATGCCACCCGCCGCTCTGTTATCCGGCACGTTTGATCATTTTTCCGCCTGACTCTCAGTCACAAAAGATTAACTCTCCAGATGAAGGTTGGGAATTTATTAAGGGGTTTAAGTCTATGTTGAATGCAACTTGAATAGGCAATCTCGAGCAGGGTGATGTTTATAGATGCCTTGAGGAAAGTCTGTTTTATGTTCTATGGATGTCTGTACAGGACTTGGCTGATTTAATTTTTTTTTAATTTGTTAATAGTTAGTACATGTCTACAGTTGCTTTGAAGAAAGTCTGTTCCACATTTTGTGGATATCCGCACAGGACCTGGTTGACTTAATTTTTTTTCTTGCTTGCCATAATATTAATATAGCTCTGGTTTATATATACTTATTTTTATGATTTATAAGTTTTTTTAAAATTTCAGTTGTAATATATTATTTGCTTGGATTTATCCTTTTCTAAATACAGGTGTCCCCCGCTTTTCGAACGTTCGCTTTACGAAACCTCACTGTTACAAAAGACCTACATTAATACCCTGTTTTCGCTTTCAGAAGGTGTTTTCACTGTTATGAAGAAAGGCAGCGCGCAATAAAAAGTCAGTGCCCGATAAAAGGCAGCGCGCGCCCCGAGCAGCCATTCTCTCCGGATTCAGAATGGCATTGGTTTAATATGTGCCTGTAAGCAACTGTTTGCAAGATGAGTTCTAAGTTGTTGGAAAAGCCTGAAAGAGCTCATAAGGGTGTTATACTTAGCGTAAATCTAGACATAATTAAGCATTTCGATCGTGGTGGACAAAGTTAGGACAAAGTGAGTTTGGCTTGTGGAAGCTGACGAAGATGATGTTGAAGAGGTTTTGGCATCCCATGACCAAGAGTTGATAGATGAAGAGCTGATGCAATTGGAAGAGGAAAGGATAACAATCGAAACCGAATGCAGTAGCAAACTGAATGTGAAGCAACTGTGTGAGATTTTCACCGCAGAATTACGACTTTAATTTTGAAAGGTATGTAGGTTTAGAGGATACTTGCAGGATGGTTTGAGTGCTTACAAACAACTGTATGATAGAAAAATGCGCGAGGCTCAGCAGTCAAGCAACCCTTCCACATCAGCCACAGCAGACGACAAACCTCGAGCTTCGACATCGAGGCGGGCAGTCATAGGAGAAGATGAGCTGCCTGCCCTCATCGACGATGAGATGACATCCCCGTGTCCCACTAGCCCAAATCCCGGGCCCCGGACAGATACTGTACCAATTCTGTATCAATTTGAACGGCATGAATCATCCTATTAAGCATAAAAAGATTTTTAAGAAATTAAAAACACTTCATGTGGATATTATTTTTGCACAAGAAACTCATGTACAGAGATAGGATGAAAATCGCTTTTTTAAATTGTGGAAGGGACCTTTATATCATTCTTTATCAATAAATAAAATTAGAGGGGTAACTATTTTTGTTAACTCTAAAATCCCTTTTGTACATTTTAATATTGTTACTGATTTGATTGGAAGATATTTAATTGTCATTGGTTTGCTATGTGGTCAAAAGGTAGCTTTGGTGTGTGTTTATGCACCTAATCTAGAAAGTCCTGAATTTTTTAAGAAGCTATTTTCTGCATTCCCGAATCTAAATGAATATAAGTTGATTATGGGCGGTGACTTTAACTGCTGCCTTAACCCATCAATTGACAGGTCATCAACCAATCTATTGCTTCCTAATAAAGCGGCGACTTGTATTAATTCTTTTCTATTAGAATATGATTTGATTGATATTTGGAGATATAAGCACCCTAATGATAAAGATTTTTCTTTTTTTCACATGTACATCATAAATAATCAAGAATTGATTATTTTATTCTCGATACACAATTGCTGTATTCCATTGCCAATTGTACGTATGATGTCATTGCATTGTCAGATCACGCACCTATGAAATTAACTGTGAGGCTTTCCGATAATATTTTGAAAATGTCACAGTGGAGACTGAATCCCATATTGTTACAAGATCGAACTTTTCTTAGTTTTATCAAGGTGCAAATATCTTTATTTTTTGAACTTAATACAACTGAAGGCATGTCAAATTTGGTTATACGGGATATGATGAAATCCTTTCTTAGGGGACAGATAATTTCATATTCAGTAGGTTCAAGAAGGAAAACCAAAGCGGAACTTTTAGTGATTACTAATAAAATTAAAGAAGTAGATAACGTGTATTCAGTAAGAACTAGTGAAGATCTATATAAAGAAAGGGTTGAACTCCAAACACATTCCCCATTGAGCAGCAACTTTTAAAATCCAAAAGTCAATTTTATATACATGGTGATAAATCAGGTAAATTGCTGGCTGGTCAGTTGAAGGCAAATATGGTCAGAAGATAGATTTTGAAAATATGTAGCAAGATAGAACAGAAACATTAGATCTTCATGAAGTTAATAAGATATTTATGGATTTCTATTCTAATCTTTATAAATCTGAATTTTCTGATAATACTATCTTTATGAATAGATTTTTGCAAAAATTAAATATACCTATTCAAGATATTAACACATTAGATGTGCCTATTAAACAAGAGGAAATAGCTCGGGCTATATCATCTATGCAACTAGGGAAAGCTCCAGGACCAGATGGATATACAGTGGAATTTTGTTAGACTTTTACTGAAATGCTTACATCACATCTATGTCAAACTTCCACTGATTCTATATCCTCCGGAAATCTCCCAAAAACTTTTCATGAGGCACCAATCTCATTGATTCCTAAAAAAGGAAAAGATCTATCTGAATGTGCCTCTTATAGACCAATTTCCTTATTGAATGTGGACTTTAAAATTTTCTCTAAAATTCTGGCTAATAGGCTTGAGAATATTTTGCCTACTGTTATTTCAAATGATCAAACTGGATTTATTAAAAATAGGTATTCACGCTTTAATACTTGAAGATTGTTAAATATTATTTATTCTCCCTCATTTAAAGAATCTGAATTTATTGTCTCTCTTGGCGCAGAGAAAGCCTTTGATAGGGTGGAATGACCTTATTTATTTCAGGTTTTGGAAAGATTTAATTTTGGTCCGGGATTTATTTCCTGAATCAAACTGATCTATCAAGCCCCGATGGCTGCGGTTATAACTAACAATCAAAAATCTCCTTATTTTAGACTGTATAGAGGAACCCGTCAGGGTTGTCCTCTTAGTCCTTTATTATTTAATTTGGCTTTAGAACCACTTACTATTGCTCTTAGGGAATCCAACTCTGTTCAGGGTATTAAGAGTGTGGATAAAGTACGTAAGGTTTTGTTGTACGCAGTTGATTTTTTAGTTTACATTTCAGACCCTAGGAAATCTATTCCTTCTATGTTATCCATATTTACTGAATTTACTATTTTCTCTGGATATAAGTTAAATTTACATAAAGTGAATTATTTCCTATTAATAACTATTTGTATCAATATGATCAAATACCTTTTAATATTGCTAAAAATTATTTTACCTACCTTGGTATTAAAATTACTAAAAATTTTAAAGATTTATATAACTACATACTTTTCTTCCTTTAATTGAATATACACAACAAATGCTTTCCAAATGGTCGCCTATGACGATGTTGTTAATTGGTCGAATAAATGCTATAAAAATGACAATTTTACCAAAATGTTTATATACGTTTCAAGCTGTTCCTTTGTTCCGAAAACCCTTTTTGATAGAATAGATTCTATGATCTTGTCATATATCTGGATTAATAAGAGCTCTAGAGTGTGTAAACTTTTACTGCAAAAATTAAAAAAAGATGGTGGCTTGGCTTTACCAAACTTTAGATTCCATTACTGGGCAATTAATATTCGTTATATTAGTTCTTGGATTCACTGTATAGATATACAGGACTGTCCTTCATGATTGGACTTGGAGAAGAACTCAGTAAATGGATTGTCTTTGACTTCTTTATTGGGAGCTCCTCTTCCCTTTTTGCTTTCTAAGATTGGTAGACAAGATCTTAGTCCCACTGTTAGACATACAGTAAAAATTTGGTTTCAGTTTTGCAGATCTTTTGACTTAAATAACTTTGTTCTTTCTAGTAATATCCATTTTAACTGTTTTTTTAAACCATCAATTTTAGATAAGGGCTTTTTAACATGGAAAACCAAGGGAACAAAAACTTTTCTAGATTTGTTTTTAGGGGATTGTTTAATGTCTTTTTTGCAGCAGGTGGACAAATATGATTTATCTAATGCACAATTTTTTAGATATTTACAAGTTAGGAATTTTTTATGCGATTTGTTACCAAATTACCCATTTGCTCATTCACCAAATATGATAGATGTTACCTTTCAGCTTAAACCATTCCAAAAAAGATTGATAGCCATCATATATAAACGTCTATTGAATTTACAGATGATGTCTAATGATAAGGTTAAACGTGCTTGGGAATTGGAACTTCAAGAGTCACTTTCAGATAATCTGTGCCCGTCACTCCTTGATTCAGTTCAAGGTAGTGCACAGGGCGCATATGTCAAAAGATAAGCCAGCGCATATTTTTCCTAATAAAAATCCTACCTGTGATAGATGCAACACTGAGGTGGCCACCTTAACTCATATGTTTTGGTCCTGTATAAAGTTAAATAAATTTTGGAGAGATGTTTTTAGAATGTAATAAAAAGTCATAGGTCTGGACCTACAACCTAATTCATTTATGGCAATCTTTGGAATTATTTCAATGGAAGCAGGAAACGTTCCTGCTTCCGCTCAACGTGTGATAGCTTTCTCAACTTCTTTGGCTAGAAGAGATATTCTATTGTACTGGAAGGATCCCAATCCACCTATTGTTTTCTTTTGGTTCTCCTCGTTATGTCTTGTTTAAGTTTGGAGAAAATAAAGAGTCGGACGTTTGATACATCTTTTAAATTTGAGCAAACTTGGTGACCAGTATTTTCGTATGATCTAATTCTTTTTACTTTTCCAGTAATTTTTTTTTCTTCTTTGCGAAGTTTTGGATTTGACTAGAAGGATTTTTCCTTTTTTTAATTGTATCCTCAAAATGGACTGCCAAGTCCCTTTTTTTTTGTTTTAGGTTAGTTTAGTGTTTTTTTTTCCCTCAATAACAGAAATCTTGAGTCTTTTTTTTCTATGAACTGTTAATGGGAGAAGTGGTTCTTTTTTCTCTTTATATTAGCTTAATACTATATATGATTTTGACAGTGTGTATTCCTCTCTTTGTTTGTATTATTATTGAAATATGTATTTGAGATAACCTGTCCTCTGGTTTATATTTATCCTTATCCTTTTAAATCAATAAAGAAAGATTGAAAGAGAGATGTTCCCACAATCTATGGACTCACTTTCAGGGGCCCTTCATCTCATGTTCTCGATATTTATTTCTTTTTTTTTAATTCTTTCTTTCTTTTTCTATCTGCACAGTTTGTTATCTTTTGCATAATAGTTGAAAACCCAAGTTGGTACAGTCTTTCATTGATTCTATTATGGTTATTATTCTAATATGGATTTATTGAGTATGCCCCCAAGAAAATGTACTTTGAACTTTGAAACATTGGAATCTCCCATTGTCTTCATTCATTTCAAATGCAGATGAAGTTTGGTTATTTATTATTAGGGCATATCCCAGTTTAATGTAAAACAATCTCCAAAATTATTTGCAGCTCTATTTCTAGAAGCTGCAAAGAATCATAGAGTAGCAGGTTGGAGATACATCCCTACAAAGGGTGAGGCACTCCTTCCCTCTGCTAGCCTGCAAGACACCCTTGGGCAAGGTGTAGCACTTGCTTAGCCCCCTGATCAGGATCACATGAAGCCATGGGAACAGGTGGTGGCTGGTCATATGAGCAGCCAGTGCATATCACAAGTCCTGGTTAGGCGACCACTGACTCCAGGCAATCTTTGAGGAGTATTGATAATGGCTGGGGTCACCTGTCTTGTAGAGACATTGCCCAGAAGAGGGCAATGACAAACCACTTCTGTAGAAAAATTTCTCAAGAACAATCATGGTCACAGACCACGATCGTCTGCGTCATATGACCCAGCACAACAACACATAGTGATGATGATGATGATGTAAAGAATCAATGCTTAATGTTCCAAAAGTGCACAGCACATCAATATATTACCAATACAAATAAATTGTCACATCCTTTGTAACATCTTTTCGCACAGAATAATAAAAAAATATGAATGGATGAGGGAAGACAGAAATTCAAAATTTGCATACATATCAGAGTGGTTGGCATCCATCTGTCTCGAAAGACAATTGGTGATGATGATCATTATCACAAGCCCTGGGTGGAAGGTATGGAGATCCTGAGGTGCCCAGTCGTCAAGATCCCCCTCTCGGCCTCACAAGTGTAGTCCAAAGGAAAGCTAATGATGCAATGCGTTTGGTACCAGCTTGGCTGCAGGAGCTGCCAGAGGGATGTTCAAAGATGTCCAGCCACTTTAGGGGCTCCACTCCGGATTTGTTGTCTGGTTTTATTCCTGTAGCATTTGTCTCTCCCGGGGCTGCTCACAAGGCTATTTACCCTTAACTGGGTAATTACAGTCAATCAAAGAATTCTGTGGGTGTAATTTCCTGGGTTGTTGCATTGTGTTGGTGGACTGAAAGCACCAGCAATAATTGCATATTTGCATTCAATTGTACAGAGTACAAATTTTAATATATTCTGATGCTAGGTCATTCACCTGAAAGATAGCAAGCTCAAGGGCATGTTATCGAGACAATACCTTCGGCCCCAATGTCAGTGAAACAAGAGAGCCGATTATTGACTGGAGTAAGCAGGGTCGAGGATACACCACTCTCTTTAACAAAGGGTGGAAATGGTTGAAAGCTTCAAATTCCTAGGTGTAAATAGTATCAAAAGCTTTTTCTGATCCAACTCTGTAAAGGCTGATTTATACTTGCCTGTACCGGCTACGCTATAGGCCTGCCTGATTTATACTTTTGCATAGTCCTACGCCGCGGCGAGCATGTGTAGTTGTGTCTGTGTCACTCTGCAATTCACCGCCAAAACGCTAGTTGGCAGTATGGTTTCTATGCCACTGTGTTGAGTTTCTTCGTGAGAGACATGGACGAGGAAATGCATTTCAAATATTTTCGGATGTCGGCAGGTAGGTTTGACGATTTGGTTCATCGTCTCCAACCATTTATTTCGCATCAGTGTACAGACACGGTGGAGAAAACCAACCGGAAATGCGATGCTACCAAGCAGACCAATCACAGTTGTTGCAGTCTGCGTCGCTGCGACGTGTGAGTTACATTTTTGGGGAGGTTCACATCACCCTACGGCATAGGGTACGCGGTACCTACAGCGTACATTTGACGTACAAATAGAAATCAGCCTTAATACTATTGCCAAGAAAGTACAACAGTACCTCTGCTTCTTCAGAAGGCTGAGGAAATTTGGCAAGTCCACAATCACCATTACCAATTTTCACAGGTATACCATAGAAAGCATCCTATCTGGATGATCCATAGCTTGATATGGCAACTACTGTGTCCAAGACTGCAAGAAATTGCAGAGAGCTGTGAAAGTGGATCAGTCCAGCACAAAAGCTAGTCTCCCCTCCATTAACTCTGTCTCCCCTTCTCACTGCCCCTCATATTTCCTTTAAAATTACCTCCTTTCACCTTAAATGCATGCCTTCTTGGTATTAAACATTTCAACCCTGGGATAAAAAAAAACACTGACTGTCTATTCTGTCTATGCCTCTCATAATATTATAAATCTCTCTCAATTCCCCCCTTTGCCTCTGCCGCTCCAGAGAGAACAACCAAGTTTGTCCAACCTCTCGGCAAAGAAAATGCCCTCTAATCTGGGCAGCATCCTTGTGAACCTCTTCTGCACTCTCTCTGAAGCCTCGGCATCTTTCCTATCATGGTATGACAAGAACTGTCTGCAAAACTCCAGATGCAGCCTAACTAGTGTTTTATAAAGCTGTAGCATAACTTCCTAACATTTTAACTCAACTATCCTATGAACCTGTGTAGCCACTTTCAGGGTGCTATGAAGGTAGACCACAGGACTCCGCTGCTTCTCAACACTGTCAAGGGTCCTGCCCTTAGCAGTGTACTGTCTCCTTGCATTTAATCTACCTAAGTGTAACACTTCACATTTCTGTCCCCATAGGTGTAATTGATCTATTTCCTGTTGTATCCTTTGACAGTCATCTACACTATCCACAATAGTACCAATCTTCATATCATCTGCAAACTTACTAACCTACCCATCAACATTTTCATCCAGGTATTTATATACATCACAAACAGCAGAGTTTGCAGTATATGTCCCTGAGGAACACCACTGATCACAGACCTCCAGCTAGAACATGTCCCTTTGACCACCACCCTCTGGCTTCTGTGGGCAGGTCAGTTCTGAAGCTATATAGCCAATTTACCATTGATCCCATGCATCTTAATCTTCTAGATGAGCCTCCCATGAGGGACCTTGTCAAACACTTACTAAAATCCATATAGACAACATCTGCAGCTCTACCTTCTTCAATGAGCCTCATCATCTTGTCAAAAAGCTCAATCAGTAAGACACAACTTACCCCACACAAAGCTATGATCATTCTCCTTAATTAAGCCATGGTTTTCCAAATGCTGATAAAGCCTATCCCTCAGAATTCTCTCCAGTAACTTCCCTGTCACTGACGTCTCTCACCAGTCTATAGCTTAATGTATGACCACCCCCCATTAGCGCTATGTATTGCTCTGTTGTCTGCACATGCACTGTTGGCGATGTATGTGCATTGTTCTCTCGCTTGCTGCAATGTGAATGCACCAGTTAGAGCCAACTCCCACACGTGTGCCGGAATTTAGCATAAATGTAGTTGTGCACAGACACAACAAATTGGCGATGTGGATGAATCTGAATGTCAGAGAATATCATCAACTGCACTGACAGTTAAGGGACAAAACAGCGAGAGTTAAACAGCAGAAGAAGGCTGTCACAGACACCAACAAACATGTGAGTACAAGGCATAGTAACAGTGAATGACGTGCTGAATTTAAAATGAAAATAACATGGTGATGGCTTCAGACAGGAAAGTTGATGAATTTGATAGCACTAATGAAGGCTGGGAGTCGCATATGGGAGGGTTGAACTATATTGTAATGCAAACAATGTGCAGGAGCAAAAGAAAACCCCTACACTTCTTAGCTTAGATGTTCAACAAATTGTTGCAATTTTGCAAAATCACTTTTGGAAATAGCTGAGAGATTTAGATTTTACAAAAGGAACCAGTCAAAAGATGAAAACCTTTCTGAATGCATTGCAGAACTGCACAAACTTGCACAGTACTGTGACTTCAGATATGAAATTTCTGATGCATTAAGGGACAGGCTTGTATGTGACATGCATGGTTAGAACATTGAAAAGAGGCTACTGGCAGAAAGAGACCTAACCTTAGAGTGGGTATTGATCATTGTAATATCATTAGAGACTGCAGAAAAGGATGCAGCAGAACTGCAGAAAAGGGGGTTAGGATGTGAATTGCATAAAGTGTCCCTGCTGGTGCAAAAAGCTAAAGATGTTATTGATGTGGCAAATACTTCTATGATGCAAATGACTGCTGATTCAAAGAAAAAGTCTGCAGAAAATGTCACAGACTAGCTCACATAGAGAGAGTGTGCAAGGCAGACAAAAAGCACAACTGAGTGAAAAGTCTCAAACACACAATTAAGCAAATGCATAAAGTTACCAAATGTAAGACAGAATCAGACAACATAGAGTCTGACAAAGGTGAACTGTCATGTCTAGAACTACATAGTATTACTGAAGCAGATCATGATATTATATAGATCACAATCGGTATGTCTGGTGTAAAATTGAAAATGGAGCTGGATACAGGGTCAGCTTTGTCCATAATTCCAGGGGCTGACTACAACAGACTGTTTACTAAAATACTGGTAGAGAAGACCTCAGTGAAGCTAAAGTCCTACACAGGCAAAAGAGTATCTCCAAAAGGCAAACTGAAGATAAATGTGATATTCGGAGGCCAAACACAGCAGTTAGAGCTTTATGTATTGAAAAGTGAAGAGCCAGCACTTTTTGGACATGTATGATTGAGAAAAATCCAACTAGACCAGTACTCAGTCAAAGCCCTCAGTGTGGCATCAGCAGGCAACTGCAGCCTAAATGATAGCACTAACCAGAGACCATCACAGCCGCCTATTAATAAACACAAGATACTTGAGAAAGGGATAGATAAGTAGATTGAAGACTTGGCTAAAAACTGTTCAGGGTGCCAAGAAGTCAAAATGCACACTCACAGGCACTGTTACACCCAGGGGAGTGGCCGTCTTTACCATGGCAAAGAGTACATATTGACTTTGCTGGGTCATTCATGGACTCCGTGTTTCTGATTGCTGTGGATGCTCATTTGAGGTGGCCAGAGGTTATACCAATGAAGTCAACCACCTCAGCAAAGACTGCCTCCGCTCTGAGGACTATCTTTACCAGAAACGGCTTTCGAAAATAAATTGTGAGTAACAATGGACCACAATCCACATCAGAAGAATTCTAACTGTTCATGAAGAAAAATGACAACTGATATTTCAGGTCATCTCCTCACCACCCAGCAATGAATGGGTTAGTCGAGAGGTTTATCAAACTTTCAAGAAGTCCATTAAAACTAAGGTCAAGGAGGACATTTTTCTAAAACATAGGGTGGACAACTTCCTGTTTGTGTAATGGAACTCTGTTCATGCGATGACAAATCAAACACCTGCAATGCTGTTCATGAACAGGAATCTGAGATCTCACATAGTCCTCTTGAAACTAGCTCTGTGGAGGGAAGTGCAGAATAAACAGTTCAGCCAGTTGCCAAGTGAAGCAGGAAGGAGCTTCGAGATTAGATTGGAAGTCCTAGCACATGATTACTGAGAAGACAAGTGGACACACAGTAGGATAACTACAAGAACTGGACCACTGATGTACACAGTGGATGTTGGAGATCAGACATGGAGATATCATGTGGACCAGATACTGGGTGCTCAACTGAAGAACACACCTGAGCCAATTGCATCCAACAAGACGAATACACTACAGTCACTGGAATTACCTCTTGGTGATGAAGTCACTAACAGCAACGTGACACAGGAAACCTACCAAACCAGATGCCAGTCCACAGGTCCAGAGACGTAGCCAGACTGTTGTTATTGACAAGACACCTGCCAAACTTGATGCCACTCCACAGACCAGAGGTGAAACCCCGAAAGAAGCAGAGCGCCACCCAAAAGACTGAACATTTAGAACTGTGAAATTAGTTATGGGCTGTTACAGTGAAAGCATGTTTATTTGGAATAGGGGTCTATGAAAGAGAAATTGAATGGTTTGTGCATATACAGTTTTATGTTGCATTAATCTAAAGGGGGAGGAAGTGTAATCTATGCATCTATTTCTTTTATAGCAGTGACCCTCTCCTTAGCACTATGTATTGATCTGTTGTCTGAGCATGCACTGTTGCTCTCTCACTAGCTGCAATGTGAATACACCAGCTAGAGCTGACTCCTGCGTGCATGCCTTTATTTCATATACATGTAGCTGTGCACAGACACAACATATACAGTGGTACTAGAAAGTTTGTAAACCCTGCAGAATAGACAATAGGCAATAGATAATAGGTGCAGGAGTAGGGCATTCAGCCCTTCCAGCCAGCACCACCATTCACTGTGATCATGGCTGATCATTCACAATCAGTACCCTTTTCCTGCCTTCTCCCCATATCCCTTCATTCCATTATCTTTAAGAGCTCTATGTCACTCTTTTTTGAAGGAATCCACAGAATTGGCTTCTGAGGCAGAGTATTCCACAGAACCACAACCCTCTATGTGAAAAAGTTTTTCCTCAACTCCGTTCTAAATTGTCTACCCCTTATTCTTAAACTGTGGCCTCTGGTTCTGGACTCCCCCAACATCGGAAACATGTTTCCTGCCTACAGCATGTCCAATCCCTTAATAATCTTATATGTTTCAATCAGATCCCCTCTCATCCTTCTAAATTCCAGTGTATACAACCCCAGTTGCTCCAATCTTTCAACATATGACAGTCCCGCCATCCCAGAAATTAACCTCGTGAACCTGCGCCGCACTCCCTCAATAGCTAGAATGTCCTTCCTCAAATTTGGAGACCAAAACTGTACACAATACTCCAGGTATGGTCTCACCAGGGCCCTGTACAAGTGCAGAAGGACCTCTTTGCTCCTGTACTCAACTCCCTTTGTTATGAGGGCCGACATGCCATTAGCTTTTTTCACTGCCTGCTGTACCTGCATGCTTACTTTCAGCGACTGATGAACAAGGACACCTAGATCTCGTTGTACTTCCCCTTTTTCTAACTTGACACCATTCAGATGGTAATCTGCCTTCCTGTTCTTACCACCAAAGTGGATAACCTCACATTTATCCACATTAAACTGCATCTGCCATGCATCTGCCCACTCACCCAAACTGTCCAAGTCACCCTGCATTCTCAGAACATCCTCCTTATATTTCACACTGCCACCTAGCTTTGTGTCATCTGCAAATTTGCTAATGTTACTTCTAATCCTTTCATCTAAATCATTAATGTATATTGTAAATAGCTGCGATCTCAGCACCGAGCCTTGCGGTACCCCACTAGTGACTGCCTGCCATTCTGAAAAGGACCCGTTAATCCTTACTCTTTGTTTCCTGTCTGCCAACCAATTTTCTATCCATGTCAGTACCCTACCCCCAATACCATTTGCTCTAATTTTGCACACTAATCTCCTATGTGGGACCCTATCAAAGGCTTTCTGAAAGTCCAGGTACTCTACATCCACTGGTTTTCCCATGTCCATTTTCCTAGTTACATCCTCAAAAAATTCCAGAAGATTAGTCAAGCATGATTTCCCCTTCGTAAGTCCATGCTGACTCGGACCTATCCTGCCACTGCTATCCAACTATGCTGCTATTTCATCTTTTATAATTGATTCCAGCATCTTTCCCACCAATGTTCTCTATTTCTGCATACATATAACCTAAAATGTGATCAGATCTGCATGCAAGTCCTAAAACTAGATAAAGAGAACCCAATTAAATAAATAACACCAAAAACATTCACTTGTTCATTTACTTATTGAGAAAAATGATCCAATATTACATGTTGAAAAAGTATGTGTACCTTTGCATTCAGTGGTGTGTGGCCAAGTGGTTGAGGTGTTGGACTAGAGATCTGAAGGTCGTGAGTTCGAGCCCTAGCCAAGGCAGTGTGTTGAGTCCTTGAGCAAGGCACTTAACCACACACTGCTCCAGTCCACCCAGCTGAAAAATGAGTAAATGGGTACCAGCAAAAAATGCTGGGGGTTAACCTCGCGATAGACTGGTGTCCCATCCGGAGTGGCGAGGATGGGGGGAGTCTCATACTCTCAGTCGCTTCACGCCATGGGAACTGGCATAAGCACCCGCCTGATGAGCCTATAAGGCTCGGGACAGACTTCAACTTTAACTTGAACTTTTGCATTCAGTAACTGGTGTGACCCACTTGTACAGCAATAACTCCAACCAGTAACTGTTGATCAATCAAGCACGTCGGCTTGGATGAATTTTAGGCCATTTCTCCTTACAAACTGCTTCAACTCTGGGATGTTGGTGGGCTTCCTTGCATGAACTGCTTGCTTCAGGTCCTCCCACAACATTTCTATGGGATTAAGGTCAGGACTTTGACTCAGCCATTCCAAAACATGAAATTTCTTCTGCTTTAACCATTCTTTGGTAGACTGACTTGTGTGTTTAGGGTCATTGTCTTGCTGCATGACCCACTTTCTCTTGAGCTTCAGTTCACTGACGGATACCCTGATATTTTCCTGTAGAATTTTCTGGTGCAATTCAGACTTCGCAGATCCATCAGTGATGGCAAGCCGTCCTGGTCCCAAGGCAGTAAAGAAGGCCCAAACTGTGATGCTGCCATCACCATGTTTCACAGATGGGACAAGGTTCTCATGCTGGAATGTAGTGTTTAGTTTTTACCAAACATTATGCTTCTCTTTTAAGCCAAAACGTTCTATTTTTGACTCATCCGTCCACCAAACATTCTTCCAATAGCCTTCCGGCTTATTCACATGGTCTTTAGCAAACTTTAGACAGGCAGCAATGTTTTCCTTGGAGAGTAGTGGCTTTCTCCTTGCAACCCTGCCATGCACACCATTGTTGTTCGGTGTTTGTTTATTTATTTATTTCTTCTTCTTTTTTTATAAAATGTATTGCATTGACTTGCTGCTGTTAAGTTAACAAATTTCACAACACTGCTGATGATAATAAACCTGATTCTGTTTTCCTGATGGTAGACTCATGAACTCTGACATGAGTCAATGCAAGAGAGGCCTGTAGCTCCTCAGACGTTACCCTGGTTTCTTTATGACCTCCTGGAATATTACATGCCTTGCTCTTGGAGTGATTTTTCTTGGTCGACCACTCCTGGGGAGAGTAACAACGGTGTTGAATTTCCTCCATCTGTACATCATCTGCCTGACTATGGATTGGTGGAGACCAAACTCTCTAGAAATGGTTTGTATCCTTTTCCAGACTGGTGAGCAACAACTTTTTTTCTGAGGTTCTCAGAAATCTCCTTTGATTGAGGCATGACACACTTCCAAAAACCAGTGTAGTGAAGATCAGACTTCGATAGTGAAGACCCAGGTTTATGTTCTTCAAATACAGCAGGGCCTCCCACCCTCACACTTGATTGTCATCCCATTGGTTGAAACAGCTGACTCTAATTTTGTCTTTAAATAAGCTGATAGTACTAGAGATTCACATACTTTTTCCAACAATTACATGTAATGTTGGGTCATTTTTCGAAATAAATAAATGAACAAGTATAATACTTTTTGTGTTATTTATTTAATTGGGTTTTCTTTATTTAGTTTTAGGACTTACATAAAGATATGATTACATTTTAGGTCATACTTATGCAGAAATAAAGAAAATTCTAAAGAGTTCATAAACTTTCTAGCACCTCTGTAATTTCCAGAATTATCCCTGGCTCCCTTCTTGACAAATAGGCAGAAGATGCAAATACTTGAGAATACGTATCACAGGCTCAAGGTTAGTTAAACCCCACTATTATGGTTCCCTGGTATATGATAGACTCTTGGCCTCTCAGACAACATTGTCTTAGCCTTTGTATCTTATTAATCTACCTGTCATGCACTCCCTCTGTGACTGTAACACTGTATCTGTATTTTTTTTATTGTTTTCCAATTTTTACTGTCTCAATGTAGTTATGTAGTATTATAAAATGATCTTCTGGATGACATACAAATAAAAGCTTTTCATTGTACCTCAGCACAAATGGCAATAACATTAATACAATTAACAATAAGCATCTATTCTTTCTCTACATAGATGTCACTCAAGCTAAGGATTACATCATTTTATGCTCTTCCATCTTCCATAATGTTTTGGTGATATTTAAAGATTAAAGTTTGCAAAAGTCATACTAAAATAGACTTCACTGAGAAATAAAGCATATTAAACAATTGGAAAGTTAAAAGTTAGAAAATAAAATTAAACTACTATAGTTGTTAAAAGTGTAAGATATGGATAAGAGCACTGCAAAAGAGTTAGGAAGCACCTATGGTGGAAGAAACAGATTGATGCTGAGATGCATCCTAGGATGTGCTGGGACACATCATCAGTGATGTAACTTGGGCTCACTGGGTGTTTTGGATCTTTCAACATCAGGCACTCTCACCCAGCCGCCCCAGCCAGGGCTTGTGGCCCAGCAGCATTGGTCCACAGGTCACACCTCTTGATTCATAACCATCTGTAGACTTGCTCAGCAGCCTCAGTGATGGTCCAGATGGCTCTTTTCTTTGCAGCACCCATAATGCCAAGGAGAAAGTATGTTCTGGACAGCGAGCAGTAAGCAAAATCTCTACACCCCACCTCCATAGGCTAGCATCGTTCCCTCCACTCATATCTCTGGCTCTGCTCTACCAGTTCTTGTATTTGGCTTTCTTATGCTCAAACACCTCCTGAATCTGGTCTTCCCAAGAAACTGTCAGTTCTACCATGACCACCTGCTTCATGATTTCTGACAGAATGACCTTATCAGGCCTCAGGGAGGATGATATGATGAAGTCGGGGAACTCTAATTGCTTGACAAGATTGACTTTCAGCTGCCAGTCAGACGCCGTAATGAGCAAGCCTGCTGGGGAATTGGTGCAAGGTTATGGTTGGTCTCCAGCTTTGACAATGGCTGTGAGCTTTCTGTTTTGATGGAGGTGCCTATTATTGTTAATTGCTGAGGAGATACATTCTTCTGCTGCCTTCAGTTGTCCTAAGATCTCTCATCAGCAATTCATGAAATCTACCAACTTGCAAAACAAAAGAATTAGGAATTGCGAAGTCAATCATATGAAGATCATTTTTATTTGATTCCATCATTCTTGGAATATTATATTGCCAATTTGTCATTACACTTTAAAACATGTCCAGTATTACTTCTCAGCTATTAATCCCACACTAGGAAAAGAAACATTCTTGACATTTGTTCTTTATTTGTTCTCTATTATTTGAATTTCTGTCATTGTATCCTACTGGACTAAGAATATAATTTGATGTTTGCTTTTCCTGTTGCATTACGCCTCTTCCAGATCTCCACTAGCATCACTTGAATGTACATTTTGAGCTGAAAAATATCTGTCTAAAAGAAATTCCGCTTCATTGCCTGAACTTGCACAACCTCTCTTTTCTTTCCACTTTTTTATCTGCCACTGATCTTGTTCTTCTACTCTGTCCTTGTTTTCCTTTCACTACAGCAATTTCTCTATGCAGTAATATTTCATTTTTGCTGAGCATTTACTTTAATATTTCGGACTGATTTGTTTGTTTTCTTGCTCTGACTCTCGAACCCCATTTTCTCTAACACCTTGCTTTGTCTTATTTAACTCAAAGGCAGTGAATTACAAGGATAACGATTCAGTCAAAAATCGATATTTAAAAAAATTATTCATCAATGAATACAACAGACACTACTTTCGCAAAGAGAGCAATAATAACGAGAAAAGTAACAATTACCGTGGCAATACGTTCATGGAAAATTTCGATGATTATATTCACTAGTGTAACGTATGTGACGGCAAGCACATCCAATATGCCAAAAATATATGCATAAAATGGCAGTCAGAATGCTCTTGAATGACTTTACATACAACCTCCATCAGCTGGTTGATGCAGATGGTTATTTGAATACAATTGACCAAACCAGAACCATATTTCTCACAGCAGTAAACTAGAGCAATAGACACAAAATGCTGGAGGAACTCAGCAACAGGCAGCATCTCTGGAGGGGAATAATGAGACAACAGTTCAGGCTGAGATCCACCATCAACACTGGGAAACAAGAGGGCAGAATAAGAAGGAGTGAGAGGGGAAGGAATACAAGCTAGAAGATCTGATTGACAGCATATTCCCCCCCTCCACAGACGATGTCTGACCTGCTGAGTTCCTCCAGTACTTTGTTTGTGTCACACAAGCTGCAGGTGACAGGTGAGGGGACGGCTGGTGAGTGAAGGAGGGCAGATAAAGTAAGAATCTAGAAGGTAATAGGTGGAAGAGGATGAAGAAGGAGGAATATGATAGGAAAGGACAGTGGAACATGGAAGAAAAGGAAGGAGGAGGGGCACTAGTAGAAGGTGATGAGCAAGTGAGGGGAAGAGAAAAGCTGAGTGGTTAACCAGAATGGGGAATGGAAAAAAAAAGAGGAGAGAGGCGAGAGAAATTACCAGAAATTGGAGAAATTAATGTTCATACCATTGATTTTGACCTCATCGTGGCAGTAGAAAAGGTCATAGACCAACATGTCAGAATGGGGATAGGAAGTAAAACTCAAATGAGTAGCCATTCTGAGATCCAGTCTTCAATAGGTTTCAATAGGTACATTTAATGTCAGAGAAGTATATACAATATACATCCTGAAATTCTTTTCCTTCGCAAACATCCACGAAAACAGAGGAGTGCCCCAAAGAATTTGTGGTGGACTGAGTAAATTTCCTTCCGGACTTCCCCCTCATCTTATTTAGGCTTCTAACCCTTCCTTTCCAGTCCTGATGGAGGATATTGAAGAAATAACAGGCAGGATAGACAAAGGAGAGTCGGTGAATGTTGTTTACTTGGATTTTAGGAAGGCCTTTGACAAGGTGCCGTACCTGGAGGCTACTTTACAAGATAAAGGCCCATGGTATTCCAGGGAAAATACTAGCATGGATAGAAGATTGACTTATTGGCAAGAGACAAAGATTGGGCATAAAGGGGACTTTTTTGGTTAGCTGCTATTAATGGTGGTGTTCCTCAAGGGTCGGTGATGGGACTGCTTCTTTCATATCATATATCAATTATTTGGATGACGGAATTGATAGCTTTGCGGTCAAGTTTGCAGACAGCACAAAGATAGGTGGATGGGCAGGTAGTGCTGAGGAAGCAGGGAGCCTGCGGAAGGACTTAGACAGATTGGGAGAATGGGAAAGGAATGTGGAGGAAGGGGAGAAGGCAGGAAAATGGGATTGAGAGGGATAATAGATCAACTATGATACAATGGCCAAGCAGACCCAATGAGACGAATGATAGAATATAAGGTAGAGAAGTGTATGGACATGGATTAAAGGCATAGGCTTTTCTTCTAAATAGGGAGAAATTTCAGAGATCAGTTGTGCAAAGAGACTTGAGGGTACTCATGCAGGATTCCCTGAAGGTTAACTTTCAGGTTGAGTCAGTGGTAAGGAAGGCAAATGCAATGTTAACATTGAATTTGGAAAGGACTAGAATGTAAGTGCAAGATGTAATGCTAAGGCTTTATAAGGGATTATTAGAGTATTGTGAGCAGTTTTTGGCCCCATATCAAAGAAAAGATATGCTGACATTGGATAAGGTCCAGAGGAATAGTTCTGCGAATTAAAGGGTTAACATATGAGCAGTGTTTCTTAGCTCTGGGCCTGTAATTGCAGAAGTTTAGAAGAATGGGGGGGGGGCGGTGTGGATCTTATTAAAACCTATCGAATATTGAAAGGCCTCGATAGAGTGGATGTGGAGAGGATGATGTTTCCAATAGTGGGGAGTCTAGGACCAGAGGGCACAGCCTCAAAACAATGGGAAAACATCTAGAACAGAGATGAGGAGGAATTTCTTTCACCAAAGAGTAGTGAATCTGTGGAATCCCTTGCCACAGACGGTGGTGGAGGCCAAATCATTGGGTATATTTTGAGTGGATGTTTATAGGTTCTTGATTATTCAGGGCACCAAACGTTAAAGGGAGAAGGCTGGCGGGGGGTGTTGAGAGGGATAATAAATCTGCCATGATAGAATGGTGGAGCAGACTTGTTGGGCAGAATGGCCTACCTCTGCTCCTCTTTCTTATGGTCCTATGGTCAATACGTTGACTGTTTATTTCTCTTGATAGAATCTCATGTTTAAGAATGAAAATGGAGTGGTCAGTTCGCCTCTAATAAACAACCCTTCTTTGCCTGGCAGCCACCTAACTTATTGTTGTGATAAAACCACCTGTATTTCAGTTGATATTAGACACGAGGAATTCTGCATCTGTTGGAAATCACACATGAAATGCTGGAGAAACTTAGCAGATTGGGCAGCATCTCTGGAGAGGAAGGAACAGTTGACATTTTGGGCAAAGACCCTTGATCAGGACTGGAAAGCAAGAGAGCAGAAGCCAGAATAAGAAGGTAGGGGAAGGGGGAAGGTGCACGAACTGGGCAGGAATAGGTAAATCTAACAGAGTGGGGGAGAGGAGAAAGGGGTCGTCAGGATAAGAGAAAATAGGGTGGGGGAGGGGGAGTGGAAACAGAGGGAAGTGATTACAGGAAATTAGGGAATCTGATGTTGATGTCATCAGGTTGGAAAACAGTACTCCCGTATAAGATACACTGTAGTCTTGGAAATATTTCCAGGATTGGACCTTACTAAGCTGCAGAATGTTCTGAGAACTCTACCTTTCTACAGATGCTGCCTGAACTGTTAAAGGGTTTCCAACATTTTCTGTTTTATCCATTGCAGCATGAGTTTCTGGGTATATCCTGTACCTCTACAGGATCTCCTCTCTACAGAATACTCTGCTTATATCCCTGCAATTCCTGTGTGTGACAAAATCTATCCTTAAGATTAGTTTTCACTCATAGAGTAAGTTCTTTTAACTGCCATATCTATACCTAAAGATTTCCAGATCATGATAACTTCTACTTCAATTTCACTGAAAAGCCACTGATTCTTCAAAGGGAAATAAATAATTGGTCGCAGTTGGATATTCTCAATTATTGACATATACCTAAAGTTTCAAGTTTTTGACATTCTAATTACTTAGTGAATGGCTGCTTGTTCAAACAAGGATCTTGATAGTAGCACATCCAGAAAGCCAGTCCATTGGTCAAGACTAAGTGGGGGAAGACAAATGTTAATTTAATTCATTTAGAGTTACAGTAAGGAACAGGCCCTTCCAGCCTAACGAGCCACACCACCCCATAATGCACCTATGTAACCCTTGCCTAGTCACAGGACAATTTACAATGACCAATTAACTTACTAACCAGTACGCCTTTCGACTGTGGGAGGAAACAAGAGCATCAGGAGGAAACCCACATGCTCAAGGGAAGGATGTATAATTTTAAAGAGAACGCCAGATTTGAACTCCACTCTCTGATGCCCCAGGCTGTAGTAGCGTCACACCAATCAATATGCTACCATGGCAACCCTCACCTGGTTTAACTCCTGGTGTAAATAATTTAGCCAAGGGTTCTTAACTGCTCAGAAATTCAGGCTCTCATAATACTAGGTGGTGGCGTTAGAAGTCTAAAACCTCAAGTAAAACCAGTATCACTCCAATGTGGCAAAAACAAATCTTCAAAAATTTACATGAGATGCTACTTCAGATATTGAAATGTATTCGAAGTGCAAAACAGACTGAGATGCTGTTCCATTGGAAATCTGCAGATTAACATACTCCCTCAGTTGTGGATATAAACTCTTCCTGTACTCTGTTTTAATTGGATTTGTTCCATGGATAATTGTCACTTGAACATTTTAGTCCTCTTTAACTGTCAAATGGAAATTTAAAATTTCTCACATTCCATTTCAGTGCCGCTTAAACTCCTCTTAAAATCCCTTTTTCAGTGTTATATGGCAGTGCCCTGTTAATTTACAATAATATCTCAGTCTCCTGGGACACATAAACCTTTACTGATCTGCTATTTTCAGGTACCTGGCATTTCCAAGATGCATTATTCAATACAATTTTGCCATGCATTTCCACTTAGTTACCTTACATATAAGAGATTATATTAGTAGAAACATTGTGACCCAGTAACAGACCACACACATCACTTGACACAAGCTATCCTCTGGCTTTAAATTTATCTTGCTTCATGACCAGGGAGCTTGAAGATCTTCACTTAGCTCATCTCCTTCATACTAAAACATGAGTATTGGATTAGTTATCATATGCAGAGCTTTGCATTAAAATTGGTCATTGACAAGAACAGCATTCCCAAGAGAAAGCAGTCAATTACATGATCTTAATTACGCATTCTTAATATTCTTCAGAATGCATTTGGTGTGTACCCACACATCTTCCAATTAGCCAGATAATGATGCTAGACTCCACATGGTGGTGTGATTTTGTTTTAAAATATCCTCAATTATCCTGTAAACATTTGTTTTCAGGAACTCTGTAATAATCTTACTTCACACTATAGGATTTTAATAGCCCATGCACTAAACAATCCTACATTGAATCAGCTTGGAATTCAACATATGAATGAATATTTTCTTCAACCTCTGAACAAATTACCTAATTTCAATTATTTTCATTTTCTGAAAACCTGCAGGTATTTCAAATTTTGGCAATTTTATGCGCGTACGCGTACACACACACACACACACCCCTTTTCTATGAATCCTTGCTTCTTTCTTTCCTTTTTCTTACTCTTCAAGATCCTCCATTCTTTTAATTTGCTCTTTTTTTTCATATGTTATCACATTCACTGATTTGCACTATTGCTTTCTCACAGTAATTTAAACAAAATACATCAGGCTCCAGAATTTAATATATTGATTCTTTCATTGGTCCTTTATAAATGAATTAATTTTGATTAGTAGTACGTTATACTCGTTTGACTTTAACTCAATAACAAATTGGTATTTCATTACAAACTAGTTTATATTTGTTGTTGTATGTAGAGCGTAAAGTGCACCCCATGACAGAGTAAGAGAGCCACCTAGTGGAAGAAAAGAGCATTTCAGTTTTAGAACATAATGCATTTGTTCTTATTGACATTCATCCTCATCTGAACATCACTTTTGTTCTTCTCATGCAGTTCCTCAAGTGCTGAGGATGATGTGTACTTCCACTTCTATTCTGAGATAACTGGTGTCTCTCGGTGTCTCTTCGAAAGAAATAGATGGAGCTTGATGGAGCAGGTGGATAGGTCGTCTATGCTGGAGCATTTACATTGGACCTGTTGTGCTCTCAGTGCATGGATTGAAAATCCTAAATGCTGTTCCTTAAAGTTCCATTGATATTTTGAGTGAACATGTGTCAGAGATTTCCAAGAATCAGAGGAAATGATGGACTGTCTCATGAAAGTTTGAGAACATTCCTCAAGCTTTTCGTTCTATAACTTGGTCACCTATCTTTTCCTGTGAAAGAGTTCAGAACAGACATGGGTGCTGGCAGTCTGATATCAGGCATGCAACCAATGTGGCCTGTTTAACAGGGCTGATGGGGTGTAATTGGCCTGGGAGAGGACATTGATATCTATCCTAACATCGCAGATGTTCACTCATCTTTCCAATGTATTTGTAGAAGTTTGTGGACAGTATTGATGATAACAAAATTCTGGAGAAACCCAGGAAGTCAAGGAACATCTAAAAACAAGGATAAGCAATCAATATTTTGAATGAGTGGTTGAGTCCTTGAAATTTACACTATAGGTTGCTTTCAGTGATCAATTCAGTGTTGAGGTGAGTGAAGGTATCCATGCTTGTTCAGGAGCCTGTGGGAATGGAGCTAATTTTCCAAACCAGTGATAAACTATTCCATCAGTGGTGACTAAGTTATGAACTCAATCAAAATGTCGATTGTTTATTTCTCTCTGTAGATGCTGCCTGATCTTCTGAGTTTCTACAGTATCTTGTGTGTTTTACTCTGGATTTCCAGCAACTGCAGAATCTCTTGCATTATGAAGCATTGGTAACATTTTTCTAGTTTATTGAAGTACTTGCAGTATTTAGTTCAGGTCTCAGAAGCATAGGGGAGGACGGGGATCCTTTTTCCTTAAACAAAAAAATTGAAGGTAGTGGTGGATTTCATTGCTTTTGTCTGCCTTAACCAAGTTGATACCCCAAGTTAAGAGAAGTGCTCTATATTTTCCAGAGTCTCACTGAAAATCTTTAGTGTTAAAGAACAGCGTTGTACAACATTGGCAGGTAGATAGCGGACCTTTGTCTTATGGATGTTGAGTGCAAGGCTTATCTTCTTAGATGCTTTATAAAATGGGCTGGTGTTAGATTGAAGCTCAATCTCCAACTACTTACGAATGCAAACCTTGTTTGCAAATTGAATCTTTGTTCTTGAGGTTGGGGTGACCTTGGTTCAGGAACTTAGTCACCACTGATGGAATAGTTTATCACTGGTTTGGAAAATTAGCTCCATTCCCACAGGCTCCTGAACAAGCATGGATACCTTCACTCACCTCAACACTGAATTGATCACTGAAAGCAACCTATGGTGTAAATTTCAAGGACTCAACCACTCATGTTCTCAGTATTATTTATTGTATTTCCACTGTTTGTATTTGCACATTGGTTGTTTGTCAGTCTTTGTTTTTGTGTGCAGTTTTTTTTATTGATTCTACTGCATTTCTGTGTTCTACAGTGAATGCTTGCAAGAAAATGAATCTCAGGGTGGCAAATGCGACAGATATTTACTTTAATAATAAATTTACTTTGAACTTTCAACAAGAAATTTGATTGAGGTGAAATGCAGCACTATGGTGAGAATGGTTCTCAGAAGTGTTAGGTCAAAGACGAAGATTTGTTTCACGCCAGTCACTGAGATTTGAGGAGACGCATGTGACAATGTGCAGTGTCAGACACATTGCTGGTCAGGAATCACATTTGGACCAGATTTGGAAAGGAAAGTATGTTATCTTTCCTCAAGAACACTACTGAACCAGATTCTTCAGAACACTGGTGCACTCAAGATGAAACGAAACAGCAGCCACAATATGTTAATAAATGACTGGTTCACATCGGCCACTCACATTGAAGTTCAAAGTAAATGTATTATCAAATTGCATATATATCACCATATACAACCCTGCGATTCATTTTTGAGCTACCATGCTCAATAAATGCATGAAGAAATAATAACCACAATAGAATCAATGATAAACTGCACCAACTTGGTCATTCAGCTTGTGTGCAAAAGTCATAAACTGTGCAAGTACAAAAAGAAAATAATAATAATAAATAAATAAGCAATATCTATCAAGAATATGACAATTGTCCTTGAAAGTGAGTCCATAGGGAACATTTTAATGATGGGGCAAGTGAAGTTGGGAGAAGTTAAGCCCTTTGTTTCAAAAGCCTGATGGTTGAGGAGTAGTAACTGTTCCTGAACCTGGTGGTGTGAGTCCTGAGGCTCCTGTACATTCTTCCTGATGGCAGCAGCAAGAAGATCCATGACCTGGGTGATGGTGGTCCATAATGATGGATGCTGCTTTCCTATGACGGCACTCCATGTAGATATGTTCAGTGGTGGAAAGTCTTTACCCATAATGGATGGTCTGAGCCATATCCACTACTTCTTGAAGGATTTTCCATTCAATGGCATTCCATACCAGACTGTGTTCCTTCACACACCTATAGAAAGTTGCCAAAGTTTTAGATGTCATGTCAAATCTTCTCAAACTCCTAAGGAAGTAGAGGCACTGCAATGTTTTCTTTGTAATTGCACTTACGTGCTGGGTCAAGGACTGGTCCTCTGAAATGCTATCACCAAGGAGTTTACCGAGCATGTGATCCATCATCATCTGAAGGCCTATCATCATCGAAACCAAGTAAGGAAAACAATTGTTTGGCGCAGTCAGACTCCAATAGTCCAAAAGTCTGTAAAAAATGAGTTTTCAATGATCGGTAATTATCGTGTTCAGGTGGGTGTTCTGATAGGCTCACCACTCTCACAGCCGTGGAGTGGCTGAGCAACACTACCACATAGAAGTACTTGGTTGTCTGCAGAGATTTCTCGAAGCATGAACTGGGCCTTTGCTTGCATGAACCAAGTGATGGCATTTTTCTCCCAAACCTCCAGCAGTTTCAAAGCGACTGCATTTTCAGTAACTCTGGAATCATCCCAGAGCATCAAGGTAACCAATGCAGGCTTTCACAAATAAAACAAAGTGAGGCATTTAACACCGCAAACAACAGGAATTCTGCAGATGCTGGAAGTTCAAGCAACACACATCAAAGTTGCTGGTGAACGTAATTTCGGCCTGACGAAGGGTCTCGGCCTGAAATATCGACTGCACCTCTTCCTAGAGATGCTGCCTGGCCTGCTGCGTTCACGAGCAACTTTGATGTGTGTTGCTTGAAAGTGAGGCATTTTATGGTTTTTTTAAATTACTTTATTTTTAAAAATAAATTGCCTTTTAAACTCACAAGAGCACATAGGTCATCAACTTTTTGCTGTTGATGTTTCTGTAGCAGGCAATTTCTTTTTTATGAGGTCGAGTTGCTAGCTCGACGCTCAACCCCGCAAGGATGGCACAGATAGAAAACGTGCCTGCGGAGCAGACTGGGTTTGAACTCAGGAGCCTTTGCTCCGAAGTCCAGCGCTGATGCCACTACGCCACCAGCCAGCTAGTCATTTTATGCTTAATGAAACCCATAACACATTTATCAAATTCCAAAATATAAACACAAGATCGCGCTAAAAATCTTTACATAACAATGTCATCACAGTTTTAAAGTGAAACCCCAACTCAGTGTTGATGGTTGTGAATTATGTACATTTCTCCCAGTTACATTACCCTACAGGTAACTCAGACTGCAGAAGAGATTAAGGATGTCAGTGAATAATCCAACCAGTTGACCAGCACAGGTCTTTAGCATCTAGCCAGGTACCCTACCTAGGCCAGTTGCTTTCTGTAGGTTCATCCTCCTGAAGGATACTCTTATGTTGGCCTCAGATACTGGAATCACAGGACCATCAGGGATGTGGATGTTCATGAAGGTTCTTTCATATTTTGACACTCAAAGCTAACATAAAAGGCATATGGAAGCGAAGCTTTGTATCACCTATGTCACTTGGTTTCACTTTGTAGGAGATGATAGCATCTAAGCCCTGCCACAGCTGTCGGGCATCCTTCAGTGATTCAAGTTTGGTTCAGAATGCCACTTTGCAAGGGAGATGTATTCCAGAGATTTTACCTGGACTTCTTGTATTTTATTTAGTCGCCAGCTTGGAATGCACTGATTTCGCTCTCAGCACATCACATGGTTCATCGGTGGCTTCCGATTGGGGAAGACTGTCAATGATTTTGTGGGGACACACTCATCTGCAACTCTTTTTATGATGTCCCTGACAATGTGGTGAATTTCTTCAGATCCTCTGTTGAATCCTTTTATGCAACTCTATCCACTGACTTGAAACAAGGCTCCTCTGCCTCTCGCCACCACAATCAATTGTTTGGTCTTTCTGATGTTTAGAGCAAGGTTATTGTAGCAACACCACTCAACAAGCTGATCTGTTTCACTTCTGTATGCCTCCACATCACTATCTGAAAGTCTGCCAACAATAGTTGTGTCATCAGCAAATTCATAGATGGCGTTTGAGCTGTGTCTAGCCACACATTCATGGGTGTAGAGAGAGTAGAGAAGTGGGCTAAGCACTCATCCTTGAGGTGCGTCAAATTTGATTGTCAGCAAGGAGATGGTATTGCTCATCTGCACTGACTGTGGTCTGCTGTTGAGGAAGTCAAGGATCCAGTTGCAGAGGGAGGTACAGGTGCCCAGGTTTTAAATCTTGTTGATTAGAACTGAAAACATATTTGTGTTGAACACTGAGCTGTTATCAATGATGTAGGTATAAGTATTGTCCAGGCTACCCAAGACCAAGTGGAGAAGTACTGAGATTGTATCCACTGTAGTCCTTTTGTGACAAAAGGCAAATTGCAGTGGGCCCAGATCCTTGCTTATGCAGGAGATGGTTCTAGCCATGCCCAACATCTCGAAGCACTTCATCACAGTAGATGTGAGTACCACTGGCAATGGTCATTGAGACAGCTCATCCTCTTGTTCTGGGCCCTGGTATGAACCTCGCCCTTTTTGAAGCAGGTGGGAACCTTCAAATGCAGCAGTGAGAGATTGAAGATGGCCTTGAACTCCCCTGCCAGTTGGTTGGAACAGGTTTTCAGAGTCCTGCCAAATATGCCATTGGGGCCTGTTGCCTTGCAATGCTTCTCCCTCTTGAAAGATGTGCTGATGTCGGCCTCCAATACAGATCACAGAGTTACCAGATGCTGTGGAGATTCGCATGGGAAACTTGCGACTCCACTGCCTCAGATTCTGTTCTCCTACAACCTCCTGTGAAAACCCCCCTCCCAAATGTTCTGATTGCCCAGAAGCGAATTCCCCCCATCATTGTCTTACTCTCCACACAATGACCCTTTGATCAACACATATTGTCCTAGTCTCCTCACCAGCCTTTTGACTGATCTAATCAGCAACCTGACCATCCACTGATCTCTTCATAGCTCACTGATACCAACAACCCGATCTACAACTCAGTCTCCATTTTAACACACTCCAACGTTTCCTCAATCCCAGACAGGAGATTTTACCTGGTGTCAGGCAGTCATCTGTAGGATCAACAACTGGACCCTAGTTATTCATAACCTAGTTAATAATTTGGATGAAGGAATTATATGTAGCATTTCTAATGATTATAGTGACACAACAATGTGGGGAAATAACGTGAGTTCTGAAGACTATCAAAGATGTTTAAAATGTAATTGTCTAAGTGTGAATTAGACAAAATGGGTGAACATGAAAATACATGGCAGATGCAGTTTGATGTCAGGTTGCCCACTTTCATGAAAAAAAACAGAAAGGCAGATTATTACTTGAATGATGATTGAGAAAAGCAAAGGTGCAATGAGTTATCTTGGGTTATCTTGTATGTCAATCACAAAAATCAAGTGTTCTGAAGGCAGGTGGTAAGTTGGCCTCCATTGTAACTATTTTGTTTCCTTTTTGTATTTGCACAGGTTGGTTGTCTGTCCATCTTGTTGGCTGCATTCTTTCATTGATTCTATTGTATTTCTTGTATCTAGTGTGAATGCCCACAAAGTAAATCATAACCTAAAACAAAAATCTAAATAAATCTCAGGGTTGTATATGGTGACACATATGTACTTTCATAATAAATTTACTTTGAACTTTGAACTGTAGGAAGGAGAAGTTGAGGGAACACACTCCACTCTCCATCAAAGGATCAACAATTGAATGTCACAATAGGGTGCTGGGAACAGACCCAAATGCGAGACACAGACACTGAAGTACAAGGAACAGGACTTGACTAGAGTAGGGACGTGACAGGATTTAGACCGGGAGTAGGGACAAGAACACAGACTTGGGCTAGGGAAAGTGGGACCAGGACTAGGACCATGGACTAGGAGACAAGGCTTGGACTCTGAGCCTGAGACTGGACAAGGACCCAGAACCTGGGTCTTGCCTCAGGCTTGGACCCCAGAACCAGGCAAGGACATGACATGGCTTCAGGACAGGATGTGGCTGGGGTCTTGGGTCTTGAGCTTGGCTTGAGGCTGGGATGTTGGGTCTTGAGCTTGGCTTGAGGCTGGGGTCTTGGTTCTTGAGCATAGCTTGATACTGGGGTCTTGGTTCTTGAGCTTGGCTTGATGCTGGGGTCTTGGTTCTTGAGCTTGGCTTGAGGCTGGGGTCTTGGTTTTTGAGCTTGGCTTGGGATCCTCAAGGCTTGGGATCTTGGAGCTTGGCTGCAGGATCCTCGAGGCTTGGGTTCTTGGAGCTTGGCTGCGGGATCCTCGAGGCTAGGGCTCTTGGAGCTTGGCTGCGGGATCCTCGAGGCTAGGGCTCTTGGAGCATGGCTGTGGGATCTTCGACTTGAAATGCAGAGGTTGATAACTCGGAGGCTGGAGCTGAGAGACCAACTGGGAACTGAACATTAACATGGAGCCAGGACTTGTCCTTCGAAAAGCCGGGACTCGTCGTTAACATGACACCAACATGAGACAGGACAGTACATAGACATAGACCCGGGACTTATACTTAGACAAGCCGAGACTCAACCTCTCCACACCAAGATGGGACAGGTCCACCTGTTGGGTAATGACAGAATGGCCAGACTTACCCAACAGAGGCAAAGACAAGACAAGTCCCCCCACAGGGCAACAACAAAACGGCCTGACTTACCCCATGGAGGTGAGGACAAGACAAGACGAGACAGGACTCCCCCACAAGGCAACGACAAAATGGCCTGACTTACCCCACAGAAGTGAAGACAAGAAGAGACAAACACCAAAGAATGACAGACAGTTTCATGTCTGCTTCAGGGTAGCTCCGAGTCTCAGTTCGGCCAGCAACCTCAGCTGGCTACGGAAACAGCCGGATCCCTACCTAGCTTGGAGTAGCTGGCAGCCACACAGCTGGCCCAGGAAACAGCCGAATCCATACCACAAAGACAGCTCCAACTACTGACAGCAAGGCTCCACGAGGGGATGATTACCCAATGCGACCTAAAGATGGCAAGTGGCCGCTCTAGCCTTTCACCTGCAGGTTGCTCCCAGGGGATCTTGACAAAACAAACCAGCAGCCCACAGTCAACCCCAAGGCTACTTGTATTCCAATCCCAAGATGGGAATCAGGTGCCAATGATTAACTCAAACGTAGGACAGCTGGAAGACCCAGAGTCCTGAGTCCACAGACCGGTCCATGAACCGGAATGTGGACTTCATGGACCGGACCATGACATCGGAAGTGTGAGCAGCTTCCAGTTCCTAGGTGTCAAAAACTCTGAAGTTCTATCCTGGGCCCAACTTACTGATGCAATTACAAAAAAGACATGAAAGTGGTTTTATACTTCATTAGGGGTTTGAGGAGACATAGCATATCAGCAAAGACACTCGCAAACTTCTACAGATGTCCGTGGAGAGCATTCTAACTGGTTGTGTTACCATCTGGTATGGAGGGGCCACGGCACTGGAATGGAAAAAGCTGCAGAAAATTGTAAATTCAGCCAGTTCCATCATGGGCACTGGACTCCCTAGCATCAGGAAAACTCTTAAAAGGTAATGCCTTAAAAAGGCAGAATCTATCATTAAGGATCTCCGTCACCCAGGACATACCTTGTTATCATTGCTACCATCAAGGAGAAAGTACAGGAGCCTGAAGGCACACACTCAACTTTTCAGTAACAGCTTCTTCCTCTCCACCAACAGATTTCTGAATGGACAATGAACCCATGAACACTACCTCACCATTCTTTGCTCTTTTTTGCACATATTATTTAATTTAAAATTTAAATTGTATTGTAATTTATAGTTTTTTATTATATATTGCTACGTACTACTACCACAAAGCAACACATTTCACAACATACAGTATGCCAGTAATATTAAGCCTAATTCAGATCCTGGGGTTTAAGACCTGAGCAGAACCAGAAGACAGCAGGAATTTAATGTGTGGGACTACTGGAGCCTGGGACTATTAGGGGGTTGGGGAAGATCAGTGGGAGAATCAGTACCTGAACTAATCAGAGAGAGTGAGGCATGGGGATCAGTGCAGGCCAATCAGAGGGTTGTTGGCAGAAGTATAAGCAGTTCAGGGCTGCTCCACCTGCGTGTGCTGGTGGTGTGGTTAGACAGGCAGTTCGGTAGTCTGGAACTTGGTCCAATGAAATTATCAGTAGGTATACCTACGGTTCAATGGTTCCATTTAATATCAGAGAATGTATAAAATATATAACCTGAAATTCTCATTCTCCGCAGACATCCTCGAAACAGATGAAAAACCCCAAAGAATGAATGACAGAAGAAAAAACTTAATAATTCCGTAGCCTCCCCCCTATGCCCTCCCCATGCACAAGCTGCAGTAAATCAGCATCAACCCTCCCCTCACTTATTCTAACAGAAAGCATCAGCGTTCCCACAATCCACCATGCAAGAAACAGCAAAGCTCCCCAAAAAGAGACCATGGTCTACAGAATATTAAAAACTAAATCAAAAACAAAAACTGTTTGTTCCAATGACCCCAGATATGTATGGGGGCAAGTCAAAACAAGGACAATAGTCTTAACTTCCTAGGATCCCATACCGGCACTACAAGAATACTACACAGGGAATAGTCAAAAATGGTCACTGTTGGGACGACGTCATCTAGTGCTTTAAAAGGAGACTGCACATGGAAAAGCATCATCTGACATATACATCAGGTATGCATTATGCTAGCAAATATCGGCTCAAATTCTGGAGTGTCACAAACTGTTCCAGAAATGGCCAACTTTGACAAAACAATGCTACACAATGCCGTTTTTTAATTTGTAATCCATAGCAATGAAGAAGGCTCAACTGGACTTTGACTTTGTAATCCAAACAGGTTTCCTCTCAGAAAAATAACAGACTGCTGGAAGAACTCAGTGGGTCAAACAATATCTGTAGAGGCAAAGAGACGACTGACCTTTCAAATTAACACCTTGTATCTGTGGTGTCCTTAGTCTCTGCTGGCCCCAATGCCTCAAGCCAAAACGCTGATCATCCACAGACACTGTTTAACTCTGGGTTGTTCCTGGAGTTTGGTTTTGCACCAGGTTCCTGCATCTGTGGTCTCAAGCCTCCTCCTGGCTTACACAACCAATATATTTCTTTCTCCTTCTAATACATATCTGGTAAGTACAACTATGCTGCTTACAAACAGTTCATAATCGAATTACTTAATAAATGAATCTTCACTGGGTTTGATTTTTATGCATCTGGAAATAATGTACACTGTACAGATGTGAATATGACAGAAATAATTTACATTGTACAGTTATTTAATGTTCATGTGAAGTTATTCCACCTAATTCTTTAAAAGAAGTACTAAATTATTGAAAAGTAATGGGCCATTACTATTAAAATAAAGGTGACTTATTTTTCATTAACATTGCTCACAGTAAAATTCAACTTCAGGGATTTTGTTAAATCCATTGTGATTTGATAAGAAGAAACAGACACCAGACAGAATGAAGAAAACCCTGCCTCATTGGATTTGCATACACTCAGATAGGCATTGAGAGTTGAGTCAGACTGATAAGAATAAACTTTGCTCTTGCTACTGCATAAGATGCATTTTTCTGCAGAAATAATTGCTTTTTGAAATGGAACAGACCATTTTGATAAAAAGATTTATTTATTTTTGATTGACTTCAGCTTGCCTATTTATCCCACAATCCCATCTTTCACAAAATACAGTGATTCACTCCTTAAACCCACTTAAATGAATCTTTTTTTCAGTTTTTCAAAGGAGCATATCTGACACAGCTTCTAATCATTGGTAAATAATGAATGTACTTTCCCACATCCATCAACCAGTTTTGAAACCTTGGTTTCTGGACCTTTGTCACATTGAATATCCTACCTGAATTAAATTGTGCTTTTTCCCTAATTAGTTTTCAAGTAGCTCTTTGAAATACCTTCTATTCTAATCACACAGTGTAAATTTTGGTTCTTTAAAGCATTATTTCACCGCTATGATTAGTTGATGAGTAAAATGGTATCCTTTCATGATATATATTTCTCCTCCGAATTGATCCAAGCGTTTGATGGCTCTGGGCTTGTACTCAGAATCAGATTCAATATCACCGGCATATGTTGGGGAACATGTTAATTTTACAGCAGCAGTACAATTAGTCATGATAAAAAATTATAGAGAAAAAACTGAGTTACACTAAGTATATACATGTCTATTAAATTGTTAAATTAAAATAAGTAGTGCGAAATAACAGAAATAAAAAAGTAATGAGGTAGTGTTCGTGGGTTCAATGTCCCTTTAGAAATTGGATGGCAGAGGGGAAGGCCAGATTTGCTGACTATGTGTCTTCAGGCTTCTGTACCTCCTTCCTGATTGTAATAATGTGAAGAAAGCATGTCCTGGGTGTTAGGGATTTCTTCAATCTGCTGGACACTGCTTTCCTAAGATATCTTCAATACCATGGAGACTGACAAATTTTACAAGTTTCTGCAACTTATTTCAATATTGTGCAGTAGCACTCCCCCCCGCAACCTCATACCAGACAGTGATGCAGCCTGTCAGAATGCTCTCCTCGGTACATTTGTAGGAGTTTTGAGTGTTTTAGTTGACAAACCAAATCTCCTCAAACTCCTAATGAAATATAGCCACTCTCTCACTAGGATTCAGAAGGATGATGGGGGATCTCATTGATACCTACAGAATATTGAAAGGTCTGGATAGAGTGGACATGGAGAGGATGTTTCTTACAGTGGGGGAGTTGAGGACCAGAGGGTACAGCCTCAGAATACAAGGACGTCCCTTTAGAACAGAGGTGGGGAGGAATTTCCTTAGCCAGCTGGTGGTGAATCTGAGGAATTCATTGCCACAGATGGCTGTGGAGGCCAAGTCATTGGGTATATTTAAAGTTGAGTTTGATAGGTTTTTGATTACTCAGGGTGTTAAAGGTTACAGGGAGAAGGCAACAGAATGGGGTTGAGAGGGATAATAAGTCAGCCATGATGGAATGGCAGACCAGGACCAATGTGCCTAATGACCGAGTTATTCTTCTATGCTTTGTGGTCTAAATGACATATCAAAATTATTTAATATTGGTGATTACATTAGCAGGGTGCTTCTAGTAACTCTGAGGTGTAGGGAGAACAAATAGGACATCAGCATGCAATTGGTATAAATGATAATATTTTTGGAATTCATTGAACTATTCTGGACTCCCCCTTAGCTCTAAAGGGAGAACATAGACTAGACATGACTCCGCTCTCCCCTTCAAATACCAATTAAAGGCTCATCATATCCAGAGATATTAGTTACCTATCCGAAACAGAAGAAGCTCCTAAAATGGCCAGTTTTTTTTGCCTTTTGATATGATTCTATAAGTCTTTTATTGTTGTTTCAATTTACTAAGATTTATGATCAGTGAAGTGCCAGGTGTTAAAATAATCTTGCTGATTCAAGGCTTCAATATAAACCAATTATTTTCAGACAAGGGTTCCTTAGTAAACCCAGTGGATTCTGGTAAACTGGGACACATCGGGACCGGTACCCAATTTTACCTTTGCTGAAGTTTCATGGAAATAGTTATAGAGGTATAAAAAAGACAAGCTACCATTGAGCTGAGAAATAAATTATGTATTTAAATGAAATACAGAATTAGATAGAACACTACCAATATTACTATGGTATGATAAAACTGTGTACTAGTTCCTAATCGTTATCGAGGGAGGAATTCATTCAGTGCATGCTGCCACGTTCTTTTGATTGACTGTAAATTAACAAAATCAACATAGACATCTAATGTAGATAATAGACTGCCTTCACACAATGCTTCAACAATTACATCCTCCAAATCTTCACTTTGGTTATAACATTCAAGATGGTTGTTGATACTTTCAATTGAAGCAATGAAATCCTTTTATTTTCACTCCCGGCCATTTCTGGCAAGTGGGAGCCTGAATGTTTGAAACTGCGGTGAGCAAAACAGTTCTAAATTACCTTACTGCCTGAATGCTTGAAACCACAGTGAGCAAAACAGTTCTAAATTGTCTTACTGCTTTTTTTCTCACCAACTATCAATGCCATAAGTCACTGCTCTTTGAAGAAAAGCACACACAACTGTTGCGCTTAAAAGCTGTTCACTATAAGCATGGTGTAATGTCTAACAAGTTCATGTGTCTGATGCTAATTAGAAACTGCTTAGCAACAGTCTCCTGCCCTAATAAAGCAGCATTGTGTCCCAAATTAATGAAAGGCATCACAGCTATTTCCTCAATTCATTTTTGTTATTTAAGAGTTGTTCCAAATAAGCGTCTGCTCCATTTAACTGGAATGCATTGCATTCCTTTTGGAGTACAACACAGCAAGAATCAGCAAAAAACACACAGAGCAGGAGCAAGTGCTTCAAAAAAGAAGACAGAATAGGGATCAAAATAAGGATTTTGTGAAGCAGGTTATTTTTTACCTGAACTACACAGCAAATAATCTGTAAACTATCTTCCAGACTCAACGGCAGTGAATTAGTAGGCAGCATTGCATTGCTATTTGCTGTCCAAGTAACTTGTCAGGCACTGGAGATACCTGCTGAATTCCTTGTTGTGATATCAGGGAGGTAACTGAAGCCTAATGTCACAGGTTTAAACATTGCCATTTACAAACATAATAAGAACTCCATTTCCTTAATGTGCAACTTAAGTGTGAATTGTACAGTTTTCAGTCCTCTATGCCATTGGCATTTGAACCACCTTGGCAGATTGAAAGGTGGCTGCTGGGTAACAAAGGCAATCCATTGTTAAAATGGCCCTCAACTCTTGTCAGAGTTCTGTTGATAGCCAAACAGCTTTTCTTCTTCTTATTGCCTACCACAGCTGCTCTTCCACTGGGCTCCTTTTCTCTGAGGTAATCAGCAATTTGTACGAAATTCCAAACTTCCCTCAGTGCAAATCTACTGAGGTTTCAGTTGCCCCTGGCCCCCACACAAGCACTCAAAATCTTACCCCAAAAGCTGTCAATGCTTTATATCCCAGTTCAGAAATCCATCAAATGCTGAGGCTCCTTTTTACTGTGTCAGAGATGGTGGCTGCAAATATAAAATTAAGTGTGGGCACGTCTTCACCATCACTGCTTCCTTCTCTTCCTATATTGCCTGTCTGGTTGGATCCATTGGTTATCTGAAATGAGAATTGCGTGTAGTGACAAGACAAAAGGAAAACAGTGCCTCCTTACGCCATTGGCTGCCTGTAAATCAGAAGAGATTGAAGGAAGCTGTGTAACTAGGGTCTTAGAAGACTGGTTAGGTAAAAGGTAACTTCTTTCTTTTCACAAACAGGCAGCATCTATGGAAAAGAGTACAGTTGATGTTTCAGGCTGTGATCATTCATCAGGATGGGAGAAAAAAAGATGAAGAGTAGAGTTAAAAGGTGGAAGGGGGAGCATGAAACACAAGGTGATAGGTGAAACTGGGTGGGGGGTGAAGTAAACAGCTGGGAAGTTGATTGGAGAAAGAGATACAGGGCTGGAAAAAGGGGAGTCTGACAGGAAGGGACAAAAGGCCATGGAAGAAAGAAAAAGGGGGAGGAGCACCAGAGGGAAGCAATGGGCAGACAGGGAGATAGGTGAGAGAGCGAAAAGGAAGATAAGGAATGGTGAAGGGTGGGGGTGGTGCAATTACCAGAAGTTCGAGAAATCGATTTTCATGCCATCTGTTTGGAGGCTACCCAGACGGAATATAAAGTGTTGTTCCTCCAACCTGAGTGTGGCCACATCACAAGAGTGGAGAAGGCCATGGATAGACATATCGGAATGGGAATGGGAAGTGAAATTAAAATAGGTAGCTACTGGGAGATCTCGATTTTTCTGGTGGATAGACTGTAGGTGCTTGGTGAAATGGTCTCCCAATCTACGTCGGGTGTCACCGATCAACAGGAGGCCACACTGGGAGCACCAAACACAATATATGACCCCCAACACACTCACAGTTGAAGTGCTGTCTCACCTGGAAGGACTGTTTGTAGCCCTGAATGGTAGTGAGGGAGGAGCCATAGGGGCAGGTGTAGCACTTGTTCCACTTGCAAGGATAAGTGCCAGGAGGGAGATCAGTGAGGAGGGATGAATGGATTAGGAAGTTGCAGAGGGAGTGATCCCTGTGGAAAGCAGAAAGTGGGGGAAGGGAAAGATGTGCTTGGTGGTGGGATCCTGTTGCAGATGGCAGAAGTTCTGGAGAATTATGTGCTGGACACAGAAGCTGGTGGTGTGGTAGATGAGGAAAGAGGAACCCTATCCCTGGTAGGATGGTGGGAGAATGGGGTGAGGGTAGACATGCATAAAATGGAAGATGTGCAATTGAGGGTAACATTGATGGTGGAGGAAAGGAAGACCTTTTCTTTGAAAAAAGAGCATATCTCCTTCATTCTGAAATGAAAAGCCTCATCCTGAGGGCAAATGCGGTGGAGATGGGGAAATTGAGAGAAGGGGGTGGAGTTTTTACAAGTAACAGGGTGGGAAGAGGTATAGTCCAGGTAACTGTGAAGTCTGTGTGTTTACCATAGACATCAGCAGATTAGCTGTCTCCAGACACAGAGACAGAGAGATTGAAAAGGGGATGGATGTAATGGACCTGGTAAATTTAAGGGTAGAGTGGAAGTTGGAGACAAAGTAGATGAAGTCGATGAGTTCAGCATGGAAGCAACACCAATGCAGCTGATGACATAGTGAAGCCACCATTGTAGGCTTGGAACATAGACTGTTCCATGTAGCTGACAAAAAGGCAGGCATTGCGGGGACCCATGCGAGTGCCCCTGTTTGAAGGAAGTGGGAGGAGGCAAATGAGAAATTATTAAGACTGAGGACAAGTTCCACTAGACCCTGGAGAGTGGAGGTGGAGGGGAAATAGTTGAGACCTTTCTGGTGGGGGAGGGAGGTGTATAGGGACTGGACATCCACAGTAAAAATAAGATGATGGGGGCCAGGGAATTTGAAATCTTTGAAAAGATTCAGAGCATGTGGAGTGTCATGGATATAGATAGGAAGGGATTGAACTAAGGGGGATAAAACAGAGTCAGGGCATGCAGATATGAGTTCAGTGGGGCAGGAACAAGCAGAAGCAAAGGATCTATCCGGATGAGTGGGTTTGTAGATCTTGGGTAGGAGGTAGAAACGGGAGCTACGGGGTGTGGGAACAATGAAGTAGGTGATGGTGTGGAAGACAAAGGCCTGGTGCTCCTTAGTGGGGTCCTGTTTGAGGGGTAAGAAAGAGGAGGTGTCCAAGAGTTGGTTCCAGGCCTCAGCAAGGTAGAGGTCAATACGCTAGGCTACCGCAGCACCCCGCCTTATATGTGAGTTTGATGGTGCGGAGGGAGTGGACAGCAGAGTGTTTGATGGTGAGGAGGGAGTGGAGGTCAGAGCATTTGATGGTGAGGTGCACATTCCAATTGCAATGCATGGAGTTGCACTAAATTGAGAAATATCTTTGCTTATCATTCAAGTTGGCCAAATTTGGCCATTGCAAATGCATTTGCTGTATTTAAATGAGATCACAAGACTTCTTGTCCAACTTTATTTAGGAGCTATTAGCACTCAGCTATGTGCTTTCTCTTTTAGAGTGGTTCCAGTTCCTGTATGTGCATGTTGTCTCCACCAGTATCCATCTTCTTCACTCAGGAAGCAAGATGGCACCCGTGAACAATTTATTAAACTTATTTATATACCCCTTCTGAATTACTCTCACCGCAATCTGCAGCCGGAAGTTTCCCTTTAAACAACATACTTTTGAACTGTCATAATGAACTACCGATATCACAATCTTCTGAAGGACCCAGTGGAGTTAGCTCTTAAACATTCAGGTACGGCATCTTTAAGCAGGTGAATGTACATCACCATGGCCAGAAGAAAGGGAGGAGGGGAAGACTCCAAGGCAGGTTGAGATGCAGAAGAGTGAAACTCCCGCTACCCAGCATCTTGTTAGCAAACATACAGTTGCTGGGGAACAAGGTTAAGGACCTAAGGGCAAGATTGCGGTATCAGAGGGAAATAATGAAGTGCTGTGTTCTGTGTTTCACAGAGCCGTGGCTCATTCTGGACATGTCAGATGCAATGGTAAGATCCGAAGGCTTCTCAATACACAGGACAGACTGAACTGCTGATTTGGAGAAGGCAAAATGTAGGGGTCTGTATTTCACGATAACCTCTTTCAAGTTTTTAGACATGGAGGTTAAGTCATATTCTTGTTCCCCTGATCAGGAATATCTAATGATTAAGTGCTGACCGTTCTACTGACCAAGAAAGTTCTGCTCCGTGACCCTTTCCACAGTTTACATACAGCCCAAAGTCAATGTTAATCAGGCACTCATGATATTGAATGCTGCCATCACCAAACAAGAAATAGTCCACCTCGACACATTTCAAATCATAGTCAGTGACTTTAATCAGGCTTCTTCAGCATATAGCCAGCAGCACCAGGGGTCCCAATACACTCGACCACTGCTATAATACAATAAGGATGGCCTACCGTTGCATGCCAAGACTGCAGGTCACAAAATCTGATCAACTGGCTGTCCTTATTCTACCTGCTCACAAACAGAAGTTAATGAGCAAGGCTCCAGAGATAAAGACAACAAAGAGACGTTTGGTGGAGGCAAAGGAGCAGCTATGCAATTCCTTCATGTTGATGGATTAGGCCATGTTCAAGAACTCATCAGAGGGTCAGAATGAGTACACCACAGACTTCATAAAAACAGTCGTAGACAAGTGTGTCCTGGACGAACCGTAACATTGGCATTCTGCTGAGGGCCAGATAAGTGGCATTCAGCTCTTGTGACCAAGTAAGATACAAGGTCCAGCTACAATCTCTGGAAGGTCCTTTCACGTGCAAATTGGCACTCTGGACCAAATTTGAATCACTGAAGAATGCTTAACTCCAGTGGCAGGCTTGAATGCTAATACATCTTAAAAAGTGAAACCAGGCGACATAGGTGACAGTAAGGCTTCACATCCAGATGAACTCAAAGCCTTCAATGCTTGCTTTGATCATCAACAAAATGTGGAAGAGCCTTCACAAACACTCACAGTCCCTCGTGACCATGCAACTTCAGTCTCTGAGGCTGAGGTAAGAGCATCCTTCAATTGTCCATCCTGTTGGGTGTGGTCTTTCATTGATTCTATTATGTTTCTTGAATTACTGCATATGCCTGCAAGAAAATGATGTATATGGTGACATATATATACTTTGATAATAAATTTACTTTGAACTTTGAGGTATCCAGTTCAAATGTAGTAAAAATATGAAGCCCTCACTTTCCTGTGTTGTGCCATTCATTGGCTTCACATACTAGTCTGAGCTGTAAAATGTCTGCCAGCTCTTGTCCTGGAATAAAGTACTGCAAGTCAATTAACAACGTGCTAACAGTACTTGGTGTGCAATTGATGTGAGTTAATTGTACACTGTGATTTACATTCCCACCCCAAATAAGCCTCGATCAAGTCCAATTTCTTCAGAAAGGGAAGAAATGTTTCTATTGCACAAGCATTTTCCCATTTAAAAAAAACTTGACCAAATGATTTGGATATCCAGAATCCCAGTGTATATTTTGTTCTTCTTTTTTCCATCTTCAAATATAACTGTAAGCAATTTACTATTACTAGAGATTAATTGTTAAGCTTGACATGCTAACCCACATATGACAGTGAACAACAACCATTCTATGAAGTGCCAGAAATGAAATTTGGTTCTGACCAATTTCATTGAAAATGCCATTACTCAGATTTATAAATTTTTGTTCAGCAAGGATATTAATGGGTGCAAAGCAATCAAGTCAACTATATGGAGCTAAATACTAAACAGTTAAAATTAATTGTATAGATTAAAGAGCTAATTGACATGGTCTTGATTCTACAAGGTTAAACCTTGGAAAAGATATAATTTGTGAATTGATGAAGTGAGCTTTATAAAACGTTGAAACACAGAACTGTTTGAATACAACCATAAGAATGGTTAAAATTGTAGCTGAATTTTAAATGATGCAATGCATATAATCCACATTATGCACCTACAATAATTCAAAGTTTATAGGCCTGCAGGTCTAACTTGAAAGTAAATGATTATACTGAGAACTTAGAGATTTGCAATCCAATCTAACCTTACTACTTTATTTCCTATGATTTATGAGACCCATGAAACAATTTCCATTGACAAATGAGGTTTATATCCCAAAGCACTTATTAAGTTACCGTTTCATGCTGACTGGGGCATTTCATTTTCATTTACACAAACTGGTAAATGACAAAAAGATCCTCTAGTTATTTTGAAAAATATGACACCAAAGAAGTAGTGGCTGCCCATACCTCAACATGTGTGCAGTTAACTGGAAACAATCAGCTTTGTAAAGAAAGAACTTCCATTTTGTGCATAGTACAAGCACCTTAGAATGGAATTATAAGAGCTTCCTCTGCTGTTGCTCACATACTATAGCAAATAATGATGGAACAAGGAGTGAAATTAGGAGGTGTGGCCTTACTGATACTTCAGCATTCTGACTTGAATCTTCCCTCGAGTTCTACCCCTTCTCTTCAACAGCGTTCATGCCCTTCCTCTCAAATGCATGGGAGCTTTGACCCCAACCCATGAAAATGTTAGTAAATTATTTTATTTACATCAAATGTAGGGACTGGGTGCGTTATGCTCTGCTACTGTTTATTGCAGTAACTAGCAAAATCTTCAGTAAAATAACTGACTTACTCCTTTAATGATGTTCCCTTTCTTGGGCTGTGATAGCAATGGCTTTTGTACAACAATGTTTTCAGTTCCTGTACTGCCTGCAATTTCACACTGGATGCCCAGCAGAAGTCTTTGACTTAGAAAGTGGGATGCTTTTACAAGGCCTAGGATGGTGGACATGGTTACAGGCCAGATTTTTTAGGATTGGAGAAGGAATACCTAAATATAACTAATCTCCCACATTGTTCTTCACTTAGTTATCCAGACTGGTTTTTCTTTACACATACTTTTTTATCTTGTTTGCAGATAAATATAAATTTTGAGATTACCATGGAAGAGTTATGTTCTGCTTGAGGTATAGTTAGGCCTGCCACCTTGAGCTCTCCTGACACCAGCCCAGTTCTTAGGTTTCGGGTTGAAACACTGCAGTTCTGATTCTAAGGCTCAAACCAAAACATTAACAATTCCTTTCTCCCACAGATGCAGCTCAACCCTTCTAGTTCCTCCAGCTGACTATTTTTTGTCCCAGGTTTAGGTATTTTTATTCTGCTTTTAGGGGGAGGTAGCACAGAGAAATTAAGGTAGTGATGCAGTGTCATAGTCGCGGCCACACCTAAGAGAACGATGAACTGTGGCCCCAGACTGAGCTAATTTAAACTCTTCCACTTAATAAAACTCAGACTTTAATCAATCATTTCTTCAGACAAGAAGCAGTTGAAGCAACAGCACAACAAGGAAAGAACTGTCTTTATATTTATTGTAAACTCCTTCTCTTTAAATAGTCTGCATGGACCATATCTGAAGTATTAGAGTATAATAAGCTGTCTCTGAGTTACATATTTGTTTCTCCATTTATAATTCTATATTTGAAGATAACAATAAGCAACTTAATTTTAACAAAGATTAATAGTTATAATTTGTTATACTAATTCATGTTTGACCAAGAATAAAACTCAAATTCCATTTTCTGAAGAGAGCAGAAATTTAGAATTCTCTGCTCTACCAGAAATCTGTTGATGCTGGATCAATTGAAAATGTCAAAACTGAGATCAATAGATTTCTGCTTGGCTAAGGCTTTAAGGTGGATAAGCGGAGTTAAGGTATAGGTCATCTGTAATCTAATTGAATGGTGGAACAGGCTTAGGGGGCTGAAGTACCTAATCCACTAAAGTTTAAGTATAATTCTATATTTATAAATCCAGTCTACTTCAGCATTTCAGCTAACATCAGACCATCACTTTTCCATCATTAAGTAAAAGAACATTCATTTTGAACAATGATAGTATCTCCTGAAATCCTGAGTCCATTAAAAATGAGTCTCTATGATTTAATACTTGCACCTTTTACTTTCAAACACACTTAAGGAAGATCTTGTGAACAAGTAATTTGGAAACACTATTTCATATACAGTATATGCAATGCTCACTTGCTCAATGCTCATACCAATGGAATTAGTTGCTACACTTCCTTATTTACCTGTGAGAAAAATCTCAAAAATGTGAGCCCCCATGTTTATGTTAATGCTACTGAAAGGTTAAAAAATGAACTTACATACATATGTCTAATAATCTCCTTTGTAGTAATGGAAAGGAAAACTGAGTCAAATCCTGTTGAACAGTTTGCAACGTCCTTCATTGTCTTTTGCCTCCCCCTACTGGTTAACTGTTGTTAAGGCACCCAAGGAAGAGAAATACAACAAAATTGGAGCATCACAATACATATGATTGTAAAAATTAAAATAGAACTAGACTGCTTGACTCTAGACTGTTCCAGATAATTAGTAGCATTGTGGTTGGCATCAAATCTGCAGATGCTGGAGATCCAAGCAACACACACAAAATGCTGGAGGAAGTCAGCAGGCCAGGCAACATCTATGGAAAAAAAAGTACAGTCTCGGGCTGAGATCCTTCGGCAGGACTGGAGAAAAAAAGGTGAGGAGTAGATTTAAAAGGTGAGGGAGGGGAAATAAACACAAGATGATAGGTGAAAGCAGGAGCAGGGGGGATGAATTAAAGAGCTAGGCAGTTGTTTGGTGTAAAAGATACAGGGCAGGAGAAGGGGGAGTCCGAAAGGAAGGAACAGAAGGCCATGGAAGAAAGAAAAGTGAGGAGGAGCACCAGAGAGAGGCAATGGGCAAGCAAGGAGATAAAGTGAGAGAGGGAAAAGAAGAAGGGGAATGGTGAAGTTAGTGGGGAGGGGGGATTACCAGAAGTTTGAGAAATCAATGTTCATGCCATCTGTTCAGAGGTTCCTGGACAGTATATAAGATGTTGTTCCTCCAGCCTGTGTGCGGCTTCATCACAACAATAGAGGAGGCCATGGATTGACATGTCAGAATGAGAATGGGAAGTGGAATAAAATAGGTGGCCACCGGGAGATTTCAGCTTTTCTGGCAAATGGAGCATAGGTGCTTGGCGAAGCGGTCTCCCAATCTATGTCAGGTCTCACCGATGTACAGGAGGCCACATCAGGAGCATCGTGCACAGTATATTACCCCCAACGGTCCTAGAGATGAGGTGTCCCAACCTGTTACTTGAAAAAACACCATCCCCTTCTCTCAATTCCTCCGTCTCCACCACATCTGCCCTCAGGGTGAGGCTTTTCATTCTAGAACAAAGGAGATATCCTCCTTGTTCAAAGAAGAGGCTTCCCTTCCTCAATGCTGTGCTCAACCACATCTCTTCCATTTCCCACACATCTGCCATTACCCCATCCTCCTGCCACCGTACCAGGGATAGGGTTCCTCTTGACCTCACCTACCTGCCCACCAGCCTTTGCATCCAGCACATAACTCTCTGGAAACTGCCATCTCCAACGACATCCCACCACCAAGAACATCTTTCCCTCCTCCCCCCCAACTTTCTGCTTTCCACAGGGATCGCTGCCTACATGACTTCCTTGTCAGTTCGTCCCTCCCCACTGATCTCCCTGCTGGCACTTATCCTTGCAAGTGGAACAAGTGCTACACCTGCCCTTACACCCCCTCCCTCACTTCCATTCAGGTGAGGTGACACTTCACCTGTGAGTTTGTTGGGCTCATATACTGTGTCCGGTGCTCCCAGTGTGGCCTCCTGTATATCGGTGAGACCCAACATAGGTAGGGAGACCATTTCACTGAGTACCAACCAGGAGAAGTGGGATCTCTCAGCGGCCACCCATTTTAAATCAGCTTCTCATTCCCATTCCGATATGTCAATCCATGGTCTCCTCTACTGTTGCAATGAAGGTACACTCAGGTTGAAGGAACAGCACCTTATATTCCATCTGGGTGGCCTCCAACCTAATGGCATGAACATTGACTTCTCAAACTTCCAGTAATGGCCCTCACCATCATCATTATCTATCCCCTTTTCCCTCTTTCACTTGTCCTTCACCTCCCTTTGGTGTTCCTCCCCCTTTTCTTTCTTCATGGCCTTCTGTTCCCTCCTGTTGGATTCCCTCTTCTCCATCCCTGTATCTCTTTCACCAATCAACTTCCCAGCTCTTCACTTCATCCCTCCCCCTCCTAGTTTCACCTATCACCTTTCTCTCTCTCCCTCCCCCACCTTTTAAATCTACTCCTCATCTTTTTTTATCCAGTCCTGCTGAAGGTTCTTCACCCAAAATGTCACCTATACTTTTTTTCCATAGATGCTGCCTGCCCAGCTGAATTCCTCCAGTAGTGTGTGTCTGTATAGTGATTAGCATAATGCTTTACAGTACCAGTGACGTGGGCTCTATTCCTTCCATTGCCTGTCAGAAGTCTATACGTCCTCCCCATGGAATGAGTAGGTTTCCTCTGGGTGCTCTGGGTGCCTCCCACAGTCCAAAGATATACTGGTTAGTAGGTTAACAGGTCATTGTAAATTATCCCATGATTAGGGGTAAATTGGGGGTTGCTGGGCAGCATGGTTCAAAGGGCCAGAAGGGCACATTCCACATTGTATCTCAATAATTAAATAAATAAGCTCCACATACCTATTAAAAATCAATTGCTGTTTGAAAAAATACTAAATGACTTCACTTCCTCCATTTCCCGAGGAAGAGAACTTCAAAGACTTTTGACAAACTGAGCAAATAAAAAATTGCTTCATTTCTATTTTATTAAATAGTAATCCCTCATTCTAAGTTCTCCAGAAGAAGAAATATACTCTTCATGACCACCCTGACAATAAACCTTTGGATCTTGTATGTTTTGGAATAGGAATTGCTTTATTATTGTCACATGTAACAGGATGCAGTGAAAAGCTTGCCTTTCATACTGTTCATGCAGATCACATCAGTGCAGTGTATTGAAGTAGAAGATGGTAAAAAATAACAATGGAGAATAAAGTATAGCAGCTACAGAGAAAGTGCAATGCAGGTAAACAATAAGATGCAAGATCACAACCAAGCAGATGGTGAGGTCAAGAGCTCACCTTATCATACTAGAGACCCATTTAAAAGTCTTTTAACAGCAAGGTAGAAGCTGTCCTTGAGCCTCTTGGTACATACTTTCAGGCTTTTATATCATCTACCCCATGGAAGAGAGGAGAAGAGAGAACCTCCAAGGCAAGTGGGATCTTTGATTATGCTGCACGCTTTACTGGGCAGCGAGGACTATAGACAGAGTCTATAAGAGGAAGTTAGTTTTTTGGGATGTTTTGAGCTGTGTCTGCAGCACTCTGCAGTTTTTTTGTCGTTATGTGTGGAGCATTTGTCATACAAAACCATTATGAATCCCGATAGAGTGCTTACTATGGTGCTTCACTAAAAATTGATAATAATCAACATGGACATGCCAATATTCTTTAGCATCCCTAATGAAGTAGAAGCATTGGTGAGCCTTCTTGGCCACTGTATCTACATGGTTGGACCAGGACTGACTATTGGTGATGTTCACTGCTATGAACTGGAAACTCGCATGCATCTTGACCTCAGCACCATTGATATAGATAATTATTCATTGATTTGTTTCTGTCCCCTTTCACTTTTCTAAAATTCATAGCTACAGCCCCAGGCTGTTCTTTTCATCATTAGACAATGATGAAAATTCCACTTATTACTCAGGGGAACTTATATAACTATATAACAAAACTTCTTTTAAATTAAGTCCCAGTGAGATAAAAAAAAAATAGAAATAGCCCCTTCTTCCCATCATATCCATGGCAACCATCAACTACCCATGTTAATTAATCCTTAATTAACCCCAGCTTTATTCTCCCAACATTTTCATTAACTGCTTCTATTTGTTTAGATTCTGTCTTTAAAAAGGAGATCAATACTCTACACCGTACCTCTGATATGGTCACACAAATCCCTGATGTAAATGAACATAACACTAATCTCCTATGTTACTGAATGTAGCCTTCATTCTTCTTTATTTCATGGACCTAACAATATGTGATAACATTCTTTTGCCTTTCCCTATTGTTGGTTTAGAATGCTAGTCTTTTGCAGACAATGCATGAGAATATCCTGATCTCTCCTCATCCTAGAACTCCACAACCTCTCCCTGTTTTTGATTATTCCTTTGCTTTTCAGACTGAGCCTGTATTTAATTGTCCTATTTGCCCTTTGAGAAGCTGGTAGTGAGTTGCACTCTTGAACAGTTGCTGTCCTTGAAGGTGTGAATGTATGTGTCTACTGTATAGTGCAGTTAGGAGAGAGTTCTATGATTTTGATCCTGTTATGGTGAAGAAATATAATAAGATAAGATGAGATAAAGCTTTATTTATCCCAAAGGAAATTATTGTTGTAAGGTTGCTCTGTCAGAAATATATACTTTGAAATACAAATTGTAAGCACTGAGGTAGTAAAAAGTAATAGTGCAAAATACAGACGTGCAATGAAACCATATACTTATATACTTAAGCAGGAGGAGTTGTAGAGTTTTATAGCCACGGGGAGAAGGGATTTCCTGTGGCATTCAGTGGTGCACCTCAGAGGAACCTGTCTGTTACTAAAGGTGCTCCTCTGTTTGTCCAGTATGTCATGGGGGGGGGTGAGAGGGATTGTCCATTATGCTCCATAGCATCTCCAGCATCCTCCTCTCAGACACACCCACCAGGAAATCCAGTTTCACCCACAGAACAGAACCAGCCTTCCTGACAAGTGATATATTTCCAAGTCAGGATGGTGCCTGATTTGGAAGGCAGCTTCCATTTTGTGATGGTCCCATGAGTTTGCTTCTAGCCGGCTTTCTAGAATACCATAGCTGCTCGTATGGTGAAAGGAAATGCCATGATGACCTACAAGAAGGGAAAAGGGTATACAAACGAGGAGGAATATCTTGCAAGGTTATAGTGAAATGGCCAGGGGAACTATTGAGTAGCTATAGTGGAGAATTGGTGCAGACACAATTGACTGAATAGAGTACTGTGCTGTAACCACATTATGAATACATATCAAACAGCTTCACATGCTGGTGAATTAAACTTTGCTGTGCCATCTTCACTTGAACCAAATAAGAGATAAACCAAATACAATAAACCCAAGACCAAGCAATGACAAGGTCCGTTCTCTGACTAAACAGCTCAAGCAATTGAAGTCCATCCCATGTATATGTGGGTGAAGTAAATTTAATGAGTGCCTTCTTACTGAACTAAATGATGCAGGAAACTGATGACATTCTCAAATAATAATTCTTCCACTTAGACTCCTCTGCAGTGGGGGTAATGGAGGTCAGGGGATGGTGGAAGCAGGGGCCACTTTGCTTTGGAGTTATACACAACATGTTTCAAGATTCATGCTGATCTGTTATACAGCACAAATACTGTAGCAGTCCTTTCCTCAAGATATACTGTGAATCAAGAGGAAGAGGTAGACCATCTGTTTCCTGTCTGGCTGATCCTAAACAAGTAAACAAACTACAATAACAGTAAATACAATCTCATATCCTCATTCATCAATAGCTTGACCTTACCCTCCATTAATTGTTGCCCACTAAAGCATCCATTTGGTCAGAATGGCAAATGAAAATTACCTGAGGTGAATGGATAGCCATGGTTGCATCAAAGCTAGCACAACACTATTACAGCTGGGTTGGGGGGTGCGGTCGGAGTTTGGATTTCAATTCTAACGTCATCCATAAGGAGTCTGTATGTCCTCCCCATGGACCCATGGGTTTCCTCTGGGTGCTCTGGTTTCATCCCACAGTCCAAATACGTACTGGTAAGCAGGTTAACTGACCATTGTAAATTGCCCTGTGGTTAGGTTCGGGTTAAATCGGGAATTGCTGGGCAGGCTGGCTATACTATATCTTCATACTAAATCTCAATAAATAAATGAATAAATCTGTCAGATATCCCTGGTGTTGCAAAACTTTTCTCATTTGGAGTATTGACACATAGAGGACAAATTTCTATGACTGTTTATGCTTGTTCAATCTCTTCACTGTGTTATCTTAAAACAAGAGTAAACATTTCATCGAAGTGCATGAATTTGAATCGTTAATCTACATTCCTGCAGGCAGACAAGATTTTTCTGTTTTCAGCATTGCCTTCAGATTTATAAAGGGTCCAGTTTTTGATGAAGTAAGATACTAACCAGTTTTATACTCAGTGAAGCTGACTAGGTATCCATCAGCAATCAGTTTTTTCAACTGAAACACAATCTAACATTTACAAAGCAATTTCAAACAATGGTTAGTTTTTTGTAGATTGTCCAATAGTATTACAGCAAGGCAGGAAGCCAAGTTTTGCTGTAATGTCAAGATACTACTTGAGAGACACAGAATTTATTTATTTTTTCTGATCTGATTTCCTGTATTCCTGTGTTGTTGACAGATAATTATAATTTATCACAAGTGCGTGCCCTTTAACAACTGATATTTTAATGATCAGAGAGATTAATTTATATTTTTTATGCTTTCAAGGTAGTGAGAAAATATAATTAAATATGTATAATTGCATGATTTGCCTTAGGCAGGGCTAAATTCACTAATTTACTTACCACCAGCAATATAAGAATCTTGCAAAGTTACAATTTTCCAAAGAACTGAATCTTTCTACAGCAACTTTTATACTTATGGTCAAAGAAAGAGATTGATTAGAATCTATAAGAACTAATCGTTATGGCTTGCAAAAACAAATGTAAGAATGATAATACATTCTTAGTTAGTCCCAACTCATTACAGAGCAGAGATCATGTCAAGAGCATGTTGTATATTCATTCATGAGACTCTCAGACTTGTTAAGACTTACCAGTACTCATTGGCTGGATACGAGTAGGGGTCATTTTTTTAAAGTAGAGTCACTTGCGAAAGGAGTATTGTGACTAGAACAGTTCCAGTCAAGATGGCGCCTGTGTACAACACCCCTACTGTCGACATCTTCTGGATAGATTATGAAACCATATATTTCACTTCTTTTATGTCTTTTATGTTTGTTTTTCATCTTCATTCTGGAACTGTTGGGGCCTGTGATTTGTAGCTTGGAGATCGCTTGGGTGTTTCAGCTCTCTGCAGGCTGCAAGAGAATACCTGTAGACAGAGGCAGTATGGGGGAACCTTGTGGTGAGAAGGCTGCGGGACGGGGCCCGAGCCAACTCCATTTCGCCAATCAAAGCAACGAGGTAGATGCCTTCTGATCACAGGTGGATCATTCTGTTCCTGAAGAGGGGAGACCGCCTGGTCATTGCTAGGGGATCACTATGATGTCAGAGAGGAAGACTGCCTTATGATCGCTAGGGGATAGCTCCGCAGTCGGAGAGGTGAGACTACCTTTTGATCACTTCATCACTCTGCTACTGGAGTAGGGAAAGGTTGCTGCTGTGCCCCCAGAATGTTACCCGGGTTTTCTGTGTTTTGGATATGGACTTGGACTAGAGACTTTTCTTTTTCTCCAAACTGCCTGAGCTAGTGGTTGCATATAAATGAGAAGCAATAGCATTTTCCATTAATGATTCTCATTCCTATAATTCCTGGCCAGGAGCAAAGAAAAATATTAGAATATCTGGAATATGAAAGCTGACGGTGGTTATGATGAGAAAAATTAGCTCCAAAGGTACCATTATTCTCCAAGCTCTTAGCTCACCTGCTGGGCATGTGTCTCAATGTACGCCATCATTGGAGCTTAGGACAAGAGACCGTGGCTACTGACTCTTGTTTATCACAGTTCCCACTGAAGTTGAATAAAACTGCTGGAAATACTTAACTGTTCAGGAAACATAGATAGAGAGTAGAATAAACCTTTACAGGTTAATATGGTTTTTGATTGCAAATTTTGCTGCCTGTGATCTTTCATCACCTTGTTTCGCATGCATGCTAGTAAGTGTGAGCTAATCTGTTTGGCTGATGGTGCTGAAATACTGAAGTAAATAAATGGCAATATGAGCAACTTTGGGATTTGGTGTGAGACATGCAGTGCCATGACAATTCATCAGGCATGTGAATGCAGCCAAATGCCCTGATTGTTGTTGGTATGTAAATTGGCAAAATAAGGCAACTCGTACAATGGCACCTATTTAATTATAGTTTCTCACTGTTTTGATAACATGTACAAAGTTATTAACTTTCTAATATAAAGGTTTTTTTTATATTCTGTGTTTTTTTTGCCCAATCTTTCTTATTTTTTGTGTACGGGGGAGGGGGATTTGGGGGTTGATGTGCCTGTTCCATATTTGTTTTTTTTTGTGTGGGGAGGGGGGATTTGTGGGGATTGATCATTGTGCTGACATCCTTTTCTTTTATAGTTTCGTGGCTATCTGGAGAATTAGAATTTCAGAGTTGTATACTTCGATCATAAATGAAATTTGAACCTTTGAACCTTTGATAGACATTGTTAGACTACTAAAGTTAGCCTAGGAAACTTTTAACGAACACAAAATTGCAGAGATTTGGTGCACATCTTTTGCATCACTGCTTTAGTGGAGGAATATGAATTTAGGAATTTTGTATCCTCAAGGGTTTGGGATACTCCAGAGAAACTCTTGAAAAGCGGTGGGAATAGGCAGTCTCAGAGACAAGACCTGAGGAGCTGGATGTAATGAGAAAGGAAGTTAACAACTTTAAATAATTAAGTAGGCACAATTGTACGATTTGCCTTATTTTACCGATTTACTTACCAACAACAATCGGGGCATTTGGCTACATTCACATGCCTGATGAATTGTTATAGTGCTGCACGTCTCACACCAAATCCCACAACTTGTGCATATTGCCATCTATTTATTTCAGTATTTCAGCTCCATCAGCCAAACTGATTAACTCACACTCACCAGCATGCATGCAAGACAAGGTGATGAAAGATCACAAGCAGCAAAAACTGCAATCATAGGCCATAGTAACATGTAAAGGTTTATTCTACTCTCACTCTCCATCAATGCTTCCTGAACAGTTAAGTATTTCCAGCAGTTTTATTCCACTTCAGTGGGAATTGTGATATACAAGAGTCAATAGTCATGGCCTCTTGTCCTAGGCTCCAATGATGGAGTACATTGAGACACATGCCCAGCAAGTGAGCTGAGAGTGTGGAAAATAATGGTATCCTCAGAGCTAATTTTTCTCATCATAAGCACCATCAGCTTTCAGATATTGTATTGTTTTTCTTTGCTCCTGGCCAAGAATTACAGGAAAGAGAATCATTAAGAGAAAATTCTATTGCTTCATTTTATATGTAACCACTAGCTCAGGCAGCTTGGAGAATAATTTAGAGGAGAGCGTAGAAACAATACCCAGGTACGGAAACCACAAAAAGTTATGGCCTGCAATTGAGAAAACAGACAGGTATCCCTTCTCTGGAGAGTGAGTTGGCCAACCAATTCCAGTCTGAAGATGTGGATAAGAATATAGGATAGAGTTTAGGAGGTGGGTCATTGTATGACTAAAGAAATACTTGATACACTCAGAAACTGGCCAAGAAATCTCAATGTAATTGTGAAGGACCACTGTAGCATTAGGAAACTCACATTTCCAATAGAAAGGGGTGGCCAGTTCATTCATACACCTGTCCCTGTGAATTCAATCATTATACTGGATGTACGCACAAAAAGATGAAGGATCTCAATCTGAAATTTGACTGTCCATTTCTTTCCATTGATGCTGCCTGACATACTGGAATCTTACAGATTTTTTTTGTGTGTGTTGGCTCTGGTTCCAGTATCTGTTGTTTCTTGTGCCTCCATGATGCTGGATCTGACGGATGCCATGGAAGAACAAACTGCGTAAGTGCTCCAAGGAAGCTCAGCCTGTTGCAAAGCACGCTCAGCTTGTTTCCATCATGATTGTTGCTGTCACAATTGCTTCCAACATTTGAGCAGCTGACACATGTGTGGAAACTGGAGCCAAGGCAGTCCAGTACTCTGTTCTTCAGGAGACTACAAGCATTGTTGAAGCACCAACTAATAAAGTTGCATTTTCTCCATAGGGGTCGAATCTTTTGTCCCCTTTCAGAAAGACTACCTACATATATAACTTTGTCTCTGCTGTTGTGTGTCAGACAACCAGCTAGCTTGGGCTGTATACCCATCTGTGGTATGGTCATCTGCATGATTGGAAATGGTCAATAACCTTGTCCAAAGCTATCTCAATATCCACCACTCAATTTCAGTGAACTTCAACCAGGCATGTAGCAGCAAAGGAGAAACTCGACTGCAAAACCAGGACAAAGGCACACAGAAGAGTTGTTATAAAGAGTTAAAGGACAAAAGTTTAGGGGTAACATGAGGGGGAACTTCTTTACTCAGAGAGTGGTAGCTGTGTGGAATGAGCTTCCAGCAGAAGTGGTTGAGGCAGGTTCGATATTGTGGTTTAAAGTTAAATTGGATAGAAATATGGACAGGAAAGGAATGGAGGGTTATGGGCTGAGTGCAGGTCGGTGGGACTAGGAGAGAGTAAGAGTTTGGCATGGACTAGAAGGGCTGAGATGGCCTGTTTCCATACTGTAATTGTTATATGGTTATATGGTTATATAAAACTGTACATAGAACAGTCAACATTATATAAAAATTATAAATTAAAATTATATAAATTGTCCAGTGATTTTGCTCATAAATTTGCTTTGATATGATTTGTTCTGGCATTTATATTTACCTCATAGTGAGGTAGATACAGTACTGTCAATCACAACTGGAAGTTTAGTTATGAGAATGTTAAGGTATGTGGAATTAGGTTAGTCATTAGAAAGCCACTCTGATGAGATGAAAGGGTCAAATCAACATACAGCCTAAAGCTGACTTGTAACAGACACTGGCAATATGGCCACATTCTGTTTCATTAGCAAATTTCCTTGGGAATATCCTTGCCCAAATACAAACATTTGAATCCTTGCTTCTTATGGAGGTTCATATTGAACAATCATTCATTAATATACAATGTGCTCTAGCATCCTACTATGAACATTTTCTCCCCCTCCTTCTTGCCTTCTTCAAGCAATTTGTTCTGTTCTGCTTATCTTCTGTTCATTCCCCCATAATGATGTTTTGTAAGAGGCATGTCTACCAATGTATCCATATCTGGTTTGTGCAGAAAATCGGTTGTCTTTATTTTTCTGTACATTCTTTATCAGTCCTTGATAACTTCTGCAACTTGAACTTGTTCTGCAACTCAGTAAACATTTGTGTGTTTCCTCAACGTTCCTTTCCTGAAATCCACAATCGATTTCATGGTCTTAAAGATGTTGAGTGCAAGGTCGTTATGACACCACTCAGGTGATCTATCTGAACATAATTCAGCATGTGTTATTTAATGAGAGAATGAGCTGCAATAAGTTTTTCACAATGACAATGTTGTTGGAAATCAATAAAGCAATAGAACATTCCTACTCCTGATATTAATTCATTGTACAGATGTCGATATATTTATACAGTGTCAGTCATCATCTGTACATGAAGAATATGTATGGGAGACTGATCCATTTGGTAGCCATAATGTGTAGCTCATGGACAATATAAAGTCTATTTTCACACTTTATATTTGTGAAGTATTGTTTGAGTTAGTTTGATTCATACTCAAATTTAGGTTGTATTTAAAGATTTTCCAGTTTCCCCTAAAGGATCAATTCAGTTGACAAATACATCATAAAAATTCAAGATATGGTCTCCAGAACATAATCTGCTAGTCAGTATTATCCCTGATCTACTCTGCCTCAAATTTCCTGTCTCATTTCTAAGTCAAATTGCTGTATCATTCATGCAATAGTTTTAACAATAATAATGCCTTCAACCTCCTGTTGTAAACTATAGCTATAGGAAATGTTTGTTAATGTGTCCATGCCTAGTGGTAACACTAGATTTGAAAAAAACAAAAAAAATTACATTTAAAGATCAAGCCAAATAATCTCCAAAAATGGGCTAGATGAAAATGCTGAAATTCTGTTATATTTAATTGTGAATGGTAGTGGAAAATTACATAACATAGCAGAAGGGGCTCCCGGGATTAATTCCATCCCTGGTGATTTGGGGACTTAACATGTGAATACAGAGCTGAAAAGTTCACAACCACACTTAGCCATTAATGATGTGAATAGCTCACCTTGACATGACACAAACCTGTCTTCAACAAATTTGAACTGCTACGTGTGACATGTGAAAAAAAAACAACTCATACTGTTGGATACAGGCAACAACTGATGTGTAGTGCCCAACAGTTGTATTCTTCAACCATTCTCTTGATCCTCCTGCCAGCTGGTTCCAGAACAAGGACAGCATTGAAATGACAAAATTAAAAGCACAGGACTAGTGTATGTCCAGAATAAAGAAATGGGCAGGAAAATTGTTGCGGAGACCACCCTAGACTCAACTCTAGATCATCTAGACTCAACCCTAGATTCTGGTGGCCCAATAGCGGTGGGAACAGAACACTTCGAGGAGGTTATTCACAGTTCAGTGCAGTGTGTATAAAAGGAGAACTTCGCAGGAGATCAGAAAATCCGACGGCCCAATCAGTGATGGAACAGAGCAACTTGATGTAAATAAAAGTTCAGAAGGTGCAAGTGGGGCAGCCATTGTTGGGAGAGGGCCAGCGGTGAGAGTGGGAGCATCAGGCTTTGACTCAAGAGGCTTCGACGAGAAGAGGCTAAGGCTGAAAAAACAGGTCAGAAGATTTGGTTTTGGTTGCCCATTGTACAGTGCAGGCAGGACGGCAGATATGGCGGTGGAATGCTCCTCCTGTAGGATGTGGGAATTCCTGGAACCTGATGGTCCCTCTGATGTCTACACCTGAGGGAAGTGCAGCCAACTCCAGCTCATGAAAGACCCCATTAAGGAGCTGGAGCTGGAGTTGGATAAGCTTAAGATCATCCAGGAGGCCGAGCAATTCATAGATATGACTTATGAGCAGGTGGTTAAACCCAGAGTGTGGGATTCGGGGAGTAGATGGGTGAACACCGAGAGAAGTAAAGAGAGAAAAAAGTCAGTGCAGGTTCCCTCTGTGGCCATACCCTCAGCTACAGGCATATCCTTTCAGATACTGCTGAGGGGGATGAACAATCCAGGCAAGGCAGCAGCAGCCAGACCAATAACACTGTGGTCGGCTCTGAGCCTCAGAAGGGTAGGGTGAAGTCAGGCAAAGCAATAGGCAATTGTGACTCGATAGTTAGGGGGACAGATAGGAGAATATGCAGTGGCAAAAGAGACACCAGGATACTGTTTTGTCTCCAGGGTGCTACGGTCCTAGATGCCTTTGAACGGTTTCAAAATATTCTTGAAGGGGAGGGTGAGCAGCCGGAGGTCATGGTACATGTTGGTATCAATGACATAGGCAGGAGAGGGGTAGAGGTCCTGCGCAGTAAGTTTAGGGAATTAGGAAGGAGGCTGAAGAGCAGGGCCTCCAAGGTGGTAATCTCCAGATTACTCCCAGTGCCACGAGCTAGGGAATGTCTGAACAGGAAGAAAGTGCAGATGAATGAGTGGCTGAGGAGATGGTGCAGGGGCAGGGTTTCAAGGTCCTGATTCATTGGAACCGTTTCTGGGGAAGGGGTGACCTGTACAAGTGGGATGGGCTGCTCCTGAACTGGAGGGGAATCAACATCCTGGAAGGGAGGTTTACTAATGCTATTGGGGAAGGTTTAAACTAGATTTGCAGGGGGGTGGGAACCAAAATGAAGAGGCAGAGGATGGGGAGGTTGGCGAACAAGTAGTGATAGCTTGTAGGGAGCTTATGTGGAAGGATAGGCAGATGATAGAGAAAAGGTGCACTCAGCCAGATGGTTTGAGATGTGTCATAAACAAGGCAAATGAACTCAGAGCGTGGATCAATAAGCAGAACTATGACATTGTGGCCGTTACAGATACTTGGATGACTCAGGAGCAGGAATGGCTGCTGAATGTGCTGGGCCTTATATGTTTCAAAAGGGACAGGGAGGAAGGTAAGATAGGTGGGGGCGTGGCACTGCTAATCAGGGATTGCATCGCAGTTGCAGAAAAGGTGGAAGTCGTGGAAGGATTGTCTACTGAGTCTATCTGGGTGGAAGTTAGAAACAGGAAGGGGGCAATAATTCTACTGGGTGTTATTTATAGACCCCCTCCCCAATAGTAAGAGTGACATCAGGGAGCAGAGAGGGAGGCAGATTCTGAAACAGTGCAATAATAACAGGGTTGTTGTGACTGACATCTCCTGAGAGCAAGGGGCTGAGATAGGATGGAGTTTGTTAAATGTGTTCAGGAAGGTTTCCTGACACAATATGTAGATTAGTCAACGAGAGGAGAGGCTGTACTTGATCTGGTATTGGGAAATGAGCTTGGTGAGGTGCCAGATCTCTTGGTGGGAGAGCATTTTTGAGGTTGTGATCACAACTCTATGTCCTTTACCATAGCATTGGAAAGGGATAGAAGCAGGCAATTTGAGAAAACATTTTGTTAGAGTAGGGGGAAATATGATGCCATTAGGCAGGGACTTGGGAACATAAATTGGAAGCAGATGTTTTCAAGGAAATACAGGGCAGATATGCGTCAAAAGTTCAGGGAACATTTGAATGGTGTTCTGTGTAGGTATGTTCCATTGAGGCATGGAAAGGATGGTAGGTAAAAGAACCATGGTATACAAAGGATAGGGATAATTTAGTTAAGAAGAAAAGAAAAGCTTACAAAAGGTTCAAGAAACCAGATACTGTTAGAGCTCTAGAAAATCACAGGAGTGCCAGGAGGGAGCTCAAGAATGAAATTAGGAGAGCTAGAAGGGGCCATGAGAAGGCGAGCAGGATTAAGGAAAAGCACAAGGCATTCTACAAGTATGTGAAGAGCAAGAGGATGAGCCGTGTGAGAATAGGACCAATCAGGTGCGATAATGGAAACATGTGTATGGAGCTGGAGGAGGTAGGAGAGATATTTAATGAATAATTTGCTTCAGTACTCACCAGTGAAAAGGAACTTGACAATTGTGGGGATGACTTACAGCAGACTGAAATGCTTCAATGTATAGACATTAAGAAGGAGTATGTGCTGGATCTGCTGAAGGGTATTAAGTTAGCTAAGTCACCTGGACTGGATGAGATAGATCCCAGCCCTCCATGAGAAGCGAGGGAGGAAATTGCTGAGCCTTTGGTGATGATCTTTGCATCATCAATAGGGTTGGAAGAAGTACCAGAGGATTGGAAGTTTGCAAATGTTGTTTTCTTGTTCAAGAAAGCGAGTAGAGATAACCCAAGAAATGATAAACCTGTGAGTCTTACTTCAGTGATGGACAAGTTGTTGGAGAAGATTCTGAGAAGTAGGATTTATGAGCATTTGGAGAGACATAACTTGATTAGGGATAATCAGCATGACTTTGTCAAAGGTAGGTCATGCCATATGAGATTGATTGAATTCGTTGAAGATGTAACAAAAAACCTTGATGAAGGTAGAGTGGTGGATGTAGTGTGTATGGATTTCAGTAAGACATCTGATAAGGTTCCCCATGCAAGGCTCCTTCAGAAATTAAAGAGGCACGGGATCCAAGGAGACCTTGCTTTGGATCCAGAATTGGCTTGACCACAGAAGGGAAAGGGTGGTTGTAGATGGTTTGAATTCTGCACGGAGGTCGATGACCACTGGTGTTCCACAAGGATCTGTTCTGGGACTTCTCCTCGTTGTGATTTTTATAAATGACCTGGATGAGGAAGTAGAAGGGTGGGCTAGTAAGCTTGCTGCTGACACAAAAGTTGGGGGTGTTGTGGATAGCCTGGAGGGTTGTCAGAGGTTACAGCATGCCATCAAAAGGATGCAGAACTGGACTGAGAAGTGGCAGATGGAGTTCAACCCAGATAAGTGTGAAGTGGTTCATTTCGGTAGCTCAAACTTGAAGACAGAATATAATATTAATGGTAAGACCCTTGGCAGTGTGGAGGATCTGCAAGATCTTGAATGTCCATAGGACACTGAAAGCTGCTGCGCAGGTTGAGAGTGTTGTTAAGAAGGCGTATGGTGTGATGGCCTTCATCAGTTGTGGGATTGAGTTCAAGAGCCGTGAGGTAGTGCTAAAGCTATATAAGACCTTTGTTAGACCCAACTTGGAGTACTGTGTTCATTTCTGGTCACCTCACTACAGGAAGGATGTGGATACTATAGAGAGTGCAGAGGAGATATACAAGGATGTTACTTAGATTGGAGAGCATGCCTTATGAGAATAAGTTGAGTGAACTTGGCTTCTTCTCCTTGGAGCGACGGTGGATGAGAGGGGACCTAAGAGAGGTGTATAAGATGATGAGAGGCTTTGATTCTGTGGATAGCCAGAGGATTTTTCCCAGGACTAAAATGGCTAACACAAGGGGGCATAGTTTTAAGGTGCTTGGAAGTAGGTACAAGGGGGATATCAGAGGTAAGTTTTTTACATAGAGGATGGTGGGTGTGTGGAATGCACAGCCAGCGACAGTGGTAGAGGCAGATACAATAGGGTCTTTTAAGAGACTCTTAGATAGACACATAGAGCTTGGAGAAGTACAGGGTTAAGCAGTAGGGAAATTCTAGGCAGTCTTCAGGGTAGGTTACATGGTTGGCACAACATTGCGGGCTAAAGGGCCTGTAATGTACTGTAGATTTCAATGATTCTATGATTCCATCTGTACAGAGAAGATATATACAGTACATCAGAATGATATTCATCAACTTCAGCTCAGCATTCAATACTATCATCTCCCCAAAACAGCTCAATAAGCTTCAAGACCTTGGCTTCAGTTCCTCCTTGTGCAATTGGATCCTCAATTTTCTCACTTACAAACCCCAGTCAGCTGGTAATGGCAACGCCATCTCCTTCACAATCTCCATCAGCACAGGTGCACCACAAGGTTGTGTGCTTAGCCCCCTTGCTCTATTTGTTCTACATTTATGACTGTGTGGCTAAGCATAGCTGCAATACCAAATTTAAATTCACTGACAACACCACTGTTGTAGGCCAATGCAAAGGTGGCATCGAACCAGCATATAGCACATTGAAAATAATCAAGGAGCTGATTATTGACTTCAGGAGGAGGAAACCAGAAGTCCATCAGCCATTCCTCATCAGAGATTCGGAGATGGAGAAGCTCAGCAACTTTGAATTCCTCAGTGCTATCATTTCAGAGCACTTGTCCTGTCCTAACACGTAAGTGCAATTACAAAGAAAGCACAACGATGCCTCTACTTCTTTAAAAGTTTACAAAGATTAGGCATGACATCAAGAATTTGGCAAACTTCTACAGATGTGTGGTGGAGAGTATGCTGACTGGCTGCATCACAGCCTGGTATGGAATCACCAATGTCCTTGAACAAGAAATCCTGCAAGAAATAGTGGATATGGTCCAGTCCATCACAGGTAATGCCCTCCCCACCATCTACATGGAGCGTTGTTGCAGGATAGCAGCATCCAACCTCAGGGACCCCCACCACCCAGGACATGCTCTCTTCTTGCTGCTGCCTTCAGGAAGGTACAGGAGCCTCAGGACTTATAGCACCAGCTTCAAGAACGATTATTACCCCTCAAACTGCAGGCTCTTGAACAAGAGGGGATAACTTCACTCAACTTCATTTGGCTCATCAATGAACTGTTCCCACGACAATGGACTCACTTTCAAGGACTCTATCTCATGCTCTCAACATTTCTTGCTTACTTATTATTATTATTATTTCTCCCTTCAATTTGCATTAGCACAGTTTGCTACACTGATTGTCCACCCCGGTGGTGTGGTCTCTCAGTGATTCTGTATTTATTCGGCATTTATTGAGTATACCCACAAGAAAATGAATCTCAGGGTTGAGTACATGGTGATATACATGTACATTGATGATAAATTTATATTTGAACTTTTGAACCCGCCCAACAGTGCCTTTTCCAAAACCTCCCTTCTGGAAGCCTTAAAGGGCTATTAAAACAAAACCTTCACACCATCTTTAAAGTTTCTTACCCCAGGCAGTTAATCTGTTTAACTATTTTAGATAGCACCCACCCCCCCACCGCTCCACCAACCTCCACTTATTTGTTACCTCAGCTCTTCACTGCACTGTAAACACTGCAAACCACTGTATATAATATTGTTTACATTGTAGATACATGTTGGTATTTCTGCATTCATGCACATTGTATTCATTATAAAATGTACTTGTAACTTTATTTTTATATAATTCTTTCTCTCTTTAATTGTTGAATGTTATTTTTGTTGCATGTTGCACCAATACACCACAGCAAATTCCTAGTAAATGTACTGAAAACATATATGGGGAGTAAAGTTGATCCCTGCCCACAACAAGCAGTCCAGCCAATGAACATTCAGTAAAATGCTCAAGGTGTCATTGACTTTGCAGTCAAAGAGCTTTTACTCACTCATAATCTGTTCACTGAAGCCTAATTTATGTTTATTCTAGGATCATTTGGCCCTATCACCGCCTTGATCAAAACTCAGGATTTAATTCCAGCGACGAGCTGACAATAACTTCCTTTGACTTCAAGGCGACATTTGTGAAAGTAGAATGAAAAAGAGCTCAGGAAACATGTCAACGAGCATCAAGGTGAACATATTTCAATGGCCCGAGTAATATTTTGCACAAAGGAAGGTGGCTATGATTGGTGAAAGCCAATTATCTCATTGCAAAGTGATGCTGCAGGTATTATTTGGACATATCTTGGACCCAATCATTATCCTAGGGTCCAAGGTCCTCCATTTCTTCCTTGGGCAGAGGCCCAACCAGTCCCTCTCCTCCAACACACTCATTTCCATGGCTGTGCATGTTTTACCCGAATAAGTTATCCTTCAGCTTTACTCACTTCCTGCGGATCAAAGATCCAATGGGCACTCACATAGATTCAAATTACGCCTGACATTTTGTGTGATATATGGAACATTCTTTGTTCCAGTACTATCTGGGCCTGCTTCCTGAACTCTTTCTCTGGTTGATCAATGACTGTTTTGGTGCTACCTCCTGTACTCATGAACGACATATTTTCATAAAGAAGCAAGCTGAGCAAGATCTAGTCATGTTGAAGAAAAGATTGAAAATTAGGACAGCCTTGATTTTGCTGCCAATTTTCACCCTGCCTTCTCTTCCATGTGGTCAATCTTTGACTCCTCACCTTATTTTCTGGGTTTCTCTGTGTCCATCTCAGGAGATAGGCTAGCTCAAAACATCCATTAGAAGCCTACTGACTTGCACAGCTTTCTCAGCTACATTTTATCCTCCTGTAAGAACTCTATTCCATTCTCCAAGTTCCACCATTCCATCTAATTTGATGTAATTCTGAGATATCCTTGCATGCTTCTGACCATAAGACCATAAGACATAGGAGCAGAATTAGGTCATTTGGCCCATCGAGTCTGCTCCGCCATTCCATCATGGCTGATTTATTATTCCTCTCAACCCCATTTTTCTTCCTTCTCCCCATAACCTTTGACACCCTGATTACAAAAGAACCCATCAACCTCTACCTTAAATATACCCAACGATTTGGCCTGCACAGCTTTTTGTTGCACAAATTCCACTGTTTCTCCACCCTCCGCATTAAAAAAATCGTCCTCATTTCTGTTCTAAGTGGACGTCTCTCAATTCTGAGGCTATGCCCTCTGGTCCTAGACTCCCCCACATAATGAAACATCCTCTCCACATTCACTCTATCTAGGCTTTTCAATATTAGATAGGTTTCACTGAGATCCCCCCTGCCCCAGTCCTTCTAAACACCAGCAAGTTCAAGCCCACTGCTAATAAGTTAACCGTTCATTCCTGGGATCATTCTTGTGAACCTCCTCTGGACCTTCTCCAATGCCAGCACATTTCTTCCTCAGATTAGCGACCCACAACTGCTCACAATACTCTAAGTGCAGTCTGAGCAATGACTGGTAAACCTCAGCATCACATCCTTGCTTTTGTATTCTTGACCTTTTAAATGAGTGTGAACATTGTATTTGCCTTCCTTACCACCAACACAAGCTATAATTTTACCTTTAGGAAATCCTGAACAAGGACTCCCTGGTCCCTTTGCACCTCTGATTTTTGATTTTTGTCCCCACTTAATAAATAGTCCATGCCTTTATTCCCTCTGCCAAAGCGCATGCCCATGCACTTCCCTACACTATATTCAATCTGCCACTTCTTTGCCTGTTCCCCCAACATCAGTCCTTCTACAGACACCTTGATTCCTCAAAACTACCTGCCCCTCCACCTATCTGCTCTCAACCCTTCTAATTTGCTGAGCATTCCCAGCATTTTCTTTTCTTTTTTAATATTTTATATTTCTAAAATCTATAGTTTCAATATTTATTTTCATCACCAGTGATCTTCCTTTTTCTGTAAGGTCAGAGCTGGAGATGCCTTCTGTTATCTCAAAGCTTTCCCATCATCTCCAAGTGCAGGTTAGGAATGTGATAGAATTCTCTTTGGCTGCCTGGATGAATATAGCTGTAACAACACGAAAGAATCTTTACACAATCTTGGACAAAGCAGCCTGCTTGACCGGCAGCCCCCCCCATCCGTCGCTCTAAACACTCACTTCCTACTCCACAGTCCCAGCTTGGTGTCATGACACGCACCCAACCGCACCAGCCTCTGGGGTTTAGATGCTCTAACTCTCTGGAATACAGATAGCTAGTGCAGTGCCTTTAAAGATTCAGGTCTGTCCCGCTAATTGGCAGCCATGTTTTAGCACAAGGATTTTAATATTTAAAGAACACCTGAAACGAGCTCAACTTTGGATTCTCACCTAGCGTCTCATTTAGAACCGTCTTCATTTCAGTCTCGTATCATGTCTCGATCACGCCAGCACTTGGGTCATAACCATCCTCGCCTAGGTCTCTCAACACACTTGGCTTATGTGTGTGTACCATCTACAAAACGCACTGAAGTTACGCACCTTGGTTATTCTGCGACCGCCTCCAAGATCCTCAATCACCAAGAAGAACAGATAAATGGAATACCTTCCACTTGGTTACACCCACCATTCTGGGTTACAAATATATTTCATCATTGTGAGTTCTGAACGTCCTTCTGAAATTGCAGTAGCACCCACAACCCAGAAGAATTGTAGTGTTCAAGGAGGCCTTCTGAAGGGTAATTAGAATTATTAGTGAATGCTGACTTACCAGTTTTCTGGAGAGTAAATTGAATAAACAATCAAAAGTCATATTAGTAAAATAACACTTTTCATCCAAAGTGGTCAATGTATGTCCATAATGTTTTCTTCTGGTCATTATTCCACACAGAATGAATATATTTATACTGTAAATTCCTTGTGGAAATGACAATTCATTTTAAATGTTAATATTTAAACACTTTAATTGTTTTTCTAAGGAAATCTACATCTTTGTGTTCACCAGCTAGACAACATGAGGTTATTACTTTGAAATGTTTTCATCAGAAATTTAACCTGCATTATCATTTGCGCAGTATCATTCACGCTCCCAACACAGACACTCTATCAAATTCCATCATGGAAAACGTTATTAATAGGTTACAGCTTGAAAGATTCAGGATGTCCTCAAAGCTCCACTGAAGAATTCCAAGGTTCCAGCAGGGTTCTGAGGACATTCAGACCACAGAAACATAAAGAAGCCCCATAATAAGCAGCAGATAATTTCACTAGCTCCCATCTACCCATGCTATCAGGCACCATAAGCCTCTCCTATGGAAGACTCTGTGGTGCCCACTTTGATCTCAGTGCCACCTCCCACCCCCCTCCGCCCCTCAGTACACACAAAAGCAGAGTGGAAATAAATTATTCTCAATCTCAAGGGAAGATGAAAGCAAAGTTTGTCGTACTAAATGACTGTTTGCCTGAAGGTGGCAGTAGAGCTTTGAAATCTCACACTTAATATTTCATGTGGTCTTTTACAAGATCTGAAAATAATAGCTTAGATTTTCTGGTGAAACGTTGACATTTAACTGCATTTCTGATGACATTTTCTGGCATAATTGTGAGAAAAATTAATTGCTTCCTTTTAAGTACTGTCCATGTCCTATAGGTTTCCTCTTTCGTTCCTTCCACTGTCTTGGAATAAATTCCATCCATCCCGAAATTTTATTTATTGCGGCATTCCATTGCATTGGTAATGAGGTAAGTGATTTGTTTGTGTCATTATCTGAGTACTTATCAGCATAGTTCTTCAGAATATTCACTGTTTTAACTGCATCTTGAGTTTCAAGGAAGAGGATATCCAACTGCACAAAATTTTGAAACCATTTTAAACCTAGAGTTGAATGAGAAAAGGTTTAGTCACTTTATGAAGTATACCAAATAAGATTAGTTAATGATAACAGGACAATGAGCAAATTGTGCAAGGCCCCCTCTTTACCTCCTGGCTGGGCTGCATTCCAGGACAATGCAGATTGGTCCTCATAGTATTCATACATGCAGTGTATTGGATGTTTCTTGAAGACTCAAACATAACCTTGGATTTGATGTACCAGAAAGAACCTATTTTATTTCTGCAATGATCTCTCTAAACTTAACTGGGAAATGGTACATACAATGTAGCAAAGTAACCATAATACACAGCATCGTAAGACAATGGCAGCTTTACCAAACTTAAAGGAATAGTTGTTCATAGTAACTGAGCAACAAATATACCTTTCTCACAATGAACAATTCTATAACTGATTATTTCACAATCAACTGCATTGCAATTTGTAAGGAGCACACAACAGAGGCACACTTTGCGCAAGTAGGTTTAATATTAATTGGTTTGAAGCTCAGCTACTTGCAGGCTGCCTTTTCAACATAGTGCCTTTTTAACATAGTGCAAGGTGCCTTTTTAACATAGCAACATTACTTGTTCCTTCTAGACCAGGGGTTCCCAACCTTTTTTTCTGCCAAGAACCCCTACCAGTAACCAAAGGGTCTGCGAACCCCAGGTTGGGAACCCTTGCTCCAGACCAAAACAACAGGACTGGAAAGGAACAAAGGCTGTGAAACCCACATGAAGGCTCACCTAATTTTTGATATTTTATTCTATGTGACCAGTTACTGTTCAGCTTGCAGCTTCATGGAAATATGTAGACTGAAAGTTGTGTTGAATCAATCTAAATTTCTGATATTCAAAGGTAAAACTGTTCCATAGATGTGATGTATAATCATTGTGCATCATGTATCATGCTTTTTACCTCTCTATCACATACTTTTAACTGGCTTGAGAATATAAGAATTAACAAAATTGATTAAAACCACTAAACGTTGACTCAAAGACTGACAAGGAAGATTTAAACAGCATCCTAAAGAAAGACAAAGAGTAAGAAAAAGAGGTGAAGCTATTCAATTAAAAAAAAATTATTTTAGTAATGCACTGCACCTTGAGTAATTTTAGTAATACAGCATGTGGTGTCAGTGTCGGTGCTGTGCAATTGCTCAACAGAAGGAGATATAAGGCCCTCCTTCTGTCCGATAACCTACAGGTCACCCTTGGGCAAGGTGTAGTACCTGCTTAGCCTTCACAATCAGGGTCACGTGAAGCGATGGTTTGCAGGTGGTGGATGGTTTTACAAGCAGATTCTACAATTGGAATTTATGGTTATAAAACTAAAAACGCTGGGCAGATGAATCTGCAAATCTATGGCCAGGGTTACCCATCCAGTATGGACACTGCAACTGAAGAAGGCAACAGGAAACCACTTCAGTATCCCACTCTTGTACAATCATGAACTCAAATCAACTACAGTCTCAGCTCAAAGATGTGAATGGACCCTTCACCAAAGAAGCCTTATACGGTAGAGGATCTCATGTGCCACAGGTGAACCTCAACTGTTATTCAGTGACTGTTGGCAGAATAAAGGCAAAGAAGATCAGACTAGCAACCTGGAAAGTGAGAACCCTTAACCAACCTGGTAAACTAGACAACGTCAAACAGGAAAAGGAAAGATTAAAAATCAATATCTTGGGAACGTGGGAGATGAGGTGGAAAGGAGCTGGTAAAACAAGCTCCGAGGGATATTCCATCATTTACTCAGGAGGAGAAATACATGAAAAAGGTGTTGGAATTATGTTAGATGAAGAACATACAAAATCAATAAAAGGCTATTGGACAATATCAGATCAAATGTTCCTTGTGAAACTACATGCAAAACCTTTTGGCATTAACATCGTTCAAGTTTATGCCCCAACAGCAGAATGCAGTGAAGAAAGCATCAATCAATTTTATGACGAACTAGAAACAGCATTGAGACAATGTAAAAGCTCAGAAAATACCATTATTCAAGGTGACTTCAACGCAAAAGTAGGCAACACCAGGGACGAGGACAATATTGAGCATTACGGCATTGGTGAGAGAAATGAGAGAGATGAACGACTAGCTACATGAGTCACAGAAAAAGATTATATAATTGGTAATACCGTCTTCAAGCAACACCCGAGAAAACTATGGACATGGAAGAGCCCAGGGGTTAACACCAGAAACAAGATTGATTATGTGCTTATAAGGAGAAGGTATAGAAATGCTCTGAAATCATGCAAAACATATCCGGATGCAGACTGCTACAGTGATCACATACCAATAATCAGTGTGATGTACCTGACATTCGGAAAGCTTAAAAGACCAAGAGTAGAGCCAAAGTTGAATTTGGGACTTTTGAGAAAAAACAGTGACATCAAAAATGAATTCCAAATAACAGTGAAGAACAAATTCGAGGCTCTACAAAACATCACTATTATAGAACAGCAATGGGAAAACCTCAGAGACAGCATAACACAAGCAGCACAAGAGGTGATTCCCAAACAACAGAAAAAAGCTAAAAAGAAATGGATGGCAGAAGAAATTCTGAATCTTATGGAACAAAGAAGAAAATGTAAGGAAAACGAAAAAGCCTACGTATCCTTCCATGCACAGATAACAACTAAGTACAAGGAAGCAAAAGAAAAGTGGCTTAAGGACAAATGTGAGTTAATAGAACAATTGCAGAGGACCAACAACAACGAACATATGCATGGCGAGATCAAAGAGGTCACAAGTTGGAAGAAAAGAGGGGCAACAACAGGATGTATAAAAGCAAAAGACAGCTCTACAATTATGGAAAAAGGAAAAATAATGCAAAGATGGTCAGAAGACACCAAAGACCTCTGCGACAACAAAGACCGAGAGGACAACTTTGATATTGGCAACAACAACAATACTGAAAGAAGAAGTGGAACATGCTATGAAGAAAATGTGAAAGGGAAAATCATCAGGACCAGATAACATTCCAGTTGAAATGTATGAAGCGCTAGAACATTTTGGTGTAGAGAAATTAACAATCTTATTGAATAGAATATACAACAGCGGCAAAGTACCAGAAGATCTTTTAAGGACAGTATTCATTGCACTACCAAAGAAACCAGGTGCAACAGAATGTAGACAGCACAGAACAATTAGTTTAGTGAGCCACCTCACAAAAATTCTATTGAGAATCATCATGCTCAGAATAAGAAACAAGATTAAACCAGAGATCAGTGAAAACAGTGCGGCTTTGTCGAAGGCAAGGGAACATCAAACACCATTTATGTTCTCAGGAATATTATCGAAAGGTCAATAGAAGTACAACAAGACCTATACTTCTGTTTCATTGACTACACAAAAGCCTTTGACACAGTGAAACAACAAGTCATCATGAAAAAGCTTAAAGATATTAATATTGACAGAAAAGATCTAAGAATAATCAGGAGTCTCTACTGGCAACAAAGTGCAGCCATACAGATAGACAACAAGATTGGTTAATGTCAGCCAATAAAGCGAGGAGTCAGACAGGGTTGTGTTCTATCACCAGGCCTGTTCTCCCTGTACAGTGAAAACATCATGAGAACCATACAAGACCTACCTGGAATAAGTATAGGAGGATACAATATCAACAACCTCCACTATGCAGATGATACAGTAGTGACAGCAAACAGTGAAGTAAATTTACAGAAACTAGTATCTACCATCAACACAGAGAGCAAAAGATTTGGCCTAACCTTAAACAAAAAGAAAACTGAAGTAATGGCAATATCAAAGAAACCTGATATCCCAAACTGTAGGATCGTACTGGGAAATGAAATCCTGAAACAAGTTCACAACCAAGTACCTTGGATCATGGGTAACATCTGATGGCAAATGCAAAACAGACATAAAATCAAGAATAGCAATGGCAAGAACAGCATTAACAGAAATGAGAAACATCCTAACGAACAAGAAAATAAGAATTGACATCCACCTCAGAACTCTCAGCTGCTACATTCTTCCTATATTGATGTTTGGCTGCAAGTCATGGACCATCACAAATGCAACGGAAAAAAGAATCAATGCAGCAGAGATGTGTTTCCTCAGAAGAATGCTATACATATCATATACGGACAGGATAACCAATGAAGAAGTTCTACGGAGAACGAGAACAAAACGTACATTACTTAAAAAATTCAGAAAACAGCAATCAAAATTCTTTGGACACATCATGCGAAGAGAGACATTAGAACACTTAGTTACAACAGGAAAGCTGGAAGGAAAAAGAAGCAGAGGCAGACAGAGAATGAAAATGATAGATGGAATAACATCATGGTTAGAAACAGGGGAGGCAACAACTACAATTTGGAGGGTCAGGTACCATGATGGATAGAGAGACATGATCGCCCATGCTGAATGGCAAGGCACCTGAATGAATGAATGACCATGTAGCACTTTGAGCCACACCCAACAGCCCCGATTTAAACTTAACCTAATCTTGGGACAATTTACAATGACCAATTAACCTACCCGGTATGTTTTTGGACTGTGGGAGGAAACTGGAGCACCCAGGGAAATCCCACTTATTCCAAGGGGCGTACGTAGAGAGGCTCCTTACAGCAGACACTGGTATTGAAATCTGGACTCTGATGGCCCAAGCTTGGAGAGAATTCCAGAGGAGAGGACTTCGAATATGGCAAGTGAAGACATGGCCATGAGTGGTTGAATGATTAAAAGGGCCAAATTTGAGGAATGTAGGAATCTTATAGAATTATGGGGAGGAAATAGGTAAGAGAAATATAGATGGGGTTTTTAGGCAATAATGCATTTTTTCAGCAGGAGACTGGAAGTACGATAGGATGGAATGAAATGATGCTGCTGAGTTTTAACCAGGCAATCCTAGCGACAATGTAGAAAGGTGACCCAACACTGATATTATGATTTTAAAAATGATACAGAAATATTGAGCATTCTAGTTCAGACAATTGCTAGAGGAATGGTGTGCAGCAGTTATGAAATGGATGAAACATAATGATTCAGGGCTTTCCAAGTACCAGATAGTGGCAAAGTTCCATGATCACTGCCTGGCTTGCTGAGATCCTCCAGCGTTTTGTGTGTGTTGCCTGATTTGCAGCGTCTGCAGATTTTCTCCTGTTTCCATACCAACAATAACTTTCACTCATTTCTCATTTTCATAATAAGGCCACAAAAGATGTCCAAACCAGAACTGAGACGATATTCTTTGGAAGGGCCGAAGATCCTATTTTACTCTCCAAAATGGAAGGCAAATAGGTGACCAGTTAAATATCATTAGCATTTGAAAAATATTTGATTGGTAGACATAAAGGAGCTATTTGTACTTCCGGTGCACATTACAAGTAAAAATCATAAATATAAAATACTCATTAATACAGTATGTAAATTGGATTTGCATAGTTCATTCATTTTAATGATGTAATGATGTAACCCTGTACAACTAACCACTTGTCTAAATTATTGAATCACTTTGAATAATTTATATTTTATTGATTAATGCAAAGGTATTAGTACCCTTAATATAGTTTTTATCTTAATATTGTTATGTTTCTAACTCTTCATCTTCTCTTTGATCTCAAGTGTTATTCTGTCTTTGAACCTCAACCTAAATATTATTCGACAGATGTACCATATAGAATCATAGATTTGATGTAATTTTTTTAAAAATTTGGAATTAGGATCATCGTGTTATTAATTGCATAACATTAGGCCTTATTCAAAGACAATTATTTCTATAATAGCATTTCAAGAGACAACAGCAAAGAGGTTTATGGATTTATTCAAAAGAAGATGCATGGAAAAAATATAGTGAACTAATAGTTGTCACATTTGCATAATATTAGTTTCTAAGTAGGACTTCAACACGGTTAATAATGGGCCATTAATTATGCAGATAATGATGCTTAGGTTCTGAGCTCTTTAAATATGAGAGCTTGACATTAGTAGTTAATTTTTTTCCAGTTTCTTATGATAAACAAATGAAAGCAGAATTCAGCTGATTCAGTGGCACTGGGAGAATTGTGTGCAATTCTGATCATCTGGTCATTATTAGAAAGATGCACCTAGTTGAAAGGGTGTGACACAAAAAGAGAGAATGGACAAACTTGGAATGGTTGTTTTCTCTGGCAAAGACTGACGGGAAATGTACTAGAAATTGGTAAAGTTAGGAGAGAAATAGCAAATAGTCCGATTAATTCTCCCAGGGTAGAAATGCTAGAAGACATGCAGTTTAAGATGATTGAGGGACAATTTACAGGAGATATGTGAGGAAAGTTTCTTTTATTACATAGAGAGTGGCAGCTGCTTGGAATAGGCTGCTGAGGTAACGTAGAAAAAGGTATGATAGTGGCATTTAAGACTCTTTTGTACAGGTAGGAAACAGAGGGATATGGATCACATGCAGGCAGCAGATCTTTAGTATAACTTGGCACTGTGTTTAGCACAGACATGATGGGCTGAAGGTCTGTTCCTGTGCTATACTGTTCAATGTTCTCTCTGATGACATTGCAGAACAAGCATGTAGAGTAACAAATAAGATTTTATAAACTAAAATCATTTTCTCTTTTAAAAGTCTGCTTGTGCTATTATCAAGGCAGATTGGCAAATAATCTTTTCTTCCCTCCTTAAAAATCTCAATAATGTCCTTTTATCAATGTAACAACATTGGTCTGACAGGAAGCAGATAGGGTAAAAGGTGCAGGCAGTTCTGGGTGATAGGCACTCCTTGCCACAGAAGGAAACTTGTAACTAACAATCTCAAGTAATTTATGCACCAGCCCAAACCAGAATAAATGTTCCCATATGACATATTAACCTTCCTAACATTATCAGTTAAGGATATGGGCCATGGAGAAAGAGCAAGTCACAGCGTGGGCACTCTGATAATGAAATTGTAAGTAACAACACACTCACACTCCTCAAAGGTGTATCCTATTTCTGAGGACAAAAGAATGACCACAAATCATTGTATAATAGCATCCATTTGATTAACTTCTCCTTTTAATTTCCTGTACAGCTTCATTGGGACCACATCATGTAACACATTGGAGTAATGGTGCAATACATTTCCAACGGTATGTTTCCTTTCTAAACTATTTTTTCAAGATATGGAGCTAAGATTGTGAACCACACAGTCACACTCCTGTACTTCAGTATTGCAACATAATGCTTAGGATCCAGCTGCACTGCCAGCATTGCATAAATATTAGGTCCTTTGAGGTTAATGTAGAATTATCTATATTGTACAAGACCTGCAATTCCAAAAATAAAGGCAGACTAGTTTCCGTCTACTTTTTTAGGGGCAAGTTTAATCTTTCCTGCCCTCCAGCAAAATGCAGGTGGGTTGTTAATATAGCTAAAGAGTACATACTCTCCCAGTCCCCTGAGACTCCAATTTAACTCTGTAGCTTTTATAAGAAAGCAACTGTCAGAATGGGGCAAGGTCACATCAGTAGTGTGCTTGTTCCTAGCCTAATCTTGGAGCTATTCCTGGCACTTAGGAGAGCATTGAAACACTGCTACTATTTGAAGAGGATCAATCTCCTCCCTTAAAATAACATTATCCAAAAGGAGTTAGATTTTATTACTGAGATGAGATTAGACAGCTTCATACCATTGTCTTCATATTTGCTTGTTTGAATATAATGAATACACATCAAAACAAGTTACCTTTGTGGAGGATAACATGACAGTACAAGAAACAACTTGTGACATCCTAACATATAAATTCTTCCTTTTTGTGCATTGTAGCAAAATGCTGATTTTAAAATAAAACCAAAAGCTAACATCATTTATAAGTAGAGAAGTGATGCACCATATTTTTGAGAAAGAAATTACACTTTGATGACAAAAAAAAACATTCGCAATAAAAATCTCTGATATACAACTGCATAAATATGACTGAGCAGGCAACATTTTGCGGCTATAAAATCCACAAAGCAAATGGAAATAGTGGCACAAAGAAGAAATAAGACATTGATGACATATCAACTTCAATACGAAAATGTTAATTCTTCCTTAGATTGTTTTCCTATTCATTTTCAGGATGTATACATTGCTAGCAAAAACAGAATTTATTACTAAACCTTAATTACTCTCAAAACTGTGAAGTTAAACTTTCTACAAAATCCATTTATAGTTTTATTATGCACTACATCTATTCTAGAGTTCCTTTATGATACTGTATAAAATAAAACCTATTTGTAACTCAGTACATTTGAAAACATAGGTGACACAAAACGATCAGACTGCCTGTTGAGCTGTATATTGATAAGGCAATTTCATCCTTTGCCCAAACCAAGAGCATTGGAGGACCCTAGAGGGTTAAGAACACAAAGGAAAAGTTTGCCATTGTCTGCTAGAATTGGTTGGGTTAGAGTGAAACTGAGCGTTATCAATACCATTAACTTTCAAAGGACAACAAAGAAGAAATATATGGTTGATTATGTCAGACGCTCAGGACAAATCAGATAGAAAGTATCATCATGATTACATAAAATGTCATTTATGACTTTGATAAGCTACTGCACAGCTAGAATGGCTTAAAACTGGAGATATTCAAATATAGAATTATAAGCAAGGTTGATTTTGAATGAGATATCGTAAAGTAGAAAGGAAAGTTATTCAATTTACAATAGTTCACGAGGAGAAGAAGGTCAACAATACTTTTGCTTTGCAGAGGATGTTAACATAACTGTATTGTAATGACATGAAAGAGTACTTGAGGAATGTGAATTATTACAGTGTTGGCTAGTTTGGGGCTGAGAAGGGAAATGGGGGTGAGCAGCTTGGAAGAAGTCAAATCAAAGGAAGAGGAGATGGATGAGTTTCAAGAGCTTGGTAGAAACATGAAAGTTGAAAAATTGTGAAATCAGAGAAAGACAGGTGGAATTAAGTTTCAAAAAGAATGAAAACTGAGGAAGATTGTCCAGAAAAAAGCGGAATGTGCATGAAAATCAGTGTCTGTGCAAAAAGAAACATCTAGAGCAGGAGTTCCCAACCTGGGGTTCATGGACCCCTCAGTTAATGGCCGGGGTCCATAGCATGAAAAGGCTGGGAACCCTTGATTTAGAGTCATAGATTCATAGAGCATTACAACACAGAAACTGGCCTTTCAGCTCAACTAGTCTGTGTCAAACTCTCAATCTACCTAGTCCTGAAAACCCACGCATGGACCATGCCCGTCATACCCCACCCATCCAAACTTCTCTTAAATTTTGCGGTCAATCCCACATCCACTACTTTCGCTGGTAGCTCACACCACTCTCTGATGAAGAAGTTCCCCTCAGCTTCACCTTAAATATTTCACCATTCACCCTTAACCTGTGACCCATAGTTCTAAGTTCACCCAATCTCAGTGGAAAAATCCTACTTGCATACACACTATCTACATCTCCATCAAATCTCCACTCATTGTCCCAAACTCCAGGATAGAAAGTTCTAACTTATTCAACCTTCTCCAATAACTCAAGTCCTCAAGTCCTGACAATAATCTTGTAAATTTCCTCTGCACTCTTTCAATCTTATTGATATCTTTCCTGCAGGTGACCAGAACTGCACATTATACTACAAATTTGATCTCGTACAACTTCAGATATATTCATTCAATACATTTCAATTGATGATCTTTCATTACCATGTGATAAGGGAACTAATGGACGTAACCTTTCTTGAACTTCCTGATAATTTTGCAGGATGGATAATGGGATCTTGATACTTCATTAAAAGTACCATTCTTAATGTGTAACACGCAAGTGTGACTGTTGTAAATTCTATTGCCTTGAGAACCTTAAAAGCTAAGCCCAATTATATCTCCACCAAAAATCTATACATGGCCAATATTTGGGTGGGAGTTCACAGGAGAGAAATGAGAAACAGGAAATCTGGTTGATTTATTGTCCACTCCAAAAGCCAGCAATATAAATGCTTACTTAGGTTAGAATTATGGTCAATCAGTGAACAGGAGTATGAGAAGAAGAGGCGACTTCACATAAGTCTGCGATTGTAGATCTTAAAAGCTGTGATTTGTGGCATTTTTCGTAGTCTGAATTGTGACTAATCGGTGCACAGGAGCGAGAGACGGAGAAGCAGCTTCATACAGGTCCACAACTGAAGATGAAAAAGGCTGCACATTGCAGCAGTTCTCAGAGCTGGACCTGAGGCTAATCAATGAACAGTATTCATTCGCAAGGGCGAATAAAAATAATGCCGGGGAAGCTGAGTGACTATCTTCCCTGACAAACCTGTTGCAATATTTGAGGAAATTGCAAGTGGGATAGATAAAGGGGATGCAGTGGATGTTGTATATTTGGACTTTTAAATGGCCTTTGAAAGGTGCCACACATGGGGCTGCTTATCAAATTAAGAGCCCATGGTATTACAGGAAAGTTACTAAAATGGTTCGAGCATTAGCTGATTGGTAGAACACTGTGAGTGGGAATAAAAGGATCATTTTCTGGTTGGCTGCCAGTGACTAGTGGTGTTCCACAGGGGTTGGTGTTGGGACTGCTTCTTTTTATGCTGTATATCAGTGATTTAGATGATGGAATAGATGGCTTTGTTGCCAAGTTTGCAGATGATACAAAGATTGGTGGGGGGGGGCAGGTAGTGCTGAGGAAACAGGTAGGCTGCAGAAGAAATTAGACGGGTTGGGAGAATGGGCAAGAAAGGGTCAAATGAAATACAGTGTTGGAAAATGCATGGCCATGCACTTTGGTTGGAGACCAAAGCAGACTATTTTCTAAACAGGGAGAAAATCCAAAAATCTGAGATGCAAAGGAACCTGAGAGTCTTTGTGCAGAACACCCTAAAGGTTAACTTGCAGGTTGAGTCAGTGGTGAGAAAGGCAAACGCAATGTTAGCATTTATTTCAAGAGATCCAGAATACAAAAGCAGGGATGTGATACCGATGCTTTCTGAGGCACTGGTGAGGCCTCACCTTGAGTATTATGAACAGTTATGGGCTACGTATATAAGAAAAGATGTGCTGGCATTGGATTCGGTTTAGAAGAGGTTCACAAGGATGATTCCAGGAATAAAAGAATTATCATTGGAGGAACGTTTGATGGCTCTGGGTCTGTACTCGCTGGAATTCAGAAGGATGAGAGGGGATGTCATTGAAACCTTTCAAATGTTGAAAGGTCTAGACAGAGTAGATGTGGAAAGGATGTTTCCCATGGTGGGGGAGTCTAGGACAAGAGGGCACAGTAATTTCTTTAACCAGAGGGTGGTGAATTTGTGGAATTTGTTACCACAGGTAGCTGTAGAGGCCAGGTCATTGGGTGTACTTAAGGCAGAGATTGATAGGTTCTTGATTGGACACAGCATCAAAGGTTACAGGAAGAAGGCCAGGGAGTGAGGGTGAGGAGGGGAAAAAAGGATCAGCCATGATTGAATGGCGGAGCCAACTGGCCTAATTCTGCTCCAATGACTTATAGTCTTATAGTCTTATATTCAGGAAGCCAAGTGTCTGAATTCCAGGCAGGCCAAGTGGTCTTTGTTCTTTAACAGCTTTGATTTCATCTTGACATATTGACTGGGGTCAAAGAACTAGAAGCTAAATGCCTTGACCTATCAGTTTGATGAATTGGAACAAGAGGAGCAGCCTACCACCATTTTGCCTCAAGCCAGGCTGGTGGCACCAATTTGTTGGGGAGTTAATGCTTCAGTTCGCAAGGCCCAAGTGCAAGAGAACAGTCCTCCGGGTTGACTGTTCTTTCCAAATTCTGTCCGGTCCCAGGGACTCTAATGGGGACATTTGTTGAGAACAACCACTTACCCAGGGATTTCCAGGACCCTCGAGTTTAGCAGTGGCATGTATTGGTGACCCAGAATGACAAAAAAGGTTCAGCAGCATGTATGGGCATGCAAGATGTGTGCCAGGATCAAGGAGCCCCATACCTGACCTCAAGAGCTTTTCTACTCCTTACCTGTTCTGGAAAGATCTTAGGCACACACCTCCATGGACTTTGTCACTGGTCATCCTCATGGTAATTGCTGATCGGTTTTTGAAAGCCTGCAAGTTCATTGCCTTGGAGAAGCTATCATCTGTGGAGGAGTTGGCCAAAATTGTCCTGGACCAGGTCTTCAGGATCCATGGATTCCTGATGGACATTCCACAACCCACATCAAATTTCTGGAGGGCATTCTGTAAGCTGATGGGGGCAACAGCAAGCCTTTCCTCTGAGTTTCACCCACAGTCCAATGGCCAGATGGAGCAGACCAACGAAGATTTAGAATGTATTCTAAGATGCTTGGCCTCAGAAAGACCTCACAAGGGGGCCGACTATTTGACATGGCAGTGGTCACACACAACACCTTACAGTATTTGGTCACTGTTTGAGAGTCAGTTTGGTTGTCCCCTGCCTCTCTTTCAGGAGCAGGAGCCCAAGGTTGGGGTTCCTGTGGATGCAGTTCTCATCCAATGTAGCAAGCAGAGATGGATTAGGGCAAGAGAGATTTTGGTGGCCTCTACCCAGAGGACAGAGACCAAAGTGAACCAAAGGGGAAGACAGGAACCTGCTTTGCAGCCTGGGCAACAGGTCTGGTTGTCCACTCATGATGTGCCTCTCTGGGTAGACTCTAGAAAGTTGGCCCCCAAGTTCATTGGACCTTTCAAAATCCTGAGGAAACCCAGAGGCTTATGTCTTGCATCTCCCCAAGACCCTAAAGACCAATCCCAATTTCTACATCTCTAATCAAATTCTGTCTGCACCAGCCCCGCCACCACTCAGGTTTATCGAGAGGGAACAGGTCTTCATTGTGAGAAGATATTTGCACTCACATACAGTTTGGGGTGTTCAGCATTACTTCACAGACTGGGAAGGATTCAGACCTGGGAAGAACTGTTAGGTGCCTGAAAGAGGCATCTTGGATCCGGCTCTCATCCACAATTACCATCACTACCTCTCCAGGCAGCCAGGGCCGTCAGGAGTGATATCATCAAGTGTTTGCTTTGATAGACTAGGGCAAGAGAGATTTTGCTGGTCTCTACCTAGAAGGCAGAGACCAAAGTGAACTGAAGGAGAAGACAGGGACCCACTTTGTAGCCTGGGCAACAGGTCTGGTTCTCCACTCATGATTGGCCTCTCTGGGTAGACTCTAGAAAGTTGATATCATCGAGTGTATGCAGACAGAGATGAGGTGGTGAATTTTGGAAGGACAACTTAAGGTCGGACATACACAGTAAATGGTAGGGCACTGAGGAGCATGGAGGAACAAAGAGATTTGGGAGTTCAGATACATAATTCCCTGAAAGTGGCATCACAGGTAGACAGGGCTGTAAAGAAGGCTTTGGGCATCCTGGCATTCATAAATCAAAGTATTGAGTATAGGAGTTAGGATGTTATGGGGAGGTTGTATAAGACATTGGTGAGGCCAAATTTGGAGTATTGTGTACAGTTCTGGTCACCTAACTATAGGAACGATATCAGTAAGATTGGAAGAGTGCCGAGAAGATTTACTAGGATGTTGCCGGGCCATCAGGAGTTGAGCTACAGGGAAAGATTGAACAGGTTAGGACTTTATTCCTTGGAGCGTAGAAGAATGAGGGGAGATTTGATAAGAGGTTTACAAAATTATGAGGGGTATAGACAGAGTAAATGCGAATAGGCTCTTTCGACTTAGATTAGGAGAGATAAATACGAGAGGACATGGCTTTAGGGTGAAAGGGGAAAGGTTTAGGGGAACATTAGGGGGAACTTCTTCACTCAGAGAGTGGTAGGTGTGTGGAATGAGCTGCCATCTGACGTGGTAAATGCGGGCCCACTCTTAAATTTTAAGAATAAATTGGAAAGGTACATGGATGGGACAGGTCTGGAGGGTTATGGACTGGATGCAGGTCAATAGGACTAGCGGAATAATGTCTCAGCACAGACTGGAGGGGCCGAATGGCTTGTTTTCTGTGCTGTAGTGTTCTATGGTTCTATGGTTCTCTTGTGTTCAGATCCAGTTTGATACTGTTTCTCAGTTGTTGCTTTGGGTACTCCAGCATCTGGGTCCAAACCATTCTCATCAAGGACTCTCATCACAACTAGAAGGCAGATAAAAAAAAGTCATAAAGAGAGTAAAGATGGAACACGAAGGTAAGCTAGTCAATAATATTAAAGAGGATAACAGAAGTTCCTTCAGATATATAAGGAATAAAGGAGAGGTGTGAGTAGATATTGGACTGCTGGAAAATGGTGCTAGAGAGGTTGTAATGGGGGACAAGGAAATGGCGGACGGACTGAATAAGTATTTTGCATCAGTCTTCACGGTGGAAGACACTAGCAGTTTGCCATAAGTTTGAGAGTGCCATGGGGCAGAAGTGAGTGAAGGGAGAAGGTGCTTGGGAAAATGAAAAGTCTGATGGTAAATACATCACCTAGGCCAGATGGTCTACCTTCAGAGTTCTGAAAGAGGTGGCTGAAGAGATTGTGAAGGCATTAGTAATGAACTTTCGAGAATCAATAGACCCTGGATCCAGGGAATGGGAAAATTGAAACTTTCACTCCACTCTTCAAGAAAGGAAAGAGGCAGAATAACAGAAATTATAGGCCAGTTAGTCTGAACTCATTGGTTGTGAAGATGTTCTGGTCAATTTTTAAGGAAGTGGTTTCTTGGTACTTGGAGGCACATGATAAGGTACACTGAAGTCAACATGGTTTCCGTAAGGGAAAGTCGTGCCTGAAAAATCTGTTGGAATTCTTTGAAGAAATAACAAGCAGGATGGACAAAGGAGAGTCAATAGATGTTGTGTACATGGATTTTCAGAAGGACTTTGACATGGTGCCACACACGAGGCTGCTTAACAAATTGGGTGCCCATGGTATGACAGGAAAGATACTAGCATGGATAGAACATTGGCTGATTGGCAGGAGCAAAGAGTGGGAATAAACGTTGCTTGCTGCTGATTAGTGGTATTCCACAGGGTCTTTGTTGGGACTGCTTTTTAAGTTAAACGCCAATGATTGGGATGATGGAATTAATGGCTTTATGGCCAAGATTGCGAATGATACAACGATAGGTGGCAGGGCTGGTAGTGTTAAAGAAATGGGGAAGCTGACGAAGGACTTAGACAGATTCGGAGAATGGTCAAAGAAGTGGCAAATGGACTACATTACTGGGAACTGTATGGCCATACACTATGGTAGAAGAAATAAAAGTGTAGACCAGTTCCTAAATGGATAGAAAATTCAAAAATCCAAGGTGCAAAGGGACTTGTGAGTACTCATGTTGAATTCCCTAAAGATTAATTTGTAGTTTGAGTCAGTGGTGAGGAAGGCAAATTTTGAGAGGACTAGTATATAAGAGCAAGGGTGTAATGTAGAGGCTTTATAAGGCACTGGTAAGGCCTTGCTTGGAGTTTTAAGAGCAGTTTAGGGTTCCTTATTTAAGAAAGAACGTGCTGACTTTGGAGTAGTTCAGAAGCGGTTCATGAGACTTTTTCTGGGTTACACTTGAACTACAGGGGGACCAATATCCTTTCAGGGAGGTTTATTAGTGTTATTGGGGAGGCTTTAAACTAGATTTGCAGGGGGATGGGAACCAGAGTGCCAGAGCTGACAGTGTGGCTGGGGTGAAAATAAATATTGTTAAAAGTTCAAGCAAATCCGCTAATAGAAAGGTTGTGAGTGGTGGTAAAGATCTTCTGAGGTGTATTTATTTCAATGCTAGGAGTATTGCGGGGAAGGTGGATGAGTTGAGGGAGTGGATTGACACGTGGAATTATGACGTTATAGCAATTAGTGAAATTTGGCTACAGGAGGGGCAGGACTGGCAGCTTAATATTCCAGGGTTCCGATGTTTCAGATGTGATCGAGGCAGAGGAATGAAAGGTGGGGGAGTAGCTTTGTTTGTTAGGGAAAATATTACAGCAGTGCTCAGGCAGGACAGATTAGAGGGCTTGTCTACTGAGTCCTTACGGGTGGAGCTGAGAAACAGGAAAGGTATGGCCACATTAGTGGGATTGTATTACAGACCACCCAATAGTCAACGAGAATTGGAAGAGCAAATCTGCAGGGAGATAGCAGGCAACTGCAGGAAACATAAAGTTGGTGGTGGTAGGGGATTTCAATTTTCCATATATTGATCGGGACTCCCATACTGTTAGGGGTCTAGATGGTTTAGAGTTTGTAAAATGTGTTCATGAAAGTTTTCTAAATCAATATATAGAGAGACCAACTAGAGGGGATGCTATATTGGATCTCCTGTTAGGAAACGAGTTAGGACAAGTGATGGAAGTCTGTGTAGGGGAGCACTTTGGTTCCAGTGATCATAACACCATTAGTTTCAACTTGATCATGGACAAGGATAGATCTGGTCCTATGGTTGAGATTCTTAACTGGAAGAAGGCCAAATTTGAAGAAATGAGAAAGGATCTAAAAAGCGTGGATTGGGACAGGTTGTTCTCTGGCAAGGATGTGATCGGTAGGTGGGAAGCCTTCAAAGGAGAAATTTTGAAAGTGCAGAATTTGTATGTTCCTCTCGGGATTAAAGGCAAAGTGAATAGGAATAAGGAACCTTGGTTCTCAAGGGATATTGCAACTCTGATAAAGAAGAGGAGGGAGCAACTCTGATAAAGAAGAGGAGGGAGTTGCATGACATGTATAGGAAGCAGGGAGTAAATAAGGTGCTTGAGGAGTATAAGAAGTGCAAGAAAATACTTAAGAAAAGAAATCAGGAAGGCTAAAAGAAGACATGAGGTTGCCTTGGCAGTCAAAGTGAAGGATAATCCAAAGAGCTTTGACAGGTATATTAAGAGCAAAAGGATTGTAAGGGATAAAATTGGTCCTCTTGAAGATCAGAATGGTCGGCTATGTGCGAAACCAAAGGAAATGGGGGAGATATTAAATAGGTTTTTTGCATCTGTATTTACTAAGGAAACTGGTATGAAGTCTATGGAATTAGGGGAAACAAGTAGTGAGATCATGGAAACTGTACAGATTGAAAAGGAGGAGGTCCTTGCTATCTTGAGGAAAATTAAAGTGGATAAATCCCTGGGACCTGACAGGGTGTTTCCTCGGACCTTGAAGGAGGCTAGTGTTGAAATTGCAGGGGCCCTGGCAGAAATATTTAAAATGTCGCTGTCTACAGGTGAGGTGCCGGAGGATTGGAGAATGGCTCATGTTGTTCCGTTGTTTAAAAAAGGACCAAAAAGTAATCTGGGAAATTATAGGCCAGTAAATTTAATGTCGGTAGTAGGTAAGTTATTGGAGGGAGTACTAAGAGACAGAATCTACAAGCATTTGGATAGACAGGGACTTATTAGGGAGAGTCAACATGGCTTTGTGCGTGGTAGGTCATGTTTGACCAATCTATTGGAGTTTTTCGAGGAGGTTACCAGGAAAGTGGATGAAGGGAAAGCAGTGGATATTGTCTATATGGACTTCAGTAAAGCCTTTGACAAGGTCCCGCATGGGAGGTTAGTTAGGAAAATTCAGTCACTAGGTATACATGGAGAGGTGGTAACTTGGATCAGACATTGGCTCAATCGAAGAAGCCAAAGAGTGGTAGTAGAGAATTGCTTCTCTGAGTGGAGGCCTGTGACCAGTGGTGTGCCACAGGGATCAGTGCTGGATCCATTGTTATTTGTCATCTATATCAATGATCTGGATGATAATGTGGTAAATTGAATCAGCAAATTTGCTGATGATACAAAGATTGGAGGTGTAGTAGACAGCGAGGAAGGTTTTCAGAGCCTGCAGAGAGACTTGGACCAGCTGGAAAAATGGGCTGAAAAATGGCAGATGGAGATTAATGCAGACAAGTGTGAGGTATTGCACATTGGAAGGACAAACCAAAGTAGAACATAGAGGGTTAATGGTAAGGCACTGAGGAGTGCAGTGGAACAGAGGGATCTGGGAATACAGATACAAAATTCCCTAGAAGTGGCATCACAGGTAGATAGGGTCGTAAAGAGAGCTTTTGGTACATTGGCCTTTATTAATCAAAGTATTGAGTATAAGAGCTGAAGTATTGTGTTCAGTTTTGGTCACCAAATTACAGGAAGGATATAATTAAGGTTGAAAGGGTGCAGAGAAGGTTTACAAGGATGTTGCCGGGACTTGAGAAACTCAGTTACAGAGAAAGGTTGAATAGGTTAGGACTTTATTCCCTGGAGCGTAGAAGAATGAGGGGAGATTTGATAGAGGTATATAAAATTATGATGGGTATAGATAGAGTGAATGCAAGCAGGCTTTTTCCACTGAGGCAAGGGGAGAAAAAAACCAGAGGACATAGGTTAAGGGTGAGGGGGGGAAAGTTTAAAGGGAACATTAGCGGGGGCTTCTTCACACAGAGAGTGGTGGGAGTGTGGAATGAGCCGCCAGACGAGGTGGTAAATGCGGGTTCTTTTTTAACATCTAAGAATAAATTGGACAGATACATGGATGGGAGGTGTATGGAGGGATATGGTCCGTGTGCAGGTCAGTGGGACTAGGCAGCAAATGGTTCGGCACAGCCAAGAAGGGCCAAAAGGCCTGTTTCTGTGCTGTAGTTTCTATGGTTTCTATGGAAAGGGTTAGCATATGAGGTCCATTTTCACTAGAATTCAGAAGAATGAAGATCTCTGTGAAGGTTATCGAATGTTGAAAGGGCTCGATAGAGTGGATGTGGTGAGGATAGCACAGCCTCAGAATAGAAGGATGTAAATTTAGAATGGAGATGAGGAGGAATCTCTTTTGCCAAAGAGTGGAGGCCAATTTAAGGCAGATGTTGATAGGTTCTTGATTAGTCAGGGCATTAAGTGTTATGGGAAGAAGTCAGGAGATAAGGGATGAAAGAAAAATGGACCAGCCATGATGGAGCAAGCTTGATGAGCCCAATGGCCTAATTCTGCCCCTATATCTTATGGACTTATGGTCTTAATCTAGGGAGATGTAGACAATATTAATTGATGGGCAGAAGGAATAATATATGGACAAATATAGGTTCATTAATTTCAGTAGAAAAATAATTGGAAGATCTAAAGACACACATCACTAAAAGTTAACATGCTGGTACAACAAGCAATTAAAAAGCAACACAAACAGAGTACTGAACAAAACCATTAGGTTAGCAGTACCTATGGAAAAGAGTAAACAGTCAGCGCTTCTGGCCTTTCTTCAGGATTCGGACCAAAATGTCAACTGTTTACTCTTTTCTATAGGTGCAGCCTGACCTGCCAAGTTCCTCCAGCATCCTGTGTGTGTTGCTTTGGATTTCCAACATCTGCAGACTTTCTTGTGTAAGCAATTAGAAATACAAACCATACATTGATCTTCATCATAAAGGGATTTGAATATAAAGGTAGTTATCTCAATGGAGTTACTTAGGGCACAAGGGAAAATGCATGTGAGATATCTAGTAGAGGCATGGTTTCCATGTAGAAGGAACTACAGTACATACTTGAAACAGGGGGAGTGCAACAATTATTCACCACATTAATTGGCGGAGTTGGGTAGAAAGGGTTATTGCCTATAAGGAGAGATTATGTAAACTAGGTCAAACTGAACAGTGATCAGAAGAATGAGAAGTGATCTGATTGAAACACGTTTGACATGCAGAAACAGAAATAGTATTTGACTTCCCTTGGTTGGGTTGGAAGAGCCAGAGGTCACAATATAAATACAAGGTGTTAGTCACTCAGGACGTGGATGAGAAGGAATTTATTGACCCAGAGAGTAATGAATCCTGGAAACCCCCTATCCAAAAAACTGTGAAGGATCTGTCACTGTCTGAATTCCAATCTTGATAAAAATTTCAAAGGTTTTAAGTTTCAAAGGTTCATTTATTATCTAAGTACACAATTCTGAAATTCTTCTTCAAGTAGCCATGAAACCAAGAAAGAAAAGAAAGGCAGCACGATCATCAACCCCACCTCTCAAATTCCCCCTCCCCACACAAAAAAACAAACAAAAACAGAACAGGCACATCAACCCCCAAATCTCACCCCCCATACAAACAGTGAGCAAAAATGACACAGGCCATTCAACCCCCAAATCCCTCCTCCCAACACAAAAAAAAAACAAAATGAAACAGGCACATAAACTCCCAAATCCTGAACAAAAAAAACCAAGAATGATCCAGCGAAAAACACAGAATATAAGCAACTATAAGATTGAAAAAAAGTCTATAGTTCAAGTCCACATCCAAAATTCTCTGGGCCCAGCTGCAGACATTTCCCTCTTCATAGCAGAGCCAACCAAAGACCAGCAGCCAGCGCTAACCCTCCGCTCTCATCCCAGTGCTTCAATCTCCTTCATCGCTTTAGCTGAACAATGGAAGCTTTATTAGGTGAAATAGAATCTAACAATGACTTGTGCCCCATCCCACAGCCTTCTTGCCATGAAGTTTGCACACGCTGCCTGTCTCCCAGAATCCTCTTAGAGATTGTAGAGTGCTGAAACACTCAAGCGATCTCCAAGTTTCCACATTTGCCTCATCATTTTGACTGGCGAACAATGGAAGGTTTAATCAGCAAGATGTAGTTGAACACTGGCTTGCAGTCTGTCTGCCATGAGGTTCGTGCACAACTGCCTCTCCTCCCAGAATCCTCTCGGAGACTGCAGAGTGCTTTAACACCAAATGATCTCTAAATAGAAAATCACAGGGTCCAATAGTTCCAGAATCACATCCAAGACAAAATACAAATGTAAAATACATAATAGAAATAAAATATATGGTTTCATGATCTACCCAGGAGATGTTGACCGTAGGAGCATTGTACGCAGGCACCATCTTGACCAGAATCTTAAATACTAAGGGAATCAAAGTACTTGGGATTAATTCAAGAAGCAAGCACTCAGATAAATGATCAGCTAAGATCTTATATAATTGGTAGGAACCAGGGGCTAAGTAGCCTATTTCATTTATATTTCTTATTTAATACAGAACAGATTCAGCTTTTAGTTGAATACGGATTCTGTGTAAAATTCTGAAGCACATCAAGAAAATGCCGATGAAGGCAACTCAGTTAATAAACACTTCAAACAGTTTTAAGCCTGCACCAACAACTCAGTAAATAATCTGTAACAATTCAGCAGTGTCATGGTATAATGAGAAGTGTGATCTCTGCAGCCCACAAGAGGAAACCATCTCTTTTGTCACTAGGCCAAACATAACCAAACTAACGGAATTTAGAAATGTCCGGAACAGAGATTATGCCCAACCCTTCCTATTTCATGCCTCGCTCTGGGTATGTGTTAGTGAGTACTTAATATTAACTCTACACAGCCATAAACTGTACCCAATTTAATTGGAGTCCTAGATTAGCAGAACTCTTTCACAGATTTTTTAATTTAATTTGTGTACTGACACGGTAGGCTTTTGTTGCCCATTGATAATTGAACCAATTGCCTTGCCAGGCTATTTCAGAAGACACCTAAGAGTAAACTGCATTAAATTATATTAAACCTGTCTCTTACCTAGTATGGTCAATAAAAAACTTACAAATTTTCTAAGCTCATTTTAAAACACAAATGTTTCACAGAGTCATTAGAAGAAATCAGAATCCTGAACCAATGAAGGAAATATAAAATGGGTGTTTAAAATTTTAATTGCCAAATGAGTGGATAATTAAAGTTGGGCTTGTGATGAAGAGGGAGAGTGAAAATGAAGACTTTAAGAGAAAAGGGTCACAGGAATAGATGGATGGTTGAAAGTACAAGAGCCATTATTGGGGCAAATGCATTAGAGTGCACAAGAATCACAAAAACTTCTGAGAGAGATGATACAGTGTTTGAGGATGTTGAAGAGATAGAAAATAAATGAAACCACAAAGTAAATTCAGCAAATTGGCATTAAAACAGTTTGTTTGTTAGGAATGATTTTGCTTTTACATCTAGCAACTTTAATCACTACATATTTTTGACTTTCCAAATATTGACAGAGCCTAACAGGTTAAATCAAATAATTGTGAATGAACAATAAATGAACTTCATTATAATCTTCATTAATTAATTCTCAAATAAAGTGTGTATTTATTTTAATATAGATTGATGTTTTTATTATATTAATTATGTACAAGAGTATAAGCATTGGGATTACCATAGAAAATTGAATAGTCATGAGCGATACGCATCAGACTAGGATCACAGGCCAGTGGGAAAACACAAAGCACTTGCGTAGGCTTGTTATGAAGTAAAAGTTGCTGTAACAACAAGAGTAAAAAATAAGGTTAAGTACAGGAAATAGAGAGTACCAGTGAAAGGTTGTCTCTCAAACTTGAAAGGATTATGCAATGGAATCCCTTGGTTTCAGCAGTGTATCAATGGTTTTCTTAACCTAGAATTCAGAGGAGTACAGCACAGGGACAGGAGCTTTGGCCAACAATGGTATGCCAAACTAATTAAATTGGTAATTAGATGCCCAACTAAACTAATTTCATCTGCCTACACAATGTACATATCCTTCCATTTCCATTGGCTTTATTTGTCACATGTACATCAGAACATTGAAACATGCAGGGAAATGTGCAATTTTGCACCAACACAGTCCAGGGATTGTGCTGGGACAGCCCTCAAGTATCAGCACAACATAGCATACCCACAACTTGCTGAACCTAACCAGTAAGTCTTTGGAATATGGGGAGGAAACTGATCACTTATGGGTCCAAAAACCCATGCATCAAAGTTCAAAGTAAAATTTATTATCAGAGTACATACATGTCACCACATACAACCCTGAGATTCATTTTCCTGCTGCATACTCAGAAAATCTCTGGAATACTTATGAAATAGTATAGGATCTACAAAAGAACAAGAGCATAGAAGACAACAAACTGTGCAAATGTAAATATAAATCAATAGCAATAAATAACAACAGCATGAAATAATAACATAAAGAGTCCTTGAAGTGAGATCATTTGTTGTGGAAACATCTCAATAGGTGTGTGTAGTTATCGTCTTTTCCTCAAAAGCCGGATGGTTGAGGGGTAGTAGCTGTTCTTGAACCTGGCAGTGTGAGTCCGGAGGCACTGTACCTTCTACATGATGGCAGCGGCGAGAAAAGAGCACTACCTTGTGGTGAGGATCTTTGATGATAGATGCTGCTTTCCTATGACAGTATTTCATGTAGATGTGTTCAGTGGTTGGGAGGGCTTTACTCATGATCCACTACTTTTTGAAGGATTTTCCATTCAATATCATTGGTATTCCCATACCAGGGTGTAAAGCAACATGTCAATACACTTTCCACTACACATCTATAGAAGTTTGTCAAAATTTTTGATGTCATGAGGAATCTTCGCAGACTCCTAAGGAAGAAGAGGCGCTGTTGTGCTTTCTTTGCAATTACATTGAGGTGACAGGTCCAGGACAGGTCATCTGAGATAGTGACACCAGGAATTTAAAGTTACCGACCCTTTCCACCTCTGAGCCTCCAATGATTACTGCCTCATGGACCTCGAATTTCCCTCTCCTGAGGTCTACAATCAGTTTCTTGGTCTTATTGACATTGAGTGAGAGAGTGTTGTTATGACACCACTCAACCAAATTTTGAATCTTCCTTCTGCATGCTGATTTATCACCACCTTTGATTTAGTCCTCAACAGTGGTGTCATCAGCAAACTTGAATATGGTGTTGGAGCTGTACTTAGCCACAGTCATAGGTGTAAAGCGAGTAGAGCAGGGGATGAGCACACAGCCCGACAGTGCTCCTGTGCTGATGGACATTGTGGAGCAGATGCTTTTGCCAATCCGAACTGACTGGGGTCTGCAAGTGAGGAATTCCAGGGTCCATTTTCACAAGCATGTATTGAGGCCCAGGTCTTGGGATGATTGAAGCCTGCTTGAAGTAGATGGGTACCACACACTGCTGAAGCGAGAGGTTGAAGGTGTCCATGAACACAATAGCCAATTGGTTAGCACAGGTCTTCAATAATCGGCCAGGTACCCAGGCCAGACTGGATGCTTTCATTGATTCACCTTCTTGAAGGCAACCTAAATGTCATATCCAGATACTGAGAACAAAGGATCTTCAGGAGATGTGGGCGTGTACAATAGTTCGTCCATGTTGTGAGAGTCAAAACGAACATAGAAGGCATTGAGCTCATCTGTAAATGAAGCTCTACTATCCCCCATGACAGTTGATTTATCTTTGTAAGACACTTTGGCATTCAACCCCTGCTACAGTTGTCAAGCATCCTTTGTTGATTCAGCCTACTCCGGAATCTACACTTACTCTGAGAACTGGCTTTCTGGAGATCATACCTGCACCTCTTGTAGCATTCCTGATCTCCAGACATGAATGCCTCTGCTCTGGCCCTTAGAAAATTCTGAATGGGGAAGACCCTGAATGACTTTGTGGGGCCACACTCATCTGTAGCCGTTTTAACTAATAGAGTCTGTTACAACCCTGATGTAGTCATTCAGGTCCTTAGATGAGGTTCTTGAATACGGCCCAGTCCACTGACTCAAGGCCATCCTGTAACTGTTCTTTTTCTTCCTGCGACAACTTCTTATTTGATCTCTGGAGCCTTGCTCTTTAGGCTCTCTCTGTATGCAGGCAGTAGGAGCACAGCCAAATAATTTATCTCGCCAAAATGCGTTTCAGAAAGGAACAACAGGCCTTCCTTAACGTAGTGTAACAGTGGTCTTGTGCATTGGGACTTCTGGTGCAAAAGGTTATGCGCTGGTGATAAATGGGCAGTGTTTGCTTCAAGAAGGCCTGGTTAAAGTTGCCAATTATAATTTGCAATATGTTGGGGTGGGCAGTTTCTTGTCTACAGATGACAACGTCCAGTATTGTGAGTGCTTTCTTATCGTCATCTGCTGGTGGTATATAAACTGTGGTCAGGATCACGGATGAGAACTCCCAAGGTAAATAGAATGATTCAAATTTGACTGTTCGGTGTTGTGGTCAAAGTCAGAGGAACACGAGATTGACCTAACCGCCATGTCAGTACATCAAAAGAATTGACCAAAAAGCACACACCACCATTTTTTCCCTTACTAGGTTCACAGTTCGATCCATTCTGAAAATCGTAAATCCTTCTGGTCTGTCCACGGCGTAGGGCGCGTCTGCAGACAGCCAAGTCTCAGTACAGCAAACAATCTGCTTCTGATAGAGCAACCTTGCTCTGAAGTTGTCAATATTTTTTTTCAGTGACTGCACATTCACCAACAATGTGCTGAATAGAGGAGGCCTCATTCCTCTGCCTTTCAGCCTGACGTGAGTCCCCACCACCTGCCAAGTTTTCTGGCCATAGCGATGACCCTTAGAGGTGCTACGCTTAACTGCTCCTCATTCTATTGTCGATTATGAGATCTGAAGATCATTGATGTAATTTCAAACTCCGTTGTTAAGAGAAATTTAACATGCTGCAGGTTGCAGAGAAAGTAATTTAGAAGAAGTACACGAGTGGAAATCTGGAACAACTTTCTGCAGAAAATTACCAATGATCGCTGGTACCATCTTAATAAACATGGGGAAAACATACAAACTTTTTTCAGATAGTGGCAGGAAGTGAATCCCAGTCATTGATTACAGGCACTGTAAAGCGAATGAGCCAGCCACTACCGCGTCGCCCATATGCCTAACCAGGAGCCTTTTGAATGCCACAGTTGAATTTGTTTCCATTACCACTGCACACATTTCAGACACCACCATTCTCTGAGTAAAAAGCTTACCCCACACACCTACTTTAAACTTATCCCCTTCACTTTAAATGCATTGCCCTGTGCTATTAGGTATTTCAATCCTGTGAAAAAGATCAGGTTGTCTGCTCTATCTATGCCTTTATGAGAGTCTGTCACTCCAGAGAAAACACCTAAAATTGTTCAACATCTCCTTGGAGCATATGTCCCCGAATGCAGGCAGCATCCTTGTGAATCTCTTCTGCATCCCCTCTAGAGCCTCAGTATCCTTCCTATGATCAGGCACCTAGAACTAAGTGTCGTGCAATCTATGTAGTTCAGTGGTCCGCAACCCTTTGTGCACCGCGGACCGGTTTAATATTGACGATATTCTTGTGGACTGACCGACGGGGGTGGGGGGAGTTGGTCAAGTTCAACAGTGCATGACAGAGAATGAGGAAAGGTGCAGCTGACTTACATCATTTCATATCATTTCCTCGTGGCCCAGTAGCACATGCTCGCGTCCCGGTACCGGTCCGCAGCCCGGTGGTTGGGGACTACTGGTAGTTGGTCTTTTAACAACCTCCAGCTGTTCCTAACGAAATCATCTAGTTAAGTTTAAGTTCTTAAATAATTTACCTTGCTCCAATTAGCACTCTCCTACAAGGTCCATACCTACCCTTAAATATAGCTGTCTTAAGGACCGGGTCGAGACAACAGAGACTTATGGAGAAGAGGAGTTTGGTGGGTAATAAAATGGATGAGTTCATGGCGCTAACCTGGCATCAGAAAACATTTCGGGAGTGCAGTGTTACGTGTTTCACTGGAACGGAGCTGCACGGGGACATACCCGATCAAAACTTTTCCATGGACGGCTTCCAGACCATTCGGGCTGACTGGAAGTGCATTGACAGCGGTAAGCGTAAAGGAGTTGCGTGCTTACCGTTCTGGTTAACAACAGATGGTGCAATCCGGGTCATATTACGATTGAGGAACGTGTTTGTAGACCGGATATTGAACTTTTCACTGTTGGACTTTGGCCATATTCCACCGAGATACAACACTGGGCGGTATGGGAGGTCATTCTTGCCTGTGGTCATCGAACTTGCAGCTCCTCCCGTGGAGGGTCAGACACCCTGAGCCAATAGACTGGTCCAGGACTTATTTTCCATCTGGCATAGTTTGCATTTTGTTGTTTGATTGTTTGTGGTTTTTGTATTGCTATATTTATGCTCTATTCTAGGTTGGTGCGGCTGTAACGAAACACAGTTTCCCTCGGGATCCATAAAGTATATCTATCTATCTTAAAACATAAGGAGTTGTGATCACTGTTCTCCCACTGGAAGGACAATCACCTGGCCAGCTCACTACCGAACACCAGATCTATAATATAGTTCTATGTGTATAGTTCATTGAAAGCAGTACAGCAGACTGAGAAAGTACTTAAGAAGATACTTGGGGAATCCTGTGTTATATAAATTGAGACATGGAGTACAAGAGCACAGAAGTCATTTTGAACTTGTATAAAACAACAAGGTTGGTTGCAACAATAGTATTGGGTTTTGAAAAAGATGTGAAGGTTTGGGGGAGGTTTCAGAAGAGATTGACCAAAGTTATCCAGAGATTGTGAACTTTAGCTATGCAGGTAAACTGGAGAAACTCAGGCTGCTGTTTGATAAACGGAAAATGATCTGCTGGAAGCATGAAGAATTTGGACAAAGTAAATAATAAAACACTGTTCTCATTTGTGGGATGGTGGGGGAAGAGAGGTAAAGAATGAGGGGATTATAGGAGAGAGATGATTAAATAAGAACAAAAAATGACATGAGGGAAAGATTTCTTACATATTGAGTGTTTTATGGTCTAGAATGCACTGTCAGAGGAACTCTTGGTTGTGGCAATGGGGAGGGATTTTTGAAAAACAATAATCAACTTACTGTGGAGGACGTCGAAACTCCCGATCACATTGTGGAGTCAAGGATGAGTGAAAGCAGCAGATTGGGAACAAGAGTTGAAAGGGCCAAGAGTCTGAGTTTGAGAAAACCAAAAATGTTTCTCTTACGGGAACACTTATGTCCTTGCAAATGCTGAGACTGTATCACACCACCACTTGTCTGTAAGGTGACGGCAATACTGACTATGCCAAGCAAAGAGTACACTATATGGATAATAATGGATGAAATACAAGATAACTAGTAGAATTAAAGGATTTAAGCTGACATAAGCAGCAGATTCCTGAGACAATGGATGACTACTAAGTTACAGATGCAATAACAAGAAAAAGATAACAAGGCTTAGAATATAGTTAAAATCAGGGAAAGTTGATTCTGGTCAGTCCCAGTTATCTAGTTGGTCTAATTGCTGAAAGCACAGTCTTTGTTATGCGCGAGAGTCAGGTGGACACTTTTTGTGGCTAACTAAAAAAAAAAAATGCATTGCTAATGGTATTGCCTTTTGGGTGAGATATCAGGCCAAATCTCCATCAGCTCTAGCAGGTAGACATGAGAGGCCCACTGATGTGATTTCAGAAAATAGCAGATCAATATTTCCCCTGTCAATTTTGCTAAAAATGGCTGGTTACCATCAATTTGCTGTCTGTAGGCTCTCATTGTATCTCATATTCAGAGGACAAAGAGCAAATTGGCATGATTCAAATTTATAAAAGACTTTATATTTTTCATTATTTAGGATGGGATTCTCAGTTTGCTGCCCATTGTGAGTTCATTGAACTATTTTCTATATTCTGTCAGATTCCTAGGGTTGATGCACATTTTCATTCCAATTATTTTATTTTCTTCTGCGGCTCTCAACAAATCCATTTTATGCATCATATGTACACTCGCTTCTCAACAGTTACTAATTTACCAACTTTTATTTTGTAGGTTGAAACAGAATGTAATACTGGGAAAAGTACTAGGATAGATAGCGGAGACACTAACATTATTACCCATACATAGCTGGAAGGAAAATGAGTCATTTACCTTGGCAGGCTTAGAGGCCAAGTGATGAACCAATATTATTTGTATCCCTTCATTCACTAGATGGAGAAAATGTAACAATTTCAGCTTGCATTCTCCAAGTTGTTACCAGATCAAGAAAACCTTCCAATTTCCACCCTAACGCCTCTCCCTTTCTCTTAAGAATGTGTAAAGTTATAATGTACAGTTTGCAAACACTGTCATCATTTCCGAATTAATTAGGAAAATAGAGACACTGAATTGTGAAATTAATGTAAAACATATGGAGCAAGGTTGGAAACAGACCATGTTGATAAAAATCGTTAAATGAGATGAGAAACATGAAAATTTCATAACCACTGAAATGGAATGGGCTGGGAGTAGAAGAACTTATCACTGAAGTAGGTTAATCTATTAGGACTGAATTTGAAAAAATATAGAAATAAAGAATAATTCTGAAGAAAAAAATGAATTAAGAAAAACCTGATTTGAATATTTTTGATTGAGAAAGAAGAGAATAAATAAACATACTTAAAAGATCAAGCTGGAATTTAGAGGTATATGACAAGTAAAATAAAATAATGTAGCACAAAAATAATTTTCCTTGCAATACAGTTGCTTTTCTTCAAAAATAATGCTAGAATAAAAGGGATATGGGAAACAAAATCTAATTTCGATATTGTATATCCATAATCACACTGGAACTGTAAAATGAAAACTACATTTCATATGAAAGTTGTTAACTGTACATTTTTAAAATTTGTTTCTTTACAGCAATATATGTTTCAAGGCTTTAAATTTTATACCAGCAAAATTAAAAAAATAATTTGAAGAATTGAGTACAATATTTGATGTTCTTTCCGAGGAATTCATGTTCATTCAGTAGATTAGATGCCAAGAATGACTTTTGTTGTGCGTTTTTGAGAAATGTACTTTGTGGAAAGAATTTTAATCAGAGATTAAGTTGAAGGTTCATTTGAACCTGTGCCCCACACATTAAAGTGGCAAAAAGCACATTAAAGCTAATCTTAGTTAAGCACATTTCAGCAATGTCTGATGTTCAAGCAGCAATTTTTTTTCTAATCAAATTTCAATTTGCTCTTGAGTTAGAGCACAATTGTTAAGTGCTCACCTTGATCCCCATTAAAATGTGTGCAGCTTGCAAATTCACCCTTCATATCTTCATGAAATTCAGCAAAATAAATTCATCAGTAATGACATTCTCAAACATTTCAAAAATTCTTGATGTCCTGTTAGACAAGCAGCAATATTGTATGAAATATTGATTAGATGAATTCTGTGCTGATCAAAGTGACAGTAATTTATTTTGTGGACTGGAGTATATCCACACGATGGTTAAAATTCAGCAATGTAGTAGTCCCATGGAAACAAATGATCAGGAATCAGTGTCCTGCTCTTGGTGTCCTTTCTCGAATTTGTACTCATTGGTACAATTTCCCACCAAGATTGCAGATTTGTTGAACTCACCCTCTAGCATTAACATCATAATGATTAACCAGGTCTAAGTGTAGCAATTAGAAATAAATGCAGTGTGGTTCCAACAGAAAATAAATAATTTCCATGGCAAAACAAATTCTAGCCACCATCTAAACATAGAATCTGACCACATTCATCAAAATGGAAACTTTCTCATTCAAAGGATTTTAATCAAAACTCATTTATAAAAAAATGTAATGGAATCTAAGTTTACGGCAGCTAACTATTCATAGCCATCCAGATGACAGGTCTCATTTCCAAGAAGTGGCAATTAAGAGACTGTATAGCAGGTGAGACGTTGTTAAAGTTATGCCACTGCAACATAACTAACAATCCACAGGGAATGTTTGATGATTCTGGGGTTAATTAGGTAGGGATACTGAATGATCATTAATTGGGTGTTGATCTAACATTAGGAGGATTCCTTGTTTGTTTGAGAGAGGTGGAGATTGAGAGAAAATGCCAAAGAAGTGTTGAGGGGAGTTGGTATTAGTAGCAAAGGCCGAATTGGTGGCAAGGAAAGAGGAAGCTCACTTTCATGTAACATGATGGCGCAACAAGTCTTGTTAATTATGACTTATCATATCTTCCTTTAAGACAGGAGTCCCCAACCTGGGGTGCATAATTATACACCCCGTAATTATACAGAAATAATACAAAAAAAGAAAAAGCATGCCAAAATGATGACAGGCAGAAATGACCAATGCTGTTGCAAAAAAGGAAGAAAGAATGAGTTATCTAAATTTTCTGAATTCATTATTGTCTCCTGCAGGTAAGGTGGCAGGCACAGGCACAGCAGGGTAGCAGTTGGCACAACACATTACAGCGCTAACAATTACCAATCGAGTTTCAATTCCACTACCACTACCGTCTGTAGGGAATTTGTACATTCTACTCATGCCCGCATGGGTTTCCTCCGGGTGCTCCGGTTTCCTCTCACATTCCAAAGATGTACCATAGGGTTAGAGTTAGCTAAAATGTAGCGATATTTGCTGACTGTCCCAAGCACAATCCTTGGACTGTGCTAGTTGTTGATGCAAATGATGCCTTTCTCTATATGTAGATGTAACAAATAAATCTAATCTTTACAACATGCCAAGTCAAAGAGGAAGTTATTCCTCGTGCTTGCATTTGGCCTTATTGTGCTAGTACAGGAGGCCACAGACATCAAGGTCTGAGTGGGAGCTGGATGCACTGCTGTGGAAAACTGAAAGTAACACTCACAAAATGCCTGAGTAACTCAGCAGATCATGCAGCAGCTATGGAGAGGAATAAACAGTCAGGATTTCAAGCTGAAGCCCTAATTAGTCTAAAACTAATTTGTGACTAAAACTGATTTGTGTCTCTCTTTCCCAATTTTGATGAAAGGTTCTGGAAATATCATTTACATATCAGTGAATCTTCATCAGATAAGATTCCTGGATAGCGACAGATGTGTTTATTCATGTGTTGAAAAAGCTTCAAATCAAGCTTGCAAATTAGGTTTTAATCCCCTTTTTAACTGCAGCAGTGGCTTCACAGCACAGTAAAATGCAATGATAAATTCCGGTAATGCTGTGATTTAGGAATTCTTCCTTGATCAGACGCCATTCAGTTACCATTCTTCTTTGTAATGTTTGTCTCAAACATGCAGACTTACAGTAGAAGAGCTAAACTCTCTTGTTTCTTTATTTTTCAGAATATAACCATCATTGTCCATGCCAACATTTACCACTCTCCCCTAATTGCCCTTGAGAAGATTGCACTGAGCCATCTTCTTGAATTAGTGCTCTCTTTCTGGTGCAGACTCCCTTTTTCCTTTGACATCTCAGTTTCTGTGGTGTCCAGTAACTCAAAATAATGCTAATGTGCTTCTTAAATTGTTGCTCAGTTTGTTGACCTATTTACTCAACATATGCACTAATGACTGTGCATGTGTATGGTTGAATGCACATAAGTATTGCAAACTGAAATGACAATTAAATGCATCCAAATTAAAAGGCGAGATTCTGAGAATTTCATGGACGGTTATTATTTCCAGAAGTTTAATGACCCATAACATTTCTGGAAGAATTTACTTTCTAACTTTCAAGTAAAATGCATTGATTACTTATATAAGAAATAGCCTACACTTTGTAATGCAAAACATATTTCATGCCTATCAAAAGAGACCATGTTAGTGTTAGTTGAGATGACTATCTATCTTGCTAATGATAATTGCAAAATTAAAACAATTATATAGTGATTTGTTTTTGTTTTTCACAAGTTACTCAACTGAAGAATTGGTATAGTGGAAATATTCCTGTATACCAAATTAAAACTAAAGTATTAATTGCTAAATTATGGTCTGGCTTGGCTCGTGGGACTAAGGACAAAAGTTAGACTTGAAATTGTGGCACTGTTTAGTGTCAAGTCAAAGCTGCCAATGCCCTCATAACTTCGAAGATGAATGTAATATGCAGTGAACTGAATCAGAATCAGGTTTAATATCATTGGCATATGTCATGAAATTTGTTTCAATTCAATAGAATGTTAAACAATTAAATTATATCGAGAAAAGTACAGTCAACGTTTTGGGCCGAGTGTTCATGGGTTGGTTCTTTGTCCAATCAGAAATCTGATGTCAGAGGGGAAGAAGCTGTTCCTGAAATGTTGAGTGTGGGTTTTCAGTCTCCTGCAGCTCCTCCCTTATAGAAGTAATGAGAAGAGAGCATGTTCTGGATGATGAGGGTCCTTTCTGAGGCATTGCCTTTTGAAGATGCCTTTGATGCTGGGTGATGCAAGATGGGGGGGGGGTACAGTGCCCATAATGGAGTAGGCTGAGCTTGCAACTTTATGTAACTTATCTTCCATCCTGTACAGTGGCCCCTCCAACACAGATGGTGATACAACCAGACATTCAATGTGTTTGATATAAAACCACTAATATAATTGGCAGTGAGAGGAAGTGTCTCTGAGAATTAGAATCCAGAGATTGAGGTTGGCAGATCTTTTTCACAAAAGCCTTTAGATATTTTAATTAAAACTTTGTATTCTAATGTGTTATAAACACAAGAAATTCTGAAATCCAAAGCAACATCGACAAAATGCTGGAGGAACTCAGCAGGTCAGGCAAAATTTATGTAAATGAATGAACATTCAACATTTCATGCCGAGTCCCTACATCAGGACTGGAAAGGAAGTGGGGAGGGACACCAGAATATGAAGGTGGGGGTAGGGGAAGGAGGACTAGCTAGAAGGTGATAGGTGAAATGAGGTGGTTGGGAAAGGTAAAGGGTGGACAAGAAGGAATCTGATAGGAGAGGAGAATGGACCATGGGAGAAAGGGAAGAAGGAGGGGCACCAGGGGAAGATGATAGGCAGGTTATGAGAAGAGGTAAGAGGTCAGAGAAGGGAATAGAAAAAGAAGGAAGGGGAAAGGAAAATCTATTTACCAGAAGGAGAAATTGATGTACTCATCATCAGGCTGGAGATTAGCAAGACAGAATATGAAGTGTTCCTTTCTCCAACCAGAGAGTGGCCTCATCATGGCAAAAGAGGAGGCCGTAGACTAATATGTCAGAAAGGGAATGGGAATAGGAATTAAGCTGTTGGCCACAATGAAATTCTGCTTTTAGCCAATGAACCAACTATTTTAATTCCTTCTATTGTGAGCTGCTTTAGTTCCCATTCTAATAAAGGATGTGCTGGCATTGGAGATGGTACAGAGGAGGTTCATGAAAATGATTCTGGCAATTAAAGAGGTAATATATGAGGAGCATTTCATAGCTCTGGGCCTATACTCTCTGGAGTTTAAAAGAATGGTGAGTGGGTGGTATCTTGTTCCCTTCCTGTTTACCCTGTATACCTCAGGCTTTAGATACAAACTGAGTCATGTCATCTGCGGAAATAATCTGATGACTCAGCAAAAGTTGAGTGTATAAAGGGAGGACAGAAGAATACAGGGCCCTGTTGGAGGACGTTATCAAATGGTGCAAGTTGAATCATCTGCAGCCCAACATTAGTAAAACAAAAGATTTGGTGATGGACTTTCAGAAGATTAAGCCTCCATTGCTCCCTGTTACTAGTGATGGTGAAGCCGTGCATGTGTTGAGGACCTACAAGCACGTGGGGGTGCGCCTGGATGACAGACTTGAGTGGAGAACCAACACAGAGTCCGTGTACAAGAACTAGAGTTGCCTCTACTTCCTGAGGAAACTGAGGTCCTTTGGAATATGCAGGCCTCTCCTTTCACATATTCTACCAGTCTGTGGTTGCCAGTACAGTCTTCTATGCGGTAGTGTGCTGGGGCAATGGTATCAACATGGGTGATGCCAACAGGCTCAATAAACTGATCTGAAAGGCTGGCTCTGTTATAGGAGTCAAACTGTACACACTGGAAGCAGTGGTAGAACAAAGGACCCTACGGAAAATCCTGGCAATTCCAGACAATGTTTCTCACCCTCTGCATGGCACATTAGCTGAACAGAGGAGCATTATTAGTAATAGACTGAGACAACTGCGTTGCTCCAAAGAGCGCGATATGAGGTCATTCTTAACTTCGGTAATTAGGCTCTATAATGAGTCAACCTGTAGCCGGGGAAGTGATGATCCCCTCCTGTTTAGACTGTTTGAGGCAACTTAGTTTTATTCTTTCTTACTTTACTTCTAATATTTGTATGTTTGCATATGCCACTGTGACACTAATTTCCTTTGGGATCAATAAATTGTCTACCTATCTATTGAAATCTATAAAATATTGAAAGGTCTGAATAGAGCAGACTTTGAGAAGATGTTTCCAATAGCAGGACAGTCTGGGAACAGAAGGCACAGCCTCAGAATAGAAGGCTATCCTTTTAGAACTGAAATGAGGAGGAATTTCTTCAGCCATAGGGTGGTGAATTTATTGAAGTTTGAGTCATTGGGTATATTAAAAACAAAGGTTGATAGGTTCCTGATTAGTAGGGTGTTAAACGTTTTGGAGGAAAGGCAGGAGAGTGGGGTTGAGAGGAAAAATATATCAGCCCTGACTGAACGGTGGAGCAGACTTGATGAGCCAAATGATCTAATTCTTCTCCTATGTCACATCGTCTTTTGGAAATACAAATTTAAATGTTGCAACAAACCCAAAGGGCCAGATATCCTATCCCATTCTTTCCACTAGTGTGCTCCATGCATCCTGCCCCCATTCCTGAGTTAGATTAGAAGTTACCAGCTTAAAGATTATGAATAACTTTGCACTCCTTGTACCAAACTGCATCCACAGATAAAAATAAAAGATGACTCTCACAAATAAGTCCTGAGTCATCTTAGTCATCATTTATATTGACTTACGCACGGCCCAGAAGGCACAAAGGGTCCATCTCCTATTAACCGGACTCGGTGTTCCATTACAAACCAATGAATCCTATATCATTAGTGAAAGGGGTGAGGAATAGAGGGATGTATCTACCAGAGCAAGGTCAGGATATCTGCTGAGCAATATGAAGGGATCAGAATCACAGAGGAGCCCCTATAGATATAGATCCTGATGAAGGGTCTCGGCCTGAAACGTCGACTGCACCTCTTCCTATAGATGCTGCCTGGCCTGCTGCGTTCACCAGCAACTTTGTGTTCCCTATAGATACCTCTTTCTTTCATAAATCAATCTCAGTCTAGAATATACTCAGAGCAGATTATCCACAGCCCTCTGAAACAGAGTAACCAATGATTCACAATCCTCCAAGTAAAGGAACAGCTCTTCACTTTTGTCTTAAATGTCTTATCCTACCCTGTTCTGGATTTTTTTTAGCATGAAGGCATAGATTTTTCGCATTTACTTTCTTACTTTTGTACACCTACACTGAAATGAAAGGAAAACTCTTTGAGGAATTCATTGGGCCAGGTAGCATTTACAGAGACAGAGGGATTGTCAGAGTTTCAGAATAGATACAGGTTGAAATGTTAGCCATTCCTGTGTCTCCACGGATGCTGCCTGATGTGTTATGACTGCAGTTTTCTCTTTGCCTCGGATTATGGCAACTGCCATCTCTTGTAACTCAGCAAGATTGCCTCATTCATCTAAAGTCTTATGAGTGTAGAGCACTCTTAATTGATTATCTTATTCAATTTCTCCTTATATGGTAATCCTTTATCATATGAATCAATCTAGTGAACCTATGTTGTATTATCTCCAAAGCAAATTCAATCTTGCTTAGGTAGAGAAGAATGTAAAGAACGTGATAGATTATTTTATAATTTATCATCTGATTAAGGTTAATAATTATTTTAAGTTGGGTTTAAATGTTTTAAAACTATTATTATTAATCTTTATTTCATTTGGGCAGGATGGTAGCATAACACCAACAACCCGAGTTCGATCCCACCACAGTCTATAAGGAGTATGACCTCGTGTGTCTCCTCCAGTTTCTCCCACATTCCCAAGACATACAGGTTAGTGGGGTAATTGGTGACATGGGAGCAGTTGGATGGCATTGGCTCATTGCGCCACAAAGACCTGTTATTGTGCTGTACCTCTAAAATAATCAAAACAGTATGTAGATGCTTCAGAGTTTAATTCTGAACACATTTGGTATTCTTCAGAATTTTGAAAAATGGTATTGCTGAGGATTGCATTTTGCCAACAATTAAGTTCTGTCAAAGTTTTTGTTCTGGCCTACCCGTTTCATTGAGACGTTGCTGCTGGAGTCCTGCCAATGTAATCCAAGATCATTTGGACAAACAACATTCTTCTTCTTCCGTCTCCAATATCATCCGAGCCATGATTTATCATTGTTCTAAACCCAAAAAATAATTCATCTTATTCTGTATAATTTCTCCAATTGATCAAGCCTAGTACTATGTTGTGACATATAAGGTCTTGTTTACTCCCAGAGCACTGTTAATTATCTAACAGAATCATAGCTAATGCTGTGGTTTGCCCACTAATTTGTTCAATCACCAAAAGTGAGCAACGTAAAGTTTTCCCACGTTATATGCTATTTGCCAATTTCTTGTTGCATCACTTATCCTCTACAGTCTCATTGCAACACCCTCACAGCCAATTTCCCCACCAAACATTTTAGTCTTCAGATTTGTATACATTGCATTCAGATCCCTTATCTAATTCATTCATATAAACTGCATATTGTTGAATCCCTAACCCCAGCTTATTGAGTAGTCATATGGGCTAACCTCAAAAAAACCTGCTCTCTACTTTCTATTCATTATCTATTGCTAAATCAGAACTGAAATATCAAAATACTATGAAGCTGAGTATGTCTAGTATTTAATGTTTTATTTATATATCCAAGTAAATTGCTATCCAAAATTACATACACACATAAAGGTTGCTGGTGAACGCAGCAGGCCAGGCAGCATCTCTAGGAAGAGGTATAGCCGGCGTTTCAGGCCAAGACCCTTCGTCAGGACCGAAACGTTGGCTATACCTCTTCCTAGAGATGCTGCCTGGCCAGCTGCGTTCACCAGCAACCTTTATGTGTGTTGCTTGAAATTCCAACATCTGCAGATTTCCTTGTGTTTGCATTTGAAAATTCAAGCAAGTAGCATTCTCGGATTCCCTATAATGTGGCTGGCAAGATACCTTCTGAATGAATTTGCCAAGCATGGTTTACTTTGCTCAGCGTCATGTTGACTTAGTTCAAACATATCGTGATTTTCCTAGTGTTCTAGTACCAATTCCCTAATGATACCTTCTTGCCTTTTACTGTTATTTATATCAAGTCTACTGGCATATTCCGTGTTTAGTTCTTTTGCTCCTTGCTTAACTAAATGGATAACAATTGCTGGCTGTCAATCAAGTAATAATAGAAAGTTACGGCACAGAAAGCTGATTGGCACATGCAAAAAAATGGATTTCAGATTTACGCAAACACGAGGAATTCTGTAGATGCTGGAAATTTAAGCAACACACATCGGGACTGACAAAGGGTCTCAGCCTGAAACGTCAACTGCACCTCTTCCTAGAGATGCTGTCTGGCCTGCTGCGTTCACCAGCAACTTTGATGTGTGTTGCTTGATTCTTCATTTCTATTGTGATATTCTCCTGTGCACCATTTTAGGTGTTATCACACCCTTTGTCTGCTGTGGTTCTGAAAAAATGGTTGACATTAACTCCATTTCACTGAAAATTTCTAAATTCCTTTAAGATATAAATCTCTCTGTATTTCTTCCCACAGACTTGGTGAGTATTTTCATCATGTTTTATTTCTATTTAGTGATCTGAAAATGTAGGGAGATGCCAGATATTTGCTTTCCAGAATTCCAGTGTATTCATTAACCCATTGTGTTCTGTTGCTATTAATCACACTATTGTTCCTCACACATTGTTCTTTCCATTTCAAAGGTAAACACCAAGCGTTGTCTCTCATTTCCAAACCCTGGAGGAACTCAGCAGGTCAGGGGGCATCTATGGAGAGGAATAAATAGTCAAAGTTTCAAGATGTTGGCAGAAACGTCAACTGTTTATTCCCCTCCTTGGATGCTACCTACTTGCTGAGTTCCTCCAGCATTTTGTATGTTGTTGAAGATTTCCCAATTTTCCTCTCTCTGTAAATGCTGTCAAAATGCTGAGCTTTGTCAAGTTTCATTATACAAGTTTGCCTTATTCTTCGGAAGGCAAGTGTAAAGGGGAACAAAATGATTATTACTCTGGATCTGATGCAGCATTAAAAAATGGCAATAAAATAAAAACACAATAAATATAAATATAAAAAACAATCCTGTAAAACACAATGTACAGGTAATTGAGTGTGATAATTTAGTGTGACTGTGAGTTTAAGATTAGCTTATATACAAAGACTGGTTGTATGTACCTGAAGGAGCATCTGTACATAAGGTGACCAACAGGAAATGATCAGGCGACAAAGTGACTCTTGTCAAGAAGATCTCTTCAAGGTAGCAGCAGGGCAGTAACTGTGTCAGCGTAGGTAGCGGGTGTGGAGTGTAAGTGTAAAGTGGAAGTGCAAAGGGGGAATGAAGGGTGATGGGAAGCAGTGGAGGAGAGTGGCTGATGTTAATGTAGTGGTTGTGCGGGGGGCGGGGGGTGGAGGTTAATCAGTGGAGATGTTGATCAGCCTGATGGCTTGGGGGATGTAACTGCTTTTGAGTCCACTCATCCTGAGGTGAAAGCTGCATAGCCTTTTCCCTGATGGCATTGGGACAAACAGTCCATAAGCAGGTTTGGTGGGATCATTCATGGTATTGCTGCCCTTTCTATAGATGCCTCTTTGATGGCAAGTAGGCTGGTGCTGATGATGCACTGGGGAGTTTTAACCACCCCTTATGAAACCCTGCTGTCTGCTGCAGTACAGTTTCTGTATCACGAATGTTAGGATGCTCTCAACTACACATCTGTAGAAGGTCGCCAGAAATGGTGTGAATAGTCCTGCTCTCTTTAGCCTCCTCAGAAAGCAGAGGCATTGGTGAGCTTTCTTGACCCTGGAGGATGCACAGACTCCTGGGAGTGCACATGTGTTTCTCACACTCTGCATGCCACCTTGGCTGAACAGAGGAGCACTATTAGTAATAGACCTAGACAATTGTTCCACTCCAAAAAACGCTATATGAGGTCATTCTTACCCTCGGACATTAGGCTCTATAATGAGTCAATCAATAGCCGGGGAAGTGATGATCTCACTTCTGTTAGACTGTTTGAGGCAACTTAGTTTTATTCTTTCTTACCTTTCTTCTAATATTTGTATATTTGTATACCTGTGCACTTGTAATGCCACTGTGACACTGTAATTTCCTTTGGGATCAATAGAGCAGAGGCTGAGGAAGATCTTCACTCCGAGTGATGTAACGCTGGGTAAGTTCTTTTAATAAATCTAATTACCTTAAGAGTAGGTAATGGAGGCAGCAGTTAGGGCAGGTGAGTGCTCCGTTTGCAGGATGTGGGAAATCAGGGTGAGCACAATTGTCCCTGATAACTACACCTGCGAAAGGTGCATCCAGCTGCAGCTCCTGACAAACCGAGTTGGGGAACTGGAGCTGGAGCTGGATGAACCTCGGATCATTCGGGAGGCAGAGGCAGAAATAGACAGGAGTTGCGGGGAGGTGGCCACCCCTAAGAGTCAGGAGACAGGTAGCTGGGTGACTGTCAGTAGGGGGAAGGGGAATAGATAGAATGAGCAGAGCACCCCTGTGGCCATTCCCATCAATAAGAAGTACATCGTTTTGGATACTGTTGGTGGGGACGACCTACCAGGGACAAGTTGCAGTGTTGCGTCTCTGGCACCGAGACAGGACCCTCAGCTCAGAAGGGAAGGAGGGAAAAGAGGAGAGCAGTAGTGATAGGGGATTTGATAGTTAGGGGGACAGATAAGAGGTTCTGTGGAAGAGATCGAGAATCTCGGGTGGTCTGTTGCCTCCCTGGTGCCAAGGTCCGTGATATTTTGGATCGAGTTGTCAGTATCTCAAGAGGGAGGATGAGCAGCCAAATGTCGTGGTCCATGTAGGGACCAATCACATGGGTAGGAAGAGTGAGGAGGTCCTGAAAGGTGAGTTCAGGGAGTTAGGCACCAAGTTAAAGGACAGGACCTCCAGGATAGCAATCTCAGGATTGCTACCAGTGCCACGTGCAGGTGGGTTTAGAAATAGTAAAATAGCGCAGATCAACATGTGGCCGAAGACATGGTGCAGGAGGGAGGGCTTCAGATTTATTGATAATTGGGCAGTTTTCTAGGGAAGGTGGGACCTGTTCCAGCGGGACGGTTTACATCTGAACTGGAGGGGAAAAATATTCTTGCAGGTAGTTTTCTAGTGTGTCTCCACTGGATTTAAACCAGATACAAGGGGGAAGGGGAACCAGAGTGTAGGAACAGATGTAGGGGAGAAGGAAGAAAAAGGAGATAGTAAAGTTGTTTGCACCGTCAGTGATAAACAGAGAGTAAGAGGTGGAAAATTTCTTAAATGCATTTATTTTAATGCTATGAGCATTGTAAGAAAGGTGGATGAGCTTAGAGCATGGATTGATACCTGGAAGTATGATATTGTAGCTATTAGTGAAACATGGTTGCAGGAGGGGTGTGATTGGCAACTAAATATTCCTAGATTTCATTGCTTCAGGTGTGATAGAATCCGAGGGACAAGAGGGGGACGTGTTGCACTGCTTGACAGAGAAAAAATTACAGCGGTGCTCTGGCAGAATAGATTAGAGGGCTCATCTAGGGAGGCTATTTGGGTGGAATTGAGGAATGGGAAAGGTAGTAACACTTATATGGTTGCATTATAGACCATCTAATGGGGAGCGAGAATTGGAGAAGCAAATTTGTAAGGAGATAGCAGATATTTGTAGTAAGCACAAGGTTGTGATAGTGGGAGATTTTAATTTTCCACGCATAGACTGGGAAGCCCATACTGTAAAAGGACTGGATGGTTTGGAGGATCGGTATCGGTTCACTGCCCGGAGGGTGGAGGCCAGGATGATGACTCAGCCCAACACACCATCATCAGTGTGCTCAGCGCTGTTTTCCTGATTCCAGTAAGTGATACTACACTGTACATACATTATTTCTACTTTATATAGGCTGTGTATTTTTATGTGTTATTTGGTATGATTTGGCAGCTTCATAGCTTAAAGGTTACTGGAGAGAGTGTTTCTGCTGAGAGCACTTGTGTGAGATTTTCATTATGGAGAACAGTGTGGCAATGATAGTAGAGAAGTATTTCTACTTTATATAGGCTGTGTATTTATCATATCATTCCTGCTTTTACTATATGCTACTGTTATTTTAGGTTTTCTGTGTTATTTGGCATGATTTGGTAGGTTATTTTTGGGTCTGCAAACGCTCACAAATTTTTCCCATATAAATTAATGGTAATTGCTTCTTAGCTTTACGACATTCCGGCTTACGAACCATTTCATAGGAACACTCTATCTTCGGATAATGGGAGAAACCTGTATGTTCCTGTTAGTTTGAAAGGAAATGTTAAAAGTTTGAGAGAGCCATGGTTTACAAGGGATATTGGAAACTTGGTTCGGAAAAAGAGAAATATCTACAATAAATATAGGTAGCATGGAGTAAATGAGGTACTCGAAGAATATTATGAATGTAAAAGGAATCTTAAGAAAGAAATTAGAAAAGCTAAAAGAAGATATGAGTTTGCTTTGGCAAGTAAGGTGAAAATAAATCCAAATGGTTTCTACAGTTATATTAATAGCAAAAGGATAGTGAGGGATAAAATTGGTCCCTTAGAGAATCAGAGTGGACAGCTATGTGTAATAACAAAAGAGGTGGGGGAGATTCTGAACAATTTCTTTTCTTTGGTATTCAGTAAGGAGAAGGATATTGAATTGTCTAAGATAAGAGAAACAGGTAGGGAAGTTATGGAAACTATGATGACTAAAGAAGAGGAAGTACTGGCGCTTTTAAGGAATATAAAAGTGGATAAGTCTCTGGGTCCTCCCTAGGACCTTGAGGGAAGTTAGTGTGGAGACAGCAGGGGCTCTGACAGAAATATTTCAAATGTCATTAGAAACGGGGCTGGTGCCAGAGGATTGGTGTATTGGTCATGTTGTTCCATTGTTTAAAAAGGGTTCTAAGAGTAAACCTAGCAATTATCGGCCTGTGAGTTTGACGTCAGTTGTGGGTAAGTTGATGGAAAGTATTCTTAGAGATGGTATATATAATTATCTGGATAGACAGGGTCTGATTAGGAACAGTCAAAATGGATTTGTGCATGGAAGGTCATGTTTGACAAATCTTATTGAATTTTTTGAAGAGTTTACTAGGAAAGTTGACGAGGGTAAAGCAGTAGATGTTGTCTATATGGACTTCAGTAAGGCCTTTGACAAGGTTCCACATAGAAGGTTAGTTAGGAAGGTTCAATCATTAGGTATTAATATTGAAGTAGTAAAATGGATTCAGCAGTGGCTGGATGGGAGACGCCAGAGAGTAGTGGTGGATAACTGTTTGTCAGATTGGAGGCCGGTGACTAGTGGTGTGCCTCAGGGATCTGTACTGGGTCCAATGTTGCTTGTCATATACATTAATGATCTAGATGATGGGGTGGTAAATTGGATGAGAAAGTATGCAGATGATGCTAAGATAGGTGGAGTTGTGGATAATGAAGTAGGTTTTCAAAGCTTGCAGAGAGATTTAGGCCAGTTAGAAGAGTGGGCTGAAAGATGGCAGATGGAGTTTAATGCTGATAAATGTGAGGTGCTACATTTTGGTAGGACTAATCAAAATAGGACATATATGGTAAATGGTAGGGCATTGAAAAATGCAGTAGAACAGAGGAATCTAGGAATAATATTGAATAGTTCCCTGAAGGTGGAATCTCATGCGGATAGGGTGGTGAAGAAAGGTTTTGGTATGCTGGCCTTTATAAATCAGAGCATTGAGTATAGGAGTTGGGATGTAATGTTGAAATTATACAAGGCATTGGTGAGGCCAAATTTAGAGTATTGTGTGCAGTTTTGGTCACACAATTATAGGAAAGATGTCAACAAAATAGAGAGAGTACAGAGAAGATTTACTAGAATGTTACCTGGGTTTCATCTCCTAAGTTACAGAGAAAGGTTGAACAAGTTGGGTCTTTATTCTTTGGAGCATAGAAGGTTGAGGGGTGACTTGATAGAAGTATTTAAAATTATGAGGGGGACTTATAGAGTTGACGTGAATAGGCTTTTTCCATTGAGAGTGGGGGACATTCAAACAAGAGGACATGAGTTGAGAGTTAAAGGGCAAAAGTTTAGGGGTAACATGAGGGGGATCTTCTTTACTCAGAGGGTGGTAGCTGTGTGGAACGAACTTCCAGCAGAAGTGGTTGAGGCAGGTTCGCTGTTGTCATTTAAAGTTACATTGGATAGATATATGGACAGGAAGGGAATGGAGGGTTATGGGTTGAGTGCAGGTCTGTGGGACTAGGTGAGAGTAAGAGTTCGGCACTGACTAGAAGGGCCAAGGTGGCCTGCTTCCGTGCTGTAATTGTTATATGGTTATATGGTTAAAGTATCTATCTATTTATTGAAACCTACAAAATATTGAAAAGTCTGAATAGAGTAGACTTGGAGAGGATGTTTCCAATAGTGGGACAGTCTGGGATTAGAAAGCACACCCTCAGAATAGAAAGTTATCCTTTAAGAACAGAAATGAGGAGGAATTTCTTCAGCCATAGGGTGGTGAATTTATTGAAGTTTGAGTCATTGGGTATATTAAAAACAAAGGTTGATAGGTTCCTGATTAGTAAGGGTGTTAAACGTTTTGGAGGAAAGGCAGGAGAGTGGGGTTGAGAGGAAAAATAAATCAGTCCTGTCTGAAAGGTGGAGCTGACTTGATGAGCCAAATGATCTAATTCTTCTCCTACGTCGTATTGTCTTATGGCCATATATAATTAAATTTTGCAACAACCCAACGGGCCAGATAGCCTACCTCATTCTTTCCACTAGTATGCTCCATGCATCCTGCCCCCATCCCTGAGAGTTAGATTAGAAGTTACCAGCGTAAGAATTATGAATAACTTTGCACTTCTTGTACCAAACTGCATCCACAGATAAAAATAAAAGATGACTCTCACAAATAAGTCCTGAGTCATCATTTATATTGACTTACGCACGGCCCAGAAGGCACAAAGGGTCCATCTCCTATTAACCAGACTCGGTGTTCCATTACAAACCAATGATTCTTATACCATTAGTGAAAGGGGTGAGGAATAGAGAGACGTATCTACCAGAGCAAGGACAGGATATCTGCTGAGCAGTATGAAGGGATCAGAATCACAGAGGAGCCCCTATAGATGCCTCTTTCTTTCATAAATCAATCTCAGTCTAGAATATACTCAGAGCAGATTATCCACAGCCCTCTGAAACAGAGTAACCAATGATTCACAATCCTCCAAGTAAAGAAACAGCTCTTCACTTTTGTCTTAAATGTCTTATCCTACTCTGTTCTAGATTTTTTTAGCATGAAATTAATCAATTAATTTCCCTCGGGATTAATAAAGTATATCTATGTATGTATCTATCTATCTAAGACATAGACTTTCACCATTTACTTTCTTACTTTTGTACCCTTACACTGAAATGAAAGAAAAACTTCCGGAGGAATTCATTGGGCCAGGTAGCATTTACAGAGACAGAGGGATTGTCAGAGTTTCAGAATAGATACAGGTTGAAACGTTAGCCATTCCTGTGTCTCCACACATGCTGCCTGATGAGTTATGACTGCAGTTTTCTCTTTGCCTCAGATTATGGCAACTGCCGTCTCTTGCGACTCAGCAAGATTGCCTCATTCATCTAAACTCTAATGAGTGTAGAGCACACTTAATTGGTTATCTTATTCAATTTGTCCTTATATGGTAATGCCTTTATCATATGAGTCAATCTAGTGAACCTATGTTGTATTATCTCCAAAGCAAATTCAATCTTGCTTAGATAGAGAAGAATGGAAAGAATGTGACAGATTATTTTATAATTTATCATCTGATTAAGGTTAATAATTATTTTAAATTGGGTTTATATGTTTTGATACTGTTATTCTTAATCTTTATTTCATTTGGGCAGGATGGTAGCATAACACCAGCAACCTGAGTTTGATTCCACCACTGTCTGTAAGGAGTATGACCTCCTGTCCTCCATTATGGCCTCCAGTTTCTGCCACTTTCCCAAGACATACAGGTTAGTAGGTTAATTGGTGACATGGGAGTAGTTGGATGGCATTGGCTCATTGCGCCACAAAGACCTGTTATTGTGCTGTACCTCTAAAATAAACAAAATAGTATATAGATGCCTCAGAGTTTAATTCTGAACACATTGGTAATCTTCAGAATTTTGATAAATGGTATTGCTGAGGATTGCATTTTGCCAACAATTCAGTTCTGTCAAAGTTTTTGTTCTGGCCTACCCGTTTCATTGAGACGTTGCTGCTGGAGTCCTGCCAATGTAATCCAAGATCATTTGGACAAACAGCATTCTTCTTCTTCCGTCTCCAATATCATCCGAGCCATGATTTATCATTGTTCTAAACCCAAAAAATAATTCATCTTATTCTGTATAATTTCTCCACTTGATCAAGCCTAGTACTACGTTGTGACATAAAAGGTCTTGTTTATTACCACAGCACTGTTAATTACACATGCAGACTCATGCCCAAGACTTACATTGTGCTTACTTTCAGATTGTAGACATGCGGTACCAAGAGATACGATATAGGGTCATTGAGTCATTGAACACTACAGCCCGTCTGTGTTGTTTGTCCATTGTTTCCGAGGATGATGTTTGTCTGTAGCTGCACGGAGAAAAACCGGTGTGGGAGAAATGTTATAGTGAAAAAGCCATTGCAATGGGGCAATTCCACTCTCCCGGCCACAAAAATCTTGGTCCAATGGTATGAAAATTGTCATGTCTGGAGACTTGCTCAGCTGAAGTTGACAGCCATGATGCCTACTGAGCCTTGTCATCCCCTTCACTCTCCACCAAGCGTTGCAGCCTTGCCTTCTTGGCTGCTAGATTCTGTAGTTGATCCCATCCACCCAGTCTGCCAGAACTGGCTTCGCATGCTGGGGTAGGCATGTCCCTGTCTCAGCAGGGTTGGATGTTCCTGGCTATCCTCACTTAGTTTAGCTCACCTTTTGAGGCGATGTACTGGGGTATAGCCATTGTCACATGGCAAACAGTTACCTGGGGCCACAGGTGTTAGCTGGGTTGCAGGTAGACAAGCTGCCCCTGGGCAGAGCATGACAAGTCCGCCACCAGTAGTGCTATCCCTCCCTGGACAACCCGTTCACCATGCAGAACTGCTATTCTATGCTCATGTCCTTCTACAGATGCTCAGTAGAGAGCATCCTAACATGCTGCATCACTGTCTGGCACGGAAACTGCACTGTGGCAGACAGGAAGGCTCTATAACGGGAAATCAGAACTTATCAGCCGCACCATCCTACAATATGTACAGATGAGGGACAGTAACATAAAGAAGGATCCCACCCCATCCTGCCCATGGACTGTTTGTCCCACTCCCATTCAGGGAGGAGACTAGTAATATCCACGACAGGACCACCAGACTCAAAAACATTTACTTTCCCCCAACACCTCCACCTACCAACCCATCCCTCCACACCCCTAGCCACCACCACGTTATCGTTTCCTGTCAGTCACCTTATGTACAGACACTCCTGTACCTAGTGTCTCTTTATAGACTTACAATTAATCTATGTATATAGATAATCTTATGTATTTACATTTATTGTGTGTTTTTATCATTGTGTTCTTTACTTTGTTGTGTTTTTTTTGTGCTGCATTTGATCTGGAGTTGGAACTATTTTGTTCTCCTTTACATTTGTGTACTGGAAATGACAGTAAACAACTGAATTATTCTGTTCAGTCCCATCAACCCGCACCTGGTCCATGGGCCTCCATACCCCTGTCATTCATGTATGTACTTATCCAAAGTTGTCTTAAATGTTGAAATCGAACCTAAGTCCATCACTTCCACAGGCAGTTCATTCCATGCTCCCACAGCCCTCTGAGTAAGAAGTTCCCCTCAGGTTCCCATTAAATATTCCACCTTTCACCCTTAACCCTATGATCTCTAATTCTAGTTTCACCTAACCTCAGAGGAAAAATCCTGCTTGCATTCACCCTATCTATAATCCTCATAATTTTGAACACAGTATGTATCTTCCACACAGAATATAGAGCACTCATTAGTGTTGTGGTATGATAATGCAAAGGAAAGGCACCCCTATAATAATGTCAGTCTTGAGCCCAATGGACTGTCTAAAAAATATAGATCTTATTTACTTTTGCAATATTATTACAGAACCCTCTCTGAGACATGTACTTCCTTCCCTAGCTGCAGATAATAAAACTACATGCATGTTGCAGATGTTAATTCACTAAACACCCATAAAAGACAACCTAACTCTTAACTTGCGCTATGGTTGTAATTAATGCTAATGCATTATTTGCTTGCTACATTTAATAACAAGACAAAGAATCAGCATTTGGCCACCTGGCCTCCTAGTCTGTCCTGCTATCTAATAGAATCATAGCTAATGCTATGGTTTGCCCACTAATTTGCTCAATCACCAAAAGTGAGCAACGTTAAATTTTCCCACACTATATGCTATTTGCCAGTTTTTGTCCCATCACTTATCCTCTACAGTCTCATTGCAACATCCTCACGGCCAATTTCCCCACCATGCATTTTAGTCTTCAGATTTGTATACACTGCATTCTGATCCCTTATCTAATTCATTCATATAAACTGCATATTGTTGAATCCCTAACCCCAGCTTATTGAGTAGTCATATGAGCTAACCTCAAAAAAATCTGCTCTCTACTTTCTATTCATTAGCTATTGCTAAATCAGAGCTGAAATATCAAAATACTATGAAGCTGAGTATGTCTAGTATTTAATGTTTTATTTATATATCCAAGTAAATATGCTATCCAAAATTACATACCCTGTGTGAGAATATTTACTATTAGATCAGTTTGAAAACCTTTGAAGATTCAAGCAAGTGACATCCACGGATTTCCTGTAATGTGGTTGGCAAGATACCTTCTGAATGAATGTGTCAAGCATGGTTTACTTTGCTCAGAGTCATGTTGACTTAGTCCAAACTTATCGTGATTTTCCTAGTGTTCTAGTACCAATTCCCTAATGATACCTTCTTGCCTTTTACTGTTATTTATATCAAGTCATCTGGCATATTACATGTTTAGCTCTTTTGCTGCTTGCTTAACTAAATGGATAACTTTGCTGGCTGTCATTCAAATAATAATAGAAAGTTATGGCACAGAAAGCTGATTGGCACATGCAAAAACCTGGATTTTAAATTAATCCCATTTCTCCTGTTTTGCTCCATGGTTCTAAAAGTGCTTAACCAGTAGTCTTAAATATAGTGAGATTTACTGTCTCTACCAACCTTTCATGCAGTGAGTTCCAGAACCCTATCATTATTTGAGTAAAATTCAATTTTTGCAACTTATCTTTGTAAATACACTTAAATATACAACCTAGTTTATTAATCTCCCTGCTAGAGGAAACATCCTTACTGATTCATCAGGCTAAACCTCATACATTTATACACATTAGTTAACCTCCAAACGTTCAAATGGTTCAATTTAATTCAGAGAATGTATACAGTATATAATCTGAAATTCTTACTTTTTACAGACATCCATGATACAGGAAACCTCAAAGAATGAATGATAGAAATATCAGGTGCCCCCCTCCCCCCCATGCACAAGCAGTAGCAGAAGCAATGACCCTCCCTCCTCCTCTCCCCACTTGTGCCAGCAGAAGGACTGACCCGTGACCCCCAACCCCAATCATGTAAGCAATAGCAAAAGCCCACCAAAGAGATCTTGATCTAGAATCCATTGAAAACGATAGTCCAGCACTTTGGTATTTCAGACAGGATCTCTTTCGCCAGTGTTTGAGAGAGAGATCGGTCCTGCAGCTCACACTTCCAATGTTACAATCTTCATTGAAACCCAACCCAGTTAACATATCTCACCTCATCAATCAAAAGCACCATTCTCCATTTCTAATGTGATATTCTCCTGTGCACCCTCTCAGGTGTTATTGCACACTTTGTCTGTTGTGCTTCTGAAAAAATGGTTGACATTAACTCCATTTCACTGAAAAGGTCTAAATTTCTTTAAGATTTAAATCTCTCTGTTTTTCTTCCCACAGACTTGGTGAGTATTGTCATCATGTTTTGTTTCTATTTACTCATTTGAAAATGTAGGGAGATGCCAGATATGTGTTTTCCAGAATTCCAGTGTATGCATTAACCCATTGTGTTGTGTTGCTATTAATCACACTATTGTTCCTCACAATCACGAGGAAATCTGCAGATGCTAGAATTTCAAGCAACAGACATAAATTTGCTGGTGAACGCAACAGGCCAGGCAGCATCTCTAGGAAGACGTACAGTCGACATTTTTGGCCGAGACCCTTCGTCAGGACCATTGTTCCTCACACATTGTTCTTTCCATTTCAAAGGTAAGCACCAAGTTTTGTCTCTCATTTCCAAACCCTGGAGGAACTCAGCAAGTCAAGGGGCATCTATGGAGAGGAATAAATAGTCAAAGTTTCAAGATGTTGGCAGAAACGTCAACTGTTTATTCCCCTCCTTGGATGCTACCTACTTGCTGAGTTCCTCCAGCATTTTGCATGTTGTTGAAGATTTCCCAATTTTCCTCTCTCTGTAAACGCTGTCAAAATGCTGAGCTTTGCCAAATTTCAAGGTACAAGTTTGCTTTATTCTTCGGAAGGCAAGTGTAAAGGGGAACAAAATGATTGTTACTCTGGATCTGATGCAGCATTAAAAAATGGCAATAAAATAAAAACACAATAAATATAAATATAAAAAACAATCCTGTAAAACACAATGTACAAGTAATTGAGTGTGATAATTTAGTGTGACTGTGAGTTTAAGATTAGCTTATATACAAAGACTGGTTGTATGTACCCGAAGGAGCATCTGTACATAAGGTGACCAACAGGAAATGATCAGGCGACAAAGTGACTCTTGTCAAGAAGATCTCTTCAAGGTAGCAGCAGGGCAGTAACTGTGTCAGCGTAGGTAGCGGGTGTGGAGTGTAAGTGTAAAGTGGAAGTGCAAAGGGGGAATGAAGGGTGATGGGAAGCAGTGGAGGAGAGTGGCTGATGTTAATGTAGTGGTTGTGCGGGGGTCGGGGGGTGGAGGTTAATCAGTGGAGATGTTGATCAGCCTGATTGCTTGGGGGATGTAACTGCTTTTGAGTCCACTCATCCTGGGGTGAAAGCTGCATAGCCTTTTCCCTGATGGCATTGGGACAAACAGTCCATAAGCAGGTTTGGTGGGATCATTCATGGTATTGCTGCCCTTTCTGTAGATGCCTCTTTGATGGCAAGTAGGCTGGTGCTGATGATGCACTGGGGAGTTTTAACCACCCCTTATGAAACCCTGCTGTCTGCTGCAGTACAGTTTCTGTATCACGAATGTTAGGATGCTCTCAACTACACATCTGTAGAAGGTCGCCAGAAATGGTCCTGCTCTCTTTAGCCTCCTCCTTATTTTTTCCTTCTATATTGGTGAGCTTTCTTGACCCTGGAGGATGCACAGACTCCTGGGAGTGCACATCTAGTATGAGAGGTTGTATGAGATGTGCACCCCAGGAGCTTGAATCTGCTCACTGTTTCCACTGCTGCAGTGCCAATAGGAAGATGGGCATGAGTCGGACGGGATTTCCTGAAGTCAGTACCAAGCTCCTTTGCCTTATTGACGTTAAGGAAGAGGTTATTTGCCTGGCACTGACATAAGCGTTCCACTTTCTCTCTGTAGGTCATCGTTGTTCTCTCGTGTTTCACATTTATAACACATTAATTAGCTGCCATTAACATCCCTATTTACCATATTTTAGTCAACAGTAACTGTATCAGCCATTCTCCCTTGACCTTTATCACAGATATCCCTTTATCCCCCAACCCACCACTCTCCATTCACTGCATCTCAAAATATTTCTAAATTTTCTCAGTGCCCATGAGCAGTCAGCAAGCTAAAGTGTTAACTGTAGATAATGATTTCAGCACATTCAGCATTTTTATACTAAATTTAGAACATACACAGTTTTTTTTTGTTTTAAGATAAATTGGAATCCAGTGCAGGCACTCATTTAATAACATAGTTGGTTTTGAGTATTGTCCCTGGTAGCGGAAGTTTGAATTCTCATTCCTTTTGATAGTAATTCTGATGAGAAATTTTTGAAGAGGGAGGAGATGAATAGTTATCTTTTTAATCTTTCCTTTTGTCTCAGACTATAAAATACGAATAATCTGGCATGCACTGGAGTTTAGTGGTGCTAGACTGGCAGATCTCTCAGACCTTTGAAAGTGACTCCAACTGTTGGCCAACATAATAATGAATAATACTGAAAGAAGCTGCAGACGGTTGTAAATCTAGTCAGCTCCATCTTGGATACTAGCCTACAAAGTACCCAGGACATCTTCAAGGAGTGGTGTTTCAGAAAGGCAGCGTCCATTGTTAAGGACCCCCTGCACCGAGGGCATGCCCTTTTCTCACTGTTACCATCAGGTAGGAGATACAGAAGCTGAAGTCACACACTCAGCGATTCAGGAACAGCTTCTTCCCCTCTGCCATCCAATTCCTAAATGGACATTGAACTCATGAACACTACCTCACTTCTTTAATATTTATTATTTCTGCTCTTGCACACAATTTTAATATATTCAATATACATATACTGTAATTGATTTACTTAGTTATTTTTTCCTTCTATATTATGTATTGCATTGAACTGCTGCTGCTAAGTTCACAAATTTCACGACATATGCTGGTGATAATAAACCTGATTTGGATTTTGATGATGATGATAATAATAATAATAATAATAATTTACTTATCGAGCACACCTCATACAAATGTGTACTATAATTTAAAGTGCTTTACAAGGAGATAAAGAGAAAACATAAAAATAGATGAAAATGATATTAATAAAAGCAAGGTTAAATAAATAGGTTTTGAACTGGCATTTTAAAGTGTTGACTGTGTCTACATCAGTACAGTGATACTGAGTTCCACAGTTTAGGAACATAGTTTAATAAAGCTTACTGGCCAATTTTCTTTTGAGGGAGACTATTTAAATGTAAGAGTCAGGTGGAAGACGACCTGAGAGCTCAAGCAGGATTATAAAACAAAAACAACTCTGTGATGTACTCCAGTCCCAGACCCTCAATAGCTTTAAAAACAAGTAAAAAGAAATTTTAGAAAATTCAAAAAGTTACAGAAAGCCAATGTAGAGTAGTTGGGATGGGACTGATATGTATACATCCGGTTAGATGTAAGACTAGGACCTTATCCTGGTCTTAGCAGCAGCGTACTGCTAAAAAAAACATTTTCTTGTGCAACATATGAGAACATATGCACTTAACAAATGTATACATAACAAATGCATGTAAACCTATTTGAATGTAGAAGGTACCTGATGGCTGAGTAGTTAGCTAAAAGATCAAGGGAGTAATATGGAGCTCTCACCTTCACAAGCATTGCTCCATTATTTATAAGTGGATAACTCCTTAAGGTGAACTTTCTGCCTGGTGCTTGTTGCTGGAAATCAGGATGCCTTCCTGTCATGGAGGAGTCCCTCCTCCAGTGGGTCTACACTAATTTCTTTCAGTTGGTGTATTGGGAATCTGCTTCCTCCCTTCCTATAGCTTTGCCATATTCTACAACAGAGTACTTAATTTCAGTGTTGTGCATGAATACTGCAGGTTCCATTAGAGGTTGGTAACTCTGGGTTACAGATTCAAGGGTGAGTGTTACATGAAAGTAAACAAGGAAACATGGAACTGTTTGAAATAAAAATGTACCAACACTCTTCATTAGGGATCATGGTTGAAGATTTAAAATAATGACTCTTAAGCAATACTTAATATGGCATTCACATTAAACACAGCTGTGTCTTAATACTCCTGTTTGAATGCTAATGAATTTCTAAGCCAATCTTTACTAAAGTTTTGTTGCTTTTGCATTCTACACTGATTTTAGTAGGTGATTATTTCCTAATAACTGTGCTTATCTTACCAAGGAGCTAGCATATTGCATACTTTAGCATCCCAAGGAGACTTCAGACCTGGATTCCACTGAACATCATTTTCTGAATTCAAACTTCTAAAGATCAAAACTCAATATACACATGTACATGAAAATGCATTTCTGACCTCATTAATGTGAAAGAGAATGTAATACGCAACAAGAGAAAACAAGGCATCCAGCTTCTGACCACCTGCTCTCTGATTTATTTTCAAGAAAATACACTGAATCTGTTCCCAATCGGAGCGATGAATACATTCCAAAATAACACAACACGGTTCACCAGCTGTTAAGACTGTTCTCTTGAGGCTCACAAATGAAGATTAGGAAAAGCTTCGGTAATATCTGGTGTATGAATGGTACAACATCAGTAATAATGAAATAATTGTTTTCCAGGCAGCTGTTCAAACTCCTCAAACCAAATTTAAAGTGACCAGTTTTGTGCTCCAACTGCAATGAAGCATGAAGATACCAACCTTCTGCACAAAGTTATTTCAGTTTGTCATAAAACTTCCAGATTAAAATGAACATCATTACTTACTGGCTCATTCCACTTCAGATGTACATTGTGAATGGTAAACAATGGTTTATTTAATAGAAAATCAGTGGAAAAAATAATGAATCATTCTGTGAGCTCTCCCATTCGGTCTAGAGCCAACACATAATATTTACACTTGGCTGATCACATCTTAAGGATCACAAGACTTGGAAATGGAACCAAAGCCAGAAGTATGTCAACCATCTATCATTGTAATTGGGGGAGAAAAAAACAGCTTCTCCTACTGAGGATTCTTGTTATTCTCTCAGGAGCACTTCAATTTCTAATTAAATATTGGGTCTTTTCTCGTAGCAGAAAAGACATTCATTACAAAATAATCATTAAGGCTCCTCGACCTAACTTTTTTTTTGCATCTCATTTCTGATACAGCCTAGTACTTTTCTCTTTCAGAGTAAGTTACTTGAAATGAACAAACTTTGTGTGAAATTGAAATCCTTGACACATACACTGTACATAATAGATTTTTGTTTGTTCAATAAATTCAAGAAATCATGTTACACTAATATAGTGCAGTTCCACAGTATGTTCAAAAGTCTCTTTTCATTTAGAGCAATGTGATATCCTCAGGAATGCATTTACAGATAGCAGACTGTAAATGTAATATTGTTTCATTTGGATTGTCATCGTAAATTTGTACTGGAAATTCTATACAATTTATTCCTTCGGTTGTTAATATGAAAATTGAACAAGGAATGCTTTCTAGCCAGTCTTGAAATTCAGTTCATAAACTAAACACTTTAAGGAATGAATACAATTCTATAATCATTTTCACTTGGGTTTGGCTTTCTGACTTTCACATTTCAATATAAAAACACAGTTATAGTTTCTGAGAGTATTTCTCCCCTTCTCTTGGTCTGTAAGACATTTCTCAAAATCAGTCTTGAGGTTTGTCTTTTTCACTTGTGTTCGTGCTGTCACAAGGTTAAGGCTTCTGTCATCCTATTCATATCAAATGGACAAAGATGAAGTCCCTTCTCCTGAAGCCGTTACATGTCCATGTCTCCATCATAGGCTAAAGTCAGGGGCTTCTGTTGGGGAGCTGGACGAGTTTGGTGTTTTGGTTTTTTACTGCAAGGGAAAACCAAGAACATCAATGAACAACATTCCACAACAGTTAATTGTGCTAGCCAACAGAAAACGGAAATCCATTTAGCTAAATAATTCACAAGTATACGCAGGATTCATCTCAAAAAATATACTTCGTATTTTATGAGTGAAAGAGCAAGATGATATTTTTTATTCCAGCAAAAGAATTATTCCATACCAAGTTCAACAAATATCCAAATAACTGTAAACATACTTCATCAATTTAAACTTGTCCTGGAGGATGAAATCAGATTTTAGCTTTGGAGCTCTCAAATGTTAACTCAGCCTTAAGGTGTGCATAAATCATCCAAAAGCAACTTGCCACCAGGGAAAGACAAGGCTCCATGTTTTCAGGAAAGTTTCAGGATTATAAACACCGAGGGAGGTGCAGTCGGTAGCATTCAATACTGTTTTCGGTACTAAAGGATGCAGAGAGACATCTGTGCTCTTTGAAACCTTACCTAGGAGTGTATGACAACATTGGATGCCTGTCTCTGTAACAAGATCTAGATGACTAAATTCTTGATGTCTCACCCTGAATCAACAAGCTGTAGGAGAGTTATGAGGCGCTGGACTACTATAATTTAATTCTGTGCTGCCCAATTTTGTCAAATGGAAAGAGTTCAAAGCCATTATCATTCTTTATTATATATAAATATAATGTATTTCCATCTGATACAGGGGTTCTGAGAAAGGATTTGGTTTAGGACATTAACTGTTTGCAACTGCTTATGTTAATGCTGGTATAATTTTCCAATAACCCAGATCTATGTGGAATGTTCTTTGTTTTGAAGGATGCTGTAAAGGGAAACAGATGAATGTTTTATCATCAGAGTTAAGCAAGGCTGTCGCAGGCAGAATTGGATTACCAGACTTATCAAAAGCCGATTGGTACAGTTCAACAGTTGAATTTGTATAGCAGTTGAATTTGTATATAGGGTAAATCTTGTCCTTCAGCATTTAACGATTAAATTGATTTCGTATTCTAAGGAACAAGTGGTCTGACAGGTGTCAATAAGCAATCTAAAGCAATTACTTTTTAAATTTCAAGTATTTTTATTGGTTTTTTAAATAAAGAGAACATAATATAAAGGAGGTTTGTGCAGTTCATAACAAATGTATCAAGTGTACAATTCACATCTATGAAAGAGATGCACCCATAGTACAATCATGCTTTGGTTGCCTCCCTGCCTCAACCCACTCCACCCAATCCCCATCTTCAAGCCATCATTGCATTAGCAAAAAGGGTTAAACAGAACCTTTGTCCCCACAGAGCTGCATTGGTATAGAGAAGGTGTATTTTCCTAATACATAGACTGTTGTATATTTACAAGTCTGGGACCGTAAAATATAACCGGGAAATGCTGGAAGTCAGGGATTTATGTACAGAGGAAAGGAAGAAAGGATGGATCTTTAGTTTGGCTGGGAATTCTGAAAATATTCAAGAAAGGGTCCCTACACCTTTTGGAACTTTATGTCCGAGTTCAGAATTGAATAATGGATCTTCCCAAGGTTTAGACTGGACATGATGTCCCTGAGCCACTGAGCATGGGTGGGCAGGGCAGCGTCCCTCCACCTGAGCAAGACTGCACGCTTGGCCAAAAGAGAGGCAAAAGACAGTGTGCGACGTTTGGTCAGACCTAGGTGTGTGTCCCCCTCTCCGGAGGTGCCGAAAAGAGCAATCAAAAGGTTAACTTCCAATTTATAATTAAGTATTTGGGATAGAGTTTGGAAAACATCTTTCCAGTATATTTCCAAGGTAGAGCATGTCCAGTACATGTGAATAAGGGAAGCCTCACCCCTTTTGCACTGGGTAAATGTGAGATAACTTAGTTTTAGACATATGGGCCCTGTGTACGACCTTGAACTGTAACAAGCAGTGGCGGGCACATAAAGAGGTTGGGTTAACTAACTTAAGAACTGAATCCCAAACATTGTCTGACAATGAGAAATTTAAATCTTGCTCCCAGGCAGTTCTAATTTTGTCAAGGCAGGCTCACCTCAGGACCACTGGCTTGTTGCAAATGGTAGATATTAGACCTTTGCGCAATGGATTCATACAGAGAAACATATTAACGACGTTTGTGCCGGGTGCGTCAGGGAAGTTTGATATCAAAGGGCTGATAAAATGTCTAATTTGCACATATCTGAAGAAATGAGTGTAGGGTAGGTTAAACGTTGCAGACAGTTGTTCAAATGATGCAAAGCAGTTGTCTATAAAAAGATCTTTAAAGCGCCTGATGCCCTTTCTGTACCAGTCTTGAAATGTTGGATCATGTATAGAAGGCTGGAAGAGATGATTATATAGACTAGGACTTGAAAGAGAGAAGCCATGGAGACCACTATACTCTCTGAACTGAGCCCATACTCTCAGGGTGTGCCTGATAACAGGAATAACAATTGTTTTAAGTGCAGAGATGAAGAAATTCTTAATAGAGTTCAGCTCCATTCCCACCCATATTGGGCAGTCAGATTAATATATTAGAGGAAATATCCTCAGCCATCTTGTTACAGCAGACTGGTAAATCTCCAGGACCCAACGGGTTCCCTGTAGAGTTCTTTAAATCATTTTTGTCACTGCTCTTGCCTCAACTAACCTTGGTTCTATCTGATTTGTTTAAACAAGGTAAACTGCCAACATCATTTAATGAGGCATGCATCATTCTTCTAGCGAAGCGAGGCAAGGATCCAACACAATGCTCCTCATACAGGCCAATCTCTCTGTTAAATGTCCATGTCAAAATCTTAGCTAAAGTTTTGGCCCGTAGACTGGAGAACATCCTACCCTCAATTATTTCTGAAGATCAAACCGGTTTTGTCAAAAATTGCCTCCCCTTTTTTAACATACGTTGTCTATTAAATATTTTATATTCGCCTTCAGTTGGGATCCCTGAATGTGCCATCTCCTTAGACGCAGAGAAAGCATTCAACTGTATGGAATGGAATTACCTCTTTGTTGTTTTAGAAAAATTTGATTTTGGACCAAGTTTTATCACGTGGATTAAACTGTTATAGTCAACGCTCAGCAATCCCAACCTTTCAACTTCAAACGTGGAACCCGCCAAGGGTGTCCTTCAAGCTCTTTACTTTTTGATCTGGCCATAGAGCCATGACGATTGCATTCCGCCGTTGTGCGGACCTGACGTGGATTTGGAGGGAGGGAGTTGAGCACAAAGTCTCCCTTTATGCTGACGACCTTTCACTTTTTATATCAAACCAGATCACCTCCTTACCCACCCCCCCCACCCATGTCCTCACTCCTCAACAAATTTAGCTAGTTTTCAGGAAACAAACGTAATTTACACAAGAGCAAACTTTTGCAATAAATGGAAAAGCACAAGTTCTATAACCTCCCTTTTAAGACAGTGAATAACCAATTTACTTACCTTGGTGTCCCAGTAACAAGGAAACATAATTTCAAAATTTCATTACTTTGTTAAATCATACAAAACAGAGCCTAGCACGGTGGTCACCCCTGTCCATGTCCCTGATGGGCCGAATTAATGTTGTCAAAATGAACATCCTTCCTAAATTCTTATTCCTTTTTCAATCCATACCAACTTTCATTCCTAAAGCCTTCCTTGACTCACTAGATTCAGTCATATCGTCCTACTTATGGAAGGGCAAGCATCCCCAACTGAATAAAGTCCATCTTCAAAAATTTAAAGGTGTTGGGTGCATGGCTTTGCCCAATTTCTGCTTATATTATTGGGCAGCTAACATTCGCTGTCTCTCTTTTGGTTTCATTTTTACAAACAATCCAACTGCCCATAATGGTTGGCAAAGCAATTAATTTTAAAGATCTTATTTTGTCTTATTTTAAAACAGCATAACACTAACTCATGGACTGATCTACTATTCTTATATCATTAGCTATATAGTGTACTTCCAAAAATACGTAAGTGCAGAAGCAAAGTACCTTGTTGCCATTTTGTTAAATGTTTCTGCAGTCACTATATGCATCAATCACTACAGTAGCAATTTATCCCCAGAAATTAAAATAAACCTAATTAGGACACTTACTTTCTGGACATTTGTTGCTACAAGAAAAGTATTAAAAGGCATGTAACTGATAATAGAAATGAAAGTGGTTTTGGTCTCCTATGCTTACCAGATGAGATATGACAGGACAGCAATGAAGATAATGAGGACACCTACAGCGGCAGATATTCCATAAACCCAGACCTTTGGCTTACCATCTGTTAAAGATAATGAGAAAAGAAGGGATAAAAGTTTTCCATTGATTTAACATTTTAAGTGCATGGTAGTTTTTGCAGCTGTGTTCCAAGAATGCAAACTCATTGACGTGCTTTTGTCCTTGAAAGACTATTGTGAGGAGAAAGATAGTTTGAAGTTCACATAAGTCTATAGAACTTCTCTAAATAAGCACCAGGTCCAGTGAGTGTGCCTGATGGAACAGCTGCAAAAGAAATTTACAGCTCAATAGAATCAATAGGTTGGAAAAATTCTAACCGGTAGGTTGAATAAGGAACGGATTTTTTTTTCATCTGCTTGCAACAGTGATTTTGAGATTGGTGTTCTGTTATGTCTATTGAAAAAAATTATTCTTTATTTTCCAAGAATATCCCATGTACTTTGAAAAGGAAAATGGGTGGTGTGGTAAATTGGAACATGGTCATTTTACCACTGAGAACCTACATTTGAAAGTAACAAGAAAGATGTAATAAAGAAGTTAAATCCGATCTATTCAAAAGTTGGGGACCAATACATAAATAAGTTCATTGCACTGAAAATTCCACATAGGGAAACCAAACAGGAGAAAGAAAGAAGAAAATGTATCACTGCCATAGTTAATGGTGCAGTCTGAGCTTTTGGGAAATTGTGAAGAGTCTCTTATTTCACCATTCTCCATCCCCAAAAAATAGCAATTGTGATTGAACCTTTTGAATATACTGACAAAAACCATGAATTTTCACATACATCTATTAACTTCCAACACCCTTTCCAATGTCAAAAACCACTCTGATAAAAGCATAACGTACATCAGAGCTGGATAAATATTCCAACATTCTCAAACCATCACTGTTGTAGAGCCACTTTCATTAGAAGGCATTCTGCAATTTTAAAAACTTTCTCACTATAACCAGGTGTATATAATAACAATGATATTGCCCACATTGGACATACTGAAAGGAAGTATTTACACAAAGCAAGTCTCCTTGCTGGTGAGTTTCACTTTACAGAGAACAAACAATACTATAGCACAGTACAGGCCCTTTGGCCCATGATGATGTGCCGATATTTTAACCTAATCTTAGATGAACCCAACTATTCACACCTACAAAACCTTCCATTTTCTATCACCCATCTGCCTATCTAGGAGTTTCTTAAATAACCCTAATGTGCTGCTTCTACTACCACCCCTAACAGGGCATTCCACTCACCCACCACTCTCTTAATAAAGAACATACCTGTGTCATTCCACCATGCTTTCCAATCACATTTAAAGCACTGCCACTCTGGTATTAGCCATTTCTGCCCTGGGAAAAAGAGTCTCTGGCTGTTAAATCTAGTTAAGCGCTTATCATCTTATACACACCTATCAAGTCAACTCTCATCCTCCTTTGTATCTAAATCTCAACCTATCTTCATGTAACATGCTCTCTATTGGTATCTGAGAATACAGATCCGTAGTATTTTGAAAGTGGTGCCAGCGGTAGACAGGGTCATAAAGAGACCTCTTGACACTTTGTCTTCATAAGTCGAAGTATTGAATACAGGAGTTGGGATATTATGTTAAGGTTCTATAAGACGTTGTTGATGCCTAATTTGGAATGGTGTGTGCAGTTTCCTACCTACAGGGAAGATATCAGTGATATTGAAAGAGTGCAGAGAAAATTTACAAGGATATTGCTGGGACTTGAGGACCTGAGTTATAGGCAGAGGTTGAATAGGTTGAGATTTTATTCTCTGGAGCATAGGAGAATGAGGGGAGATTTGATAATTATGTAAAATTTTGAGGGATACAGACAGGGAAATTGGAAGTAGGCTTTTTCCACCGAAGTTGGGTGAGAACAAAAGGTCATGGGCTAAGAGTGAAAGGGGAAAGGCTTAAGGAGAATATGAGGGGGAACTTCTTCACCCAGAGAGTGGTGCAAGTGTGGAACAAGCTACCAGAGGAAGTGGTGGATGTGGCTTCAATTTCAACATTTAAGAGAAATCCGGATAAGAACATGGATGTGAGGGGTATGGAGGGCTCTGGTCCAGGTGCAGGTCAATGGGATTAAGCACAATAATAGTTCAGCATGGACAAAAGGCCTGCTTCTGTGCTGTAGTGCTCTATGACTCCATGACTAGATCAGCACCTTGGTAAGTATCCTTTGTACCCTGCTAAAGCTTTCACATCCTTCCTATAAAGAGGTAACAACACAATATTCCAAGAGTGGTCCAATCAGGATGTTATAGAGCTACAACATTACCTCGTAGCTGTTGAACTCAGATCTCCCACTAATGAAGGCCAACACACCATATGCCTTCTTAACCCTATCAGCATGCGCAGAAACTCTGAGGGATTTAAGGACGTGAACTGCAAGATCTCCCTGTTTTTCCACACTGCCAAGAATCCTGCTATTAATTCTATATCCTACATCTGGAAAACTTCTGAAATACCCGCTTCACTGCCACTGCTACTGTGTGGTAACCGGAATCTCCGGAGCAGAAGGCCCCAAAATCCTCGGCTTTGCTTGTTTCAGCAGCTGGGGCGAGGTCGAAGGCACTCGGCAGAGGATGGCGCTCGGGAGGCTGTATTGGACAGGCTGGTCGGAAGCTTAAAGTTTTCAGACAGATGGACTCAGTGTCGGCTGTGGTCAGCTGCTTCCAAGGCATCGGCAAGTTGACGGTGCCTAGAGATTTATGGCAGGGAGTTTCTTCCTTTTGCCGCCTGCTATCGGAGACTCGGAAGTCGATCGACTCGGGGACTTTTGAGACTTTGTTTACCGTGCCCATAGTTTATTCTTCATCAAATTATGGTATTGCTTTACACTACTGTAACTATATGTTATAATTATGTGGTTCTGTCACTGTTAGTCTTTGGTTTGTCCTGTTTTCTGTTATATCAATCCAGAGAAACATTATATCATTTCTTAATGCATGTATGCATTTCTAAATGACAAAAAAAGAGGACTGAGTGTTCTCATTCAAAATGAATCACTTCACACTTTTCCAGGCTGAACTCCATTTGCCACTTCTGAACCCAGCTCGTCATTCTGCCAATGTCCTGTTGCAACCCATAACAATCCTGCACACATTTATAATTCCACAAACCTTCATGTCATGTGCAAACATACTAATCCACCCATCCGCTTCCTCATTCAAGTCATATATAAAAATCACAAAGTGCAGCAGTATCGGAACTGATCCCTGCAGAGCATCACTGGTCAGAGAGTTCCAGGCAGATTATTCTCCATTTTCTACCACAGAGGTCCTGAAAGGAGAATATAGGGAGCTAGGAAGGGAGTTGAGAAAAAAGACCGCAAAGGTAGTAATCTCGGGATTACTGCCTGTGCCACGCGACAGTGAGAGTAAGAATGCAATGAGGTGGAGGATAAATGCGTGGCTGAGGGATTGGAGCAGGGGACAGGGATTCAAGTTTTTGGATCATTGGGACCTCTTTTGCCGCAGGCGTGACCTGTACAAAAAGGACGGGTTACACTTGAATCCTAGGGGGACCAATATCCTGGCAGGGATATTAGCGAGGGCTACTGAGGTGACTTTAAAATAGAATGGTTGGGGGGTGGGAATCAAATTAAAGAGGCTAGGCGAGAGGAGGTTAGTTCACAACAGGGGGATGGGAACCAGTGCAGAGAGACAGAGGGGTGTAAAATGAGGGTAGAAGCAAAAAGTAGTAAGGTGAAAAGTAAAAGTGGCAGGCCGACAAATCCAGGGCAAGCATCAAAAAGGGCCACTTTTCAACATAATTGTATAAGGGCTAAGAGAGTTGTAAAAGCGCACCTGAAGGCTTTGTGTGTCAATGCAAGGAGCATTCGTAACAAGGTGGATGAATTAAAAGTGCAGATTGTTATTAATGAATATGATATAGTTGGGATCACAGAGACATGGCTCCAGGGTGACCAAGGATGGGAGCTCAACATTCAGGGATATTCAATATTCAGGAGGGATAGACATGAAAGAAAAGGAGGTGGGGTGGCGTTGCTGGTTAGAGAGGAGATTGACGCAATAGAAAGGAAGGACATAAGCCGGGAGGATGTGGAATTGATATGGGTAGAGCTGCATAACAATAAGTGGCAGAAAACGCTGGTGGGAGTTGTGTACAGGCCACCTAACAGTAGTAGTGAGGTTGGGGATGGTATTAAACAGGAAATTAGAAATGTGTGCAATAAAGGAACAGCATTTATAATGGGTGACTTCAATCTACATGTAGATTGGGTGAACCAAATTGGTAAGGGTGCTGAGGAAGAGGATTTCTTGAAATGTATGCTTTTTTGAACCAACATGTCGAGGAACCAACTAGAGAGCAGGCTATTCTAGACTGGGTATTGAGCAATGAGGAAGGGTTAATTAGCAATCTGGTCATGAGAAGCCCCTTGGGTAGGAGTGACCATAATATGGTGGAATTCTTCATTAAGATGGAGACTGACATAGTTAATTCAGAAACAAAGGTTCTGAATTTAAAGAAGGGTAACTTTGAAGGTATGAGACGTGAATTAGCTAAGATAGACTGGCAAATGACACTTAAAGGGTTGACGGTGGAGATGCAATGGCAAGCATTTAAAGATCGCATGGATGAACTACAACAATTGTTCATCCCAGTTTGGCAAAAGAATAAATCAAGGAAAGTAGTGCACCCATGGCTGACAAGGGAAATTAGGGATAGTATCAATTCCAAAGAAGAAGCATACAAATTAGCCAGAAAAAGTGGCTCACCTGAGGACTGGGAGAAATTCAGAGTCCAGCAGAGGAGGACAAAGGGCTTAATTAGGAAGGAGAAAAAAGATTATGAGAGAAAACTGACTGTAAAAGCTTTTATAGATATGTGAAAAGAAAAAGATTGGTTAAGACAAATGTAGGTCCCCTACAGACAGAAACAGATGAATTGATCATGAGGAACAAGGACATGGCAGACCAATTGAATAATTACTTTGGTTCTGTCTTCACTAAGGAGGACATAAATAATCTTCCGGAAATAGTAGGGGACAGAGGGTCCAGTGAGATGGAGGAACTGAGGGAAATACTTGTTAGTAGGGAAGTGGTGTTAGGTAAATTGAAGGGATTAAAGGCGGATAAATCCCCAGGGCCAGATGGTCTGCATCCCAGAGTGCTTAAGGAAGTAGCCCAAGAAATAGTGGATGCATTAGTGATAATTTTTCAAAACTCTTTAGATTCTGGACTAGTTCCTGAGGATTGGAGGGTGGCTAATGTAACCCCACTTTTTAAAAAAGGAGGGAGAGAGAAACCAGGGAATTAAAGACCGGTTAGTCTAACATCGGTGGTGGGGAAACTGCTAGAGTCAGTTATCAAAGATGTGATAACAGCACATTTGGAAAGCAGTGAAATGATCGGACAAAGTCAGCATGGATTTGTGAAAGGAAAATTATGTCTGACGAATCTCATAGAATTTTTTGAGGATGTAACTAGTAGAGTGGACAGGGGAGAACCAGTGGATATGGTATATTTGGATTTTCAAAAGGCTTTTGACAAGGTCCCACACAGGAGATTAGTGTGCAAACTTAAAGCACACGGTATTGGGGGTAAGGTATTGATGTGGATAGAGAATTGGTTGGCAGACAGGAAGCAAAGAGTGGGAATAAATGGGACCTTTTCAGAATGGCAGGCAGTGACTAGTGGGGTACCGCAATGCTCAGTGCTGGGACCCCAGTTGTTTACAATATATATTTATGACTTGGATGAGGGAATTAAATGCAGCATCTCCAAGTTTGCGGATGACACGAAGCTGGGCGGCAGTGTTAGCTGTGAGGAGGATGCTAAGAGGATGCAGGGTGACTTGGATAGGTTAGGTGACTGGGCAAATTCATGGCAGATGCAATTTAATGTGGATAAATGTGAAGTTATCCACTTTGGTGGCAAAAACAGGAAAACAAATTATTATCTGAATGGTGGCCGATTAGGAAAAGGGGAGGTGCAACGAAACCTGGGTGTCATTATACACCAGTCATTGAAAGTGGGCATGCAGGTACAGCAGGCGGTGAAAAAGGCGAATGGTATGCTGGCATTTATAGCAAGAGGATTCAAGTACGGGAGCAGGGAGGTACTACTGCAGTTGTACAAGGCCTTGGTGAGACCATATCTGGAGTATTGTGTGCAGTTTTGGTCCCCTAATCTGAGGAAAGACATCCTTGCCATAGAGGGAGTACAAAGAAGGTTCACCAGATTGATTCCTGGGATGGCAGGACTTTCATATGATGAAAGACTGGATGAACTAGGCTTATACTCATTGGAATTTAGAAGATTGAGGGGGGATCTGATTGAAACGTATAAAATCCTAAAGAGATTGGACAGACTAGATGCAGGAAGATTGTTCTCGATGTTGGGGAAGTCCGGAACGAGGGGTCACAGTTTGAGGATAAAGGGGAAGCCTTTTAGGACCGAGATTAGGAAAAACTTCACACAGAGAGTGGTGAATCTGTGGAATTCTCTGCCACAGGAAACAGTTGAGGCCAGTTCATTGGCTATATTTAAGAGGGAGTTAGATATGGCCCTTGTGGCTAAAGTTGATCAGCAGGTATGGAGAGAAGGCTGGTACAGGGTTCTGAGTTGGATGATCAGCCATGATCATACTGAATGGCGGTGCAGGCTCGAAGGGCCGAATGGCCTACTCCTGCACCTATTTTCTATGTTTCTATGTTTCTATTCTGCCTTCTATGAGCAACCCAGTTCTGTATCTACACAACCAGGTTTCCCGGGATCCCATGCCTCCTGACTTTCTCGCTGAGATGCCATGGGGAACTTCATCAAATGTCTTGCTAAGATCTATATACACCACATCCACCGCAATGTGCTTTGTCACATGCTCAATCCAGGCCCATGAGGCATGAACTGCCCATCATCAAGGTATGCTGACTTATCCCTAGTCAGACTATGTTTCTCCAAATACTTGTAAATTCTGTCTCTAAGAATCTTCTCCAATTATCTGCCCACCACTGAAATATGACTCACTGGTCTTTAATTCCCAGGGTTATCCTTACTCCCTTTCTTGGACAAAGGAATAAGATCTGCCACCCTCCAATCATTTAGTCCTACTCCTGTGGCCAGTGAGGACACAAGATCATCACCAAGGGCACAGCAATCTTTTCCCTCACATCTCGAAGTAACCTTGATATATCCCATTCGGATCATTTTAAAGGAGTGAGAGTAAAATGAAATTAAAACAGCAAGTCTCATTGATTGGCTTATTAGGTACACGGACAGCAGCTGCCAATAAAGGAAAGGTAAACTCAAGCAGAGCAGCCATTTTGGAAGGGTCCTGGGTCCAGGATAAGAATAAGGTTTTGACTTGAAAAGTGGTTCCGTAGAGGACCAAATACAATTCCATTCCACTCTTAACAGAAATGCTAATCTTTTGTCTCTATCAAGTGTCTCAGAGATGGTTGGAATCACTCTACATTTTCAGCTTGTTTTAAACTGAAGTAAAGGCAGGAGGAAAATTTAAGGAGGAGTGTATAACCACATTCAAATGTTTTCCTAAAAGGAGAAGCAAAGAGAAAATGTCAGCTGCATTGCTTAAAAGGGAGAAAAAGGATTTAATCTTTTCAACATCTGGAAAATGTGAGTCAGAGAATAAAAGTTCTGACAAGTTCTTCAAAACGTTCAGTAAACTGCTTGAGCCAAAATTGAATTGCTGGAGTTTTAGATGATTTCCAAAGCTAAATAGGACTATTGACAAAACTCAACAGTATATGCAAGTGAAAAGAAATGGATGAAAGAAAGATAGCTAAATCATTTTGGGTGCAGCATGTCTTTTGATTGGAGATAAGGAGCTCTATAAAAGACTATACACAAGAGTCAAGACATACAGAATTGATGAGAAGAAATCTAATACAGTATAAACAGAATGATCTGATGAAATGGCTGGAAGCTTTAATGATTTTGACTATCACATCACTATTCAGCTCTGTGGAACCTGTAACTAATTCCTACAAATTATAAATTAAGTTGAATATAAAGACATGAATGGGAAGTTCAAGAAATGAAGTACGAGAAGTGATTGGTAAGTTTGTGGCCTAAGGTAGAAGGAGTCAATTTTAGATAACCTAGCATATTTATTTTTCCTACATTTACACACTTAGTCCAGTGGTCATGGAGCATACGGATCACTTCTTTGTAGAAGTGGTCCACAGCAGGGGTAATTGATAAGCTCATGGCCTAAGGTAGAAGGAGATGAGTTATTAAATTCAAACTTTCTGCATTTTCACTCAAAGAGTTGAATTGCACATGCATGTAATGAGAGCATCTTAGACCTCCAGGTGATCCACAGTGGGGGTGACTGAGTAATTTGTGGCCTAAGCTAGAAGGAGATGAGTTATACAGCTCTTGTTACATGCAAGTGCAGTTCAACACTTTTAGTGAAAATGCAGAAAGTTTGAAGTTAATAACTCATTTCCTTCTACTGCAGGCCACAAACTTATCAATCACCCCTGCTTTAGAACACTCCTGGAGGTCCAATTTGCCAACCTCTACCAAGAAAGGATCTGTATGCTCCACGACCACTGGACTAAGTGTGTAAATGTAGGAAAAATGAATGTGCCAGGTTTTCTAAAATTGATTAATTCTACCTTAGACCACGAACTTATCAATCACTACTCGCAGAGCTGGGTAACAGTAAAAGTCACAGTGTACGTGGGTAGACTCTATTGTCATGGTCAGCGTGGATTAGGATATGCTTACATGTAAATAACTTAACCATCCACTATTCAAATTTAACCCTGGACTAAATTACACCAATATTGGTAGAAGCCATAATCTTCGGCGAATATAGGTAAGTTCCTTTAATGAATCTAATTACCTTAAGAGTAGGTAATGGAGGCAGCAGTTAGGGCAGTAGAGTGCTCCAGTTGCAGGATGTGGGAAGTCAGGGCGAGCACAATTGTCCTTGATGACTACACCTGTAAAAGGTACATCCAGCTGCAGCTCCTGACAAACCAAGTTAGGGAACTGGAACTGGAGCTGGATGAACTTCAGGTCATTCAGGAGGCAGAGGCAGAAATAGACAGGAGTTACAGGGAGATAGTCACCCCTAAGGGTCAGGAGATAGGTAGCTGGGTGACTGTCAGGAGAGGGAAGGGGAATAGACAGAATGAGCAGAGCACCCCTGTGGCCATTCCCACCAATAATAAGTACATCGTTTTGGATACTGTAAGAAGATAGCAGATATTTGTTGTAACCACAAGGTTGTGATTGTGGAAGATTTTAATTTTCCACACGTAGACTGGGAAGCCCATATTGTAAAAGGGCTGGATGGTTTGGAGTTTGTAAAATGTGTGCAGGATAGTTATTTGCAGCAATATATAGAGGTACCAACTAGAGTAGGGGCAGTGTTGGATCACCTGTTGGGGAATGAGATAGGTCAGGTGACGGAGGTTTGTGTTGGGGGGCATTCGGGTCCAGTCATCACAAAGCCATTAGTTTCAATATAATTATGGAGAAGGATAGGTCTGGACCCAGGGATGAGATGTTTGATTGGAGAAGGGCTAACTTTGAGGAGATGTGAAAGGATTTAGAAGGAATGGATGGGGACAATTTGTTTTATGGGAAGGATATAATAGAGAAATGGAGGTCATTTAAAGGTGAAATTTTGAGGGTACAGAATTTTATGTTCCTGTTAGGTTGAAAGGAAAGGTTAACAGTTTGAGAGAGCTATGGTTTTCAAGGGATATTGGAAACTTGGTTTGGAAAAAGAGAGATATCTACAATAAATATATGCAGCAGGGAGTAAATGAAGTGCTCGAGGAATATAAAGAATGTAAAAAGAATCTTAAGAAAGAAATTAGAAAAGCTAAAAGAAGATATGAGGTTGCTTTGGCAAGTAAGGTGAAAATAAATCCAAAGGATTTCTACAGTTATATTAATAGCAAACCGATAGCAAGGGATAAAATTAGTCCCTTAGAGAATCAGAGTGGACAGCTATGTGTGGAGCCAAAAGAGATGGAGGAGATTCTGAACAATTTCTTTTCTTCGGTATTCAGTGAGGAGAAGGATATTGAATTGTCTAAGATAAGGGAAACAGGTAGGGAAGTTATGGAAACTATGATGATTAAAGAAGAAGAAGTACTGGCGCTTTTAAGGAATATAAAAGTGAATAAGACTCCGGGTCCTGACAGGTTATTCCCTAGGATCTTGAGGGAAGTTAGTGTGGAAGTAGCAGGGTCTCTGACAGAAATATTTCAAATGTCATTAGAAATGGGGATGGTGCCGGACGATTGGCATATTGCTCATGTTGTTCCATTGTTTATAAAGGGTTCTAAGAGTAAACCTAGCAATTATCTGCCTGTGAGTTTGACGTCAGCGGTGGGTAAATTGATGGAAAGTATTCTTAGAGATGGTATATATAATTATCTGGATAGACAGGGTCTGATTAGGAACAGTCAAAATGGATTTGTGCGTGGAAGGTCACGTTTGACAAATCTTATTGAATTTTTTGAAGAGGTTACTAGGAAAGTTGACGGGGGTAAAGCGGTGGATGTTGTCTATATGGAATTCAGTAAGGCCTTTGACAAGGTTCCACACGGAAGGTTAGTTAGGAAGGTTCAATCGTCAGATATTAATATTGAAGTAGTAAAATGGATTCAGCAGTGGCTGGATGGGAGACGCCACAGAGTAGTGGTGGATAACTGTTCGTCAGATTGGAGGCTGGTGACTAGTGGTGTGCCTCAGGGATCTGTACTGGCTCCAATGCTGTTTGTCATTGTGACGAGAATACACATAAAATTAAGATGTTTGCTGGCCTGGGTTAGCATCAGTGGCATCAGCAAGTGGTCTGCCACCTGTCCTCAGGTGAAGGAGAGATGAGGAACAATGGAGCAGCGTCTGGAGATGTGTAATGAAGGGACGGGAGAGAGAGCTGTCTGGAGCGGCTCCCCCTTTGAACTCTGAACTGTTTGAAGTGATGGACAGGCAATCTGGAGATGTGTAATGAAGGGACGGGAGAGAGAGCTGTCTGGAGCTGCTCCCCCTTTGAACCCTGAACTGTTTGAAGTGATGGACAGGCGATACCCCAGCAGGGGGATAAAAAGGGACAGGTTCGCTAAGGCAGGACACACGACACCCGAGGTAACGAGACCCTGGAAGCGGTGTGCCTCTCACGAGTCGGTGGGAAGTACCGGACCTTAAACACACAGGGTGGAAAGATACGATCAGCGGGAACCCGGTGTGTGTCCACCCTCGCTTGGGTGCCGGGTTCACTGCAGAGAATCGACCGCATCCAGAGGAGGGGTCACAGTCGGTGACCTCAGGTGACATCACCAAGGACCTGCCCGAAAGCTGCTTGTGAGCAATATCGCCGGTCTGTGAGTGGAAGCCATGTCTGACTGATCAGTCGTTCCCGTTCTCTCTCTCCCTCCCCCCATGTTGTCCATCGCCATGGCAATGATTACTGCAAACTGAACTAAGTTGGTCTGAACTTTTGTGTCACTTTGAAATTTGGTCATTTACCCCTAGACAATGATAGAGCTTGATTGATGCTGTTATCTTAATTCTGTGCACATGTGTGTTTATCATTGCTGAACTGTTGCATTTATTATCCTTTCGATTACTGTGTTGCTTGTTTCTTTAATAAAACTTTCTTAGTTTTAGTAATCCAGACTCCAACTGAGTGATCCATTTCTGCTGGTTTGGCAACCCAGTTATGGGGTACGTAACATAAGTGGGGTTCTCATCCGGGATTTTGAACGCTAAATTTGGGACGGAGTAAATTGATTGGGTTAAAATTCCCGAAAGAAAGAAAAGACAAACAGCAGAAATGGAGGCTGAGGAATTTATAAAGGCGCCGACCTTGGAGGCATTAGAGGATGCCAGGAAATCGGAATTGGTAGCTGTGGCCAAACGGTTGAATCTTGCTAAGGTGAAGTCGACAATGAGGAGAGAGGAGATACACAGAGCTATTGTAGAGCACTATGTATCTAAAGGTGTGTTTCCCCAAGGCGAACTGGGGGTGGTGTCTATTGAAAAACCTGCTGGAGACGCGGTACAGGTGCAGCTTGAAAAACTGAGACTCGAGCACGAGTTCCGGGTACGACAGTTGGAGAGAGAAGAGAAAGAGAGAGAGAGACAGTTGGAGAGCGAAGAGAAAGAGAGAGAGAGACAGTTGGAGAAAGAGGAGAAAGAGAGGCAATGGGAGCGAGAAGAGAGAGGGAAACAGAGGGAAAGGGAATTTGAGCTGGAGAAGTTAAAGGGCCAAGCAGAGGCTCGTGCCGAACCAAGGTGGAGGGTTCCAGGCGACCCAGGAGGTTAGGCTGGTTCCCCCATTTGACGATACCGACGTGGATCGGTACTTTCTCCACTTCAAAAAAGTGGCTATAAGTCAGGACTGGCCGAGGGATAAGTGGGCTGTTTTACTTCAGAGTGTACTGAAAGGGAAAGCCCAAGAAGCTTACTCCGCTTTGTCCGCGGAAGATGCCCAGAGGTATGAGGTGGTAAAAGGCCATCCTTAGGATTTATGAGTTGGTCTCAGAGGCATACCGGCAGAGGTTCCAGAATGCGAAGAAGCAGTGGGACCGCACGTATTTGGAGTTTGCCCGTGAGATGCAGACATATTGTGAGCGTTGGTGCACCTCAAAGGGGGTAGAGGGGGATTATGACAGACTGCTACAGCTGATCCTGATTGAGCAGTTTAAAGGTTGTGTCCCTGAGGGTATGAGACCCTACCTCGATAAGAAAGAGGCAGCCACGTTAGCCGCAACTGCTAAGTTAGCGGATGAGTATGCGTTGACACATAAAATGAAGTTTGCCCCGAGTAAAGGCTACCAGAAGGGTAGTCAGGACGGCGGGGAGAGTCCGCCAGAAAAGTCAGAAAGTAAGCCAGGGACGAGTGAAAAGGATAAGGTAGACCGGGAGCAGTCTGGTAGGAAGTCCCCTGGGGTCGTCTGTTATAATTGTGGGAAAGCTGGACACTTTGCGTCCAGGTGCTTTGCCCCAAGGAAGGAGACGGGGAAAGGAAAAGCGGAAATTTTGAATGGCTGTATCGAGCTGTTAAGCGAACCGCTAGGGATGGTCAGGTCTGCCAAAGTTCAGGAAGGGCGCGAGAGGTTTATCTCGGCCGGATTGGTGTCAGTGAAGGAGGGGTTAAAACCAGTTCCAGTGCGGATCTGGAGAGACACGGGAGCGTGTCAGTCACTAATACTGAAGAGTGTATTAGAGTTTAGCTCAGAGACCCAGACTGGGGAGGTAGAGGTCAAAGGTTTTGGGGAAGGGACAGAGGCAGTCCCTTTGCACCAGATACACTTACAAAGCAACCTGGTCTCTGGACTAGTCACGATTGGGGTGAGGTCCGAATTACCGATGAAAGGCATGGAAGTCTTGCTCGGTAATGACATCGCCGGGGGAATCGTGTTCCTAGTCGTGAGATTGACAGGTCACCCTGCCAGCATTGAGACCCCGCCCATGGACTCACAGGTTCATCACGGGACCGCGGTAGTGAATTTAGCTGAAACGTTTCTGCCAACCTTGTACGAGAAGAGGGTAGAAAATGAAAAGAAAGAGTGTAGTGAGACAAGAGGCAGTGAGGGAGCTAGGACAGACGTAGCAGTAGCCAGGAAAGAACTTGTGCAGACGCAGGAGCGAGACGAGGGGCTGATGGTTTTGGCAGAGACAGCTCTCTCTGACACGGGTTTGACAAGGGAACTAGTAGGCTATTGTGTGGAGGAGGAAGTGCTAAGGAAAAAAGGGAAATCAAGTACAGTACCCGCAGATGAGGAGTAGGGGTGGTGCAAAAGAGTTATGGGGATGAGGTTTTTAACATGGCCCACGAGGTACCCCCCGGTGGACATTTTGCGGTGCTGGAGGAAACAGTTGGTGGAATCATGAAAGAGGTTTACCGACTGCCCAGGAGGAAGGATGTTATTGATCATGACCGACGCGAACTGAGACGGTCACAGGCTTTTGATATGCTAACAAACCTAGTTGGTGTTAGCGTGGCAATCAATGAAGCTAGGGGCCCCCTGATAAGAGAAAAAAAACATTTTGAAAAGATTAGTATGGGATCGATCAGATGGGAGAAGGCTATTGTTTTGGCCAGGTCTACTGATAAGGTCTCTCCCTTAATCCCCGAACAAAGCGACTCTTTAGGAGTAATTAAACGACTCGCACCCGTGTGGTTGATTGTCCCGAGGCGATGCAAAGAACTGGGACGTTGGGTGATGTCTGTTACAATAGGCTAGCCTAGCAAACAACATCCATATATAATGAGTAATTCAGTGACTAAAGGGCTGACGAACACAGAGGTGTGTATTGGCAATTTAATACGGCTGTCTGAAGCCAGCTTGATAGTGAATCTTGAAAAAAATGAATTTGGCCACATGAGGGTCATTTACCTGGGAATTGTGGTGACACTGGGGCAGCTGGCAGCGATGCAAGCTACAGTACAGGCTATCGCTGACCTCCCAACCCCGACAGACAAGAGGGCCCTCAGAAGGCTCTTGGAGATGGTGGGGTACTGTAGGAAGTTTTGCAATAACTCTGCGGTCACTACCCCTCCCGCTCCTACTAAGCCCTTGCGAGAGAAAACTAAATCGGAATGGGACGACCCTTGTTATTGTGGTCCGGGACAAAACCAAATGAGAGGTTACATTGATCGAAATTCATCAGTGTTTTTGGCCACTATGAAGGTTGCTGAGTTGGAGCCTGGTCTAAGGGATTACTAATAACACATATAAAAGGGAGAGAAAATGTGATGACTGTCTGTCAGGGTGTTGACAACTTCAAACTCGCTGTGTTAGCCAAATAGCTGATAAAGATGTATATTTGTGTGTGTATCAAATAATGTATTCATGTTTGTAATTTTTACCTCCCGGTAAAAATCCTTAAAGGGGGGAAGTGTGACGAGAATATACATAAAATTAAGATGTTTGCTGGCCTGGGTTAGCATCAGTGGCATCAGCAAGTGGTCTGCCACCTGTCCTCAGGGGAAGGAGAGATAAGGAACAATGGAGCAGCGTCTGGAGATGTGTAATGAAGGGACGGGAGAGAGCTGTCTGGAGCGGCTCCCCCTTTGAACCCTCAACTGTTTGAAGTGATGGACAGGCGATCTGGAGATGTGTAATGAAGGGACGGGAGAGAGAGCTGTCTGGAGCTGCTCCCCCTTTGAACCCTGAACTGTTTGAAGTGATGGACAGACGATACCCCAGCAGGGGGATAAAAAGGGACAGGTTCGCTAAGGCAGGACACACGACACCCGAGGTAACGAGACCCTGGAAGCGGTGTGCCTCTCACGAAGCGGTGGAAAGTACCGGACCTTAAACACACAGGGTGGAAAGGTACGATCAGCGGGAACCCGGTATGTGTCCGCCCTCGCTTGGGTGCCGGGTTCACTGCAGAGGATCGACAGCATCGGGAGGAGGGGTCACAGTCGGTGACCTCAGGTGACATCACCAAGGACCTGCCCAAAAGCTGCTTGTGAGCAATATCGCCAGTCTGTGAGTGGAAGCCGTGTCTGACTGATCAGTCGTTCCCGTTCTCTCTCTCTCTCCCCCCACGTTGTCCATCGCCATGGCAACGATTACTGCGAACTGAACTTTTGTGTCACTTTGAAATTTGGTCACTTACCCCTAGACAACGATAGAGCTTGATTGATGCTGTTATCTTAATTCTGTGCACATGTGTGTTTATCATTGCTGAACTGTTGCATTTATTATCCTTTCGCTTACTGTGTTGCTTGTTTCTTTAATAAAACTTTCTTAGTTCTAGTAATCCAGACTCCAACTGAGTGATCCATTTCTGCTGGTTTGGCAACCCAGTTACGGGGTACGTAACATCATATATATTAATGATCTGGATGATGGGGTGGTAAATAGGATGAGTAAGTATGTAGATGATACTAAGATAGGTGGAGTTGTGAATAATGAAGTAGGTTTTCAAAGCTTGCAGGGAGATTTAGGCCAGTTCAAGAGTGGGCTGAAAGATGGCAGATGGAGTTTAATGCTGATAAATGTGAGGTGCTACATTTTGGTAGGACTAATCAAAATAGGACATACATGGTAAATGGTAGGGCACTGAAGAATGCAGTGGAACCGAGGGATCTAGGAATAATGGTGCATAGTTCCCTGAAGGTGGAATCTCATGTGGATAGGGTGGTGAAGAAAGGTTTTGGTATGCTGGCCTTTATAAATCAGAGCATTGAGTATAGGAGTTGGGACGTAATTTTGAAATTGTACAAGGCATTGGTAATGCCAAACTTGGAGTATTGTCTACAGTTCCGGTCACTGAATTATAGGAAAGATGTCAACAAAATAGAGAGAGTACAGAGAAGATTTACTAGCATGTTGCTTGGGTTTCATCACCTAAGTTACAGAGAAAGGTTGAACAAATTGGGTCTTTATTCTTTGGAGCGTAGAAGATTGAGGGGGGACTTGACAGAGGTATTAAAAATTATGAAGGGGATAGATAGAGTTGACGTGGATAGGCTTTTTCCATTGAGAGTGGGAGAGATTCAAACAAGAGGACATGTGATGAGAGTTAAAGGACAAAAGTTTAGGGGTAACATGAAGGGGAACTTCTTTACTCAGAGAGTGGTAGCTGTGTGGAACGAGCTTCCAGCAGAAGTGGTTGAGGCAGGTTCGATGTTGTCATTTAAAGTTAAATTGGATAACTATATGGACAAGAAACAAATGGAGGGTTATGGGCTGAGTGTAGGTCGGTGGGACTAGGTGAGAGTAAGTGCTCGGCACGGACTAGAAGGGCTGAGATGGCCTGCTTCCGTGCTGTAACTGTTATATGGTTATGTGAGAAAGGATCTCGTGCTTTTCTGGCGTATGTGATGAATAAACTAGTCTTGGCCTTCCAGCTGGGTAAAGATATTGATTATAACCAATCTTTTGAAGACAAACTCTGCCATCTTCTTCAGGGATGACGCCTGGGCATATCTATTTCAGTGGTATCTATACCCTTGTAGTCCATCCCTCCTGAATGGTTGGTCCTCATCCAATCATGTTTCCGCCTTCCGACCTTGTTTACGATTGAAATGCAGTTCTTACTTAGAGCAAGACCTTTGTCCTTGTTAAATTTCTTTCCCTCTAGCTTTATTTCGATGGGTTCCTTTACCAAGCAGTTCCAAAAACAATTGGAGCAACACTGTAGTTTTGTGCCATCAAAGTTAATGCTATGGACATTGTGAAAGTTAATCCTATGGCCATTGTGAATGCAGTGTTCTACTACCGCTAATATTTCCTGGTAACCCAAAAGGATACACTTCCTGTGCTCCTTGATGCAGTTTTCCACCGGGCTTCCCATCTGGCCACTATATGCTGTTCCGCATTCACAGGAAAACCGGACAGTAGCCTTGGACATGGCGTTTATCGGAAACCCACTCACACGGACTTATACCTCAACAATAACAGCCACTATCTTGCCTCCCAATGTAGAGTGGTTCTTTCTACTTTGATTAACTGTGCAAAAACTATTTCAGACTTGGAAAGTCTCCCTCAGGAAATACAATGATTTTGCATGAAATTCCTACAGAATGGCTACAAGAGAAAGAAAATGAATCGGGCCCTCAAAAGGGCTACAGAAAAACTAGGAAACCTAATGACAAGGAGGAACCTGTCACTACTGCTTGTCGTCCCTATATTTCCCAAGTTTCTTGAAGGATCATAGGGATTCTGGAGAAATACCAAATTAATACCATCCACAATTCCATAAGGAAGCTCAAGTCATAGCTGATGCGAGTCAAAGTTATGCTGGGACTGAAATTGGCTGGCGTGAATGCGGTGCAGCATATATCAGCAAGACAGGAAGCGCAGTGAAAACCTGCACCAAGGAGCACAGGAAGTCTCTGTTTGGGTTACCACGCAAAATCGGCAGTAGCGAAACATTGCAATCGCAATGGCCATAGGATTGGCTTTGATGGCGCAAAACTACTGTGTTGTGCCAATGGTTTTTTGGTCCACCTGGTAAAGGAAGCTATTGAAATAGAACTAGAGGAACAGAATTTTAACAAAGATGAAAGTCTCACTCTAAGTAGGAATTGGAATTCAATAATAAACAAGAAGAGTTTATATGTTCAGCGACCATGTTACAGGAAACAGGTACTGAAATTCAAAGCTTGATGAGGAATATTTACTAGCATTAACATTTATCAAACCACTTGGATGAAACATATTCACAGGGAGGATAAGCTGATGAGCAAACAGGGAATTAGAGTCACAACCACAGATTCCGCTATGAGGTCTACGCTTCCACACAAGTGTATCGCAGAACAGGTTCGGCAATCGTGCACAAGACTATGCATGTTCCAGCTAACTAACATTTCATTGTGGTGGTATTGAACTCCCATGCTCTCATTCCAGTCTTGTCAATACTTGACCAAAAGCACAGCAATGTTTAAGCTCCTGCTTACCTTCATCTGTGTCCAGGAATTAGGACTACCATTTCGATTGACATGACAAAGGAGCAGTAATCATTTAGTATTTAGTCATTGTTTCCATCTGCAGTGTTGGCATTAACTTTCAGTTTCAGAGTTTTAGTTAAAGCCCTTGTTGGCCTGACATTTATAGTTTTTTTTCTTTTCCTTCAAATTCTGCAACAGTTCCCATTAAAGTCAGTGAACTGTTGACCCGTTTCAGTCTCTCTCTCTCTCTCTCTACGCACTTGGGTCATTACTGCACAACCTGTCAGGAACTCTTGACCATGAAAATAGACCCAGAAGAAATAGAGCAGCTGAACTTCGTCTTGATAGTCATTGGCCAGACAGGAGAGGTGACAGAACCTGCGTTGAGAGAAGTGACTGAACCAATGCGACAGAAAATCGTCGTATAATAAGCCCAGTCCCAACCGGAAGAACATGTGTGTGCCCTTGCATCAACAGTTCAGCAGGTAACTCCAGACAATCAGAATCATGCGGCAGCATTCTCTACTCCCACAGCCACAGTCCGGGAGTTTACAGCCGACAGCCAGCATTAGGTAACAGCCATTAGCACTTTTTCAAATGTATTTCAACTGCTTTTGGTCATGTCAGTCCCATACCTAGCATCTACCAGATCCTCCTTTTCTGCTCTCCCATTACCCTCGGCCACCGACAATCGCGAGCCAGAACTGAGTAGTCTTCCTGGTGGATCTTCCAGGTCTTCCAGGAAATCTATTGCTCAGTGTGAGCTCACTTTCTCAGTGTAGCCTGGTCAGTTCAGTAATGATGCGTGAACACCGGAGTACATAGTATATCTCTTAGATGGACCCCCACTCAGCCTGTTGAACCATCTACGGGAGCAACGTTTCCCTGCAGCCCAGTTGGTTCAGCGTTTTGCTGCTGAATTAAGACAAGTTTTTGATTTCCAGTACAGGATCAGGAATCTGCCCACTGACTCCTGAACATGCACCGGGGTAGAGGGACAGTGATGCACTATGCAGTAAAGTTCTGCACACTTGCAGTGGAAACAGGTTGGAATGATAAATCCCTCATCACTGCTTTACAGCATGGACTGAGTGCAGGAGTACAGCTCAGGCCTGCTGTCCGTGATGAGCAGAACAGCCCAATTGACTTGATTAATTTGGCCATTCGAGTTGACAACTGGGCATCTGAGTGGCACAAGGAAAAAAGTGTCTTCAACTTCATGCTTTTCGGATCACTGTCCATTATCACCCAGTACCCAGTCCATGGAGGAGCCTGTTTAGGTGGGGAGCATGCAACTGTCCCAGGAGGAACAAGATCGGTGCCAGAGAATAGGTTCCTGATGCCACTTTGACAATCCAGGACATTTCCGGACTTCATGTCCCAAGCACCCAGTAAAAGAGGATGCTCATTAGCAGGAAAGGGATTGGTTCTCCCTAGAATCAGGTTCCTCTAATTCTGTGTTGTTCTCCACTTCTTTGTCGTGGGAGTCGCAGATCCGTGAATTTCATGTGTTAATAGACTCTGGAGCAGGCGAGATCTCATGGATATCTGTCGGACTCAAAAATGGAGAATTCTGCCTCCGAAATTGAGAGAAAATTTCGGTGTCAATGCCTTGGAAGGTCAACCTCTGGGCACCTTTCCACAGAACTCCTCCAACTTGTGCTTGAATGCAACCATAAGGAGCAATTTAACTTCTACTTGATCAATTCACCTGAAACACTGCTGGTTCTTGGCACTTCCTGGTTATCTTAACACAAACCATAGACTGATTGGTCCTTAAAGGCACTTCAAGTCTGAAAAATGTCATCCCTCTCTACCTGTCTATGTCCAGCTCAAGCTTTGGTCCTTGAATCCCCTTCTGTCTCAACTGCTAATGTTGACCTGTCTGGCATTCTGGATGAATTTGCTGATCTTCTTGAGGTCTTCAGTAAAAAGAAGGCCACCTTCTTCCTCCACATTGGCCATATGTTTGCACCATTGATATCTTACCTGGTACTGGACCTCCCCGGGGCCAGCTCTTTTCCCTCTCTCATCCAAGGGTGATGGCTATGGAAGTGCACATCAAGAAGGCATTGGCCTTGTGGTTTATCCATTCATCAACCTCACCAGCAGGGGCTGGCTTCTTTTTTGTTAGCAAAAAGGAAGACAAGCTCCAACCCTGCATAACAACCCATAAACAACATCAGAGCGAAGATTTGCTACCCTCTTTCCCTGCTTACCTCTGCATTCAAATATCTCCAGGGAGTAATCATATTTTCCAAGATAGATCTGCACAATGCTCATAATTTTATTCATACCTGAAAAGGGGATGAGTGGAAGACAGCATTTAACACCTCCACTGATCACTATCAGTACCTCATCATACCCTTTGGTATGGCCACTCGCCTTGCTGCTTTTCAGGCCCTGGCCAACAATATGCTCCAGGACATATTGAATCAGTTTGTTTTCATGTACTTAGACAACATGCTGATCTATTTCTGCTCTTGCTAGGAACATGTCCAAATTGTCTGGAAGGTCCTCAAATGGCTTCTCAGGAATAACCCTTACACCAAGCCAGAGAAGTGTGAGTTCCCTCAAGACCAGAGATCGCTAAAGATCAAGAACTTCAGTTCCATCGAGGTCCCCATTAATGCACTCACCAAGAAGATCTCCATTGGACAAGGGAACCAGACCAAACACTGCTGGAACTAAAGCCATACTTCGGCATTGCCACGGTGATGCATCGGGGCTGCACTCTACCACTGCTCTTCTGTAGATAATCGGCTGCACTCCTGCATGTACCTTTCTTTCCCGTTGCTTGATTCCTGCAGAATGTAACTACGACCTCAGGAATAGGGAACTTCTGGCTGTCGGGGAAACACTGAAGGCATGGCAACACTGGTTGGATGGGGCAGGACACCCCTTTCTGGTATGGACAGATCACAAGAACCTCTCCTACATCTATGACACCAAGAGACTCAACTCCCATCAAGTCCTTCTGGGCTCTCTTCTTCACCCGGCTTAATTTCATCCTCACCTACTGTCCCAGCAGCAAAAATACCAAAGCTGATGGTCTCTCTTGGCAATTTGACATGTCCAAGGACAACACCAATCTAGAGCCCATCCCTGTCCTTCCTCACCCATGCATTGCTGATCTAGTAACTTGGGTATAGAGGCAGAGGTGACAGCCACCCAGCAATCAGATCCAGGCCCAGGTGTAGGGATCTCCCAGATAGCTGTTTATCCCTGCCATAGTGCATTCCAGAGTGTTGGAATGAGGACACTCCTCCCATCTGGATCTGCCATCCAGGAGTTCAATGGGCCCTGAGATGATTTCGCTAGCCATTTATGTTCCAGGATATCCTTGATTTCATCACTGCCTGTTCCTCTTGTGTCCAGAACAAAACATTTCACCTGCAATCTACTGGCCTGCTATGTCCGCTGCCTGTGCCTCACCACTCCTGGTCCTACCTCAGTAGATTTCTTCATTGGACTGCCCTCATTTAATGGAACCACTGCTATTCTGGTCATTCTCCAAGGCTGCCCATTTCATTGCTCTCCCTCTGGTCCTGTCGGCTTGTGATACTGCCACCCTCATGGTTCAATACACATTCAAGCTACATGGCTCCCTTCTGGACATAGTGCCTGACAAAGGAGCACAGTTCACATCCTATTTTTGGAAGGCCTGTTCTCTTGTGGGAGCCACAGCCAGCCTCCTGTCTGGTTTCCACCCCTAATCTCATGGCCAGACTGAGAGAGTGAATCAGGAGCTGGAGACAACCCTGCACTGCCTTGCCTCTTCCAACCTCACCTCCTGGCACTCTCAATTGGTTTGGGCAGAGATCAACCATAATAACTTCCAGTCATCCTCCATGGTCCTGTCCCCCTACGAGTGCCAGAAGGGATTCCAGCCCCTGCTCTTCCCTGACCAGGAGATTGATGCAGAAGTTCCTGCTGCCCAACATTTGGCCCAACACTACTAGTGCAAGTGGAGATAGGTCAGGTCTTGTCTGCTGCACACTCAGAAATAACACGCCCAGTAGGCTGAATGGGTTCGCCGACAGTAGGGGCCTCTCAGACCAGGAGAGAAAGTTTGTCTGGCATCTAGATATCTTTCTCTGAAAGTTGGCTTTTTGGGTCCATTCATAGTGGAAAGGGTTATCAACAAGGTCTCCTATAGATTGTGCTTACCAGCATCAATGAAGATCCAGCCAGTGCTCCATGTTTCCCAGCTGAATCAGGTTAACCTCCTCCCTGACTCCAGTCACCATCTCCTGCCTTCCCGTGTGGTGAATGGTTCCCTAGTCCATACTGTGCAGCAGTTCTGACATCTCGCTGGGTGTGGGGTAAGTTCCAGTACCTCATCAATTGGGATGGGTATGGCTCTGAGGAACATTCTTGGGTTCCGGCCAATGACATCCTGGGCAAATCTTTCATCCAGGATTTCCAGTGGGTACAGGTCTCTGGTGTCACAGGATCTGCACTGGTGGAGGGGGGTGCAGTTTTCACAACCACAGAGTCTGCCATGTGCTCTACTTGTCCATGCGGGCGTGTTGTGGAACAGATTCAGCAATTCTGCTTGTGAGTACGTATGCTCCAGCTAATTAGTGTTTCATTTTGGTGGTATTTAACTCCTTTATTCTCATTCAAGTCTTGTGAAGACTTGACCAAAAGTAAGCTCCTTGCTTCCCTCCCTTCGTCCTTGCCCAGGAGAGAATGCTAGCACTGTGAATGATGTTGTAAAGGAGAAGTATTTGTTTAGTATTTAGTCATTGCTTCCAGCTGCAGTGTTAGCATTAACTTTCAGTTTGAGAGTTTTAGTTACGAGCTCTGTTGGCCTGGCGTTTATTGTTTTTTTTCTTTTCCTTCAAGTTCTGCGATGGTTCCCATTAAAGTCAATGAACTCATTCACTGTTCTCTCTCTTCATACTGGCACAGCCTGTCAAGTAGATCCAGATGTATGATGTGGATGACAAGCCCACAGGATGATAGCAGATAATAACAAAAGATTCTTCTCAGGTTATGGAAGGTTTCCATTCCTTTGAACAGTTCGCAACCCACTGACCAAGTTTCCACTCAGCAGAAGATGCCTTTATCCCCACAGCAGATGGCAAATCCATTTCACTCTTCTCCCAAAATACTTGTTCATATGTAGAAGCTGTGCATAGCTTGGTAAACTGGGGATGATCTGTAAAAATCCTCCTGGGAGGGGGGAGAAGATGTCGGCGCGACGGCAGTGCACACGGCCACTTCAGTGATGAATATCTGTTATCTGTCAAGTAGGGGACCATGCACAATCCTGATTTGATGGAGACAGACGTGAGAGCACAGCTGAAAATCTGGAAACTTCTGAAATGCCGTTTCGCTGTCGCTGCTACTGTGTGATAACCGGAATCTCCAGAGCTGAAGGCCCCAAAATCCTCGGCTTTGCGTGTTTCAGCGGCCGGGGAGAGGTCAAAGTCGCTCAGTAGAGGATGATGCTCCGGAGGCTGTATCGGACAGGCTGGTAGGAAGCTCGGAGCTTTCGGACGGATGGACTCAGGGTCGGCTGGGATCGGCTGTTTCCAAGGAATCGGCAAGTTGACGGTGCCTGGAGGTTCATGGCAGGGAGTTTCTCCCTTTTGCCGCCTGCTATCGGAGACTCGGGAGTCGATCATCTCAGGACTTTGAGACTTTTTTTTACTGTGCCCATGGTCTTTATCAAATTATGGTATTGCTTTGCACTGCTGTAACTATATGTTATAATTATGTGGTTCTGTCAGTGTTAGTCTTTGGTCTGTCCTGTTTTCTGTGATATCACTCCGGAGAAACATTGTATCATTTCTTAATGCATGTATGCATTTCTAAATGACAATAAAAGAGGACTGAGTGTTCTCATAATCTAAAAAAAATCTAAAAATTCATCATTATGAAAAATGTGTGCTAGCTCTTTAAATAAGCTAAGTCGACCTTAAAGCATCAAAGGACAGGAAAGAATTAACGTTTCTAGAACTAACTCAAGACCCAAATTCTTCCAGTCATCACATCATAGAAATACAGCAACGTCAGAGAATTAATAGGAAAAAGAAAATGCCAAGTGCTAGTGGTCAAAGTATGTTGACAAGAGATTTCCTGAAATAATTCTGCTTTACTACCGCAGAGAAAAAAAAAGTCATTTTGGAGATAGATACCTTTACTAAAGGATGAGCAGTAGCACCAGTACAAGATGGCAAACTGATAAAGCCAGTAGGATTTACTATTGAAGCACTCATGTCATCAAAGGTATGTGTACAATACCCAAAAAATGAGAACAACTAACAGTGTTGTATGATTGCGATGGCCCAGGCCTATGGAAGAAATTTTATAGTACAAAGTGCTAATTCATTCCCTCACCCAAATGTAGGACAAAAAGCTATGAAGTGAGCCAATAGGACTGGACAAGTTACTCTTAAGATATCACAGTTTTTATTTTGGGCTGAATAACAAATAAGGAAAAGAAATGCAGTTGGCAAGTGCACATTATGTCTGTCAAAGCAGAAGCATGAAATAAGAGATCCGTATCTGTAAGTAAACCAACTTGTAAATGCAACGTCTAAGTTGAGTAAGTTCAGAGAGATCAACCATGATAAGGGGTTATAGATGCTTTTTCAGCAAGTGATTCCAGGGTGGCCTAAAACGATGAAAGAAAAATAACCAGGCGTTCTACGGGCTGGATTTAGATACACAAATAGATACAAAGGAAATTCAGAAGATCATTAAAGCCAAAGCCACACTGGAAGGAGAACTGAAAGCTGAGAGATATGTCATCTAGGGACTGGAATGATGATTGATGAGAGACTGGCATGAATAAGAAATGTACAGTATATCAGAAAAACACAACAAAATGGAGGTAATGGTTTTAGTTTGCACCTCAGAAATGGCAATCTTTGTGAGCTCACTTGTTCACACACAACCTCAGTTTCTCATTAACCTGAAATGTGAAAGCCCCACAAGTGCAAAATGATTCCTGAGAAACTGGCATATGAAAATTAAACTTAATTCACTATAGAATTGGGAAAGAGTTTTCAATGCAACAAAGACTCTCTTTTTAACCTCTTCCCATAGTATCCAAGGAAACATATATCCAACCATCAGAAGCATCCTTTTGAAATCAGACAGAAGCAACGAAAAAGATCTGGACTCAATCCAGTTCAGCTAGTGAATGGCAGGAAGTATAAATAAACTTTACTAAGTTAAGTGTAACTTTCCCAGCACATAGACAAAACAAGGTGATGTCTGAATGATGCACTAGTTAAAAGAAACAACACTACAGCCACATCATTACCTATGCTGTAGAGTGGATAAGCAGTGCATGAACAGAAACTAGTTATGATTACCTGAAGTTATCATAAAGCAGAAACCACTGAGCCATATACCATTGAAAGCAAGATCCTTATAGAGGGATCAGAGGTGGAAAGAGTGAGCAATATCTCTGAGGAACTAAGCTGGTCTCAACATATCAATGCAGCTATAAAAAAAGGCAATAGAGCAGCTATATTTCATTTGGAGTTTGAGGAGATTTAGTTTGTTACCTAAAACACTCAAAAACTTCTACAGATGTACCATGGAGAGCATTCTAACTGGCTGCATCATTGTCTGGTACAGAGGTGATGGGGAAAGGGGTTTACTGCACAGTAAGAAGCTACAGAAAGTTGTAAAATTAGTCAGATCCATCATGGGTACTAGCCTCTACAGTATTCAGCAACAGCTTCTTCCCCTCTCCCATCTGATTTCTAAGTGACTTTGAACCCATGAATACTACCTGACTTCTTTCTGTTTTTGCACCATTTTTCTTACTTCAGTGGTTGGTAAGTTGATGGAGCAGATCCTGAGAGGCAGGGTTTATGAACATTTGGGGAGGCATAATATGGTTAGGAATAGTCAGCATGGCTTTGTCAAAGGCAGGTAATACCTTACGAGCCTGATTGAATTTTTTTCAGGATATGACGAAACATATTGATGAAGGTAGAGCAGTAGATGTAGTGTATGTGGATTTCAGCAAGGCATTTGATAAGATACCCCATGCAAGGCTTATTGAGAAAGTAAGGAGGCATGGGATCCAAGGGGGCATTGCTTTGTGGATCCAGAACTGGCTTGCCCACAGAAGGCAAAGAGTGGTTGTAGACGAGTCATATGCTGCATGGAAGTCGGTGACCAGTGGTGTGCCCCAGGGATCTGTTCTGGGTCCCCTACTCTTTGTGATTTTTATAAATATCCTGGATGAGGAAGTGGAGGGATGGATTAGGAAATTTGTTGATGACACAAAGGTTCGAGGCATTGTGGATAGTGTGGAGGGCTGTCAGAGGTTACAGTGGGACATTGATAGGATGCAAAACTCGGCTGAGGTGTGACAGATGGAGTTCAACCCAAATAAGTGTGAGGTCGTTCACGTTGGTAGGTCAAATATGATGACAGGATATAGTATTAATGGTAAGACTCTTGGCAGTGTGGAAGATCAGAGGGATTTTGATGTCTGAGTCCATAGGACACTCAAAGCTGCTGCAAAGATTGACTCTGTGGTTAAGAAAGCATACAGTGCATTGGCCTTCATCAATCATGGGATTGAGTTTACGAGCTGAGAGGTAATATTGCAGCTATATAGGACCTTGGTCAGACTCCATTTGGAGTACTGCGCTCAGTTCTGGTCACCTTATTATAGAAAGGGTGCAGAGGAGATTTACAAGGATGTTTCCTGGACTGGGGAGCATGCCTTACGAGAATAGGTTGAGTGAATTCGGCCTTTTTTCCTTGGAGTGATAGAAGATGAGAGGTGACCTGATAGAGGTGTATAGAGACAGAGGTGTATAGGATGATGAGAGGCATTGATCGTGAGGATAGTCAGAGGCTTTTTTCCAGGGTTGAAATGGCTAGCACGAGAGGGCACAGTTTTAAGGTGCTTGGAAATAGGTACAAAGGAAATGTCAAGGGCACGATTTTTATGCAGAGAATGGTGAGTGCATTGAATGGGCTGACGGCGACCCGCGGATATGATAGGGTATTTTAAGAGACTCCTGGACAGGTACATGGAGCTCAGAAAAATTGAGGGCTATTGGTAACCCTGGGTAATTTCTAAGGTAAGGACATATTCCGCACAGCATTGTGGGCCGAAGGTCCTGTATTGTGCTGTAGGTTCTCTATATTTCTAAGTATTTTTAATTTAACTATTTTATATGTATATATTTGTTGTAATTGATTTACTTTTTCTATACTTATTATGTATGGGATTGTATTGCTGCCTGCGTCTTGAATTGGGCTGGGATCCCGGAACTAGGTGAGGACATGACATGGCTACAGGGCTGGGCAGGGATATGGACAGGATGAGAACATGCAGCCTTGGCTTGGTCTTGGGAGACAGGAACCTCGGAGCCTTGGACTTGGAACTCAGGAACATGGAACACAGAGCTGGGACCCCTCCTCGGGAGCAAGATATAGGGCCAGGACTCATACACAGCACACAGAGCCAGGACCCCCTCCTTGGGAACAGGACCAAGGGCTGGGGCTCTTTCTGTACACAGTACACTGAACATGAAGAGACAGTTCTCCACTCAGGGTAGTGGCAAACGGCCAGGCCTACCCAGTGGAGGCGAGGACACAAAGAGACGGTTCGCAGCACAAGGTAGCGGCAAACGGCCAGACCTACCTAGCAAAGAGGAGGACATAGAGACAGTTCCTAACTCAAGGTAGCGGCAAACAGCCAGACCTACCTAGCAAAGAGGAGGACACAGAGACAGTTCCTAACTCAAGGTAGCGGCAAACAGCCAGACCTACCTAGCGAAGGCGAGGACACAAAGAGACAATTCCAAACAATGACAGACTGTTCCTTATCTTAACACAGTAATGCCCCGGTCTTGCTCTGGCAGTTGAACTTGACAGCATTATAGGTGAGGACGCAGGCCAGGTTGCAGGCGGAATGTGAAGTCCAGCAAATGAAGCTGAACCCAGGAGCTATTTATGTAGCCCCCCCCCCCCCAAATGAGAATCAGGTTCCTGTACTGAGGCACTCAACAGAACAAGGGAGAACACTGGAAACCCGGAACAAGGATCAATGGACCGGACCGTGAACCGGAATGCGGACTTCATGGACTGGAACATGACAGTAGCTTAAGAGTTATATCTAAGCAAGACCAGGTAAGGGTTGTAAATTTCCTCAGCTGTAGGATCCCAGATTAAGTTTGGAGCATTTCAGTTGTTTTTTGTTTGTCATTGCTTATTGTTATGGTCATCCTTAATAATAGAACTTTTGTTCCACATCTGCTTTGGCATTTGTTCTTGGGTTGCTGGATTGTTACCCCAGCCTCTGGATCATTCTGTATTTGCTGAATACCAATTCTGGTTCATGCAAGTTCAAAGCCATAAGAAAATGCTTTATGAGAAGCATGCACAATTATAGATACTGTATATTGTTATAAATGTAAATTAGTTCATTATTATTATATCACACTGTTTTAGTGCATTGTATTCTATGTAGAAAATATATTGTATCTCTCAGAAAACCAATAGATTGAAAATAAACACAATATAAGGCAAAGTAATGCGTTTTTTGATGTAATTAAGAATTAAACTTGGGAACAACTGGCTTTAATATTGTTGCTGGAGGAGCCAGCTCTCAGATAAAATGTTAAACTGAAATCTACAAACAAAACATGCCAAGGCACTACTATGCAAATGAGCAAGTTACCTCCAGTGACTTGGTTAATATTTGGTCTTTACTCAATGTTACTGAATCAAACTAAAATGCCAATATCACGTTCGCAAACACATATTGTGCAGATGCTGGCTACATGGCTTCCCAGCACACACTAAATGCTGGAGGAATTCATAGTCAGGTAGCATCTGTGGAGGGAAATAAACAGTTGGCATTTCAAGCTAAAAAGCATTTTGAAGTCACCTTTTATTCACCTTCATAGGTGCTGCCCGATTCCTGAGTTCCTCCAGCATTTTGTGTCCACTGTCAAAATCATAAACTCGAACGATTCTTCAGATGCTGGAAATCCAAATCAACACACACAAAATGCTGGAGGAACGCAGCAGGTTAGGCAGCTTCTATGGAAATGAATAAGCTGTCAAAGTTTCAAGTCATGAGTCCTGAAGAAGGGTCTCGGCCCAAAATATGGACCGTTCATTCATTTCCATAGATGCCTCCTGAACTGCTGAATTCATCCAACGTTTTGTGTTTGTTGTCAATATCATGTTGCATTTGGAGAGTTTGCTATCTGCAAGTTGTCTGCATTAAAAAAAACAATGGTTACTTTTCATAAGTTCTGCATTGGCTGTCGAGTGGTTTGTGTTGTTCTGAAGAGAATGCTAATGGTGCAACATAAATTCATCTTCATTACCAGGAAAGCTACTTCTTTTAGACTTGCATGTGCCTTCATTTGGATTCTTGGTTGACTGAGTAAGTAATAACTTATTAACTCCAAATTGTGAAATGCAATAGTGAGTTTCAAATGGATATTAGAGTTCTGATACCCTGGATGTCAACTTATTCCATGTGATAAAAAATAATTAAGTACTGTAAATACCAGCCAGAAAAATGAAAGGAGCAAAGACATAGTGATTAAAAATTAGCATTGTCATTATCAAGACAAACAATGCAATATAAATGTTTTTATTTTGACAGGATTCATTTCTCATATGGCCCTTTTATATCATTGGATCAATCCTCCAGGTTCATGCAGAGATAAACTAAGTGTTCAACACAGAATGTAGCGCACAGTAGAGTGATGAGGAACAATGGCACAACTTTCATCAACATGGTCATGTCCTATCATTTGATTTCCATTAAACACCATTGTTGTGCTCATTTTAGGTCATGAACACAACAGATCCTGCAGATGCAGGAAATCCAAAGCAATATCCACAAAATGCTGGAACACCAATGGAAATGAATTTCTAATTTATGTTTCTGGCCGTGACCCTTCATTGGCGGTGGAAAGGAAGAGACAAGATGCCAGAATAGGAAAATGTGGGGTGGGTTGGGGGGAGGGAAGAAGGACAAGCTGGAAGATAATAGCTGAGGCCATGTGGGTGTGGGAGGAAGGGCGATGAAGTAAGAAGCTGGGAGGTGATCAGTAGAAAATGCAAAGGGAAGGAGAAGGAGGGATCTGATAGGAGAGGATGGTGATCATGGGAGAAAGGGAAGGAGGAGGGGCACCAGGGGAAGATGATAGGTGAGTAAGGAGAAGACGTAAGAGGCCAGATTGGAAAAGCTAAGAAGCCATCCAAGATGGACATACCTGAATATCATTCTTACTGGAAAAGGTCACATCTAAGCATTAGTGACTCTTACAGTCAGGTTTTTAAAAATACAATTCAGTCTGTATTGAAGAGGGAAAATACCTCTATCTCACCTCAACAACACAATTTAGACAAATAAACTCTTCATCAGGAAAGATGGCAGAGTTTGTCATCAAATTTTTGGTTAAAATCGATACCTGTACCTGGCTAATAGCCCAAGAAGATTTATTCATCATATACGCTGGCTAAGCACGAGGTCCTTTTTCAACACAACTTAACTTTTTCAGACAACTTCATGCCCTAGGGCATCAATTAAGTTAAATTTACTAACTTTCTGTGTGGATGTTCTGATTGAAATGTCAGTCCCTTGGTTAGGGACTGCAGGAATTTAAATCTAGGAACAATGAAGGAATTTGATGTTCTGTATTTACAAGTCAGTATGGTCTGAGACGGTTCAGGATGAAAGTGACTACAAGTTCAGATGGTGTTGATGGAGACATCAAGACAATACAATTTCTCAACTTTACAGCTATAAACAGACTTCTATCCCACATTCTGGATTAGATTTAAATGTCTGTGTGCACATTTGATTATCATCGTTCAGTGGAAAGGCTTTCCCTTTCACAAAAGATTGAAATCTGGAATGAACTGCCCATACCCATCAACTGTTGCAGTGATGTTTATACTGACTGATCAGGCTGATAATGGCCACAATCCTCTCCTTCCAATACTGGCAGGAATTCTATCATATTAACAGCTGTGACACACAATTATTACAGACAACAAAAAAAAAAGCCTTTAGAATAATAATGGTCCTTGTTATTCTGTATGGTTTTATCAGTGTTAAAATGACATTGCTGTAACATCCAGTAAAGGGAAAGTGGAGTGATATGGAAGCCTTTATCACTTATATATGCATAACCACTTATCAATAATGATGTCACTTCCTTTGCTAGTACACCAGTGGCCACTGAATATATGTAGACACAAACATATATATCTTAAATATCTAATCAGCCAATCATGTGGCCTCAGCTTGAATACAGACATGGTCAAGAGGCTCAGTTGCTGTTCAGACAAAAAATCGGAATGGGGAAGAAGTGAGATCTAAGAAACTTTGACTGTGGAATGATTGTTGGTGCCAGATGAAGTGGTTTGAGTATCTCAGAGACTACTGATCCCCTGTGATTTTCACGCACAATGGTCTTTAGAGTTTACAGAGAATGGTCTAAGAACAAACAAAGGACATCTGGTGAGCGGCAGTTCTGTGGGCAAAAGCACCTTGTTAATGAGAGAGGTCAAAGGAGAATGGCCAGAGTGGTTCAAGCTGACAGGAAAGCGATAGTAATTCAAATAACCATGCATTACAACAGTGGTTTGCGTAAGAGCATCTCTGAATGCACAACACATTGAATTTTGTAATGGATGGGATACCACAGCAAAAGACCACACAGTACTCCACCTCTACACCAAATAAAGTGGCCACTGAGTGTATAATTTAACTTTTAAAGGAACATACATATTTATGTATTCTTTAATAGACACAAAATCTTATTGTGTTATTATTAAGTTTTAATAATGTGCTTAAATAAATCATTTGAATCCAAGGCCAGATTGGAGAGGATGGTGTAGATCAATCCTTACCAATGGATATTAATGATAACTACAGTAATGTCTATGCTGCTGTCATCTTAGGAATAACCATTCATTTTAGTAAGAATAACGACACATATACTTGCACAATAAATGTAATTGTACAAATATTTATCACTATTAGGTGCTAAAGATCTCTCTTTCATGGAAGTTTGGAATCCTGGATTAAACTGCTCCAACAGGAGACCTGCTGCAATAATGGTATATGCCAACAGATTGAGCTGAATATCATAGCTACACCCTTCCCTTTATAACATTGTCAAGGCATTGGCAATTAGGGTGCACATTATTTTCATAGAAAAGTAATAACCAAAGAAATAGAACACACACAAAAATTTAAAACATTGGCATCAGAAATAAAGGGTGGATGGTCACGTGAACTCTTTATGTTTAATAAATTCTATTAATAGGATTTTTGGCCTATTTATTCATTTTGCTGTAAGTAAACAGGAAAAAGTCATAAGAGCATTTGGATAATATGTGACTGAGCATATTCTGCTCAGGATTGTTCCCCAAAACTCTTCACTGGAGGACTCTGAGGACACCAGCAATCCTGTTCCTACTTCAGTTCTCTCCTCTTTCCTTTAAACAAACACCTAATTGATCTTTAAATATTGACCAGTCAATTTCAGATCTCACAGTCTCTTGCTTAGCTTGTTAATAGAATTATTACCTGGATCAAAAGGATCAATGGACCATCCTTTAAAAAAAGCCTGAAATTTTGAATTGCTCAGTTTGTTCTTTCCCACGTTGATTTTAACATCAGCTTTCTTCTCCTCAGGCAAGGGGATTTTAGCACAGTAATCAAGAAATCCATAAGGAGTCATTACTTCCACGAAACCTTTTTCACAGCCACACACACCTCCCTGAGGATTGATTACAACAAATCAATTATTAAACAGCATTAAGGATAAGTTTCTGCTCATTTTGGAGTAACGATACCTTCTTGTATAAAGCAAAGAAATATTAACAAGGTAGAAGTAGTTTCATTCCATCAAACCTCATTCATCTGTAATACAGACATTGCTGAGCATCAAAACAGACTTTATACATCTCCTCCAATATTCAGATATTTTGTTTAGAACTTGAGTTATGTTGTCATTTAATACATCAAAGAGAGCAAAACAAATTGGAAATTTTGTGCTAAACAGAATTTTCAGGCAATTTAGAGTAAGCTACTTTGAGCAGAGGATAAAATGAAAAATTTATTTCCCCAAGGTGAGATTAATTGAAGTTTTGCATGGCAATGAAATGATTAATTCAATTTATGCAACTCCTTTTTCATCTTACTCACAAGAAGGAAGGAAAAATACTCTTGAATGCTGTTTGTTAACTAAAAAACCTTTCTTGAAATTTGCAAAATTCCTGTAGAGATAGTTGACATATATATATGTGTTACAAAAAATGTTGCACAGGTGTTCAAGGTTCAAAGTAAATTTATTATCCATGTACATATATCTCACCATGGCCTGGATCACCTGGCGGTGGGGGGGGGGGTGTCTTTGATAGTGAATGCTGCTTTCTTCTGGCAGCAATCCTTGCAAATGTGTGCAATGATGGGGAGGGCTCTGCCTGTGATGGACTTGGCTGTGTCCATAACTTTTTGTAGACTTTTCTATTCCTGGGCTTTGTTATTTTCACACCAGGCTCTGATGCAACCACAAACGATAGAAAATCTGCAGATGCTGGAAATCCAAAGCAACACACACAAAATGCTGGAGAAACTCAGCAGGTCAGGCAGCATCTATGGAAAAGACTACAGTCGATGTTTAGAGCTGAGACACTTCTTCAGGACTGGAGGAAAAAAAGATGAGAAGTCGAAGTAAGAAAGTGGGAGGTGGGGTGGGGGGGGAGGATGAAGGACAAACAGTAGGTGATAGGTGAAACTGAAAGAGAGGGAGTGTGAAGTAAAGAGCTGGGAAGTTGATTGGTGAAAGAAATAAAGGGCTGGAGAAGGGGGAATCTGATAAGAGAGGGTAGAAAACCACAGAAGAAAAGGAAGTGGGATGAGCACCAGGGGGAGGTGATGGGCAGGTAAGGCAACGAGGTAAGAAAGGAAAACGGGTATGGGGAATGGTGAAGGGTGGGGGGCCAATTACCCCCAAAGTTTGAGAAATTGATGTTTAGGCCATCAGGTTGGAGGCTACCCAGACGGAATATGAGGTGTTGCTCCTCCAACCTGAATGTAGCCTCATTGTGACAGTAGGGGAGGCCCTGGTCTGTCATGTCAGGACGGGAATGGAAAGTAGAATTGAAGCGCACGGCCACTGGGAGATCCTGCATTTTCTGGTAGACGGAGCATAGGTGCTCGGCAAAGCAGTCTCCAATCTACATTGGGTCTCACCAATGTACAGGAGGCCATACTTGGAGCACTAAACACAGTAAATGACCCCAACACACTCACAGGAGAAGTGTCATGTCACCTTACCTGGAAAGACTGCTTGGGGCCCTGATTGGTAGTGATGGAGGAGGTGCAGGAGCAGGTGTAGCACTTGTTCTGCTTGCAAGGATCAGTGCCAGGAGGGAGATGAGTGAGTAGGAATGAATAAACAAAGGAGACATGTAGGGAGTGATCCCTACGGAAAGCAGAAAGTGGAGGGGAGGGAATCATGTGTTTGGTAGTGGGATCCCATTGGAGATAACGGAGGTTCTGGAGAATTATGTGCTAGACGTGGAGGCTGGTGCGGTGGTAGATGAGGTCAAGTGGAAACCTATCCCTGATAGGGTGGTGGGAGGATGGGGTGAGATGGAAGAGATGTAGTTGAGGGCAACATTGGTGGTGGAGGAAGGGAAGCCCCTTTGTTTGAAGAAGGAGGTCATCTCCTTCAGTCTTAAATGAAATGCCTCATCCTGAGAGAGAATGCAGTGGAGATGGAGGGATTGAGAGAAAGGGATGATGTTTTTACAAATAACAGGGTGGGAAGAGGTAAAGACCAGGTAGCTGTGAGAATCAGTGGGTTTCTAATAGACACAAGTAGATAAGCTATCTTCAGAGACAGAGACAGAGAGATCAAGAAAGGGGAGGGAGGTGTCAGAAATGGACCAGGTAAATTTGAGGGCAGGGTGGAAGTTGGAGACAAATTTGATGAAATCGACGAGCTGTGCATAGGTGTAGGAAACAGCACCAATGTAGTCATTGATGCAGCATAGGAAAAGTTTGAGAGCAAGACCAGTGTAGGTTTGGAATATAGACTGCTCCACGTAACCAAAAAAAAAGGCAGTCATAGCTGGGACCCATGTGAGTGCCCATGGCTCCCCCTTTTGTTTGAAGGAAGTGGGAGGAGCTGAAGGAGTAATTATTAAGAGTAGACAGAGGAGAGTGGGGGTGGAGGGGAACTGGTTGGATCTGATATCCAGGAAGAAATGGAAAGCTTGGAGGCCTTCCTGGTGGGGACTGAGATGTATAGTGACTGGGCATCCATAGTGAAAATAAGATGATCGGGGCCAGGGAACCTGAAATCATTGAAAAGATCAAGAGCGTGTGAAGTGTCACAAATGTAGGTAGGAAAGGACTGAAACAAGGGGGATGAAATTGAGTCGAGGTATGCAGATATAAGTTCTGTGGGGCAGAAACAAGCTGAACCAATGGATCTACCTGGACAAGCAGGTTTGTGAATCTTATGTCGGATGTAGTAGTGGAATGTGTGGGGTGAGGTTGGTGGCAGTGGAAGGGAGATCCCCAGAGTTAATGACGTAGGAGATAGTGTGGGAGACAATGCTCTGATGCTCCTTAGTATGGTCCTGTTCTAGGTGTAGGTAAGAGAGATGTCTGATTGTTGTCACCCGGCCTCATCAAGGTAGAAGTCAGTCCAGCCCTGCACCTCTTTCACCAATCAAATTCCCAGCTCTTTACTTCACCCATCCCTCACCTCCTGGTTTCACCTATCACCTCTTATTTCTCCCTCCCTTCCCCCCACTTTCTTACTCTGACTCCTCTTCTTTTCTTCCAGTCTTGATGAATGGTCTCGGCCTGAAACGTCAACTGCACTCTTTTCCATAGACTCTGCCTAGCCTGCTGAGTTCCTTCAGCATTTTGTGTGTGTGCTGTGATGGAACCAGTCAGCATTCTCTCCACTGTGCACCTATTGAAGTTTGCCAGAGTTAGATGACGTGCTGAATCTACACAAACTTCTCAGAAAGTAGAAGCACTGTTGTGCTTTCTTTGTGCTTTATTTGCTGGCCAAAGGACAGATCCTCTGGGACCAGCAAGGATGAAATAATCTTGATACTGAACATTTAGATGAGAAATATATACCTAGAAATAATGGTTCATATTATGTGGAGTTCAAGTACAAAGGCAGCAGTATTGCCAATATCTGAGTGCTTATCCTTCTGTTTTCTTCACAGGAGGTGGGCATCAGCAACAAGACCTGCATTTGATTATTCCTGAACCATTGTATTGCATATGCGGAAGATTCGTTGAGTAGGAAATTCCAGACTTGGACTCAGCAAGGCAAAAGAAGAGCAATATCTGTCCAAGTTATGATGATCTATTGAATGAAGGAAACATGCAGGTGGTGACACGCACAGAATGCTGGAGGAACTCAGCAGGCCAGGCAGCGTTATGGAAAAGAGTGCAGTTGGCATTTCAGGCTGATATCCTTCCTCAGGACTGAACATTCAGGTGGCGATGTTCCCATGCACCTATTACCTTCGTAGATCAAGGGGATGGAGGTCTGAAAATAGACCGTGATTAACAATTGCTAAGCGTTTTGTAGATGGAATGCAATGCACTCGGTTGTAGGAATGGTTAACAATATGTTGATTTATTGACGTTAATTGACTAGGATATTTAATCTTGAATGTTGCTAAACTTTTTCATTATAAATGGATTCATATTCACATAGGAAAGTGGCGATATCACACTCCTGACATGACCTATAGTGAATATGATGATGCAAAAGATGGAAGACTTTTGAGAGAATACTCATATTGAGTGCCTGAATTTACGCATCAGTCCGAGACATGAACACAAATACCTGGGCCAAAGCAGCAGCATTATATTGATAAAATGTATTACTGCCAGAGGTTCTGTCTTTCAGATGAGATTGTAAAACCAAAATCCTCTCTGTTCTCTCAAGAGGATGTAAAATATCCCATTGTAGGATTACAAAGAAGATCAGAGGGATGATTTACATGACAGATCATCTGAGATTTACTGCTGATATTCGTGAGATCTTGCAAAAATGCTAATGAACCTTGCTGTGTGTAAATTAGCTGCTGTGCCTCCTACACTGCAGCAGTTAGTTAATTTTAAAAACACTTCAACTGTTGGAATATCCTGAATGACACTACATTTATATAATCTGCCATTCATTTCCTTGTGATTGCTTTGAGAGCAGCAGGAATTACATGAACGTGCAAATCCCAGGTGAATATCTAAAAATTAGGAGCTTTACTCCTTTGTTCTAAAGAAAAGTCACAGCACTAATAACAATAAAATTACCTTTCAGAATAAAATGTTTGCTGCCTAACTGCCATAGATGTAATAGCACTATATAAATCAGAGAGTTTAATTCAATCAAACTCAGGGGCACTACAATGATGTAGAGACTAGACAGGAAAACCCTCATAACCTCTGTAGCACTTACATCAAATGGGAAGGTTTATGTAAAGCTCACTTAAAATGGAATGTAAAAGGGGTTTATAAAAAGACTAAAATGGCCGACTTTTGTAACTATTAATATGCACATTCTAATAGCTTCTATTTTATCAGAGCTAATCCTGGGACAAGCAAACAAAAGTCTGACCTTATGTTTAAACTAGTCCAGTTATCCATTGTTGAGAGGTGATAAAGAGTAGCAGTTGTCCAAGGACTTTCAGCAGATTGCCTCACCACATTCATGCATTGTGGGCAATTGCTGCTTCATAAAAGATCTTTACTGCCTTACTTTTACTGGATTTTTTAAAATAACAGTATCACTTTATGAATACGTATGATTCTAAATATTCGGATACATTCTGAACAATATACAGAGGATTCTGGTTAATTGGGGCAGCCACTTATTTGGGAAAACTATTAAAGACTTCTTGAACTTCTGGTAATGCAACCCCCTCCTTTAAACATTCCCCATCCTCTTTTCCCTTTTCCCTCTCACCTTGCCTCCCCATCACCTCCCTCTGGTACTCTTATCCCCTCCCCCCACCACTTCTCTTTCTTCCATGGCCTTCTGTTCCCTCATGCCGTACTTCCCTATCTCCAGCTCTGTATCTCTTTCACCAATCAACTTCCCAGCTCTTTACTTCATTCCTCCCCCTCCAGGTTTCACCTTTCACCTTGTGTTTCTCTCTCCCCTCCCACACTTTTTATATCTACTCTTCAGCTTTTCTTCTCCAGTCCTGATGAAGGGTCTCGGCCTGAAATGTTGACTGTTCTTTTTTCCATAGATGCTGCCTGGCCTACTGAGTTCCTCCAGCATTTTGTGTGTGTTGCTAGGAAGTAATATGCAGTATTTTAGTACTGTAATAATATTGGTAATGTTCTAGTTTGTCCTGTATTTCATGTAAATACATTTTTTTTTACTCAGTTGTCTTTTTTATAAGTATTCAAGAAACCTTGGTTACTTGGGGCAGCCTCTCAATCGTGCCAAAATATACTGGTTCCCATATATCCCAATTAATCGCAATCCACTGTATATGTATACACAGAAAAGTGCAACATGTAATGCTTGTAAATGAAGTCCTTAATAATGTTACACACTGGGAAATAAAATTTTGCTTTTAGGAGCAGAAATAGTTATGTCTGAAGTAAAAGTAGAAAACACTGAACATACTTTGAATACAGCTTTTATTCTGGGTTTCCAGGTTCAGCAATGTTTTTTTCTTGCTTTATGAAAAGTTAACTATTTTTTTTACTCTGCAATGAATAGAATCCTGCTATTATATTCAGTACGTTTTGACTTCATAAATTGCTGACATGGTACATCTGGGGCATTAAGTACTCTATCTACAAAAATTTGAAGCAAAACAAATCTATTTTTGGCTTAAGGCATCTGAGTTTTGAGGCAAGTTGGAAAACTTTTGAATTATTTACTCAGGAGGATGCTTTGTCCCCCAAGTATTCCAGGTTCTTAAGAAACAAAACAGAATCTACAGCAAAGGAACAGGTCATTCATGCAATTTAATCTGATCAGGTTTTTACATTTCATGCAAGTCTTAATCCACTATCTATTATTCACTCTTGTTCATATCAGCCATTACTTCAATTGCTAGTGGTAATATCCACATATCATGTACATTCTTTGCAAAGATATCCCTCCCTTTTTAAAAAATGTCTAGTGTGTACAGTGCAAGTAGAAACAAGTTCTCCATAAGAAAACTTCAAGACCTCTACATGATCCCCTTCCTCACTATCTCTTTTGCAAGACCTCCTGCTTTGAGAAATTTTAATGCCACATTTCTCTTTATTTTGTGCAAAGTATTATTTAGTTGGCAAACAGCTGTGACCTTGGGATTTACCAAATAATCCAATTTATTAGCAAGTGTTTGTGGTGGAAATAATGAGCCAGCTGTTCTCCGCCTGGCATGCCCCTCTACCACAAATCCCACAGCTGCGCTAACACTTGGGAGCCTGAAAATCTATCAAATGTGATGTATCACTGTGGCACTTACCTCGTAAAACAGAGCAAACCATCGACAATGTCAACGTATTCAGCTGGAGAACATGATCCCCAATCATAGAATTTTAATCATGAAATATATAACATAGAAACAGGCACTATGGCCCACTGACTCTGCACCAACTATAGATTTATACAATCTAACCTTAACCCCATTTTTTAATTCCCCATACAATTCCCCTCAACTCCTTGGTTCTAGAATTCACCTACATATTAGGGGCAATTTATAGTGACCACTTAACTGAAAATCAGAATGGTCAGTTTGTACTACTAAAGATCTTTTCAAACATTTCAAAGTTTAGAAACAGCTGAATTTTTATTTAATTATTTGTCCAATCCAAGAATTTTTAAAATCATAAGTTAATACATTAATTAAAAACCACATTCATTTAGTCGAGATTACGTCTTCACTTGGCCTTTCCTGGTTCGTGAACCATTCAAATAAATATGGTAAAGCAATTTACAGCGGCCTTGCTGAAGTAAAGGAAAAAGGTTTAATGACAAAATATAGCCAGCCCCTAATCTTGGAATTATTCCGAGACTCAGTGTTAAATCCAAATGCAGAGGTCAAAAACATGCTGGCCCATGCAATCCTGTTAGGTGGCAGCTGCATGAGGTAATGTCAGGTTTTGAGCTTCTTGTAGCACTGAGAAGAGCCATTGAAGGTTGGCAAATTCAGAAGTGAGCAAGTGGGATGTTAAGTGAATATTAAAAATGTTCATTCTGCAAAGATAGAAAAACCTTCCAGAAAACTACTGGAGAGAATCAACCTATGAAGATTTCAAAATAATATTGCCCATATTCAGTGCTCATCATACAAAAGTGAAGAAAAATAATACTGAAGGCCAGCTAATCCACATCTCCTGGCAGAGCCAGAACTGATCCTAGCGGACACAAGATCGTAATTTAGGTGGGAGCCATTTACTGTAGTTTGGCAAGTCCATACTACTATAGCTCCAAATAATAGACTAGACTAACTTGTCTGACAGCCTCTGCCTCTTCCCACAGACCTGCAACTTCTTTCCTTCCAGCTATTTATCCATCTTCCTTTTCAACTAAAACAAACTGGAAAAATATTCTGATTGTATATGAATCCTTCAGACATTCAAGAAAATACAGATATCTTCTAAAACTTCCAAAACTATAAAAATTTCAATTTTGTTTGAGAATTTGAGAGCAGACGTTACCACCTGCTGTCTCTGTGTACTTAAATGTTCAAAGCTACATCTTGTCTGAACTTACCTCAGGCAAACCTGCAATGTTACCTGAAGCTACTCAGGTTCTGAGCAGTGGCCTGATCTAGTCAGACAAGCCCCATCCATAACAACTATTCTGGAGACCCGTGACAGATAACATTGACATTGATATTCAGAAAGACTTATGAAATCTAAAGGGAAATAATTAATTCAAGTATGTTGAAAATTTACATATAGAAGCAAATAAAACATATAAAACTAACAAAAGCAGTTAAATGGACTTCTCCATTCCTTTCATCCCCCAAAACAATATGGTCCCAGGTGAAGTCACTAGGCTGGTTGATTTTGTGCCAGTTCTAACATGCTGGAGATTCGAGGAGTTCACTCATAGCAAGTATAGCCAAATCTATGCCCTTGATCCCTTTAGAGCCAGTGATGGAGTACAGCCAGGTGAAGGCTGTGGATTTTGGCTAGCAAGTTTGAGGCTTTCGATTTTGCAGGCAATTCCTAGAAAGGATTGTCGATGTGCCGAGAAATGCTATTAGTTCCATGTAGAACTGCTGGGGATTTCCAGCAACATGTAGCCCAAAGACAAAGAATATAAGATACTTAAAATGGAGAAGAGAGGAATAAATATTCAAACAATTTAAAAGTTGAATGGTATAGTGGTTACCAAAGTCCTGAACAGCTGGAATTGAGGTGAAAAAAGAAGCTTCCCGTATGCAAAACCCAACATGATGCAGGATATTTGCTTGAATCCCCCAGTGTAAGTGCCACTAAATTGCTGTAACTTGGTCTTTTCTCATGGACTCCATGCAGGGTCGTGAGTCAGACCATAATCAGAAGAGCAACGGGAGATCTGATAACTGAGGCTCTGATGCTCAAGTGGTCATACAGAAATCTGAAAACTATTCAGAAACAGAATCAGGTTTATTATCACGAACATACTGTTTGTCATGAAGCTTGTTGATTTAGGGTGGCAGTACAAAGCAGGACATAAAGATTACTATAAATTACAAAAAATGACTACAACGTGCAAAAGAAGAATAATGAGATAGTGCCTATAGGTTTATAGTTGCATGAGTGAGTGCCAGGAAAATCCAGGCCAATGTGGACTATTTTAGTACTGGTATTTATTAATTATTGTCACATGTATTAAGATACAGTGAAAAATTTGTCTTGCCAACTGTTTACACATATCAAATTGTTACACAGTGAATTGAGCTAGAATAAGGTAAAACAATAACAATGCAGAATAAAGAGCTGGTTGCTTTACTGAGGCAGCAAGAAGTATAGACAGAGTCTATTAGAGTAATTTTTGGATTTAGGTCATTTACACTTAGCAAATGGCTTTGGCCACCAGTCTTCTGTTCCTAAAAGCTGTGAACACCAGAATCCCAGGCCATTTGTAATAATGCATTTCCTAAAAGATGTGAATACCAGAATATCAGTTCAGATGCTGTTGGTGCCTTTGGGATGGATGTAAACCAGAAGGTGTGAGGTTTGCATGTAGTTTCAAAGAGAGCATTAACTATACTTTGTAAATATAGATTGTCTTTCATGTTAAGCACATAAAATATCAAATAAATGTATTGTGGATTCAGTTTGGAATAATGGATTCCTGAATACCAGTCCAGATACTGCCGGTGCTGGTGGGATGGATGTAATCAGAAGGTGTGAAGTTTTGTATGTAGCTTCAAAAGAAAGCATTGTCTATACTTTGTAAATATGAATTGCCCTTTGTGTTTAGCAAATAAATATCGAGCTCCACACTGGGCCAGCAGACCTTTCCACTGAAAGCATCTCAATGCCCAATGCCTGGAGTCCTGACGAAGGGTCTCGGCCTGAAACGTCGACTGCACCTCTTCCTAGAGATGCTGCGTTCACCAGCAACTTTTATGTGTGTTGCTTGAATTTCCAGCATCTGCAGAATCCCTGTTGTTCAATGCCTGCTGTACCTTGTTTTGTTGAATAAAGGAGCTGTTTTGTATCTACCAGTAACTCTCTCTCTCTGGTGATTTCATTCACACAACAACAGAGTCCATAGAAGGGATGCTGGTTCTTGTGATGTGTTGAGATGTGTTCACAGCTCTCTACAGTTTCTTTTGATCGCATGCAGAGCAGTTGCCGTACTGAGCTGTTATGAGTCCAGACAGCAACAATAACACTGAAGATTGCCCACATCAAATCCCTCAGGAGAAATCCCATTTGCCCTTTTCCTTTCGTTATTTCACTCTCGCTCATACCTATCAACTACTTGCATAAATATCTGATTTTTAATTACCATTATGGGGTATTTTAAAACTTCTATTTAACTTGGCAATGTGCCTTTGAGTACCTAGAGGAAACCTATGTGGTCAGAATGTAAACTTGCTTTGAAGACAGGTTCAGATCCAGGCCTCCGCAGCACTAACTGCTGCGCCACTTTGCTACTCCCTGCACTGTACTACCCTCAACTAAGAAACATTTCATAATGATGAGAAAATCTGCAGATTCAGGGGTCCTGTTGAAGGGTCCCGGCCCAAAAATCCACTGTTTCCTCTTTTCCATGTATGCTGCCCGGCCTGTTGAGTTCCTCTGGCTTTCTGTGTGTGCTGCAAACATTTCACAATAACTGACACGATTTAATGTTATTCAGCTTTGTAACTGAGAAATATTGAAACTGAAAATATTATGAAAATAAAAGTGTTTCTGTTTCCACTGTCTGAGTGGAACCACACCTACAGTATGGTATCACCAGGTGGCAGTAGAAGTCTGTTTATAGTGTAAATAATCTTAACGACTACATGTCACTTCTTATTCATTGGCCAGCTCTAGTCATTTTGAGGAAGCTTGTTTGATATTGGCCTTTTTCTATTGCCTTTATTATTCAAAAATCCATTCTGCAGTAAAACTGAAAGAAAGATCTGAAACAATATGTTCAGAAGATGTCATGTATAAAGTAGCTCTTTAATAATATAAATGAAGCAATAAATTATAATTATAATCTATTTACATAATTGTGTTTCTTATATCCCAGATTGGTAAGTTCCACTTTACTCAGCTATCTCTTATCTATATGGTTTTCCTTTAATTCTTCTGCAATACTACAGCTCACAAAACATCAGAGTAGTTTTGGGGCTCTTCACCAGAGTTAAACCAGTTCTGAAAAGGACCCTAGTAGCTTATCTCTGTAAATTACTTTCTCCTTATCCTGACCAGCAAATCCTACATATTATGAAAACGTAGCAGAATGATTTGGCTTTGCATAACAGATGACACAATTTATGGGAAAAAGGAGAAATAATAATGCTGTGAACATTAAACTCTTGACGGTTTTTTTGCAAGTGAGTGTGTCAACTTTGGTTTAATTTCTGCTCTACTTAGGTCATAGGGTTAGTCCTTTTCTAGAGCCATGAGAGATAAATCAAGGCTGACAATGAAGTGGATATTAAACATTTCACAGTACTCTAGTGAAGCAAGTTTTGCTGGGATTCAAACTCATGCTTTCCGATCAATAAACAATCCAGGTCTTGGATGCTAGTGTAGGAGGTTAGCTATCACTATACCCTTAGTTCCTACACTAGGATTTGACCCCACAATATTGCAGGTTAAAACCCTGCAAATGGCTCGATGCAAGCCCTTTGCAACTGAATTGCACACCACACTGACAGGTTAAGTTGCTGATAAAGCATCTCACTTTCATTACACTTGTACCTGTGGGTCAGGGAAAAGTCTTATTGCCGTTTTGTCATAGATCAATCACTTCATAAGGAAATCCATTGCATTTTTATGGAAGGTAATTAAAACTGGCGCTTCAGCATTTATTTTACAATCGGAACATAAAAGCACAGGTCAGCCAGATTGTTCAGTTCCAATCAATAGCCATTACACGGTAAATACTTAGAGAGAACAGGGAATTTTCTCCCAATTCTTACCTGTGTACAGAAGGAGTATGGTTTAGAGCAGGATGGATTGCAGTGTCTGGTGGCAGTTGGCTGGTTCAGAAGAGAACAACCTCCTGAATTTAACACAGACATTACAAATTTATGAGCCTCGATAATACCAGAGATGGGAAAATATCAAATATGTATGCTTTTATATTGCAATGCTTATTAACACTACTAAAGTCATGCTAAATTGAATAATATGGGAAAATACCCAAGTTACAGGTTTTACAAGTTTGAATTTTGAATGTGGGCACCATAATAAATAATGTTACATTTTTAATATGAAGATATTCTGATTGATGCTCCATGCCATATATTATATCAATTTAAAATGTTTTGGGGAAAGGAACCAAGGGCATTTTTAATATCCTCATGCATCCTGACGGTGTTTAATTTCCAAAGAAATGAACAGCTTAGAATCCCTTTATCATTGGCCTTTTGGCCCTTCACCCGAATTCCACAGGAAATAAGTGCTGAATAATTAGCATGTTCATGCATTACCTTTACTTCCCCACGATCAGCATGAATTTATCTAGTAAAACTATTGCACTCTCTTGTACTCTCCAACTTGTTCATTTGAAGCCACAAGGCTCAAGCAGATATGGTATATTTTAACAAATTTTGGAGCCAAACACTGTGACATACTGTCTTAAATCTTAAGCACCTGTATATAGCTAGGGTGCCCAAGACTTTTGCACAGTGCTGTATTTGTCACGGTGGAGTGGAGAGTACGTTTCTAAATCTGGCAGGAGCCAGCCCTGAGACACCAAGCAAGTTCATTTAATTCCAAACAATTGGTTTATTGATCATTACATAAGGTCTCTCTGTTGCTTCTCGCTCCCTCCCCCCTCCGTTACCCTTTTTGCAACCATGGCACCCCTCTCCCTGCCCCCTTCCTACTCTCAGTCCATATCAGAATCAGTTTTATCATCATTCACGTACCTTATGTTTTTTTTTGTCAGCAGCAATACAGTGCAATACATAAAGTTACTACAGTGCAATGCAAAAGTCTTAGGTACCACAGCTGAATATATGTGCCTTAGACTTCTGCACAATACTGTCAATGATTATAAAACTGGAAGGAAGAAAGCAAAATGAAATAAGGTACCAAACAAGCTGGATGAACATGGTTAAAGGAATTATTAGAACATCTTTGTATCTGTTTTAGGATTTAGTTAGTGTTAAGCTGGTTTGGGGCAGCTAACCTATTGGGTCAACAACAGATGGGCTCAAATAAAAATTTCTGCTTCTTTAATCCTGAAATAAATAGCTTGATGTGTGAATTATGGAGAACAGTGTAGGAATTGAATGCATCGGAGGAAAGTAAAGATGGCCAGTAAGATTTTTATTTATTTGAGTATATGGAGTGATGCAGAGGAAGGACATTTCAGAGTATGAAGCAAAGTAATTAGAAGAGCACTCAATGGTGAGAGTACACAGAAACAAGTGGTAAGCTAGTGCTGAAGAAACAGAGTTCTACAGCTTAAAAGCATTGAGCCTTCAGGAAGCAGGCGAAAAAATAATGCTGCTAGAGAGACTCATTGGTTCAGGCAGCTTCTGTGGAAGGAAAGGAATGATTATTGCTTCAAGGTGAGATTCTGCAGCAAGTCATGCAAACACTCATATTTCAACCTTAAACTAATGAGAAGATCCTGAGGAGAAAATGGAGCTTTGTGAGGACACGTGTGATGGGAGATTTGGTAAGAATAAGAACAAGTGCACTGAGGATAAATATTGATTTACAGTACATCTCTAATAGAGAAGGATATGAAATGGAAAGTAAAGACACCAACTGAAATCTTCTTGGGCTTTTACAAATATATTTCCTAACTGAGGAGCAGTTGATGCTGGTCCTACGGTATTGGTAAAAACCTAAGATTTCAAATTAGATATGATGATAAGAAACTGAAGTCATTAAATTAAACACAAAATCACTGTGCTGTATCTCAGTGCCAGACAGAAAGTACATGAATTCTAGGCACATGCTTAAGCAAAAGGAAGGCATCATTTTTGGCTATAATGAAGAAGAGAATATTTTTTAGCTTTCTAGTGCCGCTTGTTCTAAGTGAAAATGGATATTAGAAGCTGCTAAAAGGTGAATTCACACGTATGATAACATTGCAATAAGGAGAAGGAGAAGATTAGAACTCTGGGGTACACCATGGACAGTGTGAGCAAAGGATGAGGAAGTATGGGCCATTATATAGTTAAAGAGATACAAGAGACTGCAGAAGCTGACATACGGACAAACAATCAATCTACTGCAAGAACTTAGCTGGTTGACTAGCATCTGTGGGCAGAAAGGAAATGTCAGCACTTTCGGTTCCTTATGCAGGCTTTTGATGCAAAACTTTGACAATTTCTTTCCTCCACGGATTGGGTTTAACCCACTGAGTTCATCCAGCAGATTGCTTGTTGAAATCCATTTGGCCAATTGTAAGTAAACCACACCTTTTCTTTTGTAGAATGCAGATGACAGAGATGGCACTACATTAAGGGATGAGCCAAATAACAGCAATCTAGGTCAGGATACACCACTTAAATGATGATTACGAGACAAAGAGAAATGGCGGTATCTTAGAACATAGAACATAGAATAGTACAGCACAGTACAGGCCCTTCAGCCCACAATGTTGTGCTGATTCTTAAACCCTGCCTCACATATAACCCCTCACCTTAAATTCCTCCATATACCTGCCTTCTTGAGCAGAAGACCAGTGTTCGAGGAATTTGCCTCCTGTATGACAGCCAAGATGTTCCAGAGCAGAGGGTAATAGCAATGGTATTATTGGAAGACAGGCAGGAGAGGATAAAGAGGTATTCAGAAAGTGTCAATGCAGATTTATGTTACAAAAAAGAAGTAACCAATCATGATTATCATTCAGATTCGAGGATGAAGAAAGGGTTATGTCTTCTGTTAAATATTATTGTGTAACAAAATTAATGAAAAATAATAATACAAGTCAATTTTAGGAAAGGTAGGGCCATGTAATATCATAGATGCAATGTATCTTGCTGCAAAGGTGCTTATTGGGTAGGATTCTCTGGTGACTCCCATCTCCTCTCTGGGCAAAGCATATCTCACAGAGGCTTCTTAACCGAATACCAACCTTGAGTCTACATATCTCCGCAGTTCAGACATTTCAAGGCAAGTACCAACTTAAATGCTAAAACTGGAAAGAAGTCTTTCTGCATTTAAGTTACAACTCACTCTAGAAGAATCCTATGTGGCAATTTATTCTGAGGGATACAGCAAGCAGACTTTGAAAAAGGTTAACAATTACTTCAAAGCTAACATTAAGTGCAGAAGTCTGTAGAATGAAGAGTTAGATATGTCCTTTACCTGTCACATTTACACCATCTGATCGGACACACCACACACTGCGCTCATTGCCAGTCCAGGGACCTGATTGCCACCCATATTCATGACAAGTTCCCCCTGGAAAGAAAGGATACAAATTGCTGTTTTTTTAGGAAGTGTGTTCAAATTACATTCAGGTCCATTGTCCTAATTTTATAGTTTCATCTTTAAAAAGAAGCCATAAATCTGATTATTGACTATGGGAGGAAGAAAACAGGAATCCATGAGTCATGGGATCAGAGGTGGAGAGGGTCTGTAACTTTAAATTCCTTGCTGTTTTCATATCAGAGGATCTGTCATGGGCCCAGCAGGTAAGTGCCACTATAAAGAGGACATAGCAGCACCTCCACGTTCTTAGGAGTTTGCGCAGATTTAGCATGTGACCTAAAACTTTGACATGCTCTGGATGCACAGTGGGGAGTATCCTGACTCATTGCATCACAGCCTGGTATGGAAACACCAAGAACAGAAAAGCTTACAAAAAGAGATAGATGCAACACAGTCCATTACAGGATATTGTATCTCTTTGTTATACAGCGAACATCTTCAAGAAAATGAATCTCAGGGTGGTACATGGTGACAAATACACACTTAGATAATAAATTTACTTTACTTTGAGTATGTCACCTGATCTGCAGTATGATGTGGTTTTAGTCTCGATGCATGTAACAGAGGAGGACTATAAATCTGGAGCAAACATTTCACCATCCATTACAAAAAGGGAGGGAGGAGAAGATGGCGGCGTGATGCAGCGCGCGTGGCCGTTCCGAATCAATATTGTATGTGTTAACTAGGGGACCGTGCACAATCCGGATTTGATGGAGACAGCCGTGAGAAGCACGGAGGAACACCTGGAGGAACTTCTGAAATACCTGCTTTGCTGCTGCTGCTACTGTGCGATTGAGAATCTCCGGAGGGGAAGGCCCCAAATCTTCAGCTTTGCCTATTGCCTGTTGCCGGGGCCGGGGTCGAAGCGCTCGGCAGAGATGGTGCTCAGTGTCAGAGAGCTGGTCAGAGGCTTGAAGTTTTCAGACGGACTCGGAGTCGGACTGTGGTTGGGTACTTCCAGTATGCTGCACTGGCAAGTTTGCAGCGCTGGAGGTTTACCGTCTGCGTGAGATGATGGGACTTTCGAGATACTTTGAGACTTTTACTGTGTCATGGTCTGTTCCTATCAAATTACGGTATTGCTTTGCACTGTTGTAACTATATGTTATAATTATGTGGTTTTGTTAGTTTTTAAGTCGGTTTGTCATGTGTTTCTGTGATATCATTCTGGAAAAACATTGTATCATTTCTTAATGCATGCATTACTAAATGACAATAAAAGAGGAATGCGTGTCCTCATAATCTAATCTAAAATAAATGTCCTGCCTTTAGCCTTAAGATGTAAACCCCTTGAGCTGAAGAATATACAAAACCAATACTTTGTATCATTGAACCTGAAAAAAAACATTTCAAATCTTCTTTTATTTGACATCACATCCTATATAAAAGATGAGACTTTGCCTATCCATGTGTTGAGACTGAGTTTGCAGTAATGAACTTTTGTAAGGTTTTTAGTTAAGAGTGATGAGAAAAGTTAAAATGGATGTGATAGTACATCAGATTAAGGGATGAAAGAACATAAATTATGGAAAAGAATAAGGTTAGATGATCCATCAATCCACGTTTTGCACTTGGTGAACCATCCAACCTATGATGGATTCCAATCAATCCAATTAATTCCAGCTGGGACAGCCAAACATTGATCCTTCCTGACCCCCAAAAGGTATTTAAGAAGCTCTGTGATATTCACCCACTATCATATCTTCATTCTTTCACTTAAAGGAAGCCAAACATCAAGCATGATCGTTCCAGCTCTGTGTTACACAGAGCTATCCATTTTTCTCACATATTGCAATCAGCAGAACTTACTCACCAGATTCCTCTGACAATTCCCCATATTTTTGGTCTTCATTCACTTCAATCTCAAAAAAACTAATGATATTCATCTAAAACATTAATTTAATAATGCAAATTATATAGCACATGACATGCTGAATTTTGAAATATTTCTGAATAAATGAGGAAAGAATTACAGTGAACATAAATAGGGATGTTATCATTGACCTTGGTTTCCTCAGCAATCACCTTTATTAGTAGCTTTAATTATTTTCAGTGTAGGTCAAGATGAGCTGATAAGCTTCAATTTACTTTTACAGAGGTGAAGGATAAGTCTTTCAAATTGAACTAGATTAAAGTAACTTTCAATTAACGCGTATCTTTCACAGGCATCGGTCTCTGAAGAGATATTGAGAGGTACCCACTAAGGTTACTTTGCAGTGTAGAAATGCTCATTGCCAGCAAGAGTCCAGTCTTCAGTCTTATCTCTTTATAACAATAATATACCACATATGGTTTATGAACTGAATCCAGACTGCACTTCAATGTAAGTGTTCATTCAAGCACTTATAATATATTAAATATCGAATAAACTGTGCTGGCTGATGAAAAATGACCTCAAAATTCTTTTGTTTCCTCGCTCTGATTCTGATATTTCCCTTTCCCATCTTATTCACTTTCTTTTCCCAGCAATGAAAGGGTTATCATACACAGAACGTTTGATGGCTCTGAGTCCCAATGAGATCCCCTCTCATGCTGGAATTCAGAAGGATGAGGGGGGATCTCATTGAAACCTTTCGAATGTTGAAAGGCTTAGATAGAGTAATTGTGGAAAGGATGTTTTCCATGGTGGGAGAGTCTAGGACAAGAAGGTACAGCCTCAAGATAGAAGGATGCACTTTGAAAACAGAGATGTGGAGAAACTTCTTTAGCCAAAGGGTGGTGAATTTATGGAATTTGTTTCCACATGCAGCTGTGGAGGCCAGGTCACTGGGTGTATTTAAGGCTGAGATTGATAGGTTCTTGATTGGGTATGGCATCAAAGGTTACAGGGAGAAGGCTGGGAACTGGGGTTGAGGAGGAGAAAAAAAAAGATCAGCCATGATTGAATGGTGGAGCAGACTCAATGGGCTAGATGACCAATTTATTATGAGGTTGTCTGTGTAAGTTCTATCAAGTCTCCTCAACATTCAGGACAATTCAAGATTTCAAGCCAGTGGACTTCATCTTTACTAAAAGGATTCCTGGTTGTGAGGGCTGACCCATGAAGAAATTAAGAGTAGAGTGGGCTTATAATCACAGGGATTCTGAACAGTGAGAGGTTAACTCCTTCAAATTCGGAAATGGCTTGTCAGCATGGTATCAAGGTGTTTCAATTGCCTGGAATTTCTAGAATATGGGGACACAGTCTCAAGCCAAAGGGTCTGCTACTTTGGTTTGGAAACACTTCTCGCTAAGAGGTTAATGAATCCTGAATCCAATTTCTTTGTGACATTGAGTGAAAGTACTTGTCCTTTTATGTCTAAGTCAGCTCAGAGAACAATCGCATTCCCTAACTAAATACTTCCCTATTACCCTCAGTTCTCCCAGGTACTATCAGCTACCCATGAACTAACAACAATTAAAACTTGCCAATTAACTTACCATGTCACAAATTTTTGGAGAAACCAAAGCACCTGGGGGAAAGCCACATGACAGAAAGGAAGTCCAAACTCCACCCAGAGTGCACTGGAGGTCAGCATTCAGCCAAGTCACTGTGAGACAACAGCTGTGTTACTCTACAAAGAGTTGTGGATGATTACCTCCAGCATATAAAGTCAAAAAACCTGCAGGCATGTATTTAAGTTGAAAGTGAGAAAGCTCAAAAAAGATGTGTGGGGCATTTTATTTTAATATACAGAGAGTAGTGGGTTGTCTGGAATGTGCTACCAGGGTGGTAGTGGAAGCAAATATGATGGAGACTCTTAAGAGGTTCTAAGATACATGAATATGCAGAGAATGGAGGGATATGGAACATGTCAAGGCCTGTTCAGGAATAGTTAGCTCGGTTTTATGCTTTGGAGGTCAAATCTGATAAATCTTTTCAAGAGATAGCTAAAATTAGATCTGTGTATGTCTTCTACACAGAGTTTAGTAAGGCCTTTGACATGACAGGCTGATATTGAAGGTTACATTTTTTGAGATTTAGGGCAGCTAGCAAGGTAGACTCAAAATTGGCTTGATGATAGGAAGCAGAGGGTGATGGTTGAAGGTTGACTCTGACTGAAGGCCTGTGACATGTGCAGTGCTGGATTTTCTGTTATTCATTGCGTATATAAATAATTTGGAAATGAACGTATGGTGCATGGCACCATCAGCAAATTTGCTGATGATACTAAATTAGGATGTAGGATGAGGCTTTTCATTCCAAGACGAGGGAGATGTCTTCCTTTTTTAAAGAAAGGGGCTTCCCTTCCTCCACTATCAACTCTGCTCTCAAACTCATCTCCTCCATTTCACGTACCTCTGCTCTCACTCCATCCTCCGGCCACTCCACTAGGAATAGGGTTCCCCTGGTCCTCACCTACCACCCCACCAGCCTCCGGGTCCAACATATTATTCTCCGTAACTTCCCCCACCTCCAATGGGATCCCACCAATAAGCACATCTTTCCCTCCCCCCCCCCCCCCGCTTTCCACAGGGATCGCTCCCTACGCGACTCCCTTGTCCATTCGTCCCCCCCATCCCTCCCCACTGATCTCCCTCCCGGCACTTATCCTTGTAAGCAGAACAAGTGCTACACATGCCCTTACACTTCCTCCCTTACCACCATTCAGGGCCCCAAACAGTCCTTCCAGGTGAGGCGACACTTCACCTGTGAGTCGGCTGGGGTGATATACTGCGTCCGGTGCTCCCGATGTGGCCTTCTATATATTGGCGAGACCCGACGCAGACTGGGAGACCGCTTTGCTGAACACCTACGCTCTGTCCGCCAGAGAAAGCAGGATCTCCCAGTGGCCACACATTTTAATTCCACATCCCACTCCCATTCTGACATGTCTATCCACAGCCTCCTCTACTGTAAAGATGAAGCCACACTCAGGTTGGAGGAACAACACCTTATATTCCGCCTAGGCAGCCTCCAACCTGATGGCATGAACATCGACTTCTCTAACTTCCGCTAATGCCCCACCTCCCCCTCGTACCCCATCCGTTATTTATTTTTATACACACATTCTTTCTCTCTCTCTCCTTTTTCTCCCTCTGTCCCTCTGACTATACCCCTTGCCCATCTTCTGGTTCCCCCCCACTTTGTCTTTCTCCCCGGACCTCCTGTCCCATGATCCTCTCATATCCCCTTTGCCAATCACCTGTCCAGCTCTTGGCTCCATCCCTCCCCCTCCTGTCTTCTCCTATCATTTTGGATCTCCCCCTCCCCCTCCCACTTTCAAATCTCTTACTAGCTCTTCTTTCAGTTAGTTCTGACGAAGGGTCTCGGCCTGAAACGTCGACTGCACCTCTTTCTAGAGATGCTGCCTGGCCTGCTGCGTTCACCAACAACTTTGATGTGTGTTGCTTGAATTTCCAGATTCTACAGAATTCCTGTTGTTTGCATACTAAATTAGTGATCTTGTTAATAGTGAAGCCATTTACAATGAATTACAAAAAAAAATCTTGATTATTTATGGAGATGGGCTAAGGAATGGCAGCTGGATTTCTACTTGAGTAATTGTGAGGTGATGCATTTTGGACAGCCAACCATCATATATAGTAATATATAATATACAGAATGGCAAGGCGATTGAGGAATGTTATGAAACAGAGCAGCCTGCAAGTACAAGTGCACAGTTCACTGAAAGCAGTCGCTCAAAGTGGTGAAGAAGGCTTCCAGCATGCTAACCTTCATCATTGAGGTTATTAAGTTTAGGAGAAGGGACACAGTTTGTGGCTAGTGCACATCATATTATCAACATTTTCTTTAGTGCAAGCAGACCAGAGAAATTGCTACATGTGCTGTCACAATTTGTCAATGTAACCAGTGGACTACACCTATGCTATCAAATGATTGATACAGTACAGAGCTATATACTGGACTAGTAATTATACAGACATAGTCTAATATGTATACTGTCTGAGTTGCTTTCAAAGTTCATGCTACAGAATGATCACCAAAAAATGCAGTCAAGATTTAGTTACAATGTACAAAAGTGAAAATGAAAATGAGTGAATGATCTTTGAAAGCAGATGAAAACATACCCTTGGCCAGAGATATCAAAATATCAAATAGATGTTCTATAAATAGAGAAATATCTAAATCTAAAACCTCAATGCTGACTCAGCAGCCTTATCAAACAAATTGTGGCACCAAGTCTAACATGGAGAAATTAAGGCAGATAATCGAAAGCTTGGGCAAGGAACTTGAAATACAGTTGGAAATGGTTAGCCAGGCAAGTTTAGGTGAAACCTTTCAAAGCATAGGGCCTAAGGTGCTCCAAGCACGACCTTTATTGGGGAGCAATATAGTCACAAAACAGAATTGAAACTGGAATATTCCACTGATCCCCACAGTACCCCCTGCCACCATCCTCTACTGCCTATTAGTGAGGCAATCATTTGTCTATTAACTCATTTAGAGACACTGCTCAGAACTGGTTCTTCTGGCACAACGAGCCGCACTGCCCAGCAAACCACCAGTTTAACCCTAGCCTTATCATAGGACGATTTACAATGACCAATTAACATACTATCTGGTATATCTTTGGAAGGTGGGGGAAAACTGGAGCACCCGGAGGAAATCCACATGGTCATGGAGGGGAATACACAAACTCTTTACAGCCTGTGTCAGAATTGAACTTCAAACTCCGATTTCCTGACCTGTGCTAGTGTATTTTGGATCCAAATTTCCAAGTTGCTATGGATCTAATGGGCTCTAATCTTTTGGACCTGTTTCTATGTGGAACCTTATTTCAAGCTTACTGAAGTCCATGCAAACTATACCAACCACACTATACTCATTGATACATCTGTTAGTTTCAAAAAGTTCAATCAGATTGGTCAAATATGATCATCTCCTAAGAAAGCCAGCACTGATGAATAGCTACCTTTCTGAGTGGAGATTCCTGATTCAAGGATTGATGAGTGTAAGGAATTCAGAGTTGGGGACACATATAAAATGAGACCCTACTGTATGGCAGACAAGGCTCAAAAGTCTGAGTGGCCTGTTGCCAAATCATATCTTCTTATGTTTATTCTCTTTAAAGATATATAAAGACTACAAGTCACTCAAACTACTTTATACCTTTTCAGAAAACACTACACGGGCAAGTAGTGTTTGATAGAATAGAAGGATGAATAATTTCTGCAGAGGTGTCGGTTACATGAAGCTTCCGGATCTTGTCAATGCATGGGTTTAAATATCTCAACATTATCCCAGATGCTTCATTTCCATTTAGAACAGTCTTGAGCCAGAGACTCCCAGGATTCAATGCCATGTTGCACTCATTTGAGGAGAGTACTCAATGCTTCCTCAAAGAAACACAACTGTTATGCTAGGTGGCAAATGAATAATTTGTATTTAAGGTTCATGACCCCTTATGTACAATCAGTTAAAAATTGATCAGCAGGATCCTCTTTTGTTTTCTTTTTTTTGCTTTATCCCCCATTACTGGTCCTCTCACTCTTTCCCTTCGCCCCTGCACTCATCACCTGACCACCACATCCCTCTTTCTTTTTATTCCATAGTCTACTGTCCTCACCTATCAGATTCCTTCTTCTCCAGTCTTTTACCTTTTCCACCTATCTCCTCCCAGCTTCCCACATTATTCTCTTTCATGGCTCCCTCCCCATGCACTCACCTTCCCCCTCACCAAGACTCACTTATCGCCTGACAGCTTGTACTCTTCCCCCTCCACTCACCTTCTTATTCTGGCTTCTTTTCCTTTCCTTTCCAGTCCTGGTTAAGTGACTTGACCTAAAACATTGACTATTTCCCTCTATAGATGCTGCCTGACCTGCTAAGTTCCTCCAGCATTTTGTGTGCACTGCCACAGTAGGACTTCTATAAAAGCTATTATTGAATACAATAGCCTACTAGAAGAGCAACCAGTGTTTCCACCTCAGAGCTTGAGTGAGTGGGGTTAAATTCTATCCTTGGCTGCTGTTTGCACGGTCTCCCTGAGACTAGATAAGTTTCATTTGCATGCTCTGCTTTCCTCCCAGATCTCAAAGTAGAACTGCAAATTATCCCTGAATGGTAGGAAAGTCAGGGTGGAGTTAGCATACATCTGAGTGAGAACAGGTTACATAAATAGAGGAATGGGGTTGACGTGATTGGCCTGAGAGCCAACATGGATGTGAAGCCCTATATGGCCCACTTCTGTTTTTTTTAAAAAGAAAAATATGCCTTTCATGATGTCAACAAATTGCATAGTGCTCAGTAACCTCGGCTGTTGGCCATGTGGTTAAACAGTACAAGCCCAATTGCAAGATACCTTGTATGAAATGATACAGCAAGGAACATTTACAACCTTAATGTTAGCTAGTTAACTAACTGTTAACTGTAATTGGTAACAGCAACAAACTGGCAACATAACTTCAACATCAGGTTTGTCCCAAGAAATGAGATAAAGGGATAGTAAACAACATGAAGATGGGAGAAAAAATGTGGAATGGAAGTAATAACATATTGGCCTTGAAAAGAGCAGCATATAAATTGTGCCTTGCCAGCTACCAGGTTCTGTGAAGGCACCCTGACCCAAAGCATTAACTGGTTTCTCAGTATTGATGCTGCTTGACCCGCTGTGCTTATCTAGCATTTCTGGTTTTGTTTCAGCTTCTGGCATCTGCAGTTTTATTTGTTTTCCAAGCAAAGAAGTTCTTTAGCTTTTGAACTGAAAGGTGGAAAGTACCTATTCTACATTACTATTGAGTAGAAATTCCCAGTCCTGTGCATGACCCCAACTGACAGTTTCACTGGGTTTTTCTTAAGCTAAATTTAATACAAAATAAAGCATTTGGGGACATGAGCAAATGGAGTAAACAAACTAAAGTGAATGCACTGAACATTGCACATTTTCTTCTGATGTTCCTCATGAAAGCAACGGTTCTACCACAGTAATATATTTCAATGTTAGAGAAGTTTCAAAGTTTAACAGAAAACTTCCAAGAACTTGTACACTTATTTTGATTTCCTGTTTTTTCTTTCGAGATATCTAGCAGATTAGTACAGTAATTCTCATGAAGTACCACAAATGGGTGTCTATGAACAATTTCTATCCCTCACTTGCATTTGTTTTTGCTATCTCTGTATCTTTATAGAAACCATTTGAAAATTAAAAAAATAATTGAATGACTCACCACTTTCAACATATGAAAAATAACTGGTACACAATCAATTTGCTGAACATTTGTCACAACGATAACAATCCAAGTTTCAGTTGAATGAACAGGAAAACTAACAAGATTGAGAATTCAAAATATTGTATTAATTAGACTAAAAATCTAATTAAGAGATCTTTAATCTCTTAATTAAGAGGAGAAAAACATAACATGTGGAGCTTGGCTGCTGAATATCACCATTTTAATATCACCATTTTAAGACTGAATCCTTCCAATATTTACAGATTGCTCAGTGCATCAACATCAGAGTATGATGCTGATCAAAGAGAGCTTCACGTTGGAGTCTGATAAAATGAATGGTCTTTAACATGTCTGTTTCCCACATTATAGGTAATGAAGCAAAGAAATAAGCAACAAGATGTTTTTCTAAAACTTCTTACTCTAATATTGAGATACTGATTCCACTAATGACTATGGAATGTGGGGATAAAGTGAAGACTTTAAACAGAGCACCAAATATCCTTTGTCTAATAAATGCCTATAATTTTACATCATGCAATACCCCTGATAGAGGGCTGGGTTTGAAAGTACTGGCATATGTTTAAGTAACAGACTTGTGTCCTGCCACATTGCACAAGTCTTTAATCCAAGTTACTAGTGAGTGTATACTTTGATAGTGAATTTGCCAGTTACAAGGGCTGATTGATAGTTTTGTTGCCTAAGGTAGAAGGAGTCAATTTTAGAAAACCTAGCACATTTATTTTTCAACATAGTCTCCTCCTACATTTACACACTTAGTCCAGTGGTCGTGGAGCATACGGATCCCTTCTTTGTAGAAGTCGGTGCCTTGGACCCCTAGAAGTAGTCCACAGCAGGGGTGATTGATACCTTTGTGGCCTAAGGTAGAAGGAGATAAGTTATACAGCTCTCGTTACATGCACGTGCAGTTCAACTCTTTGAGTGATTATGCAGAAAGTTTGACGTTAATAACTTATCTCTTTCTACCTTAGGCCATGATCATATCAATCACCCCTGCTGTGGACCATTTCATGGAGGTCCAAGACTCCGACTTCTACAAAGAAGGGATCCATATGCTCCACGACCGCTGGACAAAGTGTGTAAATGTAGGAGGGAACTATGTTGAAAAATAAATGTGCTAGGTTTTCTAAAATTGAGTCCTTCTACCTTAGGCCACAAACTTATCAATCACCCTTGTATAATTGTAGGCCAATTTAAGGACAATTCTTACCTGTACAAGGCCGCCCTTCCCATATTTGTTCAGGACAATTATCCTGATTTTCCAGTGCCTGAACAATCACAGCCCTGGAACGTGTTTGGTGACCGGTTGTTTCAAATCTCTTCCCATCCAAACAGATAAGCTGGCACAAACTCCATAGTGACCACTCAGTCAGGTGACAGTCACCTAGAGGTAATAGATAAAATATTCCATATCAAAAACATTCACTTAATAATAATTTAAGCCAATATTGTACGGTATAAGTGACGGTGAAGGTTTGAAACACAGCTAAATTTTCTCAGGAATAGAACTAATTATTCCGAAGTTTATTGCCTAGCTGACCTTCTTGTATATGGTGATGGCGGAATGAAGGATTGGAACTTCAAAGTAGTAATTTCAGCATAAGAGAAAAAGTTGCTGAAAAGGAAAGTAACATGTGGACAGCACTGCAGAAAAAGAATCTGTTTTTCAAATCAAAAGTAATGAAAAAATAACTTCATTTTAAAAGCAGAATACTGTGGGTACTGGAAGCCTGAAACTATCTTAAAATATGCTGGGTCGAAGCAGAAGAAAGTTGTCTTGCTGTGGAGCAGCCAAGACAAGTCTCCACTGTCTTAAGATATAAATACAGCTTAAACTTCAGTGTCACCCTGAATTTTGAACCAGCCCCGGAGAGGGACAAATATGCTCATCTCTGATGGAAATAATCATTCAGATATGCATATTTATTTATTGAAATATAGCACGGGATAGGCCCTTCTGGCCTTTGAGCCACACTGCCCAGCAATCCCCCAGTTTGATCCTAGCCTAATCACAGGACAACTTGAAATGACTAATTAACTTACCAACCAGTATGCCTTTGAGACTGTGTGAGGAAACCAGAGCACCCAGAGGAAACCCGCACGGTCTGGGGGAGAACGTACCAACTCCTTACAGGCAGTGACCGGAAGTGAACCCCTTTTCACTGGTACTGTAACCTGCTGTGCGACTCACTACGCCACCATGCCACCCCCAGTTAGAAAACATATGGAGAAAGATGTGGTCCATACTGAGAAAGATGATTGATGAAGTGTAGATACATGTCTAGTTTCAAAATCTATCCTCTAATTTGGAATTCAATTTTTCCTATAACATGGTTTGAAATACAGTAATTCAATAAGGAGCAAATAATCTTAATTTTGTTCAGTGATGCCAGAGGGATGATTAAAAGGGACATTGGAAATAACTACCTATTTGTCTTTGAAATTATACATAATTGTTTTTTTCACTTGCACTGAGGAAGACAGAGGAAATCTTTCTTCCAACTGTGGCCAGATGTTGAGTGTTGAACAGTTTATGCATTGGAGTATCAGCACATTTTGTGGCAAGATGAATTCGTGAATATATGTATACACACACACACAGAGTAACTTGTTTTATTTTGGTCAGAATTTAGCCTGGAGATTTCACATGATGTACAGTATTATATAACTACACACTTAAACACTATTCTTCAGGATGGAGTTAAAACTAGCCTTTAGGTTGCAGCATCCTAGAATGTGCAACCGTTGAAAAAAACAAAAAGCCTGATAGGCCACTGACCTCAAATAAATCTTTGCTTTCAGATCCAGTTATCTCTGTGGCAATAACTTCCCCTTTTTTGATGCCTACAGCAGTTCACAGGATTCCACAGTCATTAAACAGGCTGGTTGAATAATCGATGGGTTGAACAATCAATATCACAGAGAGCATTCCCAAAAGCAACAAGCACTATTTTAAATCACTTTATGAAACAATGATTCGAAAGAACCTCAGAAATAAGAGCATGAGTAGGCCATTTGTCCCCTGGAGCCTGCTCTCTCATCAATCAAGCTCTTGTCTCATCTTCAATCTCAGAATTTCCCGCACTTTCCACCTTCCTTAATATCTAAAAACCTATTAATCACTGTTTTGAATTAATTAATTAATTAAATCTCCATAGCCCCCTAGGATATATATTTCAAAAGTTCAATGCTCTTTGCAGTTCTCTGATCACCGTCCAAAATGTCCTTTACCTTATTATGAGACAGTGACTTCTGGTTCTATACTTCTCAGCTAGGGAAACTTCTATGCATTCAGCATGTCGAGAACCGTAAGATTGTTAATGATATCTCTGCCCATTCTTCTAAATACTAAGAATATAATTCTAGTGTACCCAGTCCCTTCTCATATGGTAACGATATTATTAGTGGAATCAGTCTAGTGAACCTTCATAGCACCTCGGTGGTGTCAAGGCAAAACCTTTTAAAACAAAGTGATCAAATCCATATACAATACTCCAGGTCCAGTGCCATCAGAGCTTTATATAATTGCAGTAAAAATGTCTTTACTCCTGTACTCAAATCTACATGTAATAAAAGTCAATAAACAACTTGTCTAACTAGTTGTTTAATGCACCTCCAATGACTCCTGTACAAGGCCAAGTGTATGCCGAATGGCCTACTCCTGCACCTATTGTCTATTATCTATTGACACCTAGATCTCCTTAAACATCAATTTTACCCACCATCTCTTACAAAATGCTTTAATTCATTATATTCCTTAAAATTACTTTAGTTTCAGCATCAAAGTGAATACCTTCACAATTTTATACATGATATTGCATCTGCCATAGGTGTACTTATTAATGTCTACTCGTTAATGTGGCTTATATCCCTTGAAGCCTTTTACAGCCTCAATCCCACTTATTATTCCACCTAATCATTGGAAAACCTTGAAATTGAGCTATTTGGACATCACAGGAAAAACACTGGTATAGATTGTGAATAGATTAGTCCCAAACAATGATCCCAGTAATACTCCACTAGTCACAGTCTGACAAGCTGAGAATGATCCATTTATTTCTACACATTGCATTCTGTCTAATAACCAATACTAAAACCAAGTCTGCATATTACATGTTAACCCCAATTTCATGTGCTCAGGCTATTGTTGATAAATCTGCTCCAAGGGATCTCAGCATAAGACTACACTTAAAATGTCTGCTAAGTCCCCATGTGCATCTGTAGGGGAAAACACCAAAAGAATAAGCAAAGACTTTATAGCATGTTTTAGTAGATCTGCACTTGTCCCGTGATGATCATGCATCACTGCACCTCGAAACAAACCTAATCAAATGACATTATAATCAAGTTTAAATGCATCATTTAAACCACCAAATCTTCTTAGTTTTCCTGATTGCTCATTCTGTTTATATAAATCTAATACAAAGGAACACTGTTTTGCAGGAATTGCTCTCAAAAGAGGATCGCAAACTAAGATAATTTAAGAAGTGCTAAATATTTCTTGGTATAGCTCGTTACTGCTGTCACATAAGGGCAGGATGCATAAGTGCCAAATTAGTAGATTTTTTTTGGAAAGTACTTTTCTCCTTATCCATAAGGGGGTTTAATAAAATCTGACATGCTCAGAGGAAATGCTGGATAATGTGGAAGAGATATTATAGATTTCTGATATACAAAGGAAGTTTATCATTCACCATTCTCCTGTAGAAACCAGTCTACACTCATTTAATTATATTATGAACCCATTGGCTAGAATTATGGCTTGCATGCCACCATGAAACAAATGAAAGATGCAGCTGGATTTCTGCAAGTAGCTAAATCTGAGGCGGGTGATCCGCAGTTCCTCCACCTAGCTGACAGAGCTGTGCAAGGCTGCTCCACTACCTCAAGATATCTTTCAACTATGCTTGCTGTATCTTACGCCCAACAAGGTCCCTGCTGAGGTGCAACTAATTGACAGGAGTAATGGGAAGTTGCTTCAACCTATGTCTTCCCCACTTCAGAAAGAAGGTCACCAAAACCTCTGTCAATGAGCTGCAGAGATCTGATGGCCATGCATGTGTGCATATTTGGAAGCCAACTCCAAGTTTTCATCAGTTCTTTGGTTGAAGAATGCAGAAGGATTGCCCTTACACTCAACACCCATAAATAACATCATCTGCCAATCTGGCATATCCTAAGCTATTGCTGTCTGGCATGAGAGTTCAGGGTAAGACTCTGGAAAACATGGACCATATACCTCAGATTCACTATCAGCAAAGGCAGGGGTAGATAATGAAATTCACAATTGGCTTAGTGCACATTGAGACCCAGCATAGATTGGGTTACTGCTTTGTCTAGCATCTTTGCTTTGTCCTCAACAGAAAGGATTTCCTGGTAGACATGAGGAAATCTGTAGATGCTGGAAATTCAAGCAACACACATCAAAGTTGCTGGTGAATGCAGCAGGCCAGGCAGCATCTCTAGGAAGAGGTACAGTTGACGTTTCGGGCCAAGACCCTTCGTCAGGACTAACTGAAAGAAGAGCTAGTAAGAGATTTGAAAGTGGGAGGGGGAGGGGGAGATCCAAACTGATAGGAGAAGACAGGAGGGGGAGGGATGCAGCCAAGAGCTGGACAGGTGATTGGCAAAAGGGATATGAGAGGATCATGGGACATGAGGCCCAGGGAGAAAGAAAAGGGGGAGAGAGGAAAAGCCCAGAGGATGGGCAAGGAGTATAGTGAGAGGGACTGAGGGAGAAAAAGGAGAGAGAGAAAAAGAATGTGTGTATGTTGCGAGAAGGGGGTGGCATTTTTGCAAGAGACAGGGTGAGAAGAGGAATAGTCCAGATAGCTGTGAGAGTCAGTAGGCTTATAGTAGACATCAGTAGATAAACTGCCTCCAGAGACAGAGACAGAAAGATCTAGAAAGGGGAGGGAGGTGTCGGAAATGGTAGACAACCATTTTAATTCCAGTCTCTATTCCCATTTTGAAATGTCACTCCATAGTGTCCTCTCATCATCATCATCAGGTGCCATGCCCAGTTTGAACTTTGACAGCCATGGCCCACAAAGTCCTGTTTCAGGTCAAGTGGATAAATTCATTGGTATTCATTTCCGGTTCTCTGGCTGCTGTCTCCATCATCATTTGTCTTTGTCTTCCTCTTGCTTTCTTCCCTTCATCTTTCCCATAATTACCATGCATTCTAACTCCTCTTTCCTAATCACAGGTCCAATGAAGTTACGTTGCCTTTTCATGATCTCATACATTATTTCTCTTTTTGTGTTTGCTCTGTTCATGACATTCTCATTAAATATTTGTTTTGTCCATGATATTCTTTGCATCCTCCTCAAAAACCACATCTCTGCTGCTGCAATTCATTTCCTCATGTTACTAGATACTGTCCAACATTCTGAGCCATAACTGGTTAAACGTAACATTTCAGTACATTTCAGTACTCTGAGGCGGGTTGTCATACCTAGTTTAGTATTGGTCAGTATATTCTTCATTCTCGTAAAGGTGTCTTTTGCCATCCCTATTCTTCTTTTAATGTCCAAGTGGCACCTGCCATCTGATGTCACCCAGCTTCCTAAGCAGCAAAAGTTCTGTACTTATTTTATGTCTTCCCCGTTTATTCTCAGCCTGCAGATAGGATTCTCCTTCTTTTTGGATATCACCATACATTCTGTCTTTTTGCAGTTGATAGATAGACCCATTTTTGCACTTCCTTCAACAATTTTATCAATTAGGTTCTGTACTTCTTCCTCCGCACTTGCAATTAACACAGTGTCATCAGCATATCTGAAATTATTGATGTTTTCACCACCAACTTTGATGTCTCTTATTTTTTGTAATATTGTTTCACTGTACACATTAAATAAATCAGGGGAGAAAACACACCCTTGTCTAACGCCTCTCTTGATTTTCGTAAACTGACTCACTTCTCCATCTATTCTTACGCGGCAGTTTGTTCCCAGTACAGATTTCTGATCAGGCGGAGGTCTTTCGAATCTAGATCTAGAGTTTTCTGTAATATTTCAAATAACTTATTCTGCTTCACTTTAACAAATGCTTTTGTGTAGTCGATAAAACAAACAAACAAATATTTTTGCACTTGTATAGCTCGTTCTGATAGTATCCTTAACATCAATATTGCGTTTCTTGTACCTTTATCTTTCACAAAACCACATTGTTCTTTGCCTATTTCAGCTTGTGTCTTACTTTTAGTCTTTGTCATCAAAATTCTTAAAAGTATCTTGGTGGTACGACTCGTTAAACTTATGGTCCTATGTAATTCACATTCTATTGCTCCAGGTTTCTTAAGAAGAGTGATAAATACTGATTTTTTCATCTCTTCTGGTATTATTCCAGTCTCATAAATGTCATTGATTAAATCAGTAAGTTTTTCAATTCCATAATCTTCAAGAGTGATATTTTTTTCTATTATTAATTCATCAGGACCTGATGATAGATGAAATCAAAATCTAATGGAAGAAAGGAGACGGAAGAAAGCAAATCCTATAGAATATAAGTCCTTAGATAAAAAAGTTAAAAGCTTATGTCAAAAAGCCAAAAAAGAATGGTTAAACCAGGAATGTGAGCAAATAGAAAGAATCCCTATTACTGATCCAAAAAGGTTACATCAACAAATCAGGAATATCACTGGTAAAAAGCTCCTCTGTTCTTCAGGTAGGTGTTTGAAAGCAAAGGACGGTACCATTATCATGGAAAAAGATGAGATTATGAACAGATGGACTGAGTATATTCAGGAATTGTTTGAAGATGATCGAGGTGAAAAAACAGAAATGGCCTCCTCTACTGCCACAATATGGGCACTCTCAGGTTGAAGGTGTAGCAGTTCATATTCCATGTGGATAGCTCTCAGACTGACAGTATGAAGATTGGTTTCTCCAATGTCTAGTAATCTCTCCCCATTTCCCCTTCTCTACTTTTCTGTTCACCAATCCACTCCCCGCTTACCTGTTCTCTTTTCCTAACCTGCCTATCGTCTCCCTTTCTCACATGGTCTTCCCCTATTAATTTTCCTTTTTCTTCAGCCCTTTAATTTTTTGCATCTATCATCTCTCAGCTTGTGCTTCTTCTCCTCCCTCACCTTCTTATTCTGGCTTCTTCCCCCTTCCTTTCCAGTCTGCATGATGACTTTTTATTCCCTTCCATAGATGCTGCCTGACCTATTGAACTCCTCCAGCATTTTGTGCATGTTGCAATTGAGAAAAGGCTATTTGAAGACCTGAATCCTGATACAAAACTTATGGTCTACTGGGCAACAGTGATTCCTGTCCTATATTTTTCTGAGACCTGGATTATGTATAGTGAGCTCTTCAAAGTACTGGTGAGCTATACAAATGCTGTCTTCAAAAATCCTCCCAATTTCAGTGGAACGATAAGCAACCTAATTTCTGCTTCTTATCCTGGATCAACACCTCCACTATTGAGGTTCACATTAAACAGAGCTGGCTTCACTGAGCTGCAATTTTGCTTGCATGCCAATCCCAGGCTCAGTAAACAGACCCTTTCTTCTGAGCTCTGACATCGGAATAGCTCACTAAACATTCAGACAAAAAAGTTCAAGGATGCCCTCAAATCCTCCTTGAAAATTTTCAACATTCCCACTGTCTCTTGGGACCTTTGATCCATGTCCCCTTCGAATAGAGAAAGAATGTTCAGGATGGTGCAGACAATCTTGAATCATTGTTTCAGGAACATATGAAGCATGGATGCAAGACTGAATCCATGTGACATTTGTGCCAACTCACCAATTCATCCAGTTGAGCTTGAGTCTGCAGTTCCCATCGTGGTCTTATCAGACACCACGGAAGCAAACTGGAAGATCGACAAAAATTCCCTTGAACCTGCAGAACAGCAGGATTCTCATAGGATTCAATCTCCCTGGGATGTATTGTAAGACTTGTGCAAGGTTTAGATATACCTTCAGGTGTCTTTTTGGCAAGCATGTTGCCAGTCCCATTTATAACCAACACCACTATACTGAATCTTCAGCACGGGAAATATGGAAGTGAGGTTAGTGTTGAGTGGCTGAGGAACTGTCAATCCAACCCAAAATAAACAAAGCCACAGGGGCCTTACTCCAAATAAGCAATCTGACATCGCAACTATGTAGTTCCAAATATTGCCAAATTCCCTCAAGTTTAGTACTGACAGATAGTTTCTAACGGAAAGGCCATGATAAACAAGCAAGTAAGAGTTTTGAATATTCAAAAGCATCAGAAGGATTGCCGTTGCTCACAGGACTAACTGTTGTTGTGAGACAAGACATTTCTGAGGCACTGGTAAACAGAAACTGACCTCAGATATAATGTAACCTTTCTTTGCTGGTAGTGCCGGTCTGGAAAAAATGCGCTTCAAGTACACTGACAGGTAATGAATAGCCAACATTATAAAATGGGAAATTAGTGAGAATATGCGCTAATGAGAACCAGCCATTTTCCGGGATTCTCCAGGTGCAGCATGAAAGAAGGACGTCTCTGATATGCGGCCCTGCCTGGCCCTTGGATAATCAATTCCAGGCCGGTGCCAAAGATGGAGGCATTACAGGAGAAGGAACACCAGGATTTTGCAGCGGCGGATGCTGCAGACAGAGGTCTCTTTAGTCCAGTGACCGCTCTCCTTCCCTCTTTCTCTCGATGGCGAGGAGAGTTTGCTGCTGATTCTCGAGTTGGAGAATCTCGGAATAAAAAGCAATGCAGTAGACTATAACATCATAACAGCGACTGTCAGTCTCCCCTTTCACTGTGAAGTGGGTGACATCTCTCTGTCCCTTGTTAGCAAGAGAGAGAGAAAGCATGTGGCATGTCGAACTGGCAGGTAAACAATAGTTTTTGTTGACTGCAGATCATGCTCTCTCGTTGGGGGCTTTACTGTTGCTGGGTGGTTGGTGGGCACTGACTCTTTCTGCTAGGATGGGTGGGACAAGAGAGGGGATGCCTTGCTGCTGCTTGTGTGGGGGGGGTGAGAGGGGGCTTTGGGGTTCTAACATTCTTCTGTTGTTTATTCTTTTGGGAGTCTTTCTGTTTCTCGTGGATATCTGCAAAGATTAGGAGTTTCAGGTTGTGTACTGTATACATTCTCTGATAATAAATGGAACCATTGAACCACTTGAAGTACATGGGAAAGAAGCAGCAATCATGTCGCAGTTTTTCCTTAAGAAGGCCATTGCATTTTGTCTGTAAATACAGCCACATGTTGCATTGGTCCTTTTGTACTTATTGTTCTGTGTTTCCACATATCCTTCACTACAACCTTACTGAATTTATGCCCCCCAGGATATTGGAGTGATATAACCTTCCCATACTCCACATTCTGCAGCAGCATTTGCAGAAGATATTATCATGAAGATTCTTAGTTTTATTCCTGTGCTTCTTGATCTTACAAGCTGCTACAAATACCTAAAAGCCAAACAGACAATAAAACACTCGGAAGTAATGCAGACCAACACACCAGAAACAACTGCAAAAAAAAACAGGAAAAGGTCAGCTGCAGGAGAAAACCTTCACAGAGACAGACATTTAACTTGAACAGATCTTCAGCAGTACTCAGTGCCGAAAACTGCTGCAGGTGGTTTGGACCTGCAGCAGTATTCACAGATTTTTTACTGCAGAGTGAGTGTGAACTTCAGTAGCAGACTGCACATTGTATCTGACATGCATCAAGGCCATGCTAATGAGCAAATCAGGGAACTATGAATTGTGTAATCTGCATCTGGGCTGCAGTATAATCTCGATACAAAGGGATTATTTATTTATTTATAAAATACAATATACATCCTTTATGTTCAGACAATCAGGGAAATCAACCCCATGAATTTCAAACCAGTGGGAGAACAGATCTGGGTTTGACCAAATCTCATACACAGCCATGGAGGAAGAGATTGTTACTTGGTTAAAATACAGCCACTGCTTCAGATTGGTCACAACAGTAACATGTAGTTAGCATGCATATCCCCATTCAGTAATGATGCAAGCAAGGATGATGCTTTTATTTCTAAGTAATCCAGTAGCATGAAGTCAACTTCCAATTGACTCAGATGCTGTTGGCCTAGAGTGAATGAGGGAAACCATTTTGCGTTCAGCCCCAGGCTATCCAGAAGCATAGGGTACTTGGTCATTGAAGATTGCACCCGATTCCCATTCCAGCAGGATAATGGAATGAAATGTTTGCTTGTACCATCAAGGATAGGGGATCCACTCTGCTAGATTGTGACCAAGTGAATTAAGCAAATCATTGCCAAATAAGGGAACAGATCTTCGGTTTTAGTCTCTTTCCATAAGGTATACAGTAGGGGCAGAATTAGACCAATTGGCCCATGGAGTCTGCTCCACTATTCACTTGTGGAGGATTTTTCTCTCAAACCCACTCTCCCTGTAACCTTTAATCCCATTATCAATCAAGAACCTATCAATCCATATCATAAATACACCCAATGACTTGGCCTGTGTAGTCCTCTTTGGCAACAAGTTCCGCAGTGACACTACCCTCCAGCTAATTAAATTCCTCTGCAGCTTAAAAGGATGTGCTTCTTTTTCTGAGGCTGTGCCCTAAGATTCTAGACTCTCCTAGTAATGGAAACATCCTTTCCACATCAACTCTATCCATGCATTTCTGTTTCCAATTGGTATCAACAAGATCTCCCATTCCCCTACTGAACCCCATCACGTACATGCCCATAGGCATCAAATGATCTTCATATATGAAGTCTTTCATACCTGGGATCATTCTTGTGTATCTCCTCTGGACGCTTTATTGGGCCAACACATCCTTACTTAGATACAGGACCTAAAATTGCTCTCAATATCGTGAATATGGTCTGGCCAACACCTTATAAAGCCCCAGAAGGACACCTTTGTAACTATAGTCTAATTCTCTCGAAATGAATGCTAACATTGCATTTGCCTTCCTTACAAAGACTCAACCTGCAAATTAACCTTAATGAGTACAAATTCTGTAGGGAGATGACAGGCAGTTTCAAGATATATAAGGTTACAAAAGTAGGTGATTTTAACTTTCTACATAAAGACTGGGATTCTCATACGCTAACGTGATTAGATGGAATAGCGGTTGACAAATATGTTGGGGAAACTTTTCTTAATCAATAGTACAGGTCAGCACAAGGGAGAGCACATTACTGGACTTCCTCCTAGGGATCAAGGTGGGACAAGTGACAAAGGAGTGTGTAGGGGAACACTTTGGATTTGGTGATCATAATTCCAAAAGTTTTAAGGTAGTCATGGGACTGGTTCTTGGGTTGCAATTCTAAATTAGAGTAAGGCCAATTTTCATGGCAACAGAAGGGATCTGGCAGTTTTGATCTGGGATAGTCTCTTTCCAGGCAAAGAGATACTTGGTAAGTGGGAGGCTTTCAAAAATTAAATATTGAGAGAACAGAATTTGTATGCTCCTGTTAGAATAAAAGACAAGGCTATGCAATCTTTGTTATTGAAGGATATTGAAGCCCTGGTAAAGAAAAAGAAGGAGGCACATATCAGATATAGGCAGTTAGCGTCAAATGAGGCACTTGAGAAGTATAAGAAATGCAAGAGAAAAATTCAAAGAGAAATCAGGAGAGAAAAAAGAGGGCATGAGGTTGCTCTGGAAGACAAGGCAAAAGAGAAACCCAAGAGCTTCTATAGATATATTATGAGCAAAAGGATATCAAGTGAGAAAATTAGTCATCTTGAAGATCAGTAAGCCAAAAGAATGGTGATGTCATGGACTGTATCCAGATTGTGGAAGAGGAGAGGTTAGCTGTCTTGAGGTGAATTAGGTTAGATACGTACCAAAGGCCCGACAAAGTGTCCGCTCAGACCTTGTAGGAGGCTAGTGCAGAAATTGCAAGGGCCTTAGCAGAGATATTTAAAACATCATTTGCCAGAAGTGACATACCTGAAGATTGGAGGACCGCTAAAGCTGTTCTGTTATTCAAAAAAGGCTCTAAGAATAACCTGAGAAATTATAGGCCAGTGAACCTCACATCAGTTGTGGGCAGGCTATGACAATATATTCTCAGGGACAGAATAGTTAAGTATTTGGATAGACCAGGCCTGTTTAGGGATAGTCAACTTGGATTTGTGTGTAATAGTTAATGTCTAACCAATCTTGTAACTATTCTCAAGAACGTGGATGAAGGAAGGGCAGTGGAAGTTGTAGCAAGGCCTTTGACAAATCCCACATGGGAGAATGGTCCAGAAGGTTAAGTCACTTGGCATTTAGGACAAACTAGCCAATTGGATTGAACATTGGCTTCATGCGAAAAACAAGAGAATGATAGTAGATGGTTGTGTCTCTAACTTGAGACCTGTGACTAGTGATGTACCACAGGAATTGGTGCTGGATCTGTTGTTGTTTATCATTTATATTAACGATTTAGATAATGTGTTAAACTGGATGAGCTAATTTACAGATGACACCAATATTGGGGCCATAGTGGACAGTGTGGAAGGCTATCAAAGCTTGCAACAGGATCTGAAGTAGCTAGAAAAATGGGCTGAAAAATGGCAGGTAGAATTTAACGCAGACAAGTGTGAAGTTTTGCACTTTTGGAGGAGAAACTAGGGTAAAACTTAGACAGTGAATGGTAGTGATCTGAGGTGTGCCATGGAACAAATAGACCTGTAAATACAGTTACACTATTCCTCAAAAGTGACATCATAGGTAGAAAGGGTTGTCAAGAGAGCTTTTGACACACAGCCTTTTACAAATCAAAGCATGAGTACAGGAGATGGGATGTTATGTTAAAGTGGTCTAAGACATTGGTGAGGCCCGATCTGGTGTACCGTCTGTAGCTTTGCTCATTTACCTACAGGAAAGATATCAATAAGATTGAAAGAGTACATTGAAAATTTACAAGATTGTTGCCTGGACTTGAGGACCCAACTTATAAGAAAAGGTTGAATAGGTTCGGACTCCATTCTCCAGTGTAGAGGAGAATGAGGGGAGATCTGATAGAGGTATACAAAGTTAAGGGGAGTATAAATAGGATGAACGCATGTAGGCTTTTTCACCTCATGCTGATCAAGGCTAGAACTGGAGGTCAGTTTAGAGTAAAAGATGAAATATTTAAGGGAAATTTGAGAGGAAACTTCTTCACTTGGAGATGGTGCAAGTGCTTATTGAGCCGCTGACAGAATTGGTAGATTTGGGTTCAGTTGTAACATTTAAGAGTAACTTGCATAAGTATCTGAATGAGAAGAGTTTGGGGAGATATGGTCCAGGTGCAGATAGATTGGACCTGGCAAAAGATCTAGTTTGCAAGGACGAGGTGGATCAAAGGCATGCTTCAGTGCTGAGGTACATTACGACTCTGTAACTCTAATACTGAACCAGGACTCCCAAGTCCTTTTACACCTTTGATTTTTAAACTGTCTCCTCATTTAGAAAATAGTCTACACTTTTATTCTTCCTACCAAAGTGAGGAACCCCACAGTTCCCTACACTCTATTCTATCTGCCACTTCTTTGCCCTCTCTTCCATTATGTCCAAGATCTTCTGCATAATTCCTGCCTCTCAAGTCCATGGGTATATTTAAGGCAGAGGTTGATAGTTTCCTAATCGGTCACGGCATCAAAAAATATGGCGGGAAGGCAAGTGTATGAGGTTGAGTGGGATCCAGGATCAGTCATGATGGAATGGCGGAACAGGCTTGATGGGCTGAATGGCCTAATTCTACTCCTTTGTATTATGGTCTTATGATGACACTACCTGTCCTTCCAACTATTTCTATATTGTCTGCATACGTGGCCACAAAACCATTAATTCCATCATGCAAATCATTATCATATAACATGAAAAGAAGTGGTCTCAACACCATCCCCTGCAGAACACAACTAGTCACTGGCAGTCAGCCAGAAAAGTCCCCCTTTGTTTCAACTCTTTGCCTCATGCGACTCAGCCAATCTTCTATCCATGCAAGTACCTCGCCTGTAAGCTAAAGCTCTTATCTCATTTTGCAGTCTTTTGTGTGGCAACTTCTCAAAGGCCTTCTGAAAATCCAGATAATTGACATTCACCCACTCCCATTTGCCGAACCTGTTTTTTCACCTTCTCAAAGTATTCTAAGAGATTTATCAGGCAAGGTCTCCCCTTAACCAAAATTTTGCTGACTTTGCCTTAGTTTATCAAGTACATCCAAATACTCTGAAATGACATCCTCAATAATGAACTCTAATCGATTTAGAAAGATCAGCTTTGTTCATCACATGTACATCGAAATATATAGTGAAATACATAATTTTGCATCAATTTATATCAGCGAGGATTGTGGAGGGCAGCCTGCAAATATCACCATGCTTCCAGTGCCAACATAATACGGAACGTGGGAGGAAACCGAGGTACCTGGAAGGAACCCATGTGGACAGGGGAGAACATAGAAACTCTTTACAGACACCAGCAGGAATCAAACACCAATCTTTCAGCTGGTGCTGTAAAGTATTGTGATAACCGCTGTGTTATGGCGCCGCCCACTCCTTAGAATTAGCAGGAAAGCTTCAGATGATGAAAACAAGCAACGGTAATAGCAACACTGGTCAATAGGTGCTTTCGGAAAGTTGACTTCAAGCTAAATGCTCTGCTCAAGTTCTCTCCTTAGAAACAGAAACAAAAAGGATAATTCCAGAGAAGGCAATTCTGCTGTGAATTGTAGAAGTTATAAATGCAAAACAACATGAAAGAAAATTTAAGTGGTGCTTTCAACTGTTTCAGAAGCTTATTGAATGGTACTTTCCAACATCTAATCTGCCAGATTTGAACTTGCCTTGTTGGGTGGTCATATTGCGACAGAGGATTGTACAGAAAATACCCATTCGAGGAGTAGCAGCACAATTTTGAAGTAGGGACTTTTTAATTTTGTGAAAGTGATTTGTATGTGTGAAAACTTCTGTTAAATCTTTGCAAGTGTACACTTAGATGAGCAACGTTCACTGTCAATCCATTTCAGAACTAATTATAAAGTTCATACAAATATAAACAGGGTTAAAGATTTTAATAAATATGGTGGACATTTTATGGACTGTCATACTTACACATATTGCAGAGATGTAAATATTAATTGCAATTGCACAAGAATGAAAATAAAGTCGGCAAAGTGTACATTATCTCAGATTACTGGTCAGTAAAGTTTATAAATTCTGATGAAAGTTAACCTTAAATGGTACCTTTATCTCCACAGGAACTGCTGTAGTTGTGGAGTCCTTGTGACACCCAATCCACTGCAATTTTCTTTTGTTTGTCATTGGAATAGGAGTTGGGCAGATATGATCATCAACATTGTATGTACATATAATATTGTGAAAAGTATTAGCAGTAGCTTGGTGCAAACTTTAGTTTAAATTATATCATGTAACACCTTGGATAATTTATCTGTACCAAAGTCAATGAATCTTTCTGTTGCAAAAATCATCACAGAATTAATACATAATAATAAAAAACCCCCAGAGATTACAGTCATAGCCTATATCAAAACAATGCAAACACGTTGATATGAGCATGATAATCAATCACATAAGTTCAAATGCAGTGTCATAAGACTGCAGTTTTGCAAAACAATAATATTTACGTAGAAATATAACCAGTTTGAATCATATAATTGTCAGTAAAATGCCAAGTAACAATGATCACTACAAAGAAGAATTTCTTGGTCGAGTAATTACAGCTTTATAAGGATTCCTTGTGAAATATTACCTGGACAAGGCACTGAACAAGGTATTTTTAGTCCTCTCTCAATATCATTTATTCCAGCTGCCTTATTGCCACACATCTCATTCTCCACCACCTTTGATGATTCAGAGAGAGTCCCATCATGAACATTACAAGATACATTACGCACTTTAAATCCACCTCCACACTGCGCACCCTGAAAAACAATTAATTACTGACAGTTTATTTGAAGTATTAAAAGAGTCTATTAAACATGAATTCCACAGCAAATTCATTCAATGGTATCTGAATTAAGATATAGAAAGCTTTACTTTTGCCTGGTTCAAATCATTAAGATTCATTATGTTTTCTTATCGTTTAATGGCATGGAGACAAAGTACATAGATGTACAGAGTTTGGTCCCCAAAGCTAAGTCAAGTTCCATGCTCTCGCCAGCAAAATCGGAATTAATTACAGGTAGCAAAGAACACAAGGCTTTCAAATGGTATCTTTATCTTATACTTACTATAAGTATATTTGTACTCAAAGAAATTGCTGTGGTTATTACAGAAGACAAGAAAATGGTATGAAAATTGTATTACAAACATGAGAACATCAGCAAATGCTGGAAATCCAAAGGATGCTGGAGGAACTCAGCAGATCAGGCAGCAGCTATGGACAGGAGGAAGCGGTCGATGTTTTAGGCGGAGACACTCCTTTAGGAGTCCTGAGTCCTGACGAAACGTCAGCTGTTTACTCATTTTCATAGATGCTGCTTGTCCTGATGAGTTCCTCCAGAATTCAGTATGAAAACTATATTATTTTGAGCTCTTTTGTGGCTTACATACTCTGTTTCTTTATTAGGGGCAGTACTAAAGCTGAGCAAAGACAGAAGATCATTTTACTTTATATCATGATCAATGTGGTGTAATTGCAACTATTAAGCCTTACAATTCTCTGGGAGTGTCTTTAAATCTCTGGAAAAAATGAAATGTTAAAACAGCCATGGAGACTGTTTGTTACTAATATTAAGATAGATTTTAGGGCTAACATGGAAATACAGTTGCTATCTAGTCTATACCATCTCTGTTCCATACAAATATATTATTTCATTAAATCTCTACTAGGCTAGGGTGAAGAATCTGTGGAATTCTTTGCCACAGGCAGCTGTGGAGGCCATTTTTTTGTATATTTAAGGCAGGGGTTGATAGATTCTTGATTGGTCAGGGCATGAAGAGATACAGAGAGAAGGCAGGAGATTGTGGCTGAGAGGAAAATTGGATCAACCATGTAGACTCAGTGGGTCAAATGGCCTAATTCTGCTCCTACATCTTATAGTCTTAAGATTATCATCTTATGAGTATTATAGCACTGATAATAACAATACTTTCCATAATACATTTCCAAGAGTATTGGTAGGGTTTCAGTAAACAGAAACAGAGTTTGGAATAGGCAAATGTTGGAAAAGAATGTTGCAAAGTGGAAGCTAAACTCCTGTAGAAAATATTGTATATCTAAGTTTTGTATATTCATTTTAGTTTTCTTCTAAGTTTGAAGTTATAACCATGGATAAACACCAATAAAAACAATAATTTATGATTCTAAATTATATAATACTTATAAAGTAGCATAGCAAGTGCCACGCCTGCCCCTACACCTCCTCCCTCACTACAATTCAGGGCCCCACAAAGTCCTTCCAGGTGACATGACACTTCACTTGTGAGTCCGGTGGAGATTATTGTATATCGGTGAGACATGACATAGATTGGAGACCTCTTTTTCCGAGCAACTACTCTCCATCACCCAGAAAAAGCAGGCTATCCCGTTAGCCACTCACTTCAATTCTACTTTCCATTCCCATTCTGGTGTGTCAGTCCATGGTCTCCTCTACTGGCATGATGAAGCCACACTCAGGTTAAAGGAGCAACATCTTATATTCTATCTGGTAGCCTCCAACCTAATGGCATGAACATCGATTTCTCGAACTTCCAGTAATTGCCCACTCCACTTCACCATTCTCCCATTCCCGTTTTCCTCTCTCACCTCATCTCCTTACCTACCCATCACCTCCCTCTGGTGCTCCTCCCCCTTCTTTTTCTTCCATGATCTTCTACTCTCTCCTATCAGATTCCCCCTTTATCTTTCACCAATCAACTTCTCAGCTCTTTACTTTACCACTTCCCCCACCCTCTCAATTTTACTGATCTCCTACTTCTTCCTCCCCTCCCCACACCCCACCACCATCTTCTTGCTCTGACTTATCATCTTTTTTGCCAGTCCTGATGAAGTGCCCTGGACCAAAACGTCCACTGCACTCTTTTACATAGATACTGTCTGATCTGCTGAGTTCCTCCAGCATTTTGTGTGTGTAGCTTCCTATATTTTATGGCTTGTAAAACCTACATTTTATAAACTGCATTTCTTTATGAATTGTGTGATGAACCTTGATAAATTATTATCAATATCAATTTTCTATTCCTAATATTCATGTATGTTCATTTCCCCTATATTAAATTACATCTACTTCCCTTAAAGATTGAAACATTTATCCTAGTGTATTCACCATGCTCCAGAAAGATTGTTTTTTCACAAATTGTACAAAGTGCCCAAATATCTTTAGCATGCAATGTACCACTGTCAAATAGTCTGTTCAATGTTCTATTATTATGCACTAAATGGAAGACACTCTGAGATTTTAATAATTAAGATTGTTGATGACTTAATATTAAAACTGCAAAAAATTAACCAATCACCCTGGGTTACCAATAGTAGAAAGAAATGAAGAATGTTAGCATTATATTTCACCTTACTTTGTTTGTAGTACATCTCAAGATATGTAATGACCAGTGAAAAATAATAACAGAAAATTCTTAAAGCATATGAAGAGAAATACATTTTAGGTCTAAGATGTTTTAATCAAAATTGAGAATGTGAGGTAACAGTGAATGGCAGGGCCCTGGGGTGTGTTGTTGAACAGAGAGAAGTAGGGATACAAACGCATAGTTCCCTGAAAGTAGCAACATAGGTGGTGAAGGCAGCTAATGGTATTGGCTGAGCCACTGTGTACAAGTGTTGGGATGTCATGTTACTGTTGTACAACGTGTTGATTTGGCCACATTTGGTGTATTGTATGCCATTCTGGTCACCACACTACAGGAAAGATTTGAGTAAGCTGAAAAGATTCACAAGAATATTGCGCTAATTGGATGGCTGGCACATTGAATTGGCTATACTGGATCTGGGAGAAAAGAAGGCTGAGAGATGACATGATGGAGGTATATATAATTATAAAAAGGATCGATAGGATAGATTGCTAGAGTCTTTTTCATGATAGTAGTATCTGAAACTAGAGGATACATTTAATATGTGCAGATTAAATCTAAAGTGGATTTGGAAGGCAATTATTTCACACAAAAGGAATAGCATGTAGAATGAAAAGTTAAGGAGGTTGTGAAGTCTTGAATATTAAAGAGGCATCTGGAATAGGGAAAATATAGAGCAGTGGCTCCCAAACATTTTGGGTTCCCACTCCATTGGCTCCCAGACCACATCCCCCGAGCCCCTCCTGCCCTTTCCAACCATTACATTAAAACTATAAAGAATTTTGTTTTACAAATCGCAGTGAAAAAAAATAAGGACTGCAAGTTCAAAGCAGTGACAAACAATTGTAAAAAATACTCAAATCTATTTAAACCTGCAAAAAATCCATTTTATCACCATGTAAACAATTTCATCAATAGTTTTAGAGCTTACATTGGTAGTCCAAATATTCACTACTTCATTGTTTTTTCACTTTTCAATGGGATGGATAGGCTTGATGTGGTGATACCAGCTTTTCAACATCAGGCTGACTGCCACTTCAGAGACTCAGATCCCCACATTCAGTAATTTGCAGTCTGTTTTGTTACTTTGAAAGAAGTTGGGTGACTGCACTCAAACTGTGCTCCACTAAATATGATGTTGGAAAGGCAATAACAAACATCTTGACCTTTTTTCCAGAGCGCAGGATAGCGCTCAGAGATTTCTTTCTGCAAACAAGTATGATGTTTTGAACCTCGGCTTCACCTGAAATTCATTTTGCAGTGAGATCAGTTTGTCCTCCATCCTTCCTGTTAATTCCTCATGACAAGTGTTCAGAAATGGATTTATTATCCAATCTGGAATTTGGATCAAGAGAAAATCATGAAATCACTCTGACATGTCTTTATGCAGTTCACTCAGGTGGGCACAGTAAACATGAAGATCAATGTCTGGTATTCTTTCTATCACTTCCAAATCAGAGAGACTCAGAAATTGGAAAAGGTCACGACACCCAAAGTTGCAGTTAACTGGGGTTAACTTGGACACACATATGGAGATGACGGATTTGACTTTGATATGATCCATACCACTTCCTTGCAATTGAAGATTGATATGAATAATTTTTGCAAATAATTCCAACAAATAAACAATGGCTAATATTCTGAAATTAATGATTGAATGAACCATTGCAGTCTTCAGAGAATTTTATCACCGTTTCAAAAAGTGCACAAAAGCGTCTGAGGCAGTTTCCTTTTGAGAGCCATCTGATCTCCATGTGCAACAGCAGGTGTTCATCGTTCTCGCTACAAATCTCCAGAAATAGTCGAGATTTGAGAGCATGAGACTTGATTTTATTTATCACAGTGATAACAGTATTTAATGATTTGTGCAACTGATCACTTGGGTCTTTTGCAACGAGATGTTGCTTGTGAACTACACAGTGAATGGTAAATATGTTGGATCCAGCTGTTTTCAAGGAAGCAATGAGCTCACAGTGGTGTCCTGTCATTGATGTTGCTCCAACTGTTGCATAAGCAAGGATATTAGTGAGTGGAATGTCCTTCTCTTTGACAAAATGCAGAACAACCAAAAACGTTGGTTCCCTCTTCATATCTGTTTCCAGTCCACTTTCAAATAACAACTCTTGAAGCATCCTTTCATGTTTTATGAAGTGAACATAACCAGTAAGCAAAGATTCATTACCTGGCAAAGATAACTCATCCGAATGCAGAGAAATTTCTGTTGCCTTAAGTATGTTGTACCATGTACTTTCAGTGTTCTTGGACATTTCATCTATTCACCTTTGAACAGAGTTGTACTGAGTGGAATAATTATTTGGTCTGGTGACTTACGCAAAACCGTACTCAGAAACTTCATTACTGCTGGCTGAATCAGTTCTCCAACTGTATGGGATTTCCCAGATTTATCAATGAGCAATTAAGTGTTCTATGAAGCTCACAAACCATCACTGTTTTGTTGTGAAGTGCTGGCAAACATATTTTGAAATCTTTTTCTTTTCTGAAAGTTTTCACAAAATGACTAAAGATAAGCCAAATTGTTAACACAGAATAATCTGCAGATGCTGGGGTCAAAGCAACACTCACAACATGCTGGAGGTACTCAGCAGGTCGGGCAGCATCCGTGGAAAAGATCGGTCGACGTTTCGGGCCAGAACCCTTCGTCAGGACTGAAGAGCGAAGGGGCAGAGGCCCTATAAAGAAGGTGGGGGGAGGGTGGGAAGGAGAAGGCTGGTACGTTCCAGGTGAAAAACCAGTAAGGGGAAAGATAAAAGAGTGGAGGAGGGGAGGGGAGGCAGGGAGGTGATAGGCAGGAAAGGTGAAGAAGGAATAGGGGAAAACACAATGGGTAGTAGAAGGAGGCGGAACCATGAGGGAGGTGATAGGTAGCTGAGGGAGGGGGCACAGTGACATAGGGATAGAGGAAGGGAGGAGGAGGGAATTACCAGAAGTTGGGGAATTCTATGTTCATACCAAGGGGCTGGAGACTACCTAGATGGTATATGAGGTGTTGCTCCTCCAACCTGAGTTTAGCCTCATCATGGCAGTAGAGGAGGCCATGTATGGACATATGTATCGACGCAGATTGGGGGACCGCTTCGTCGAGCACCTCTGCTCCGTCGGCCACAACAGACAGGATCTCCCAGTATCCACCCACTTCAATTCTGCTTCCCACTCCCATCCAGATATGTCCATACATGGCCTCCTCTATTGCCATGATGAGGCTAAGCTCAGGTTGGAGGAGCAACACCTCATATACCATCTAGGTAGTCTCCAGCCCCTTGGTATGAACATAGAATTCTCCAACTTCCGGTAATTCCCTCCTCCCCCTTCCTCTATCCCTATGTCACTCTGCCCCTCCCCCAGCTGCCTATCACCTCCCTCATGGTTCCGCCTCCTTCTACTACCCATTGTGTTTTCCCTTATTCCTTCTTCACCTTCCCTGCCTATCACCTCCCTGCTTCCCCTCCCCCACCCCTTTATCTTTCCCCTTACTGGTTTTTCACCTGGAACGTATCAGCCTTCTCCTTCCCACCCTCCCCCCACCTTCTTTATAGGGCCTCTGCCCCTTCCTTCTTCAGTCCTGACGAAGGGTTCCGGCGCGAAACATCGACCGACCTTTTCCACGGATGCTCCCCGACCTGCTGAGTTCCTCCAGCATGTTGAGTGTTGCTAAGCCAAATTGTTGTTTGCCTTATCAGAGCATATTCTCTTCAATTGTTCAAGGAGCCTGGATGGTTTCAGTGCCTCATTTGAAAAAAAAATCATACAACAGACACATTGGCTGCTATTGATTGCTTGGTGCTGGTATAAATCTATATTTCGAATACTCCACAATATACTGTCTTCACCTCTTTTTTGTTTGGTCTGCTTCTGCCATCTTCAGTATGGATTAACAACAATGGTCAATTGCCTATTGCTTAAGTCCACCTGCAAGCACTCCGACCAATGAAGGGGAAAGTTATGACATCAGCATAGCTCAAGCAAAATCTGACTCTCTGCCTGAAGGTACATAAATGTGCAGCAGTGGTATCTCGATTGGGCCGTCAGCAAGAGAAATGCAGTCAAAGCCATTTGGAAGGGCAGATTCTGAACTTTACCCCTTTGAACACCATACCCTAATTCATAATAGACAACAGACAATAGACAATAGGTGCAGAAGTAGACCATTCGGCCCTTCGAGCCTGCATCGCCATTCTGAGATCATGGCTGATCATCTACTATCAAAACCCAGTTCCTGCCTTGTCCCCATAACCCTTGATTCTCCTATCCATAAGATACCTATCTAGCTCCTTCTTGAAAGCATCCAGAGAATTGGCCTCCACTGCCTTCTGAGGCAGCACATTCCACAGCTCCACAACTCTCTGGGAGAAGTTCCTCCTCAACTCCGTCCTAAATGACCTACCCCTTATTCTTAAACCATGCCCTCTGGTACTGGACTTTCCCAGCATCTGGAACGTATTTCCTGCCTCTATCTTGTCCAATCCCTTAATAATCTTATATGTCTCAATCAGATCCCCCCTCAATCTCCTTAATTCCAGCATGTACAAGCCCAGTCTCTCTAACCTCTCTGCGTAAGACAGTCCGGACATCCCAGGAATTAACCTGGTGAACCTACGCTGCACCTCCTCCACAGCCAGGATGTCCTTCCTTAACCCTGGAAACCAAAACTGCACACAATACTCCAGGTGTGGTCTCACCAGGGCCCTGTACAAATGCAAAAGGATTTCCTTGCTCTTGTACTCAATTTCCTTTGTAATAAAGGCCAACACTCCATTAGCCTTCTTCACTGCCTGCTGCACATGCTCATTCACCTTCAGAGACTGATGAACAAGTACTCCTAGATCTCTTTGTATTTCTCCCTTACCTAACTCCACACCGTTCAGATAATAATCTGCCTTCCTGTTCTTGCTCCCAAAGTGAATAACCTCACACTTATTCACATTAAACGCCATCTGCCAAGTTTCTGCCCACTCACCCAGCCTATCCAAGTCACCTTGAATTCTCCTAACATCCTCATCACATGTCACACTGCCACCCAGCTTAGTATCATCAGCAAACTTGCTGATGTTATTCACAATGCCTTCCTCTAAATCACTGATGTAAATTGTGAACAGCTGAGGTCCCAATACCGAGCCCTGTGGCACCCCACTAGTCACAATCTGCCATTCCGAGAAACACCCATTCACTGCCACCCTTTGCTTTCTATCTGCCAACCAGTTTTCTATCCATGTCAATATCCTCCCCCCAATGCCATGAGCTCTGATTTTACCCACCAATCTCCTATGTGGTACCTTATCAAGTACCTTCTGAAAGTCAAGGTACACCACATCCACTGGATCTCCCACGTCTATCTTCCTGGTTACATCTTCGAAAAACTCCAATAGATTAGTCAAGCATGATTTGCCCTTGGTAAATCCATGCTGGCTTGGCCCAATCCTATCACTGCTATCAAGATATGCCGCTATTTCATCTTTAATAATGGACTCTAGCATCTTCCCCACTACTGATGTTAGGCTAACAGGGCGATAGTTCTCTGTTTTCTCCCTCCATCCTTTCTTAAAAAGTGGGATAACATTAGCCATTCGCCAATCCTCAGGAACTGATCCTGAATCTAAGGAACATTGGAAAATGATCACCAATGCATCCGCAATTTCCAGAGCTACCTCCTTTAGTACCCTAGGATGCAGACCATCTGGACCTGGGGATTTGTTAGCCTTCAGTCCCATCAGTCTACTCATCACCGTTTCCTTCCTAATGTCAATCTGTTTCAGTTCCTCTGTTACCCTATGTCCTTGGCCCATCCATACATCTGAGAGATTGCTTGTGTCTTCCCTCGTGAAGACAGATCCAAAGTACTTATTAAATTCATCTGCCAATTCTCTGTTTCCCATAACAATTTCTCCCAATTTATTCTTCAAGGGCCCAACATTGTTCTTAACTATCTTCCTTCTCTTCACATACCTAAAAAAACTTTTGCTATCCTCCTTTATATTCCTAGCTAGCTTGCGTTCATACCTCATTTTTTCTCCTTTTTAGTTAAGTTCTGTTGCTCCTTAAAAATTTCCCAATCATCAGTCTTCCCACTCACCTTAGCTCTGTTATACCTCTTTTTTAACACTATGCTATATCTGACTTCCTTTGTCAACCACTGTGGCCACTTTCCCCCCTTTGAATCCTTCTTTCTCCAGGGGATGAACTGATTTTGCACCTTGTGCATTATTCCCAAGAATACCTGCCATTGCTGTTCCACTGTCTTTTCTGCTAGGATATCCGACCAGTCAACTTTGGCCAGCTCCTCCCTCATGGCTCCATAGTCTCCTTTGTTCAACTGCAATACTAACACTTCTGATCTGCCCTTATCCCTCTCAACTTGCAGATAAAAACTTACCATATTATGGTCAGTACCTCCTAATGGCTCCTTTACTTCAAGATCACTTATCAAATCCTGTTCATTGCACAACACTAAATCCAGAATAGCCTTATCCCTGGTCGGCTGTTGTACAAGCTGCTCGAAAAATGCATCCCGTAAACACTCCACAAACTCCCTATCCTGGGGTCCAGTACCAACCTGATTTTCCTAGTTCACTTGCATGTTGAAATCCCCCATAACTACTGCGATATTTCCTTTGCCACATGCCATCGTTAACTCCCTATTCAACTTGCAACTAATATCCATGCTACTGTTTGGGGGCCTGTAGATAACACCTATTAGGGTCTTTTTGCCCTTACTGTTCCTCAGTTCTATCCACACTGACTCTACTTCTCCTGATTCTATGTCCCCCCTTGCAAGGGGCTGAATCTCATTCTTCACCAACAGGGCCACCCCACCCCCTCTGCCTACCTTTCTGTCCCTTCGATAGCACATATACCCTTGTACATTCAATTCCCAGGTCTGATCCCCCTGCAGCCATGTCTCTGTTATCCCAACAACATCATAGTTACCCATTCGCACCTGAGCTTCAAGCTCATCTGCCTTATTTCTGACACTTCGCACATTCAGATATAGAATGCTTAACCCATTTTTCCTCTCTCTGTTTAAATCGCTGCCTATTGTGCACAACCCAGCTCCCCGAACTCTCACCGGGCTATACGCCCCTTGAATTTTGTTGTCCTTCTTAAATTTACTTACTCTTTCTGCACATTTAACTCCATGCTCCGTCAGACCATCCCTCTGCACATGTATCCTCCTTATCACTCGTTCCGCCTCACCTTTCTCTACTTCACACTTAATATTCCGGAACCGTGCAGTCCCCACCTGTCCTTTATACTTCATCTCACTATCTTCTCTCACATTCTGGATCCCTGCCCCCTGCAAATTTAGTTTAAACCCCCCCTCCCAAGCAGCACTAGCAAACTTTCCTGCAAGAATGTTAGTACCCCTCCAGTTCAGGTGTAAACGGTCCCGTCGGAACAGATCCCACCTTCCCTGGAACAAAGCCTAATTATCTAAAAACCTGAAGCCCTCCCTCCTGCACCATCCTCTCAGCCACGTATTGATCTGTATAATCCTTCTGTTCCTCACCTCACTCGCACGTGGCACAGGTAGCAATCCTGAGGTTGTTACCCTGGAGGTCCTGCCCTTCAGCTTCGCACCTAACTCCCTGAACTCACTACGCAGGACCCCCTCACTCTCCCTACCCACGTCATTGGTCCCTACATGGACCACAACATCTGGACTCTTGCCCTCCCTCTCAAGAATAACCTGTACCCGATCTGAGATGTCCCGGACCCCGGGACCAGGGAGGTCTGGCAACATACCATCCGAGACTCCCGATCTCCCCCACAAAATTTCCTATCTGCCCCCCTGACTATAGAATCCCCTATCACTACCGCCATCCTCTCTTCCCTCCTCCCCTTCTGAGTCGAGGGTCCAACCTCAGTGCCAGAGACAGGACCACTGCAACTTGTTCCTGGTAGGTCATCCCCACCAACAGTATCCAAAACGGTATACTTATTGTTGATGGGAATGGCCACAGGGGTGCTCTGCTCTCTCTGCCTGCTCCCCCTCCATCTTCTGACAGTCACCCAGTTGCCTACCACCCATCTTTTCGGTGTGACTGCCTCCCGATAACTCTTATCTATCTCTGTCTCTGCCTCCCGAATGATCCGTAGTTCATCCAGCTCCAGCTCCAATTCCCTAACTCGCTTTGATAGGAGCTGCAGCTGGATGCACCTTCTGCAGGTGTGGTCATCAGGGACAACTGCGTTGACCCTGACCTCCCACATACTGCATACGGAGCACACCACTGCTCTAACTATCTCCCCCATTACCTGATCCCAGATTAATCAGAACAAATGAAAAAGTACCTACTGACCTTACCTTTTTTCCTCAGCAAGCACGTACTCAGGCTCACTGATTACCTCTCACCAAAGACCCCCTTACGCCGAAGCCCACTGAGCCAAAGCCCAGCACTCTGCTCCCGCACACTCCGCTGCCCGCACCTGAAAGTGAGCCTCTTTTTAAACTCCGTGCTCGACACTGATGTCACCCGTGCCTGTGCAGTTTTACCTTCCTCCTCAGGTAATGCCTAGGTAGTCTCGATCTTCCTCAGCCGACCTACAATGGCTGATCCTCCGATCCTCCGATCTCCAGTCGTCTGTCGACCTCGAGCACCCCTTGCTCCCGCACCGACGCAATAAAAATTGTGTTACTGCATGATTAGAACAGGGGAATCGTACGAGCTACCAATGTATCACAGAAGTTAATGGCAATAATGTGTGGGCTAGGTACCGAAATAACACAATTTCTTCAGTCCAGATTTCTCATGATATGCCAAATACAGAAGTGTTACATTGTTTTTCAAAAACTATAATGTGCTTCGAGCAAAGTCTAAGACAATGGTTCCCAACCATTGTTATTCCATGGACCCCCACCATTAATCGAAGGAACCCTGGTCTAAGAGAATGATGGGTTAGCAAGAGATGAAGTGAATAGTGGTTGTTGTAATCAGTTATGAGGCACTGAGGCACAGTTACGAGTTTTTTATAATAAATAACTCATTTCTTAAATTAGGCCTGTAATTTACAGCTGGAGGTGGGGTTGACAATAACGCCCTCTTTAAGAACCACTGGTTTAGAGGGATATGGAATTGATGCAGGCAACTGTGATTAGTATAGATAGTTAAGATGATCAGTACTGATGTGTAGTCTGAGGGCCAGTTTCTATGTTGTATGACTACATGAATATTTAAATACATTGTCAACAGTTTTTACATGTTTAGGAAGCAAAACTTCTTATTTGAATGATTATTCAATAATTACATGACCGGAAATATTCTAAGGCATTCAAAGTTATTTGGCACACACACAAAATGCTGAAGGAACTCAAAACGTCAGATGGCATCAATGGAGGGAAATGAAGAATCAACATTTTAGGTTGAGGTTCTTCATCAGGTCTGGGAGGATTGCTCAAGGTTTTGAGCATCTGCGCAATCTCTTGTGTCAAAATTATTTGACATCAGGATGTCATGTTTCAGTATTTTTGTTGGCAGAACTTACCCTATCTTTCCCTTACGACAAAATCATATTATGAAAGGATCTGGCAAAGCAGTAAGTTTGTCACTGAGGTTACACCTGATTTCACCCAACAAGTTTGTCAGTTACATAAACATGTATGTGCAAATTATTATTGAAGATCAGCGGTGAATGTGACTGACTCACCACTTACTGCAAGCTCTTATGGATTATATTATTATATTACACAGAAACAACATGGAAATCAAAAGGCCTAAGTTTATAGATTAAGATGATGACCTCAGAGTGGACAGAATCTAAGGATGCTGGACAATGCAGAAAGATGAAATGGGTGATTGAAGAAGTCCTCAAAGGTCTGTATGGTATAGCTGCTTTAATAGTCATATCTGCAAAGCATGCAAAGTACCCATCTAAAATCAAGTTTTAAGGATGTATCAATATTTCTAATAATATAATTTTAATAACAGAAGTATAAGTTTTATAAGCAGACTTCTAAAAGAGTGGGTCATTAAATACAGATCATCAACCTTTATTGTGTTAATAATCCTCCTTGATAGAGGCAAATTTTTGAGACCAGAATTGGATTAGTAGAGTTTATCATGATCCCTCTTCATTGGTTTACTGATTCTGCAATTGTTTCCCAGAGCTATTAACTTCATATGTTATACAAACCACTTCACAATTCATTTTTTCCCTTACCCAAAAGACAGAGTTCCAACTAATTGTTTGATGCTACTTTGAGCGTAGGCTACTTTATGTTTTGGCTGTAAATTTGTAATCTGTTAGCAAACACAAATGACTCCTGATGAAACGATTGAGCAGATAACAAGTAATTCAGGAAGCAGCTAAGTGACACTGCCATCTTCATGGGTATAATGAATTAAAATCGATATATTACATTACATCTGAAAATTGATCTAGGTCTCATCCTTTTTAGGTTCCTACAATATCTATCTTCTGATTTATGAGGAAGATAGCACATTCAACATGAAATCATCACGTTGGCTGCTATTGTTGTTAATCCATTATTCTTTAGCAGGAGGAGTTCTAACATAGATGAAATTAGCACTGACATATTTAACCCTTGACCTGCCTAAGAATTACCTACATTTGGTCAATGAGATTAAGTCTTCCAAATAACTTAACACCTAGTATCGCTGTTGGTATTTCGAAATTATCAAAATGCAGGACTGAGCTTTAAATGAGATTTTTTTTTACAGAAAATCTATGTTCATGACTATCATATTCAAATATCTTTTAGCCAAGAAAAGAAATAATAGTGTTACATGGCATACCAGTTTAAATACAGTAAGTCAATTTGGCATGTATTTGTAGTCAGGTTAAATCAAGTCTCATGGCATAAAGTTTATTACCTTAGTTACTGAGCACAGGAATCAGCTCATCAACCCACGGAGTCTATGCCAGTGATTGAGCATCCATTTTATTAACACAAGTCCTAACTACCTAATTTTATTTTCCTCACTTTTTCATTAACTCTCCAGCCCCAACAGCTCTTCCTGATTCTAAATCAATTTACGGATAATTTACAATGATAAATTAATTTACCTGTTTGTTTCTGGGATGTGGTAGTAAATTAGAGCGCAGGGACGAAACCCACACAGAGTCACAAGGAGAGCATGCAAACTCTGCACAGACAGCACCAGGGATCATAACTGAACCCAGGCAGATGGAGATTTGAGGCAGAAGATTCACTGATTCACTGACTGCACCATTTTGCAGCCTCTATGAATTATGACTGATACATAAAGCAGTGTTTTTATATCCAAATATATTTATTGATTACTTATTTTCTAAAATATCTGGGTTATCTTTTTAAATTGTTTTTTTCTGACTTTTTCTCAGAATTGTCAACTGAAAAATACTTCATATATATAAAAATAATGCTGCAGGTGCCTAAAGATCTAGGGTAATCTTCAATGCAATCTTTAAAGGTTCATGATTGTTATAAAATCCTGTATAGCAGAGAAGATCATTGTGCACCAGACTAATCAAGATATTCTGAAAGATGAGCAGAAAGAAATAAAGAGGTAGCAAATTTTTTAAAAAAGCTGATGCAATTGAGAGTTGCTTAATCAGCTTTAATGCAGGAAAATATCATAACTTGGGAATGTGGGACAACAATCTTGTCTATTTTTTCCTATCCCCTCAATAATTATGCCTTCAGCTACAGTGGTTTAAGTCTTTCAAGCAGCTTCAATAAAATCTGCCACATAGAACACTTGCTGCACACAGCTTCAGGCCAACCAGATGACAATGTCAAACAATAAAGCGTGTTTGCTTCAACACGTTCTTCCCCTTGGAGGCAATGTACAGCATATGTCTTCTGACTGCTAATACAACGCTTCAAAATGTTACTTTGGTAACACACGTACAGGAGATAACTGTCAGCAGCAATGCAGAAGAGCCTCCTGATATAGTTGCTCCCAATGCCTAAGGCCAAATCCAGGTTGGATTACTTCCACTAATGGGTGACCCCAGACATAAATGCACAAATCAAATATTATTGGTGGTTAATATTTTGTTACCCCAAATGGCTGAATTTTGCTGAAATAGAAGATGGCTTGAATTTGCTTCAGAAATACAGTGAGGAAATAGAAGCTTCAGCCCACTGAGTACGTGGTCAATCAACCGTATGAGTTCTATATTAATCCTGCTTTTTAAGTTCTTACCACATTTGTATTAACCTTCTATTTGTATATGCATTAGGGGTAATTTTTAATCCAGCCTTCACATCTTAGGAATGTGGGAGGAACCGAAGCACCCGGAAGAAACTCACATGGACAACATGCAAACTCCACACCAAAAGCACTCAAGGTCTGGATTGAAACCAGGTCTCTTGCACTGTGAGGTAGCGAGATAAACAATTACATTGTCATGCCACCCAAGGGTAGGAGTATAAGATTACTGGAAGCTTTGCAAATGCTTAGAATTTCCGATTATTAATTATGTCATGATGGACTTTTCCCAACTTCAGTGATAAGGATGTTACTGAAGTTTTCTCAGCTCTGCTTCTAACTGGACACTGATTTACAAGCTGATGGAATCAGTTTCAAAGTTCTATTTATTTATTTATTGAGACATAGTGTGGAATAGGCCCATCTGGTGCTCTCCAATTTAATTTTATCCTAATTCTCCAATCCCCAGATTTAATCCTAACCTAACCACAGAACAATTTATATTGCCCAATTAAACTACCAACTTTGGACTGTCGGAAGAAGCCAGAGAACCCTGAGCAGACCTATGCAGTCCCAGGGAGAACATACAAACATACAGGCAGTGACGGGAATTGAACCTGGAGCAATGGTACTCTAAGGTATTGTGCTAATCACCATGCTACCATTCCACCCTATTGTAACCTCTCTTCCTGAAATCACAGAATGGCTCTTAGTGGAAAATAGATGGGAAAGGAGAATAACAACAGGAAGGGGAGAAGAGGCAGCACTAAGATTAAAAGCAACACACACACAGCGCTGGAGGAACTCAGCTGGCCAGGCCACGTCTATTGAAAAGAGTAAACAGTCAACGTTTCAGACCGAGACTCTTCTCAAGATTATCACTTATTCTGATCACAATAACATTACCTCTCTACTACAGTCTCTTTATTTTTGGATATGGAAATGCTTATATAAATGTAAAATAATCATCACTTACAATTGAAAAGAGAAGTTACATCAATGAGGGATTCTTCTTTCTGTGGAGCTAATTTACGTTACTGATTATGCAGGCCTGAGGCCACGTTTTTAACTTCCTTTTTTTTGTTTCAAACCTTCAAAGGCTCCAATATATTTTGAAATGTAAGACTCTAACAATGCTTTAGTCTTCCGCTTTCCATGAAATTGTACATACTGTATATAGCCTAAAGTAATGGGAAACATTAGAAACTATTCACAGAAATGATTAACGCTGCTGCAGAAATTAATTAATAGATGCCAGATTGACATTGTTGTAGTACAGGCCTCTTGTGGGCTGGAAGCAGCCTCTCTCCTGTGTAATTGCTCACCACATTCTCAAAAGAATGAAAATTAATTAGCTTACTTTGGGAGCTTGTCCTCAATTAGCGCCTACAGGAAATTATTGGGGAAAATTTTAAAGAACAAATGCAATTAACCCACACAGGTTTCATCAATTTCAAGATGCACTGAAAAACAGATATTCTGCAGTTAATCAGCGAAAATCACATTACTTGAAAACGTAAAGAAACACTGAAGATGCCAGAAATCTGGAAGAAGAAGAAAATGTCAGAAACTCAGCATGGTCGGTCATCATCTATAGAAAGAGAAACAGGGTTAACGTTTCAGGCCAGAAATGGCTCCTAGTTAACTCAGTTTCTCTTTCCACTGAGCTCCTAGATGCTTCCAGCGGTTTTTGTTTTCATTTCAAATCATGTTACTTAGTTCCAAAGCAGAACTCCATTTTATGTTACTCTTCTGGCAGGTGATGTCATATTGTGATGGGTAAAGCCTTGCCAGGATCATCTAGTGGCATTATCTTTGCCTTTCTCTCTGGCAGAGATCCAGGAATTTGGCAAGTACTCCATGAGAAAGCTTGATGAACCACAGTATTTTGTAACTGGCACAGACAGCCATCATCAGGCACAGAATGCAAAGGAAGGAAATATTCAGAATGGCGGATCAGACACCAACCAAGGAGACTACTTTGTTCTAAATTGTATTGAGCTTCTGGAGTTCCACTTATCCAGTCAACTGGATGACATTCCATTACATCATTCACTTGTGCTTAGTCTACTGGGTGCCACAGTGGTGTAGCAGTTAGTGTGACACTTTCAGCTTGGGGTGTTGGAGTTGAGAGTTCAATCCCAGCGTCCTCTGTAAGGCATCTGTATACATCCTCCCTTTGGAATGCATGGATTTTCTCCGGGCACTCCGGTTTCCTCCCACAGTCCAAAGACACTCTGGGTAGGTTAATTGGTCATTGTAAATTGTCCGACGATTAGGTTGGGATTAAATCGGGATTGTCAGAGGTAGATGGGCAGTGTGGCTTGAGGGGCCAGAAGGGCCTATTCCTCACTGTATCTCTAAATAAAAAATAAATAAAGTACAGAGGAAACAGTCTGAGGAATTCTGAATATCTAGCCTCTGTCCTTCTCATGCCTTTGACTGGAGCAGCCAGATACCAGCTGTTGGTTGCTGCAAACATTGAACACATGTAGAACAGCAGAGCACAAGAACCAGCTGTTTGGGTCTTCATGACTGTACTGATCAAGATACACTAAACCCACTTGTTTACACATAATCCATATCCCTCTATTCCCTATTTGTTCATGTCTCTGCCCGTGTTCAAACGTCCCCTAAATTTGGCTGTCATGTTTGCTTGATCACCTTCCCTGGCAATATATTCAAGCTGCATATCACTTTCTGTGGAAAAAAAAACTTGCTTCGACAATTTCCTTCAATCCTCCCCTCTCCCTCACCTTAAATTGATGCCCTCAACAATTCGCCAACTCATCCCTGGGAAACGACTGATTATCTATCCCATCTTTGACCTCATAATTTTATATACTTCTGACGGTCACCCTCTCAAATTTTAGTGCTCTAAGGAAGGTAACCCAAGTAACGAATCAATGCAGATAACATCCTACTGAACCTCCTCTGCACTCTCTCCAAAGTCTCCATATCCTTCCTATAGTGCAGTGACTAGAAACATATGTAATGCTTCACATGTGGCCTAACCAAAGTCTTGTACAACTACAACTCGGTTGCCCAACTTCTATATCTGACAAACTAAGGTAAACATGTTAATCACCTCCACCTGATCCACTCGTGCTGCCATTTTAGGGAGCTAGGGACTTGAGCCACATTATGTCCCTATACTTGAACACATTTAAGAGACCTGCCATTTACTGTATACTCTTCTCTTGCATTTGATCTCTCAAAATGCATCACCTCACACTTGTCCAGATTAAACTCCATCTGCCATTTCTCTGTTCAAATTTCTAAAAGATCTATACACTGTTTTATCCCCTGGCAATCTGCCTAGCTCTCTACAACTCCATCAAATTTCATATCATTTATCAGGAACCCTCTTAATGCTGTCCTTGTCTTTCCACGTAAAATACAGAATACCTCATTCTCTGAGGGACAGCAATTCCATTCATACTCACCAGGCTCTGAGCCTGCCCTTGACAATATAAAGACAAAATTTATTTCTTCCCTTCCTCATCATCCTTCCCTTCCTCCTACCTACCATCCTCTCTTCTCCAGGTACTGCCCATATCTGATCCCACACAATTGCAAGGACATGGAGAGCGCCCAGTCACGAAGAATATGATTACCTGCTCTCGTTCTTTTGCTACAAAGTGCCACTCAAGAGGCTAAAGCAGTGAAAACATTGCAAAAGGTCATAATTATCTATATTCTTAAAAAAAACAATAGTGGTTGGAAAGCGAACAGAGGTCCACCAACAGGCCAACAATCACAACTCTTGTAGATTTTTCATTGCTGCGTTTCACAGCAACAGATTACTGGGAGGGTAGAGGAGATGATTAAAGTATGTGCTCAAAGTTTCGTTGAACAAAATCCAACATCCCCACTGACAAAACTGTCTTTGCTGGGTCTACACAAGACAGCAGTGATAACAGTTGAAAGTGTTTTCTCAACTTTCCCCCTCTAACTATCAACCCACTTCTATCTGTGTCAGTCAGTAGGTGGCACATTGGCCGTATCAGCCACCTTTGAAACCACAGAACTGGAGTGAAACAGATCATCTACTGACTATACTTAAGAGTTCAAAGTTCAAAAGTTCAAGTATAATATGCAGTAGACAACCCCGAAGTTCATCTTCCCTAGAGACAGTCATGAAACAAGAAGCACCCAAAGCATAACATCAAACATCAAACCCTTCTTCCCAAACAAAACATCACGCAGAGCTCAACAACAAAAAATGAGCGAAAAAACAGAATATAAACTATACAAAATCAAAAGGTGTATTTCAGTACAGTTCTACCTTCTACAGTAGAACGGGAAAGGATACTGTTTGGGGTATCAATGTCCAGTTAACATTGTCGCCTTGTGCACCAAGGTAGTACAAGCAGTTAGGAAAACATTTTATAGCACCAGTGCCCCAGGTTCTATTCCCACCCATCTGTAAGGAGTTGGTACGTTCTCCCCTTGATTGTGTGGGTTTTCTCCACATGCTCCAGTTTCCTCCCACATTCCAAAGATTAATAGGTTAGCGGGTTAATGGGTCACATGGGTGTAATTGGACAGCGTAAACTCACTGGGTCAGAAGAGGCTGTTAAAATGCCATATTACCTCAGTACAAAACCCGAGCGATTGCCTGAGAATCCCTCCCATGCCACATAAGTCACAGCTTGAACGACCCTTGTTAATATTTTGTTTCTTCACTTAGTGTTTGTCCTCATTTTAATTCCTTTCTTCAAAGAGCAAGACTGAACTGCTGGAATGAGATTAGTTCATTTATCAGTGAGCTTATTTTGTAATTGTGTGAGTGGATCATGGTTAAACTCCACACTGCATCGGTCTGCTTGCCTTTTCTCCACAATCCTTAGCTCTCTCTTGAAAGCAATAGATTATTGTTAGGTAAGGAAATCAAGGGATATGGACTGAGAGAGCTAAAGGAAGGGTTACTTTGTTAGGTTGAATCGTGACGGTGACAAACTGTTATTTATTTGAACAGTGGCACACTTTTAAGACATAAATGTCTTTTTCTTGTTTTCATGTCTCTTTTTATCCTGTTCAGTATTTGTTATCCTTCAGGAAAGAGAATTCCCATTTTTTTTACAGATGAAGTTGCTGCATGTGTGTTCATTTATGTTAATTGGTTACCTGAACGGTGTTAAGAAACTGCTGAGAGCATAAGGCATGGATGCAACCCCAGGAACAAGTTGTAGACACAAATGCAGAAAGGTTCCTGAAGGAAGCTAGTGGCTTACAAGTTAATTGTCACTGTCACCTTGACTGCAACTAGTAAAGAACAGGCTATTGTAGATGGAGTACTAAAGTCTACAATTTACAGCAGGAGTCGATGAGAACTTATCTCCTAAGCCTTATTCTCCTCAGGCACTGCATTTCAATAAGACAGATAATTTGTTCTCAGCCAGAATAGTGCTGCTTCTTCTACCATCCTTTAGAAGCTGCTGTCAGTGTTATTAATGCTCCTCCAACAAACAATACTGCAATCAGAGTGTAGGGTGTTCTTGACAGCAGACATTATTTACGGCTGGGTCAAATAGACCTTAATATTTTCAGGTTAGGGTGGAAAATGTTAACTGGGTTTATCGCAAGTCATTGATACCCAAATAGAATCCTTTCCTGTACTGCTGTAGAATGCAAAATGTAGCAGTGACCTCTGATTATACATAGCACACTACAAGTAAGACAGAAACACACACAAAATGCTGGAGGAATTCAACAGGCCAGGCAGCATCTATGGAAAATAGTACAGTCCACGTTTCGGGCTGAGATTCTCCATTCTATTTAAAAATGCAAACATAAGGAAATCTGCAGATGCTGGAAATTCAAGCAACAGACATCAAAGTTGCTGGTGAACGCAGCAGGCCAGGCAACATCTCTAGGAAGAGGTACTGGCAACGTTTCGGGCCGAGACCCTTCGTCAGGACTAACTGAAGGAAGAGCTAGTAAGAGGTTTGAAAGTGGGAGGGGGAGGGGGAGATCCAAAATGATAGGAGAAGACAGGAGGGGAAGGGATGGAGCCAAGAGCTGGACAGGTGATTGGCAAAGGGGATATGAGAGGATCATGGGACAAGAGGTCCGGGAAGAAAGACAAGGTGGGGGGGAATCCAGAGGATGGGCAAGGGGTATAGTGAGAGGGACTGAGGGAGAAAAAGGAGAGAGAGAAAAAGGTTGTGTGTATATATAAATAAATAATGGATGGGGTACGGGGGGGGGGGGAGGTGGGGCATTAGCGGAAGTTTGAGTAGTCAATGTTCATGCCATCAGGTTGGAGGCTACCCAGACAGAATGTAAGGTGTTGTTCCTCCAACCTGAGTGTGGCTTCATCTTTACAGTAGAGGAGGCCGTGGATAGACATATCAGAATGGGAATGGGAACGTGGAATTAAAATGTGTGGCCACTGGGAGATCCTGCTTTCTCTGGCGGACAGAGCGTAGGTATTCAGCAAAACAATCTCCCAGTCTGCGTCGGGCCTTGCCAATATATAGAAGGCCACATCGGGAGCACCGGACGCAGTATATCACCCCAGCCGACTCACAGGTGAAGTGTCTCCTCACCTGGAAGGAATGTCTGGGGCCCTGAGTGGTGGTAAGGGAGGAAGTGTAAGGGCATGTGTAGCACTTGTTCCGCTTACAAGGATAAGTGCCAGGAGGGAGATCAGTGGGGAGGGATGGGGGGGGACGAATGGACAAGGGAGTCGCGTAGGGTGCAATCCCTGCAGAAAGCAGAGAAAGAGGGGGAGGGAAATATTGCTTAGTGGTGGGATCCTGTTGGAGGTGGCGGAAGTGACGAAGAATAATATGTTGGACCCAGAAGCTGGTGGGGTGGTAGGTGAGGACAAGGGGAACCCTATTCCTAGTAGGGTGGCGGGTGGATGGAGTGAGAGCAGATGTGCGTGAAATGGGGGAGATGCATTTGAGAGCAGAGTTGATGGTGGAGGAAGCGAAGCCCCTTTCTTTAAAAAAGGAGGACATCTCCCTCGTCCTGGAATGTAAAGCCTCATCCTGAGAGCAGATGCGGTGGAGACAGAGGAATTGCGAGAAGGGGATGGCATTCTGGACTACTGACTCTCACAGCTATCTGGACCATTCCTCTTCTCACCCTGTCTCTTGCAAAAATGCCATTTTAATGGTTCTATAATAATACTATTAATGGTTCTTATACTTGGGAAGAATGGACATGATTGTTTTAGTGAGACTGGCATACAGTCAAATGACAAAGATAATCTAATTATTAGTTTAATGAATAGTTACCCACTTAAAATTAAAAGAAAATTCTGTTATGCTGAAGATAACCTTGAAACTTCAACTCCATTTCACTTCCACAGAAATTTTTCCAACATTTTTTGCTTTTATTTCAGTTAGCCAATTTCATTAAATTTTAGTATCAATTCAGCACTTTGTTTTAATAAAGCACTCAGTTACTTTTTAACTTGCATCCTAAATCTGCATGGTCTTTTCATTCGCTACCTTTATCTCCAAACCTGATGTTCCTTTTTATAAATCCTCTCTCTTTAATGTACTGTGCATTCATTCCCAGGAGGTGATCAGATGCAGAAACTGTAGCATACTTGTTGAACTTCCAAAAGTACTGAGGACAAAAGTAATGCTCCACCTATGATGGGCAAGATAACATGAAGACTTTGGCTGAATGATAGCTTTATGATAAGTTGTCTTTCTTTGGGGATCAGGATGTTTTTGATGTCAGCCGCACACTTCAATTAAGCATTGTTAGTGTAGTACTGAAGCGTAAATGATCCTGGAATTGAATGACAAAAGTACAAAATGGAAGTTTATCTGTAATACCTTACATTGTATTTAACACAGGACGTTAGAAAAGAATGTTTTCTAATGTCTTTTATGTTTTTTTTTAAATTTTGCTAAGGATGGCTAGTTTGCCCTTTATCTGTCGTATTCCAAGTATATTCATATTGAAGTAGATTTAATATTGATGAATCTAATAGTGGTGCATAAGCATAGTATTCAAGATGAAACCAGAAAATTCAATTAAGTAAGTTTATTTTTACAGCATTGTATAGATGACAAAGATACAAGTATCAAGCTCAATGAACTTAGTATTCTTTATCTAATATTAATCAAACTCTCACACATACGCTTTCCACAATTTGACTTCCAAATTTAAACCTAATTAGCTCTGTGTCATATTTATCATAGGCATAGTTATGAAGTGTAAGATAATTTAAAATAACAAAATAAATCCATGGGACTGCTAACTTGGAGAGGCATCTTCACACTGCTTGTCAATTGTTCAGATTTGAAAGGAGGGTTTGGATTCAATTCTGCCCACGCTTACTGTGACATTAGTTCCTTGCATGCTGAACTGCCACCTCACACAAAAAAAATGAAGAAAGCTAAAGATGGAAATGATAACACATTAGCCTTGTGATCTTTTAAGAGTAAAGTATTATGCATTTAATCTTTACGATACTTAACTGCCAATGCTAAATGTAGGCAGAGGGTGAAATACGTTGCATTCTCGGAAAGTACATCGTAAACCCATGCACAGAGAAATCTTGTAAAACCCCGCTTCTCCTATATAACAAAAAAACAACCACACCCCTGCCACCGCCTACTCAAGTATCACAAAAACTGCAAAGTGTACAAGCCCAGTGAAAAGACTAATTAACACCGAACTTATCTTCAAAGAGTTGCCTGCTCCTTTCAGGCAAAGGAAATGAAAAACCAAATTCTCCATTAATGCTGTGAAAGGGTACATTTTGTATTAAGGATTTGTTTTGTCAAAATGAACACAGTGAGATAAACAGATAATTTTTAAAACATTCATGCTGTGCTAAGACAGTTTGTTATTTTAAATAGTTGTGAAACATTTTCTCTTGAACTTTCAAAACAGCATGCGTGTAGCTTAACTGGATGGCACTTCCTGTTCAAGCACCTCCCGGTGTTTTTATAATAACCATTATCACCATATAGAATCTAAACTGAATATTTTGCACAGCTTTGTATAAAAAGTGTTATAGTAGAGAATTCATTTTTTACACAAAGTTTAAAATACAGCTGCACCTCATATTTGAAAAATTGATGAATGATATTGCAAATGCTTAAGGCAATCTTATGATAGCACTTCTAAGCTACTTCATTAAGTAAGGGTCCTCACCCACAGTGTCACTCTCAATAGAGTTGATTGAACAAATTTCTCAGCTACATTACCTCGGGGACCTCATCTATAAATACAAAGCCGGTTTCTACTGTAGTCTGCTAACACGAACTCTACATTGCTATGATCCCTCAACCTTTCCATCAGCTTTAATTTGTCATACTGTTTGCTCAACACAGAATAAGCAGTAATTTCCACCAACTAAATACTAAGACTGAATCTATTGTCTTTGACTTACCATCTTCAGAAACATTATTTTTTTTTCCAGCCATCAGCTCCATTTCTTTTCCCAGAAATGATCAAAGACTGAACCACACAATCAGCAGATGGTGCTGTCAAAGTGGCCAAGGAGAGCATTGGCTAGAAACCTCAACATTCCTGAGATCACTTGATTTCATCTCTAGATTGCTGCTGGTCTCTAAGATTGTGTGCAGCTGAAGAGCTCACAAAGAAGGTCCACCAGAGGTTTTACTTCATCATAAGTTCAGGAGATTTGGCATGTCATTACTCTTGCAAACCTCTACAGATATACAGAGGAGAGCATTCTGATATGGGCCCCCCAATGCACAGGACTGCAAGAAGCTGCAGAAGATTGTAGACTCAGCAGCCCCACCAGAGGCACAGCCCTCAACACCATCAAAGATACCTTCAAAATACAGTGCCTCGCTAAGGACCTTCACCATCTGGGACATGTCCTTTTCTTGTTATTACCATAAGGGAAGAGATACAAGAGTCTGAAGACCCACATTCAATGATTTAGGTACAGTTTCTTCCCCACTGTCATCAGATAGTGATAATAAACTTAATTATGATTCTAATTTGTACTTAAACTACATCTAAACATTGACCTTCAACTTGCATAAACTCAATCAAAACATGATTTTGGAGGGGAAGGAGGAGCAGCCAGATGTCCTGGTACATATTGGTACCAATGACACAGGAAGGAAAAGCAAGGAGGTCCTCAAGAGAGAATTTAGAGAGCTGGGCAGAAAGCTGAGAAGCAGGACCTCCATGGTAGTAATTTCTGGATTGCTGCCTGTGCCACACACCAATGAGGGTAGAAACAGAATGATTTGGCAAATAAATACATTGGTGAGAAGCTGAGGCAGGAGGCAGGGCTTCAGGTTGTTGGATCATTGGGATCTCTTCTGGGGGAAGTATGACCTGTACAAAAGGGTCAGATTGCATGGAACCCGAGGGGGACTAATGTTCTCACAGCCAGGTTTGTTAGAGCTGTTGGGGAGAGTTTAAACTAATTTGGCAGGGGGATGGGAACTACAGTGAAGAGACCCAGGACAGGAGAGATGGTAAAAATGCAAAGATAGTGTGCAGTCAGACTGTCAGGAAGGGTAGGCAGATGATAGGACAACACTGCAGCCAGCAGGGTGAGTATCAGTGCATTAGGGATGCAGAATCAAAAAGGGTAGCAAATACAGTACTCAAAGTGTTAAATGTCAATGCATAGAGTAAAAGAAATAAGTTGGATGATCTTGTTGCACTTTTACAGATTGTTGGGTATGATGTTGTGGCCATCACTGAATCGTGGCTGAAGGATGGTTGTAGATAGGAGCTGAATGTCCAAGGTTACACATTGTATCAGAGGGATAGGAAGGTAGGCAGGGGGGGTAAAGAATGGCATCAAATCATTAAAAAGATGCAACATAGGATCAAGAGATGCTGAATCCTTGTGGATTAAGTTAAGAACTTGCAAGGGTAAAAGGACCCTGATGACAGTTATATACCAGCCTCCAAACAGTAGCTGGGACGACAGATTGCAACAGGAAATAGAAAAGATGAGTCAAAGGGCAATGTTACGATAGTCATGGGAAATTTTAACATTCAATTAAATTGGGAAAATCAGGTTGGTAATGAATCTCAAGAGAGTGAGTTTGTTGAATGCCTAAGAGATGGCTTTTTAGAGCAGTTTGTCATTGAGCCTGCTAGGGGATCAGCTATACTGGATTGGGTGTTATGAAATGAACCAAAGGCAATTAAGGAGCTTACGGTAAAGGAACCCTTAGGAACCAATGATCAGAATATGATTGTGTTCAACTTGAAATTGGATAGGGAGAAAATAAAGTCTAACAAAGCATTATGTCAGTGGAGTAAAGGAAATTACAGTGATATGAGAGAGGAGTTGGTCAAAGCAAATTGGAAGGAGATGCAGGCAATGATGACAACAGAGCAGCAATGGCATGAGTTTCTGGGAAAAATGAGGAAGGTGCAGGACATACATATTCCAAAAATGAAGAAATACTCAAATGGTAAAATAGTACAACCGTGGCTGACAAGGGAAGTCAAAGCTATTGTAAAAACAAGAAAGGGCATACACGAAACACAAAATTAGTGGGAAGATAAAGGATTGAAAAACTTTTAAAAACCTACAGAAAACAACCAAATGTATCATTAGGAAGAAAAAGATGAAATATGAAAAGCAAGCTAGCAAAAATATCAAAGTTGATAATAAAAATCTTTCGAAGTTTGTATAAAAGAGAGATGACAATGGATATAGGTCCGCTAGAAAATGAGGCCGAAGGAATAATAATGGAGTCAAGGAGATGGCAGATGAACGAAATGGATATTTTGCATCAGTCTTCACTGTGGAAGACACTAGCAGTGTGCCAGATGTAGAAGGGTGCAAGGGAAGAGAAGTGAGTGCAGTTACTGTTACAAGGAAGAAGGTGCTCAAAAAACTGAAAGACCTAAAGATACAAAGGCCACCTGGACCAGATGAACTGCACCCTAAGATTCTGAAAGGGGTAGTAGTAGAAATTGTGGAGGCACTGGTAATGATCTTTCAAGAATTATTGGAAGCTGGCATGGTTCCAGAGGACTGAAAAATTATAAATGTCATTCCACTCTTTAAGAAAGGAGGAAGGTAGCAAAAAGGTAATTATGGACCTGTTAGCCTGACCTCTTTGAGTTGGAGTTAATTATTAGGATGAGGTTATGAAGTACTTGGTGACAGAGGGCAAGATAGGACAAAGTCAGCATGGTTTCCTTAAGGGAAAATCTTGCTTGTCAAACCTTTTAGAATTCTTTGAGGAGATTACAAGTAGGATAGATAAAGGGTATGTTATATATTTGGATTTTCAAAAGGCCTTTGACATGGTGCCATATATGAGGCTACTTACCAAGTTTAAGAGGCCGTGATATTACAGGAATGTTACTAGGATGGTTAGAGCATTGGCTGATTAGGAGGAAACAGTGAGTGAACGGTGCTGCTATTATACTGCTGGAAGATGTTACAAGGATGAGCATGGCAGATGTCCGGGAAGGATTTGAAAGCAAGGATGAAGATTTTAATGCACCTGATATCATACTAGAAGCCTATTAGGACAATAAGTACAGGAATGCTGATGAGTGGGACTAGGTTTTTAGGAAGGACAAAAAAAATCATGTTTTAAGACCATAAGATATAGGACCAGAATTATACCACCTGCTTTACCATTCAACCCGTCCACTATAAGTGTTCCCCTTCACAAATGTTTGTCACCTGCCCTGTCTCATTCCCTATTGCACACTCTCTCATTGGGACTCCTATGTACTGATTAAGGAAACTTTCCTGACCACATTTGACAAACTCTATCCAATTTAGTTCTTTCACAGTGGGGGAGACCCAGTCAGTACTGTGGATAGTGTGGAGGGCTGTCAGAACGGGACATCGATAGGATGCAAAACTGGGCTGAGAAGTGGCAGATGGAGTTCAACCCGGATAAGTTTGAGATGATTCATTTTGGTAGGTCAAATATGATGGCAGAATATAGTATTAATGGTAAGACTCTTGGTAGTGTGGAGGATCAGCAGGATCTTGGGGTCTGAGTCCATAGGACACTCAAAGCTGCTGCGCAGGTTGGCTCTGTGGTTAAGAAGGCATACAGTGCATTGGCCTTCATCAACCATGGGATTGAGTTTAAGAGCTGAGAGGTAATGTTACAGCTTTATAGGACCCTGGTCAGACCCCACTTGGAGAACTGTTCTCAGTTCTGATCACCTCATTACAGGAAGGATGTGGAAACTATAGAAAGGGTGCAGAGGAGATTTACAAGGACATTGCCTGGATTGGAGAGCATGCCCTATGAAAATAGATTGAGTGAACTCGGCCTTTTCTCCTTGGAGTGACGGAGGATGAGAGATGACCTGATAGAGGTGTATAAGATGACGAGAGGCATTGATCGTGTGGATAGTCAGAGGCTTTTTCCCAGGGCTGAAATGGCTAACACGACAGGCCAAAGTTTTAAGATACTTGGAAGAAGGGGGTACAGAGGAGATGTCAGGGGCTAGTTTTTTACGCAGAGGGTGGTGAAAGCATGGAATGGGCTGCCAGCAACGGTGGTGGAGGTGGGTACGATAGGGTCTTTTAAGACACTCCTGGATAGGAACATGGAGCTTAGAAAAATAGAGGGCTATGGGTAACCCTCGGTAATTTCTAAAGTAATTATGAGTTTGGCACAGAATTGTAGGCCAAAGAGCCTGTATTGTGCTGTAGGTTTTCTATGTTTCTATGTTTTTATGCAGTATGTGGAAAGTTAAAATCACCTACTATAACAATGTTATGATTCTTACAACAGTCTGCTGTCTCCTTACAAATCGTTCCTCTAAATCCTTAGAACTGTTGGATAGTTGGTAATATAGCCCATTAACTTGGTCATACCTTTCTTAATTTTTCACTTCTACCCAAAAAGCCTCAGAGGACGTGTTCTCCAGTTTGTCCTAGCAGAGCATTACCATGACATTATCCCAGACTAGTAAAACCACCCGTCCTCCTTTACTCATACCCACTCTGTCACGTCTAAAACAATGAAACTCCAGAATATTGAGCTGCCAGTCCTGCATCTCCTGCAGCCAAGTCTCACTAATGGCTACAATGTCATAATCCCAGGTGTTGATCCATGCCCTGAGCTCATCTGCCTTTCGTACAATACTTCTTGCATGGAAATATACGCAGCTCAGGACACTAGTCGCCCCATGCTCAACCCTTTGATACCTGCCTTTGTCTGAGGTCTTACCAACATCTGCTTCCACAACCTCTCCACTAACTGTTCTGGCAGTCTGGTTCATATCTCCTTGCAACTCTAGTTTAAACCCTACTGTGCAGCATTAGCTAACCTTCCCATTAGGATATTAGACCCCCTCCAGTTCAAGTACAAACTGCCCCTTCTGTATGGTCCTACCCTTCCTGGAAGAGAGCTGAAAGATCCAAAAATCTATGCCCTCCCTCCTTAGTCACATTTTATAGTGTATAATCTTCCTATTTCTGTACTCACTTGTGTATGTAGCAATCCTGAGATCACAACCCTGGAGATCTTTCCCTTTAACTCCCTGACTTCCCTTTGCAGAACCTCATTACTCGTCCTACCCATGTCATCGGTACCTACAATCTCTGGCTGTTCAACATCCCACTTGAAAATGCTGAGGACTCAAATCCAAGATATCCCAGAACTTGGCACCCGGGAGGCAACATACCATCCAGGAATCTCGTTCTCGCCCACAGCACTTCCTTTCTGTTCCCCTAATTAACAAACCCCCATCAACGCAGCTCACCTCTTCTCCCCACCTTCCCTTCTGAGTCAGAGAGCCAGACTCAGTGCCAGAGATCTGACCACTGCGACTTTCCTCTGCTAGGTTGTCCCACCCAACAGTATCCAAAGTGATATACCTGTCGCCACAGGGGTACTCCGCACTGACTCCTCTACCCCACTTCCCTTTCCTGACTGTCACTCATTTTCCTGTGTCCTGCACCTTGGGTGTAACTACTTCTGCGTATGTCCTATTAATCAAGCTCTCAGCATCCCCAATGATCTTGGAGTTCATCTAGTTCCAGCTTCAACTCGCTAATGCGGTTTGTTATGTAAGGGGTTTCTTCTTTTATGTTACTGCAAAGGCTAACAAAATGGCTTCTTTGTTATGTTATAAGAAAAATGGCTTTTCTGTAATAATAACTGCGATGTAAGGAGTTCTCTCTCTCCCTGTTTGTTTGGGTTATATTATTGATAAGAGAGAAAATGGACCAATGAGTGTCCATGCTATTCTTTTTGGGGATGATATTCTGTCTCATATGGCTGGGAACTGTGTGGTTTGGCGGGTTTTTCAGGAGGAGACCCGAAGAGGAAGGACGTGCTGGACGTGCTCTGGTCGACCACCATGGTTGGTCCCGAGCGGCGAGTCGAGGGGGTCGGAGGGGATTGAATGGTGAAAAGAGGACCCCGTTAATTGAGCTCCAACGATTGCGCACGAAGTGGTTGAACTCTGACAAGCTTGGCGCCTTTTACTTTCCCTTTATATTGTATCTCTATTAATCACATAGTTCCAGTAGTTGGATACACATCTTGTAGATCGAATTGTCAGGGACACTGGAGGAGGAGCATTGCATGATCTTGCCTGGCCTCTCTACTATCCTAACTAGGCAAATGTAAAGAAGGAGGAATAAAAAACCTCCACCTACAGCTATTTTTTGCCTTCTCTGACTGCAGCTTCTCCTCATCAAAGCCTCGAAGAACTACCTGCTATCTAAATGTAGGTTGCTGTTAATTGTTTTTACATCTGATGAAACAATTATTCTACACTTCCAGGAATTAGATGAGACATGTTGACTAGGAATCCAGATGTTGAAAAGGTTTTAGATACAAGTTGTCAAAATTTATCTCTTGGATTCTTATCCAAACAAACTGTTTAGCTTGTTGCCGGGAGCAAACCTCTGGTAAAAGGCCAAAGCTGCCTTTTTGTCAGGAGTATGAGGGAGCTTTGAGAAACTTCGATAGAACTTTGACAAACTTCTTTAGATGTGTAGTGGAAAGTGTATTGACTGGCTGATTTATGGTATGCGATGGGAACACCAATGCCTTTGAATGTAAAATACTACAAAAGGTAATGGATTCGGCCCAGTACATCATGGGTAAGGCCTTCCCAACCATTGAGCACATCTACATGAGACATTGCCATAGAAAAGAACCATCCATCATCTAAGATCCTCACCACCCATGCCGTGCTCTTTTCTCGCTGCTGCCATCAGGTAGAAGGTACAAGAGTCTCAGGACTCACACCGTCAGGTTCAAGGACAGATACTACCCCTCAACTGTCAGGGTCATGAACAAGAGAGGATAATTATACTCATCTATTGAGATGTTATCACAGCCAGGGCTCTCACTTTCAGGCTCCTGATCTTCTCATTTCATGTTCTCGTTATTTATTGCTATTTATTTATATTTGCTTTGCACAGTTTGTTGTCTTCTATTCTGTACCTGACCTTTCATCGATCCTGTTATGGTTACTATTCTGTAGATTTGCTGAGTATGTCTGCAGGAAAAAGAATATCAGGGTTATATGTGGGGATGTGGCGACCCACTTTCTGGCACCCACGAACCGGCTCACAACAGCGCGCATAGGCAGAGGGCTGGCACCAGAAAGGGCGCCAGGCCATCTTTACCAGCAGGGGGAAAGTCCCACGCGCGGAAAGGGTCTGGGAATATGCATTCCCCACAGCAGTCCCGCCCCAGGGAGGGCAGGAACGGGAAGGCTTTAAAGCAGGCCGCGAAGTTTAAATAAATCTCTTTCATCGCAACTCTAACTCACCGACTCCGTGTGGTTATTCTAGCGCTGTGTGTAGCACACCCGCTACAGTGACATATATGTACTCTGATAATAAAATTGACTTTGAATTTTGAATTTTTGAACTTTGAGTGAGGAGGCAGATTGCAGAGGTGGAAATGCTATGGTTTAGAGGTGAGATTAGAAGAAGGTGACTATAGTGGGGGCTGAATAGCAATCAGGTGTTGGAGGAGACTGGATTTGGAATTTGTGGAGATTGTTATCATGATAGGAAGAGTGGCATGCTTGGGTTGAGGGAAAAATAATGATTTGATTAACTAGATGATGATCAGAAAGGGGAATGTGAGATTGGGAGAGTGACATGTGGGATTCAGCACTTGGAAGTTCAGAACTAGTTGATTCTTGTTGACCAATGCAGGGTTTTCTGAAGTTTACAAGGAATATTTTGAAAACATGTAATGGGTCTGAGCCATTTTATTAATTTCTGTTTCCAGTGTTTAGTAAATGCTACTAAAATACTACATTTTTATTTCTGTTATTTTGCACTACTTATTTTAACTTAAGCTTTTAATATTTATTTTACGTAACTCAGTTTTTTATCATGTATTTCACTGTACTGTGACTGTAAAGTTAACAAGTTTCATAATATATGCTGGTGATATTAAGTCTGATTCTGATTCTAAAATAATTAAATACTGTTGCTACACATTTTAATATTCCTTCCCATTCCCACACCAACCTGTTTAACCTCGACTCCACTATTAGAGTGAGCCTAAATGTAAGCTAGAGGAACAGCAGCACATATTCCACCTGGATAGTCTACAACCCAAATACAAGAACAATGACTTCTCCAAATTCAGGTAACCTGCTCCTCCCCTTTCCCTTTTCTCTCTCTTGATCTACTCAGTTTCTCCAGTACCTATCGTATTTCCCTGTTTCTTTCACCTTTTTATCTGTCTCTCCCCACTCAATCTACCCATCAACCATACACTCCTTCGACTGGGTCCCCTATCCCTCCTAAGCAGCCCTTCCTTTCAGATTCAGGTTTATTGTCATCTGACTGCACCAAATAAAAACAACAGTCTTGCGGACCATGGTGCACCCACAATACATCACACACAGCATACAAAACAAAATACTACCACAAATAATTTATAATATAAAATGCATATGGAACTTATAATTCAAAATGCATATGAAGTGCACCGCACAGGAAAACAGTAAACAGCTCATTGCCCCAGTGATGAGACCTTGGTGGAGGCTGGGTATTCAATAGACTCACTGCCTGGGGGATTAAGCTGTTACCCTGTTTGGCAGTCCTAGTCCTGATGCTCCTGTACTTCCTTCTTGACAGCAGTGGGTCAAAGAGATTGTGGGATGAGTGATAGGAATCCTCAACAATGCTTTGAATCCTTCATATATGATGCTTCTGGCAAATGTCAAGATGGTGGAGAGAGACTCCAGTGATCTTCTCGGCAATTTATATGATCTTCTCCTATCAGATTCCATCATCTGTAGGTCTTTGTTGCCTCCACCTATCACCTCTCAGCCTCTGTTGTTATTTTCACTCTTTTTATCTTCAGCTGCATATCATCCAATCTGCGCCTTGTAAGTCATGAAAATGCCCGACGCAGGTCTCTCATGGTCTGAGTTGATGATGCCCCCTCCCCTGCCTATCATCCTTCTCGCCTAGATCCATCTATAACTTACAAGTTCTTGCTAGACTTCTCTTCACCTCTTCATGCTGGCTATCTTTCCTCTATCTTTTAGTCCAAATAAAATGTCTCATCCTAAGGTGTTAACTGCCCATTTCCCTCCATAGGTGCTGCCTGACCCACAAGTTCTTCCAACATTTAGTTGGTTGCTAATAAAGGACCCAACTCAACTTGCCAGACATTATTTCAAAATACACTTCCAGTAGTTTAACAATATATCCCCTTCAATGTCTATGTTTTGGGACTGAATACAGGCCATGAAAGCATTTAGAGGCAATCAGAATCCATTTTGGTTTTTTCCTGCACTTCACACCAAAATACTGGCTCAATTATGTTTTCCAGGACATATCAGATATATATGAATTTTCTGTTCTCTCAAGTATTTTATCCAAAAGAACTGCAGGTGATGAGGTGCTTGGTTTCAATTTAAAAAATGGAAACCAAGTCACTAATAAATTCTTGCTTTCATTTGTAAAAGTTCTGCACAGATTTGAAACTTATGTTCTGTACTGAGGATTTATAAATGTGTGGTCAATTATTTATCTGAATCCTGAAAATAGTTGCTCCCTCAAGAAGCTATTTTAAAGCTTAGTACAGTACATAGTGACAACAGTTTCCAATAGAAGTCTATTTATAGATCTAAATTAAAGTGGATTCTGAAGACTAACAATTTGCAGTGTCTTCGTGCTCTAATTCCATATCATTGTGGCTCAGAAAGCTTTCAGAATCAGAGAGAGTCATAAAGCACTATAGTACAAAAGTTGGTTTTGAACTGGCATATTCCTTCCCATTTCCACAACAACTGGTTTATCTTCGACTCCACCACCAGAGTGAGCCTAAATGTAAACTAGAGGAACAACAGCACATATTCCACCTGGATAGTCTACAACCCAAATACAGGGACGTGGACTTTCAGCCCATGTAATCCATGCCTAAATGTTAATCTGCCTAGACCCAATAACTTGCACATGGACCATAGCCCTCCATACCCTTTCCATCCAGGTAATTATCCAAAAATCTCTTAAATACATTTATCAGGTGCTGTTTGTCCAAATCCAGTCGTTAATTCTAACAAACTTAGGCACATGTACATTGTCAACTCCATTGCCATTTGCAACACCTGGAACTAAATATTTCATGGAACTAGGGAATAATTTAAAGGCAAAGGTTTTCCCTCCTTTCAACAGTCAACCATAGGTTTGGCGTACATCTGTATTCCACCTTGGATTTCTCTCCTGTACCAATCAAGGTTTTTCATTAATTTCGGTTCAAGTTTGAGGTTCTAATTTACAAAAGGAACCTATGAATTCTAACATCACTTTGGTGAGGCTGAGCAACAATTTGGCTGAAAATGAGAATTAAGTCTGGAGCAACTATAAATGTGAAGAAAAAATGTAAGAAGACTGCAATAGAAATAAAAGCAATTGGTATTTTGTATGTTGCACTATCTGTGTCGCTAGGCAGCTCATTGATACTGTAACAATCCCAGGCCATACTTGAAGCTCATAAACTTCCAGCATGGGGTAAATATCAGGTCGTGTATTGTGGAAAGGAAGCCAAAAGTCACTGTAGCTTGTCTTCAGAAATTTCTCAAGTGGTTAAAGTTATGAGCTTAATCTAAGTTAATCCTAGTAAGATAGTTTTGTATGGTAAGTTAGATACTCATAAGGTGATGCTCTTACCTCAATTTTGCATGCAGACCATTCACCAAAGACCCAACTATAGCATGGCTTTACAAGGCAGGGTCGATACTGGATTAGGTGGGAAGAGCAGGGTCTTCCTTCTCCATGAGTCTTTTGAAGCACATGCCTAGTACGCTTCATTTGGCCTAAAGAAAAGAATGGTTTTCATAACTAAACGATCTGTCACACCTGGGAAGAAACACATTGTAGAATATTTTCAAATCTTGCAATGATATTGGTAGACTTGAGTTATCTATGTCATTTTTTGGGCATATACCATCATAGCAGTGAGAGAAAACCAGAGCACCAGGAAGAAACCCACGCAGTCACGGAGAGAACATACAAACTCCCTACAGACAGTAGCGTAATTGAACCTGAGTCACTGACATGGTAATAGAATTTGACATCATGCTGCCTATTTTGCATTGACTGACAGCACTGACTAAAATTCATGCAACTTGCACAAGGAGTAAAATTTCCAAAACTTTTGGGAGACACCAAATTTTTAAATGTGGCAATCCGAGGAAAAATTAGTAACACATATCAAGAGGACAGAGCCAATTGGTGGAATGTACAAATACATGGCAGGAGGAATGAGATGAAGAGAAGCATTTTAGAAAGAAGAATGATGAAAGGCAAAGGTGCTGATTGGTTGAATCACAATATAACTACAGTTTTCAAAATCTTATTGGATAACTATTTAAAGGTAAAATAATTTCAAGGCTATGGGAAAGGGTATGAAGTAGAATGGAAAGAATACATTGCACAGAGCCAGTGCAGTTTCAATGGACAATATATTTTCTGTTTTGTTAAAATTGAATTCAATTATTCTGTGCTTGTAGGAATGACATAGCTTTCCAGATTAATCTTTAACACTATAAGTAATATCTTCAAAAAAACAAAATAGTGCATATTCTTAAAATCTGAAATGTAGGCAGAAACTGTTGGAAATACTCAGCAGGTCAAGCGGCATTTGAGAAGAAAACAGAGTTAATACTTAAACTGGCATTTTTTCTGATTTTCAGTACTTGCTTTGAATTATGCACATGCCTGTATAACTTGGTTTTATAAGATTCTGAATTTAAAGGCAGTAAAAAACATGGAACTTAAACAGTTGAACTATCAGTGGTCCAATTACTCTTTGAAATGCCCACACCCACAATGATCCATACGTTTGCACCATTAGGCTCTAGGCATCAGCAATACTGAGTCCCAGGGTTTACTTAATGAAACAAGTAACATAAGGCATCGATTGGGGGTTCCCTGGCTGCTCGTCAGCAGAGCTCAGAAGGCTGCCCATTGCATCTCTAGCAGATGCTTCAAGTAAATGTTAAAAATAAAGTAGACAGGCAAATAAGAGGATTGTCAAGAAAAAGAGGACAAACAGAGGATCATGACATAAAAGAAATGGGGAAGTTAATCATGGGACAGCACTGGTTAGCAATTGGGCAGGAATGGAGCCAGAAAGAAATGGAAGCTGGATACCCAAAACTAAATATAGTAGAAAACGTTGGAAACACTCAGTAGGACACACCCAACCCACTTACACAGAATTTACATTTCTGAAGGATCTTTGAACTGAAATGTTGACACTGTTTCTCTTTCTACAGATGTTAGCTGACCTGCAAACTGTTACCATCGGTTCTGTTTTATATATTCTGATACAGTGTGCTTGTTTCCAGCTCATCCATTGTCCCAACTTTAGAGGGATACAGATGCAGGGCATCATTCTGATGGCTTGGAGCTATCATATTAAGCAGTAATTAATGAAATTCCCTTCACAGAAGTAATAGATTTTGGGCATATCATACATTTGTTGCCAAATTAATTAATAAACCATATGGTTTAGCTACAACTTTGAGGTTAGAGTTCTCATTAGTTCCAGAAGCATGACAATTAACGGTAGAAGGAGCTAAAATGGAATTGAGAGTAGCAAAGTTAAATTTACAAGGCCACCATCTGTGGAAAGAATGTAACAGCTGATTAACAAAAAAAATATTGCTTTAGTTAGGCAGGAGATCATTATCAAGCTTACAAAGTACCCTGTATAGAAATGTTTTCTTTAACTCCTGCTTGTTACAGTGACAGGTTTGGTAGTCTTGTCAAACAGCGATACAGACTGTGATTTTGGGTCTTGAATAAATGAGCAATTAACAGCTATGTGTACAAATGTAGTTTCATCTGTTGCTTATTATTTTTATTTTTAAAATTCCAAGTTAGATCACATGCAAATGAGCTGCAGAAACCGAACATTTGGTTAAGAGAATAGCAGGAGAGTGGGCAAATAAATTGGTGCTGTTAGTAATTGTCAATTACGAACACAAATGTGGAACTTGCCAGCTGTCGATATTGATGAGAACTTACTTATTGTTTCACCCTTGAGTTTTAACAGATTCTTGGAGTTACACAGCATAGAAACAGGCCCCTTAGTCCAATGCATTTCTACTAATCCCATTTGTCTGGGTTTGGCCCATGTTTATCTACTTTACTCTCCAAGCACTTCACCAAATATCTTTTAAACATTCCAACTAACCACAAGTTGAGCCAAACTGAACTGCACGCATACTGAGACTATATTTCAATTTGGAATAAATGAGACTCTAGAATATGGACCTGAACCAATTGCTAATTAATAATATTCTGTTCTAGATACTTTAATTGATAGGATTTTTTTTGATGTTGATAAACAAAATCAGGAAATAGGTGAAATATCCATCTGATCTACTGGCTCATCAGCAGAAGGTTTTAATGGTGAAACTAATTATCAAGAAAATTGTAATGCGGATGCCAACGTGAGTGAAGGGAATTGTCAGATAAGAAGGTGTCAGTTCCCACAATGCCAAGAAAGAATATCTGCGAGGTACCCTTCAGTCAATTTGAAGGCAAATTCAGTCCTTGCTGTTGACTATGGCTAGCTGGGTTCTTGTCTCAGTGCCTCAGGTTTTCAGATGACAGTGGAATAAATTAATTCTCAGAGAGCTTTAGCTCTGAACCAGCACTGGAACTCCATCATTCCAAGTTGGATAACCAAGCTGGAAAATCAAATCAGTAAATGGGGGGGGGGGGTGAAGCAAGGACTTCAAGTTTGAAAAGATTAGCAAACACCTTGCCCCTCTCTTTCTTCCCACTTGCCCCTCCAACTTTTTCCCTCTTCTTTTCCTCTTTCTCCCTTCTCATGCAGAGCAATGGCAGCCTACACCACGGCCTCGGTCTGGTCAGCCATGGAAGATGGTCACCGCTTGGGGGTTACTATACTGTTGCTATGAGAATGCATTTGTCCTGCTGTGCAGGGTTACCCCTGGGCTTTCCAACAGTCCTTTTAGAAACATCACTGTGAGCTTGAGTGCTTCAGTCAGCACAGTATGGGATATCAATGCAAAGTAATTGGTAGAGGATTTAAGAAGATCTCAGAAAAAAATATATATTTTTACACTAACTTACTGGGAGTCTGGAATTTACTGTGTGAAAGACAGGAGGAGAAAAAAGCCTTTGTTGCTTTGAAAAGTAACACAAGCGAGTAATTACTCCTAATTTACAAAGCCATGGCCAATCTTGGAGTTACCTAAATAACTGAATAGTTTGCTAGCAGAAACATGATGGGCCAACAGACCACTCTCTGTGCCATCATGCTCTGAGCTATAGTGATTGTTACTGGGTGAGTAGCACACTGACGGAGCTGTAATGATTGTTACTGGGTGTGTGTCACACTGACTGAGCTGTAATGATTGTTACTGGGTGAGTGGCACACTGACTGAGCTGTAATGATTGTTACTGGGTGTGTGTCACACTGACGGAGCTGTAATGATTGTTACTGGGTGAGTGGCACACTGAGTGAGCTGTAATGATTGTTACTGGGTGAGTGGCACACTGACTGAGCTGTAATGATTGTTACTGGGTGAGTGGCACACTGAGTGAGCTGTAACGATTGTTACTGGGTGAGTGCCACACTGAGCTGTAATGATTGTTACTGGGTGTGTGGCACACTGACTGAGCTGTAATGATTGTTACTGGGTGTGTGGCACACTGACTGAGCTGTAATGATTGTTACTAGGTGAGTGGCACAATGAATGAGCTGTAATGATTGTTACTGGGTGAGTGGCACACTGAGTGAGCTGTAACGATTGTTACTGTGTGTGTGGCACACTGACTGAGCTGTAATGATTGTTACTAGGTGAGTGGCACACTGAGTGAGCTGTAACGATTGTTACTCGGGGAGTGGTGCATTGAGTACTTATTTTGGCTAGGATTGTAATGTTGTGAGATGGCATTAAAGAAGCAAACATTGACCTCAACGACTCATCAAGATTACTGAGTATTCTGCAACATTGTGACCATGTTCTTGTTCCTAGCATTGACTGCCAGCTACCTGACCCCAGTGACTTCATTTGGGCAATTTTCTGTTCTCTGCCATCACCACGTCCAGCATGACTTCCAAGACTCATTGAAAAATCTCACACTTACCTCCTCTTGCGTAGCATGTCAGAATAAGACTCATATTGATCTCTATCATTCACCTCTGCCAGAAAGTAATTTCCCTATAACTCTTCATGCTGGTTTGAAGTGGCACAGGCCATTTACATCATTCAAGCCACCCGAGGATGGTTAGTGATTTATGCATACTGAATTCATGTTAATTTGCAGGCAGGACGAAGTTGGCATGTTGCCTGTTTCAGAAGCAAAGGGATCAGATTAATCCCACATCACTTTGCCCATTTTTCAGAACTATCCAATTTAGCTGCCTGGCAGTCATGAAAGAGATGATTTAAAAAAGAATCCGAGTCTGCTTTTCTAATTTCAAGTTCAATCTAATCGTTTTGTTACAAAACTTTTGTGAGTTAAGGCAGTCAATTTTCTACTTTCTTTTTTGACTTGACAGTGAGATAATTGTTTTCATCTGGAGATAGATAATGAGAAAAAGTGTCACAGGCCACTCAAAGCAGGGGTACAGAAACTGCTGGGTAGTGTCCAGGCAGAGAGAACCAAGATGATTAATTGCCTTCTCCCCCCATCCCCCATACTCCAATACTGTACTTCCTACACAGTACAGGATGTACTACGTATCCGAGCCTAAATACTATTGGTTTAAGGATTATAAATAAGGTTGGTTACATTTCTGATTTGTCTTTTCAGGGACAATCAGAGGTAATGATTAGATTATATTGCAATTATTCTAAAGATCAAGAGGTCTTCTGATAAATAAAGTTTCTATGTGTGATCCGATTTTGGTTTCAACAGTATAACACACAATTTAGTGGCTGCAGAATGAACAGAAAGATACAATCTCCACAGAACAGCTTACTGATCTCTTGGTAACAGTCATAGTGATGACCAATGCAAAGTGAGGCAAACTTGGACTCCTTTAACAATATTGTTATATATTTTGTATTACAATCACAGAAGCTTTTGATGGGGTCATACACTCAGAAAGATTTATCAGTCGAGATTTTTTTTATTACTCAGCTTCAAGCTAAAATTGAAAACTAGAGAGTGAGGTCACAGCTGACAAACCACTTACACTAAGATGTTGGAATAGAAAATCAAGCATTGCCTAGAATCTAAAGTGATCTCTCATTATATATTCTTCAATTTCCACATAATATATTCCTGAATTATTCATGCTGTATCCAGGGATAGCCACACAGTTGAAAAAGCACTGAAGATAGCAGTCATGAAGATCTACCAAAATGAAAATTGAACTTTAATTAATATTTAGGTTACAAAACCAGAAGACATTAGAGACAATTTAATCTTTAAAAAACTTAATTACTAGACATCCACTAGGTGGAATGTTTAAGTTATGAAAGTAATTAAAATAATAATTTAAACTGAACTAAATGGAACTTAACTACTTACCAATTTCAAATGTACACTTAAGCATTAAAACAATAGCTTCTTTATATTAGAGAGTACTTCTAACTTGATGTTCTACTTTATCATTTTGGATCTTAAAGATGATTTCCTTTATCAGAAGAATCATTTGCATTGTGGGCAACACTGGATTGTAAAATTGAGTCATAGTGAAGTTTAACCTTTTAACATGCAAGAAATGAGGTCAGAGATAGTGGGTAAAAGTTCATGTGAAGTCCAAAAACTTCTCAGTACTGTTTGCTCATTTGCGTCATTTCAAGCCAACCATTACGTCAAAATAAATAGGCCACATAACTAATGTGCATCTGTAACAAAATGAAGAGAGTTCTTGCACACTGCCTTCCCCCACTGAGTCTCAAAGTATGTCAGGATGAGAACATCCATGTTGATAAACACAAGATATGATGTAGATGCTGGAAATCTAGAGCAACACACAAAAAATGTGGGAGAAACTCAGCAGGTCAGGCAACATCTACTGAAATGAATAAACAATTGACGCTTTGGGCCAAAACCCTGATGAAGCTTTTGAACAGTGTAACGTACTGTTTAGAAATAGTCATCCATAAAGTCTGAAAATAAAACTGCAAACTGAATTTAATTATTACAAGCTTTATTACAAAGGTTTCTATGCAATCTTCTACAACTTCTGTCAACAGATGTGGCAGTGCCTGCAGGAGGAATGGTTAATTTTACCTATTTTTCTGGGGCTGGGTGACAATCTGTGCTCCACAATTCCAAAAATAAGCAAAATAGACAAACTGTATTAATGCAATTCAAAGGTCTTTCAGGTCCGTAGAATAAACTGATGGGTGAGGGAAAGAAGCTGTTGTTGAACTTTGAGCTGTGGGTCTTCAGGCTCTTGTACCTCCTGCCTGACAGCAGCAGTGAAAAGATGGCAAGGCCCAGGTGGTGGAATTCCCAGATGATGCAAATCACCATCCTGAGACACCACCTCTTACAAATGTCCTCGACGGAGAGGAGAGGAGAGAAGTCTCGTGAGGGATTGGTGGAGTCCATCACTCTCTGCAGCCTCTTGTGTTCCTGTGCATGCAGTTTCCATACAAGGCCATGAAGCAACCAATCAGACTATTTTCCACTGTACCGCTGTCGAGTCTTCGATGACACCATAAGACCATAAGACATAGGTGCAGAACTAAACCATTCGGCACATTGAGTCTGCTCCACCACTCCATCATGACTGATTTATTATCCCTCTCAACCCCATTCTCCTGCCTTCCCTTCTTATAACCTTTGATGCCCTGACTAACCAAGAACCAATCAACTTCTGCTTTAAATATGCTCAATGATTTGGCCTCCACAGCCATCCATAGCAATGAATTCCAGAGATTCATCACATTCTGCCAACAGAAATTCCTTCTCATTTCTGTTCCAAATGGACATTCTTCTAATAGGAGTCTGTGCCTTCTGCTCCTGGACCCACCAACTATAGAAAACATCATGTCCACTCCATCTAGGCTTTTCAATGTTCAATAGGTTTCAACTAGATCCACTGTCAATCTTCCAAACTCTAGTGAGTACAGGCCCAGAGCCACCAAACACTCCTCAAATGTTAACTATTTAATTCCCGGAATCAGTCTCTTGAACTTCTTCTGGACCATCTCCAATGCCGCCAACATCTTTTCTAAGATAAGGGACACAAAACTGCTCTCAATATTTCAAGAGTAGTTTGACCAATGCACTATAAAGCCTCAGTATGACACCCTTGCTCTTATATTCTAGACCTCTGGAAATGAATGCTAACACTGCATTTGCATTCCTTACCACTGATCCAATCTGCAAGTTAACCTTTAGGGATTCCTGCACAAGGAGTCCTAAGTCCCTTGCACCTCTGATGCTTGAATTTTATCTCTATTTAGGAAGGGAGAAAATTGCCTTTAAGTGCTTGTAAAGGTCTTTATTTCTTCTACTAAAGTGAATGACCATACACTTCCCTAAACTATATTCCATCTGCCACTTCTTTGTCCATCCTCCCAATATGTCCAAGTCCTACTGCTCCTGTTTCCTCTACGCTGCCTTCTCCTCCACCTATTTTTGTATTGTCTACAAAATTGGCCACAATTTTGAATGATGATTTAATACTATCATCCCCTCAAAACTAACCAATAAGCTTCGAGAACTTGGTATCAGTACCTCCTTTTGCAATTGGATCCTCAATTTCCTCACTTGCAAAGCCCAGTCAGTCCAGATTGGCAGCAACATCACTTCCACAATCTCAGCACAGATGTACCACAAGGCTGTATGCTTAGCCTCCCGCACTACTCCCTTTATACTTATGACTGTGAGGCTAAGTACAGCTCCAATGTCATATTTAAGTTTGCTGACAACATCACTGTTGTTGGCCAAATTAAAGGTGGTGATGAATCGGAATTCAGGAGGAAGATGGAAAATCTGGCTGAGTTGTGTTGCAACAGCAATCTTTCTCTCAGTGTCAGTAAGACCAATGAGCTGATTATTGACTTCAGGAGGAGGAAACTAGAGGTCCATGAGCTTTGTAACCAGAGGGGTAGAGGGTCAGAAAATTTATATTTGTCAGTGTTATCATTTCAGAGGATCCAGCACATAAGTGCAATTATGAAGAAAGCACACCAGCACCTCTACTTCCTTAGACGTTTGCAAAGATTCAGCATGGCATCTAAAACTTTGACAAACTTATATAGATGTGTGGTGGAGAATATATTGAGACTGGTTGCATCATGGCCTAGTATGGAAACACCAATGTGCTTGAATAGAAAATCCTATAAAAAATAGAAGATACAGTCCAGTTCGTCACGGGTAATGTCCTCCCCACCATTGAGCACATCTACACAGAGTGCTGCAGGAAAGCAGCTTCCATCATTAAGGACCTGCATCACCCTGTCATGCTCACTTCTCACTGCTGCCATCAGAAAGAAGGTACAGGAGCCCCAGGACCACACCACCAGGTTCAGGAACAGTCATCACCCCTTCGCTGGCAGGCTCTTGAACAAGAGGGGATAACTTCATTCAACTTCACTCAGTCCATGACTGAACTGTTCCTCACAACATAGGGACTCATGTTCAAGGACTCTTCATTTCATGTTCATGATATTTAGTTCTTATTTATTATTATTGTTATGATTTCTTTTGTATTTCCACAGTTTGCTAACTTTTGCACATTGGTTGTTTCTCCATCCTGTTGGGTGCAGTCCTGTTTAATACCATTAGCCATTGGCAGCCAAACAGAATAGGCCCCCTTTATTCTGACTCTTTGTCTCCTGCCATTTAGCCAATCTTCTATCCAAGCTAGTATCTTTCCTGTAATACCATGGGCTCTTACCTTGTTAAGCACCTTGTCAAAGGCAATCCAAATAAACAACATCCACTGACTCCCCTTTGACTATCCTTCCTGTTATTCCCTCAAAGAATTCCAAGAGATTTGTCTAGAAAGGTTTTCTCTGAAGGAAACCATGCTGAATTTGGCCTACTTTATCATGCACCTCCAAGTACCCTGAATCTCATCTTTAATAAAGGTCTTTCCAACCACTGAAGTCAGGCTAACTGGCTTATAATTTCATTTATTTTGACTCCCTCACTTCTTAAAGAGTGAAGTGACATTTTCAATTCTGCAGTCCTTCAGAACCATTCCAGAAACTAATAATTTTTGAACAATCATTACTAAAGCCTCCACAATCTCTTCAGCTACCTCTTTCAGAACCCTGGAGTACAATCCAGCTGATCCAGGTGACTTATCTATCTTCAGACCTTTCCACTTCCTAAGCATCTTCTCCTTAGTAATAGCAACTATATTCACTTCTGCCCACTGATACTCCTGAATTTCTTGCATCATGCTAGCGTCTTCCACAGTGAAGACTGATGAAAAATTCTTACTGATTTTGTTTGCCTTTTTTCACCCCGAATTCTAACTCTCCAGCATCATCTTCTAGTGTCTCAATATCCACTCTCACCTCTCTTTTGCTCCTTATATATCTGAAAAATACTTTTGATATCCTCTTTGATATTGTTGGCCAGCTTACCTTCATATTTCATCTTTCCTTGCTTCTTTTTTTTTTAGTTGCCTTCTGTTGGTTTTTAACTGCTTCCCAATCCTCTAACTTCTCACTAATTTTTACTGTATTATATGCCCTCTTTTTTGCTTCTTTGACTTACCTTGTCAGCCATGGTGAAGTAAGGCCTTTGATAAGATTCTGCGTGAGGAGCTAATCTGGAAAGTTAAGTTGAAAGGGATTTGAGTGGTTGTGGGTGCAGAGAGGGATGGAGCTAGTCAGGCATATTCAGAATTGGTTCAATGATCAGAGGCAGAGGGTGATGACTAAAGGACTATTCTCCAACTGGAGACATATGACTTCTGGGTTGCACCAGGGTGAAGTTTTGAGACCTCTTTATGTAAATGTTCTATGTGAATGTGAGTGACACAATCAGCAATTTGGTGTGTCTTGTTGTTAATGAAGCAAATTACAATGAATTACAAAAATCTTGATCAAACAGGGAGATGGGCTCAAGAACGTCAAATGGAATTATTTTCCTGAACAGTAGTAAAACTGCAGATGCTGGAAGTCCAAAACAACACACACAAAATGCTGGAGGAACTCAGCAGGCCATGCAGCATCTATGGAAAAGAGTAAACAGTCGACATTTCAGGCCGAGACCCTTCACCAGTACGCATCAGAAGTTTACTGTTTACTCTTTTCCATAGATGCTGCCTGGCCTGTTGAGTTCCTCAATTATTTTCCTGCATCTTCCATGATAAAAGAATGAGAAAAACTCTCAAAATACAAAGTAGAAAGCTGGAAATTTTTAGGTAAGGAAATAAACTTATTTATGCTAATATTATGATGTCAACTATAGAATGATTTCCAATTCATAGACTGATCGAGCAAAATCAATATAGTTTTGGGGGAGGGAAATCATGTTTGAGAATATTTTTGGAGTCACATCCATTGTGGAAAAAGGGAACCAACAAATACCTACAAGAAACAAAACTCAAGGTAGTAGTGTATGGTAAAATAATAAGGGCTAAATTCAAAATCAAAGTATGTTTATATGTTACATAGTTTAATAATACAGTTCTTTTCATTTTGAATTCAGCCCTCTAAATCACACCTATCCATGTATTTATCTGGATGGCTTTTAAATTTACTGATGTTCCAAACTCAAGCACATTTTCTGAATATACCACCTTTCAGGTGAAGTTGCTCCTGATGTCCCTTTTAAATTGCTTGCCTCTGATCTTGAACCTACACCCAATTGTTTTTGATACACCCTCACTGTGCTTTCACCTCTATATCTCTGCCTCTCATGATCTTGTAAACCTCTATCAGTTCACGTCGCAATCTTCTATGTTTCAGGGAATAAAGTCCAAGTCTATAGAACTTTATCTTTTTAACTCAGGACTGTAAGACAAGGCAGCATCTGGAAAACTTTTCTGTACTCTTTCCAGTTAAATGACATCTTTGCAATAGTCGGGTGACCAAAATTGTACATAATTTTCCAAGTACAGTCTCATCAACATCTTATTTAACTGCAACATAACTTCCCAACTCCTTTATTCAGTGCCCTGACCGATAAAAAGCAAGCATGACAAATGCTTTCTTCACCACCCTATACTCTTAGATCTTCACCTGTACTTTTAGATCTCTCTGTGCATAACACTCACCAGGGCCCATCCGATCAGTGAATAAGTCCTACTTTGCTTAGTTTGATCTTCCAAAATGCAATACCATATCTGGATTGAAAGCTATGGGTAAATCCTCAGACCACTGATCAAGAAATGACATAATTTTTCATAAACTTCTATATGATTTACAACATGAGCTATTTTAGTATCATCAGCAAACTTACTAATCATGTCTTTACATTAGCATTAGAGTCCTTGCGAATTGCACAATTAGAGAAATTACTGAAGTCCCCAGTATTAAAAAAAAGACCAAAAAGATTAGAAAAGAATAGGAATTTAAGTTCTTGCATCATGAAGACAAATTTGAGAAAGGGATGTTGAGTAAAGGACTGAAGATGCTTTATTTGAATGCCATAGTATGTGAGACAAGGTAGAGCGGCATATAGTGCAGTTAGAAATTGGCAGGTATAGCATTGTGGACAGCACAGAATGTGGCTGAAAGATGGTCACTACTGGGAGCTAAACATCCAAGGATGCACATTGTATTGATAAAACAAGCAGGTGGGTCGGGGGAGGTGGGAGTTCGGGTTGGGGGTGGGGAGGTTCATTGAAAAAATAAGTCTGTAGAAAAAATTGATATAGGATCAAAAGATGTGGAATCTATCTGGGCAGGGTGTAGAACATGCAAGGGTTGAAAAGAGAATTATATACAGGTCTCTGAATTTGGGATATAAATTACCACAGGAGATTGAAAAGGCAATTCAGAAAGATAATATTAAAATGGTTAACCATGGCTGACATGGGAAGACAAAAACAGCATAAAATCAAAAGACAGGGCATTCAATATTGCAAAAACTAGCAAGAAGCTAGAGGACTGGGAAGCGGTTAAAAACAATAGAAGGCATCTATAAAAGAAATAAGGGAGAAAAGATGGCATACAGTATGAAGGCAAGCTAGCCAACAATACTAAAGAGGATGCCAAAAAATGTCCTCAGATATATAAAGAGTAAAAGAGGCAAGAATGCACATTGGACCACTGGTAACTTAATTTTGAGAAAGTGTATTAGGGAACAGAGAAATGGTAGATGAACTTGATAAGTATTTTATGTCAGTCTTCACTGTGGAAAACATCAATAACATGCCAGAAATTTGAGTGTCAGTAGTACAAGTGACTGTAGTCTTCATAACTAAGGAGAAGGTGTCCAGCAAGGTGAAAGCTTTGAAATTGGATAAGTCACCTGGGTAGATAGACTATACCCAGTGTTCTGAAAGGTGTAGCTAAAGAGATTGTGGAGGCATTAGTAATTATCCTTCACGAATCACTGGAGTCAGGACTGCTTCTAGAGGACTGGAATATTGCAAATATAACTCCACTCTTCAAGCGAAGGGGAAGCAAAAGACATAAAATTATAGACTGGTTAGAGTCACCTTCAGAGGTTGGTAAGATTTTAGAGTCCAATATTAAGGATGAGGTTTCAGGGTACTTGGAGGCACATGATAAAATAGGCCAAAATCAGCTTGGATTCCTTAAGGTGAGATCTTGCCAGACAAATCTGTTGGAGCTCTTTGATTAACTAACAGGCAGCATTGACTAGGGAAAGTTAGTGGATGCTGTTTACCTGGATTTTCAGAGGCTATTGAAATGGTTTCACACATGTGGCTTTAAACAAGATAAGAACCCATGGTATTACAGGAAAGATGCTAACAGTGGCTAACTAGCAGAAGGCAATGAATGGGTATAAAGGAGGTCCTTTTTGGTTAGCTGACAGTGACTAGTGGTGTTCTACTGGGGTCTGTGTTGGGTCTGCTACTTTTCACAATATTAGATTATGAGGACACTCAGTCCTTGTTTATTGTCATTTAGAAATGCATGTATTAAAAAATGATACAACGTTCCTACAGAATGATATCACAAGAAAACACAGGACAAACCAAGACTAAAACTGACAAAACTACATAATTATAATATATAGTTACAACAGTGCAAAGCAATACCATAACTTGATAAAGAGCAGTCCATGGGCACGGTAAAAAAAAAGTCTCAAAGTCCCGATAGCCTCATCATCTCACGCAGACGGCAGAAGGGAGAAACTTTCCCTGCCATGAACCTCCAAGCGCCACCAACTTGCCAATGCAGCACCATTGGAAGCACCCGACCGCAGCAGACTCTGAGTCCGTCCGAAAACTTCAAGCCTCCGACCAGCCCCTCTGACACAGCCTCTCTGAGCACCATCTTCTGCTGAGCGCTTTGACCCCACCCCAGCCACCGAGCAGCAAGCAAAGCCAAGGACACAGGGCCTTCCCATCTAGAGATTCTGAACCACACAGTAGCAGCAGCTTCACCAGAAGTTTCACCAGATATTCCTCCGTGCTCTCGCATCCATCTCCATCAAATCAGGATTGTGCACGGCACCCTACTTGACAAATAACAGACATCACCACCGGAGTGGCCGCTGCGAGTTGCGTCACGCCACCATCTTCTCCTCCTGCCGCTAATGATCTGGATGATTGATAAAGGTGGCACTGATAAATAGTGACTCTGCATGTAACTCTGATGGCATCATCAAATATTCCCAGTCAGGCGTACTACAGCTGAAATCCACAGTCACAGTCATCAATACTTCAGCAAGCAACAACATTCTAAGGGGTTTAAAATATCTTTCAGTCCTCAAAATCAGGGGACCCCGTACTGCGGGCTTGTGGAAGGCATGCTGGTCTACAGGTATGATTGAAATATAGAGGCCTTAGACCCTCCAAATCTACCTATCCTGCTGGTGAATGTACAATCTTTGGAAAAGAAAAGTATGCAAGATTGCAGTAGCAGAGGGACATTAGGGACTGCTGTGTACTTTGCTTCACAGAAACCAGGCGCATCCCCACCATTCTCCGTGTTACTTCATCAACAAGGTTCAATTACTTACACATAATTTGTCCATAATAACATCCTTACATTGTTCATGATGTTGGCCTTCCAAAAGTTGTGTATGTATGATGCATTTAACTGTTAATTTGCTTCTGGGTTATTGGTTCCAAAAGCTTCCTTTCCACTTTAATGAAATGGATTGCTGCACATTTACTGGTTTTCTCCCTTTTTCATTTTATAGGGAAATAGCATTTGTAATTCTCATATTAGGCTGTGCTATCATATCTCCATTGGGATACTCAACAAGCCTTAGGTTGCTTAAATATCAACCACCATTCATAACTAGATGTGATTAATGTAGAGCTTTGACATATACATTAGTTCTGGAATTACTCATTTCTGTCTATCCCATGCTGCTTTTGTTGCTCAACAGCAATGTATTCCAAGATGTGACTGCACCAAATAGTTCAGATACACAAGCTGGAGGAAATGTAACGACTAAAAAAGTGCATTCAATGTGAATAAAAATCATAAGTGATGTAAAGTGGGCTGTCATTTCACTGTTCCTTTTACTCTACTGCAATCAAACTTATCTCCCAGAGTTCTACATTTACACATTTGATTAACTATGCTCCATGGTTTTGAAGGTTGATCTTAACTTGCTGCCACAAAGTAACAGATTTCATTACCAATGCCAGTGATATTAAACACGATTCTGATTCTGAACTTAATTGCCCAACTGTGTACACCTGAGGGCTGGTATATGCCTGGCAACATGCATCTATCCTGCTAAGTTGTAATCACAAAAAAGCCATCAAATTAGAGACTGTCATTCAAGAACACCCAGCCAGTATTGCATCAAAAAGTGGCATATTATTAATCAAATCAAAAGATTCTATTGAAATCAGTCAATATTATAATTTCATTTGTGGTTCACTTCATATCATAATTGCATGTTTAGCATAACCACCAATGGAAAAATAACAAGAACACTCTATGATGCAAATAACGTGATTAATCAGCAGTAATCCAACCACTTAAATGCATATTGATTTCACACCAACAATTTAGATAACCTTTACTTTTTCAATACTTACAATATATCTGAAATTGCAAAATGCTCAGTACTGAATAATTCAAATGTGCTAAGTTTAAATATATTGAACATTAAATATATTTTAGGATAAATCTAGAACCATTATTAAATCTATTCTCCATTAAACCTGTAAACTGCAGAGAAAAACAAGACATGTTTGCCAGGAGCCAACAGGATTGCATAATTTTAATTTTGGCCAATTTTGTTTTAATTATTTCTTTTACCTGGAAGATTCAGTCAATGAGGCAGTCTATATTTAGAAAAACACATTAAATTGTGTTCGTTTTAAGTTTATCATAATAGAAACACACTGATATAAAGCAGTTAAGAACTGTTCTAATGATAACTATATACACATTCCCTAATTGCACCAGATTTAATACGAATATTTACTTTGCAAATGGCCCAGTGTAGTGTTATTTTGTTAGAGTAAATTTAGAAATCCTGTGCTTTAATATCCAAAGGAACCAGACAAGTTGTTTACATACCGGCAAATCCACAAGTGCGGGAACATGGAGACCAGGAAGACCATTCTGAGAGTTGGCAGTTTACAGGGCATTCCACGAAGCAGTGCATAGATAAATGCCAGGGTGATTCCAGTCTCATCTTAGAGAAAAGGAAGCAAAGGAACTCAACACAAGAATTGTCATTCAGCAACATTACTCCCGAAGGAAAATAATTGCATTCACATAGTACCTTTAACAAAGTAAAGTGACATATATTACTATGCAAAAGTCTTAGGCACACATAACTTGGCTAGGGTGCCTAAGATTTTTGCACAATACTGTAGTAATTTTATATATTGCCCTGTACTGCTGCCACAAAAGAAAACAAAAAATAAATTTCATGACATATGTGAGTGATAATAAACCTGATTCTATTATGGGTCTGTTTCGTGGGCTGGGAGTGGGAAGAGGACAGGAAGCACCATTCATTCTGTAATGATCAATAAACCAATTGTTTGGAATCAAGTGACTTTCCCTGGTGTCTCAGGACTGTCTGTGTGTGTCTGCACCCATGCCCACTCCCCTCACACTGGCACGCCTTCACACCCTCCTGCGGTGCTCCACCTCGCTATTCCCAACATCCTTTGCTCCCATCAGATTTACAACCTCACTCTCCACTCCATGTTAACAAACACAGTACAGTGCAAAAAGTCTTTGGCACCCTATCTAGAAATAAGACTGTAAGATATAGGAGCAGAATTAGGCCATTTGGCCCAATGAGTCTGCTCCACCATTTCATCATGACTGATCCAATTTTCTTCTCAGTCTCAATTTCCTGCCTTCCCCCCATATCCACTCATGCCCTGGATAATCAAGAATCTATCAACCTCTGCCTTAAATATACATAAATACGAGCTCCACAGCTGTCCGTAGCATAGAATTCCACACATTCACCATGCTCTGGCTAAAGAAATTCCTCATCATCTTCATTCTAACAGCATGCACCTCTATTTTGAGGTTGTGTTCTCTGGACTAAGAGTCTCCCATCATAGGAAACATCCTTTTCACATCTACTCTATCAAGGACTTCAACCATTCGATAGGTTTCAATGAGATCACCCCTCATTCTTCTGAATTCTAGTGAATACAGCCCAGAGCCATCAAACACTCTTTATATGACAAGCCATTCAAACCTGCAATCATTTTTGTGAACCTCCTTTAAACCCTGTCCAGTTTCAGCACATCCTTTCTCGGACAAGGGACCCCAAACTGTTCACAATATTCCAAATGAGGCCTCACCTGTGCTTTATAAAATCTCAAGTTTACATCCTTGCTTTTATATTCTAGTCCTCTTGAAATGAACGTTAACATAGCATTTGCCTTCCTCACCACAAAATCAATCTGTAAATTAACCTTTAGGGAATCCTGTACATGGACTCCAAGGTCCCTTTGCATCTCAGTTTTTTTGTGTTTTCTATCTATTTACAAAATAGTCAACCCTTTAATTTCTTCTACCAAAGTGCATGGCCATACACTTCCTGATACTATATTCCATCTGCCATTTCTTTGCTCATTCTACTAATCTAAGTCCTTCTGTAGCCTCTCTGCTTGCTCAAAACTGCCTGCCCCTCTACCTGTCTTCATATTTTCTCCAAACTTTGCAAAAAAAACATCAATTCCAAATGACGCAATAGCCACTGCTCTACATACCATCCATGCACATCTGGAGAAGAAGGATGCTTATGTGAGAATGCTGTTCTTGGACTACAGGTCATCCAGGCTTGACCAGAAGCTCAGAGACCTCAGCCTTGACCCTGCCTTGTGCAGCTGGATCCTGAACTTCTTGTCAGATTGCCAGCAGGTTGTAAGAGTGGGCTCCCTCACCTCCAGCCTTCTGAGTCTCAATACAGGAGCCCCTCAGGGCTGTATGCTGAGTCCCCTCCTTTACTCCCTGAATACTCATGACTGTATCGCCACCCACAGCTCCACTCTGCTAATTATATTTGCCAACAACACTACATTGATTGGCCTTTCCCAAACAATAACAAGGTGGTCTACAGGGAAGAAGCCATCTCTCTGACACAGTGGCGCCAACAAAACAACCTCTCCCTCAATGTCACAAAAACAAAGGAGCTGGTTGTGGATTACAGGAGGAATGGAGACAGGCTAACCCCTGTTGACATCAATGGATCTGGGGTTAAGAGGGTGTATAGCTTCAAGTTCCTTGGTATCCACATCACCAAGGATTTCACGTGGTCTATAAACACCTGCTGTGTTGTGAAAAAGGCACAACAGCACCCCTTTCACCTCAGATAGTTGAGGAAACTTGGTATGGGCCCCCAAATACTAAGAACTTTCTACAGGGGCACAATTGAGAGCATCCTGACTGGCTGCATCATTCCTGGTACGGGAACTGTACCTCCCTTAATCGCAGGACTCTGCAGAGAGTGGTGCAGACAGCCCAGCACATCTGTAGTTGTGAACTTCTCATGATTCAGGACATTTACAAAGACAGGTGTGTAAAAAGGGTCCGTAGGATCATTGTGGATCCAAGTCATCTCAACCACAATCTATTCCAGCTGCTACCATCCAGGAAACAGTACCATAGCATAAAAGCCAGGACCAACAGGCTCCGGGACAGCTTCTTCCACCAGGCCATCAGACTGATTAACTCACACTGATTTGAGTGTACGCTATATATTGACTATTCTATTTATTATAAATGATTATAAATTACTATGATTGTACATTGCACATTTAGATGGAGACGTAACATAAAGATTTTTATGCCTCATGTATGTGAAGGATGTAAGAACTGAAGTCAATTCAATTCAATTCATTTCAATTCAAATCATTGATAAGTAACGTAAGTAGAATCAGTCCCAACACAGACCCCAGTAGGACATCACTAATCACTGGCAGCCAACCAGAAAAGGCTCCCTCTATTAAAAAAGGATCTAGTGCTTTCCCAGCATATATGACAAATAAATGCTTCTCGGGCTTCCAGCCAGGGACCAATATCGATTATAACCGACGTTTTAATGATAAACTCTGCCATTCCTGGTGAGCATTGGCACTGGTTATAATCGATATCTGTACCGGGGCTGGCATATCCCGAGAAGAGTTTATTCACTCCCTTTGTTCTCACTCTTTGTCGCCTGCGAATCAGTCACTGCTTTATCCATGCTAGAATCTTTCCTATAACACCAAAGGCTAATAGCTTGTTAAGCAGCCTCGTACGTGGCTCCTTGTCAAAGGCCTTCTGAAAATTCAAGTACGTAACATCAACAGATTCTCCTTGTTTATCCTGCATGTTATTTCTTTAAAGAATTCCAACAGATTTCTCAGGCAAGATTTTCCCGTGAGGAAACCATGCTGACTATGGCCAATTTTATCACGTGCCTCCAAGTACCGTAAGACCTCATCCTTAGTAATTAACTCCAACTCATTTCAACCACTGAGGTCAGACTAACTAGTTTATAGTTTCCTTTCTTCTGCCTCTCTCCCATCTTGAAGAGTGGAGTACAATTTGCAATTTTCCAGTCTTCCAGAACCATTCCAGAATCTAGTGATTCTTAAAAGATCATTATTAATGCCTCCACAGTCACTTCAGCCACTCTTTCCAGAATCTGGGGGTCTACACCAACTGCTCCAGGTGACTTATCTACTTTCAGACCTTCCAGTTTCCCAACAACCTTCTCTTTAGTAATGGTAATTTCACATACTTCTGTAACGCCTGGAACTTCAACCAGACTGCTAGTGTTTTCCATAGAGAAGAGTGGTAAGTACTTATTCAGTTCATCACCATTACATTGTCCCCATTACTCCCTCTCCTGCATCGTTTTCCAGCGATAGGATATCCACTCTCACCTCTTTTATACTTCATGTATCTGAAGAAACTTCTGGTATCCTTTTTTATTTTACTGGCTAGCTCACTTTTGTCTTCCATATTTACCTTCTTAACTTCGTCGGTCCTGACGAAGGGTCTCGGCCTGAAACGTCGACTGTACCCCTTCCTAGAGATGCTGCCTGGCCTGCTGCGTTCACCAGCAACTTTGATGTGTGTTACCTTCTTAATGACTTTTTAGTTACCTTCTTTTGGTTTTTAAAAGCTACCCAATCCTCTAACTTCCCACTAATCTTTTTTCTATTATATGGCCTCTCTTTGGCTTTTATGTTGGCTTTGCCTTCACTTGTTAGTTATGATTGTGTCAATTTTCCTTTGGGATACTTCTTCCTCTTTGAGATGCATATATTTTGTGCATTCTCAATTGCTTCCAGAAATTCCAGCCATTGCTGCTCTGCCATCATCCCTGCCAGTGTTCTTTTCCAATCAATTTTGGCCAATTCCACTCTCATGCCTTTGTAATTCTCATTACTCCACTGTAATACTGATACATCTGACTTTAGCTTCTTCTCAAAACTCAGGGTGAATTTGGTCATATTATGATCACTTGTCTCTAAGGGTTCTTTTACATTAAGTGCGATAATAAATTTTGTTTCTGCACAACACCCAATCCAGAGTGGTTGATTCCCTACTGGGCTCAACTATGAGCTGCTCTAAAAAGCCATCTTTTAGGCACTCTGGGAATCCAGCACCAACCTAGTTTTCCCAATCTACCTGCATATTGAAATCCCCCAGGACTATTCTAACGTTGCCCTTATGGCATGCATTTCCTATCTCCCATTGTAATTGTAGACTGCATCCTCACTACTTTTTGGGGGCCTGCATACAACTCCCATCAGGCTCTTTTTACCCTTGCAGTTCCTTAGCTCTATCCACAATGATTCAACACCTTCCAACCCTATATCATCTCTTTCGAATGATTTCATTTCATTTTTTACCAACAGAGCAACACCACCCCTTCTGCATTTCTGCCGGATATCCTTTCAATGTAATGTATAGCGTTGGACTTTAAGCTCTGAAGCACCTTCAATAACTCCAAAAGACTGAGGTTTGGTAAAACACTGAAAGGCTTTTATTCACTGTACAATACGACCTCCACAGTGAATGTCTGCCCCCGGACTGAGGGGGAGGGGCAAGGCAAAACACCTTTATACAGGACTCTGTGGGAGGAGCCACAGGGGCAGTCGGTAGAGGGGCGTGTCCAGACAGTTAACCCAGTTACAACATATATATATGGTTTACCACAAGCTCCCAACTATTATCTTCTTTCAGCCACAGTTCAGTGATGCCTACAACTTCATACCTGCCAATCTGCAACTGTGCTGCAAGTTGATCTACCTTATTCTGTATACTGCACACTTCCAAATATAACACCGGTTATTCACCTGTTCCAATTTTGTCCACCTTTTACGCTGCATCTCAATCTATTGACTGCAATTTTGCCCTCTCAACAGCCTCTCCTCACTACACATTGCCTCTGTTTGTAAGCCAGCTACCTCACCGTCAGCACTATTATCCGCATTTCCTACGATACTTCTTGTATTGAAATATATGCAGCTCAGGACACTAGTCACACCATCCTCAACCTTTTGATTGCTGACTTTGTCTGAAGTCTTATCAACATCTTCCTCCACACCCCCTCCACTAACTGTTCTGGCACTCTGGTTCCCATCCCCCTGCAACTCTAGTTTAAACCCCACCGTGCAGCATTAACAAACCTTCCTGCGAGGATTCTAGACCCCTTTCAGTTCAGGTGCTAACCGTCACTTCTGTACAGGTCCCATTTTCCCTGGAAGAGAGCCCAATGATCCAAAAGTCTTATGCCCTCCCTCCTACACCAACTCCTTAGCCATGTGTTAAACTGTATAATCTTCCTCTTTCTAGCCTCACCAGCACATGGCAAGGGTAGCAATCCTGAAGGTCCTGCCCTTTAACTTAGCACCTGACTCCCTGAACTTCCTATGCAGAAGGTCATCACTCGTCCTACTCATATCATTGGTACCTACATGAACCATTACTTCTGGCTATTCACCCTTCTACATAAGGATGCTGAAAACTCGATCTGAGATATCCCAGACCCTGGCACCCGAGAAGCATATACCATCTGGGAATCTTGTTCTCGACCACAGAACCTCCTGCCTGTTCCTCTAACTAACAAATCCCCTATCACCACAGTGTGCTTCTTGTCCCCTCCCTCCCTTCTGAGTCGTAGAGCCTGGCTCAGTACCAGAGACCTGATATATGTGCTTAATACTTCACCATCGTACTGTAGATCATTTCATGGAAGCACTGCAGATGGAATTCAATATCCATGGAGATTGTAGAAAAAGTATTAGACCAAGAGCACAAATAACACATTTCTTACAAGAAGAGATAGACTGGAGGCTTAGAGGGTTAATTCCTGACATACTGCTCAGGCAGCTGATAGCTTTTTAATTGATAAATCTGATCTAAATTAATAATGTTTGGATTTGTTAGTGCAAAACAGAAATACTTCCTGCTTCTTATTCTCTTAAGAGGTAAATCTGAGAAAATGAAGAGATGAATTTATATTCTAAAGAGTTTTTATTCAAAACAATATAAGTAATGATCATTACTGACATGCAGGTCTAATGCAGAAAAGTCTTCTTTTACGAGTATCGGACTGGCGTTGGGATTTTTAAAGTATATATCTCTCAGGTGCAGCCTTTCCCTTTAACTGTAGACAAGTCAGTTTTAATACACTGAATATCTGTGCACCAACAGTGATTTATGTAGAATCAGCTTCAGAAACTGGAAACATCCCTAAAATTGATTAGTTTAGTGGGATGAAATAAAAACTATAAATCACCCCTGAAACTGTTGAATTCTGTGTGCTGTATTAAGCAGTAACGGAGTCAGCTTTGAAGTAGCTGTGACCTTTAGAGTCCAAAGTAAACATATTCACTGTCAAAATTTCAAAAACATTTTTCCTGACCTTTCATTTTTGTTTCTAATATAGCCAAAATCTTTAGTTTACAGAAAAAATACATATAGTTCATGCAGAATGTGATTTTAAGGGTCATTCCACAAGAATATGTGTTACTTTCATAAAGAATAGTCTTTATAAAGTTGAAAAAAATTCTTCACTTCATATTCCACATGTTCAAAGATTTCTGGATTGTAGACTAGCTTTTATTTTTGTTATTTTCTAAATATGTTTTGGAAGCAGAACTAAAATGATTCGTGAGAACTGTCTAAAATAATTAGTGTCTTTCGATATTTTTGTTAGATTTTTTGTGACATTATTATGGGATTTAATAGTGTTGGGAAACAGAATACACATATACCCAAATCATTTTCAGACTGAACCACTTAGTGGTTAAATTTAGAAATCTTCCGATTCAAATAATGAAGGATGAAATGTGTTGGACTAATTTCAGACTAACTGCATTAAGGCAATTTGTTTGTAACCTTAGTATATTGAGTTAAAGTAATCAAAGATACTCTGAAGAGCTTTTCCACAAATATTAAAATTAAGAAATACTATCATTGGATTCACTAGGGGAGTTTTACATTGCGTAATCATCTGAGACCACATGCAATTTTAGTTACCACCTTACCAGAAACTAAACCAATCAGTAAATAATTCACTTCCTTCAAAAAATACAAGATAGCACAAGTTCATAGACCATGAAATGGGTGTGATAATGAGGAAACTATATCCACAAGCGAAATGTCAATATAGGACCAGCTAAAGAGTAGTCAGGAGTTAACTTAATTATAAAATACATTCTTCTAATGGCAATCAAAGTTGACCAGAGATAAACAGGGGTTGAACAATTTGGGTTATCAGACTGCAGGAGCACCTTTGCCATAAGAAATTCAGAAACTTGAGTAGAGAGCAATATCAATTTAAAACTCTAAGTCTTGCATTGAAGTAAATAGACGGAAAACTATTTTTGTTCTTTTGTAAATAGGCATTCACCTGGGCCAATGTAATAACTTAAAAATCAACAAGCCTAGATAATGAGATAACTAGGTCATTGATCTGCTGCTGTAAGCACTTTTTCAAAAATAATTTTATTGCTTCAAGTGAAAATAATAAATTTGTTTGTATGTATAAACAAAAATAATAATCTTTTAAATCATATTGTACATTACCGTTTATATTACAAGCGAGTATCATCTGTAGAATTTTTTATGTTTATCAGCTTTTACCAGTTAACACCAATGCAATTGGTTCAGATTTGTGAGTGTAAATTTAAATGTTTCAGATAATGTATAATATCAATGTAATTCATTTTTTAATCCAACTTGCTTTTATACATTTACACCTTTTAGTCAACCAGAGCCATATATGAAACCACATTTCATATCAAGATCTCACCTTCTCACAGTATCTGAGGCTGACCGACTTTGCATCACTTCGCACACAGTCAAGCAACCGGATCTTCAGGCCTTGTCCACAGACTGCTTTCTCACTTAGCTGGCAAGAGCTCCATTCTGAGAATGACAAACCACATCCAAAAAAATACCATTCCACTGACAAGACTCAGTACTCCGTAAAAGCTTAACTCTTCATTTGAACAAGATCATTTACTTTTCATATTCTTCCAAGCATATTGAGGACTGAGTTTGTGGACGAGGAGCCGGTGCAAGTGACGGATGCAATTTCAATTTCAAAGTTTAACAGAGGTCCATGGATGGGAAGGGTGGGAAGGGCCATGGTCCTGGGGCAGGTCAATGGGACTAGGCAGTTGAAATGGTTGGGCATGTACTAGATAGACTGAAGAGCCTGATTGTGCACTGTAGTTTTCTATGACTCTATGACTTTAAAAGAAGATTATACTACCAATGAAAGATAACGTATGTGTGATGTTAGACACAATATTTTAAAAAGGTTTGCCAAGTGTTGGTGCTGCATAACTAGAATCATTCGCCCCTCAGTTAAGCCACTATGATGTTAGAAATGTGGGACAGTATTGTGGGGTCAGTGAAAAAGTGAAGACATGTCACCCTGCATGGCTATTTATTTCCTTGCAAGCAAGAATATTGACAAATGTAATGCTTGTGTGTGCTTACAAGATTACATTTTAAAGGTCGATAACAATGGTGTTACCTCCAAATAAAATGATAAGTGTCATCCTGAACCCTTTAAAGTATTTTTTCATCATTGAAATCAATAGCATTCATCAAACTGAATGGCTGCTGTAAAACTGTCTACACAGATCCATTCAGAACATTTGGGGTATAGATTTTGACACTATTAGAAGAAAGAACTATGCATGCAGTTTGAAGAAAAAGAGATCATGATGTGTGCAATCGGTTCTCAGGTCAAATAGTGAAAAGAAAGGAAGGGAAAACCGAAGTGTGCCAATTAGAACAGAGAAGAGTACAACACATTATGGGCCCTAAGGCTCAGACGTTACGTTGAGTTATATGAACATTCACTGCCATCAATCTAACCCTTCTCTCTTACATAGCCCATAATCCTCCATGTTTCTTAAATCCATATGCCTCTCCAAGAGTCTCTTAAATATCCCTAATGGATCAGCCCTGACTGTGCTTTCCAGACACTTGCCACTCTCTCTGTAAAATATCTACCTCTGACATCTCTCTTAAACTTTTCTCCAATCACCTTAAACCGATGTCTTCTGGTATTGGCCATTGCTGCCCTGGGAAAAAGCCACTGTTTCTCCACTCTACCTATGCCTATCATAATCTTATACACTCTGTCAAGTTCCATCTCATCCTCCTTCACTCCAAGGAGAAAAGCCATAGCTCGCTTAACCTTTCCTCCAAAGGCATGTTCTCTAATCCAGGTAGTGCTCTGGTAGACCTCTTCTGCCCACCTCTCTAAAGCTTCCATATCTTTCCCATAATGAGATGACCAGAACTGAAAAAAGCATTCCAAGTGTGGTCTAACCTGAGTTTTATAGAGCTGCAATATTACTTCTAGGGTTTTTGAACTCAGTTCCCAGACAAATGAAGGCCAACACATCATACATGTTCTCAATCATTCCATCAACTTGTGCAGCAACTTGGAGGGATCAATGAACTTGGACTCCAAGATCCCTCTGTTCTTACACAGTGTTAAGAATCCTGTCATTAACCTTGTACTCAGCCTTTGTTTGATCTTCCAAAGTGTATCATTTCATATTTATCTGAATTGAACTCCATCTGCTACTTTTCTGCCCAGCTTTGCATCCTGTCTGTATCCTATTGTAATCTACAACAACTGTCTACACTATCCACAACACCACCAGCCTTTGAATCATCCCAAATTCACTAACCCACTCTTCTACTTTATCGTTAAGTCATTTTTAAAAAATCACAAAGAGTAGGGATCCCAGAACAGACCCTGCACAACACCACTAATTACTGACCTTCAAGTGGAGTCTGGTCCATCTGCTACCACTCTGTCAATTTGAAATCCACATTGCCAAGTTTCCCTGACTTTCTAGATGAGCAAACCATGGGGAGCCTTGTCAAATGTCTTACTAACATCTACGTGCACCATATCCACCACTCTACCTTCATCAATTTGTTTTGTCAAGTCCTTAAGAAACTCATTCAGGCTTGTGAGACACAATCTGCCCCTCACAAAGCCATGTTGACTATCCTTAATAAGATAATGCTTCTCCAAATGCTCATAACTCCTGTCCCTAAGAATCCTTTCCATTAGCTTGCCTTCTACTGATATAAGATTTAATGGCCTATAATTCCCAGGATTATCCTTGTTGGTTGGTATTGACTAATCTTCTGGTTCTAATCCTACGGCCAGGGTGGATCATCAATGCCCCAGCAACCTCTTCCCTCATTTCACATAAGAACCTGGTATTTATTCCACCAGGGCCCGGAATCTTATCTATCATAATATTTTTCAAAAGCTCCAACACTGCCTCTTTCTTAATCTTGACATGTGCCTGAATATTAGCCTGCTCTATGCTGATCTTACACTTAACAAAATACCTCTGCCCGGTGAACACTGAAGTATTTATTAAAGACCTCCTCTGCCTCCTCCAATTCCAGTCACATGTTTCCCCCAATATCCCTGAGCATTCACTTTAGTCATCCTCCTGTTTTTCACATACTTGTAAAATGTTGTAGGGTTTTCTTTAATCCTACTCATCAAGGCTTTTTTCACACCCCCTTCTAGCTCTCCTAAGACTTTTCTAAAGCTCCTTCCTGGTTACCTCATAATTCCCAAGATCTCTGTCTCTGGTTTTTGCTTCCTACGCCTTAAGCATGCTTCCTTTTCCATCTTGATTATATGTTACACCTCTTTTGTCAACCATGGTTCTATCAACCTCATATCCTTTCCCTGTGTCAGTGAGACAAACCAATCCAGAACCCCATGCAGGTGTTCCCTAAACAAACTCCACATTTCTGCTGTGCATTTTCCTGAGTGCATCTGCTCCCAATTTCCTGCCAAATGCCATTGTAATTAGGCCTCTCCCAATTAAATCCTTCCCATACTGTTTGCTTCTTTCCTTGCTGATATCTACACTAAATATTAGGGAGTTGTGGTCACTATCTCACTCACCAAGAGATTTGCCGAACCTCAAATCCCGTATGGCCTCTTCTCCAACTATCCTGTCCTCTATCTGTGGCAGGAATCCTTCCTGAACACACCTAGCAAATTCTACCACTTCTAAATCTTTTGCACTAAGGATGTGGCAATCAATATTAGGGAAATAGAAGTCAAACATGACCACACTGTTACTTTTACACCTTTCCAAGTCTGCTGAATTGTCTGCTCCTCAGTGTCCCAGTGGCTACTGGGAGTCTTGCAGAATATACCTAATAGACTGATTGCTCCCTTCCTGTTTCGGACTTCCACCCATACTGGCTCAGCAGAGTCATTCCCTCCAAAATGTTCTCCTCTTCTGCAGCTGTGATACTATCTCCTTTTATCCCTGTTCCTATCCCTAAAAAGTAGATTGAAAGACTGTTTTTGCAGAATCAATTGTTGGTGGTTATCCAACCTTGTATTTTTGACAAACTGTACATACGCCTTGCAAATATGGTATCATGGTGTTCATTTTTATTTGCACTATATCGTAGTCTTGTTTTCTTGGGAATATCAGATTGTTTTCTTTAACCTTTAACACTTCCCTGACAAGCTTATGTCTTTTATGGTGCTTCCTATATGCCTCTCTGATACAAGTAATTTTACCTCATCATTTTACTTACTTTTGATTAAATGCTCAAAATCTGGCTTCCCACAAGTGATGGCAATGTGTATTCTCCTTTGATGCTGCAGAGCTCAGTTTCCAATATGTGCATCATTACCAACTAAGTTACCTGTTACTGAGCTCATCACTCATTGTCTCTACTCGCTCTTCTCCGATGTTTTGCATTCAGGTCTTTGTGATTTGTCTATAATTCACTTGGCACAACCAATTCATGAGTTTGATTTCCAAAGCTGTTTCCTCCAGTCTGCAAGGAGTTCAGATCCAAGCAATTATTACAAATGGCTTAATGTTTTGACAGGGGGAAAAAAAATTAAATCATTTTGGGAATATTGCTTTTGATAGGCTCTTGATTAGAAGGAGCTAAAGATGGCGCCAGAGGGCAACTTCTTTCAGTCTATCTGCAAAACAGTTAAATATTTTTCTCTGTATTTCTCTTCTTTCCTTTTCAAGGTACTGAGGTCCTGTCAGAGTCCATGATCTGGATCTGCACTCAATCTATGGTTTTCACAGCAGTGGACTCTCACTCTTGGAGCTCACGAGCAGCCTGGTGTTTTCAATATCTCTAGGAACAGCCTGAAGGACAGTTGCCTTCGAGGAGCAGCCCTGTGTCCCTGAGGATGAACCGATTCCATGCTGGTGTCGCCAGCATCACAGGAGATCAGAACATCAAGGCAGCAGGGTACACTGTCGTCAAAACAAGCAATGCTGCATACTATAACGTCAAAACAACGAGCTGTTAGTCTCCCTCTCACTGTGGCAGGAGTGATACCTCTGTTTGCTTGTTAGTGAGTGAGAGAGAGAGAGAGCCTGTGGCAGTTTGAACTGTTGGGTGATCAGTGGTGTTTGATGGACTTTAGGTCATGGTCTCTTTGGGGGCTCTGCTATTCCGTGCATGGCAGGTGATGGGGGGGGGGGAGCGGGGTCTGATGTTTTCTACTGAGGTGAGGGGGGGAGGGTTGGTGCATTTGCTGCTGCTTGCGTGCGTGGGGAGGGGGCTTTGGGTTTCTAGCATTTTGCTGTCATTCATTCCTTGGGGATTTTCTTCTGTTTCATGAATGTGTGAAGAGAGTAAGAATTTCAGGTTGTATACTGTATACATTCTCTTTATTAAATGGAACCATTGAGCTATTGATACCATCAGAAAGCATAGAATACCTTTATCAGTGCAAGTCTCACAAACTCTGGAAACTCCAGGTATATAATACTCAAAGTTGTTCATTCTAACTGGAAAACCCTATCTCTCTCTTGATCCTACCACAAACCAAAAATCTTGCTGATAATTGTCCTGTTCCTACCAGAACCTAAAATCTTTGTTACTGTTCTTGCATATTGTCCTTACATTCACTTAATGAGAGGACGAGGGTCAGAGTAAGAGAGGAGCAGATCAGAGAGAAATTAGAATGTACAATCATAGAGGTAGAGTGGTTTCAAAACTGAAGAGCAATTTCAGAGATAAAGAAGCTTGTTATTGGTGATCCTGGAGAAGAGGATTTATTGATTACTTTGGAGTCTATCGATCATGAGCAGAAGCTGTCTTAAATTATGTTGAGAAAATATCCAAGGCATCAGAAACGTGATTCAACCTTCACAACTGAGCTTTTGTAGTTGTAAGTGTCAACTTACCATTATGGTCATTTGTCAGTCTTTTGAGAGATAAGCATCACTGTGTCCAAATCATCATTTGCTTAGCATTACTCTGCAAACACTATTTCTGGCTAGGTTTTTTTATTGTATCCCTGTTTAATAATCAATCTACAGGAAAATCTCTTCCCTAGCAAAAGGCTCACCAGCTGCCGTGTTGAAGAATCTGCAGCCCTTTCTCCACAGAAGGGAAAACATAACACTAATACCCATGCCAAAATAAAAAGAAAATAAGAAATATCTCAGCAGGAAGGGAGGTGAAACCACATATGAAAATTATAGGCAAGGAGAATGGATTGGAGAGATCTGGCCAAACTCATTGACAGTGTTTTCAGTATTTGAAATATTCCATTGAAAGTTTTTACCCCTATGAGAAGCCCAAGTCCAATATCAGCTCAATAAGTGTTGGTTACTCCTTACTCTATACCTCAGCAAGTTACTGATAAATCTCAACATAATAACACTGATCTCCCTCCTGGCATTTATCCCTGTAAGCAAGATAAATACTGCACCTGCCCCTTCACCTCCTCCCTTACAACCATTCAGGGGACCAAATCAGTCCTTCCAGGTAAGGCAACACTTCACTTGTGAGTCAGTCGTGGTCATCTACCGCATCCAGTGCTCCTGGTGGGGTCGCCTCAATCTACATCAGTGAGAACCGACGTAGACTGAGGGACAGTTTTGTCGAGCACATTCAGTCTAGCCAGCACAATGGGTGGGATTTCCCGGTGGAAGAGGGAGGGCGTACGTTTTTTGGAGCATTGGGCTCTCTTCCAGGGAAAATGGGACCTGTACAGATGAGACTGTTGGCCACCTATTTGAATACTACTTCCCATTTTGACAAGTTGGTCCATGGCCCCTCCTTCTGCCACGAGGGTCCCGCAGCCAAGCTCAAGACCCGAGACCTCAAGCCCCGAGGGCCCCGCAGCCAAGCTCAAGACACGAGACCCCAAGCCTCAAGCCATGTCATGTTTTTGCCTGGTTCTGGGGTCCGAGCCCGAGGCAAGACCCAGGTTCTGGGTCCTTATCCAGTCTCTGGCTTGGAGTCCAAGTCTTGTCTCCTAGTCCATGGTTCCTAGTCCTGGTCCCACTTTCCTTAGCACTACCCTGCATTCTTGTGCCTGCTCCTTGCCTGAATCCTGTCACGTCCCTACTCTAGTCAAGTTCTGTTCCTTGTACTTCAGTGTCTGTGTCTTGCATTTGGGTCTGTTCCAGCACCCCCTATTGTGACAAAACCTATAATTTTCATTAAATTGAAGAGCAAAGTACACCCAAGGGAATAATTTCTGAAGGCTGAAGGTTTGAAAAGAAACTGCATGGGCAGTAAAATAAATCTTCTAGATTAGATTATGAAGACACCCGGTCCTCTTTTATTGTCATTTAGTAATGCAAGCATTAAGAAATGATACAATATTTCCTCCGGTGTGATATCACAAAACACAGGACAGACCAAGACTGAAAAAATCTAACAAAACCACATAATTATAACATATAGTTACAACAGTGCAACAATACCATAACTTGATGAAGAAGTCCACGAGCACAGTAAAAGTTCAAAGTCTCTCAAATGTCCCACCTCTCACGCATCTATAATCAAAAGCCAACTTTATTCTGCTAAGAATCTTTAATCCCTGTATATTAACAATATCACAAGTTTGTTACAGTATGTGCTTAAACTGAGAAGTTATTAAGTACAAGGGGTGAGTTACACGCCCTCGTTACATGCACGTGCAGTTCAACTCTGAGAGATTATGCAGAAAGTTTGAGGTTAATAACTCATCAGGGGTGATTGATAAGTTCGTGGCCAAAGGTAGAATGAGATGAGCTATTAACTTCAAACTTTCTGCATAATCACTCAGAGTTGAACTGCATGTGCATGTATTGAGAGCTGTATAACTCATCTCCTTCTACCATAGGCCACAAACTTATCAATCACCCTTGCTATGGACACCTTCTGGAGGTCCAAGATCCGTATGCTCCGCGACCACTGGACTAAGTGTGTAAATATAGGAGAGGACTATGTTGAAAAATAAATGTGCTAGGTTTTCTAAAATTGACTCCTTCTACCTTAGGCCACGAACCTATCACTCACCCCCCGTAAACCTGCCTCTGCCACTTCCTGAGCAGTGAATGTTTCAATCAATTTAAGAAAAAAGCATTTTTCTGAATCGGTGAAAAATAGGGCTGCTAATGTAGTTCTGAACTATTTCATCATTGTTCAAATTCAAATCCTTTTGAGCACTGTCATTAAGATGGTTAGATCTTAGCTTTGATCCTAACCAGGAAAGTCTGCTAAATTATTGAATAACATTTGTGGTTAAAAAGGATCAATAGAAATAAAAAAAAAATTTTTCGGGGATGTGAATTGGTATTTACTTTGGGTTGTTTTGGAATAATAAATCACCTGTTACGTTGTAGTGAAAATGAAAGCAGTTCTTGTTGAGAACACAGGGCTCCACCTCAGAGGTTTCAAGGCAGGTTTTCCCATCCACCGGTCGACGTAGAGGATGTCGAGTTCGGACTTGAGTGTTCAAGATGTTACATTCCTATGTAAAATTTCCAAATAAACAAATGTGAATAGCAACATTTGCCCTAATTTAGTGAAAATACCAAATGTGAATGCTGAAAACCCGAATTTAAGGCAGAAAATGTTAAAAGGATCCAATTTCCTGTTTTCAAAGAATTTATGGGTTGTCTTGGGAAGGTATGAGCTCAAAAGAGCATTCAGGTGCTTTATTTCACCTTCTAATATTGTATTCATTAAAATGAATTGTATTGGTTGTGTTATTCAAAAGAATTAACTATTTTTTCTCTCTCATGAAAGAGGAAATAGCTTGTAGTCATTTTTTTCCCAATTGATTGTTTGCATGTTATTTAATAAATAATTAACAGTTTAATAATATGACTTGGAGCACATTCTACATCTTGTAAAATTTAAAATAAAATAACTGCTAATGCTAGAAATCTGAGACACAAGCAGAAAATACTGGAAACCCTCATTTAAGCATTTAAATACATCATTTGCTTCACCACTGCATTCCTCCTCTTCTTCATAATCTAAAATTAACTTGTTTTCTCTCTTTCCCAGTTCAGATAGTGTTGCAGATCTAAAGCATTAACTGCTGCGATGTCCATGGATTATGTCTGACTTGCAGAGTGCCTCCAGCATTTTCTGTTTTTATTAAGCTTATGTTCAACAGTTACAAAGAAATTGGTGTTTTTGTTGAAACCATTGGCCAAAATCTGATGCATTTTCTTTTTTTAGATCAACTAATAAATCATTGTACAAAACCACACGAAGAGAATTTGTGGATAAATTCATCATATGGTCTGAGAAGCAAAATAATGAACTCAAAAATACATTCTGAAGTAAATGCTAGCTAATACCAGTTAAAATTCCTGATATCTTCATACTGATTTAGGTGAATGTGACTCAACAAATAATTAGTTTAGTTCAAAACAGATGGAGAAATTTGGGAGAAGTTTAGTGAGGTGGGATGTCACCTCAAGGTTTTTACCTACTGAGTTCTGGGTCAGGTCTTTCATAACAGGAGTTTGTCAGAACTTAAGCCTATAAGATCTTTCAATATCAGAGATGGAAGCTGTTCAACCACCAAAGGAGTGATGTGTCATTCAGAATAGATTCGGAATAGATTCAGTACTAAGTGGCTGGAAATCATCAAGGAATTCAAGCAGATTAGGCACTGATGAGTTGACCCTCCAAAAAAAAGTAAAATTAGAATGGGGCAAGCAACACTATCGCAGGAAAATAATTCTGGAGGTAAGCTTTGAGGAGCGATTTAGTACCCGAGGTTTGGAACACTGAAAGTGATGCTTGAAAGTTTTCTACCTATGGGCTGTCATTTGCTGCATAGTTCATTAATCTAATATTAGACTCAATTCAGTAATGATTAAAGTTTTTCCATCATTTTTGAAAAGAAGACATCAGGAGTAACAGGGAAATATTGCTGCTGATCTATATGACATTAGGATAATCCAGATATTTCTTTCTTGGCCATGTACATTTGCAAATTTTCTATAAAGTACTTAAGGACATATTTGCTAAATGGAATTTACCTTATGGTCAAATATTATTATTACTAGATATAATTAACCTTCAGCCTTGATAATGTAATTATTTTCCACCACAATCCTCTACTTCTTCAATCTAAATATTTCACATAACTGTACAATAATTGGTTAACATTTATTATCAAATAATGCAGAACATAGTGAACTGTACAGCACAAGAACAGATGTTTAATGTCTTTGCTGAATATGCTGTCAATTTAATCGAACACCGTCAGTCTGCACATGGTCTATATCTCTACCCTTCTGTTCATGTGACTGTCCAAGTCTCTCTAAAGCATTGCTATTGTATGTATTCCCTGGGCAGCCCATTCCAGGTCCCAACTACAATCTATGTTCGATGTTCTCCCTCTTCCCTTAAAGTTATTCTCTCTCGTAGCATGAAAAATGATCCTGACCATCGGCTCTATCTATGACAATTGTAATTTTATATGCTTTTATCTGCCTCTACTGCTTCAGAGGTAACAATCCAAATCTATTCAACCTCTCCTTCTCGCTAATGCTCTCCAATACGGGCAATATCCAGAATCAGAATCAGGTTAAATATCGTCGACATAAGTCATGAAATTTCTTGTTTGTGGCAGCACTGCAGTGCAATACATAGTCATAAAATCTATTGATTACAATGAGAATTATGCTTATTATTTGCTTATTTATTTATTGAGATGCAGTGCTAAGTAGGCCTTTTGGACCCTCTGAGGCACGCCACCCAGCAATCCCCCAATTTATTGCCAGTCTAATCATGGGACCATTTATAATGACGAATTAACCTACAAACCACTACATCTTTGGACTGTGAGAGGAAATTGGAGCACCCAGAGGAAACCCACGCAGTCATGGGGAGAACGTACAAGACTCCTTACAGGCAGTGGCGGGAAGTATACCCAGGTCGCCCGTACAGTAAAACTTTGTGCTAACCACTATGCTACTGTGACATCCCATTTTAAAAATAAGTAGTGCAAAATGAAAGGGAAAAAGTGCTGAGGAAGTGTTCACGGATTCACTGTTCATTCAGAAGTAAGACAGCGGAGGGGAAGAAGCTGTTCCTGAAACATCGCCTGTGTGTCTTCAGGCTGCTGCTCCTTCTCCCTGATGGTAGCGTAGCAATGAGGAGAGAGCATGTCCTGGCTGATGGGGGTCCTTCACGATGGATGCCACCTTTTTGAGGCACCACCTTCTGAAAATGTCCTGGATGCCGGGGAGGCTGGTGCCCATGATGGAGCTGGATGAGTTGACAAATTTCTGCGGCTATTTCTGTTCCTACGCAGTCATCCCTCTGTACCAGTGACGCAAACAGATAGAGTGCTCTCTACAGTACACCTGTAGAGTCTTTGGTGACATAGCAATTCTCCTCAACTGCCAATGAAATACAGTCGCTGTCATGCCTTTGTGTAATTAAATCATAACATGTTCAGCCCAGGGTAGATACTCAGAGATGTTGACACCCTGCACCTTGAAACTACCCATTCTTTTCAATTCTGATCCCTCAATAAGGTTTGGTGTATGTTCCCTGACTTACCCTTCCAGAATTCCATAATCAATTCCTTAGTCTTACTAATGTTGAATACAAGTTTGTTGCTGTGACATCACTCAACCAGCTGATCTATCTCTCTCCTATACACATCCTTCTCACCTACTGAAATTCTGTCAGCAACAATATGTCATTGGCTGTGTACTTAGCCACACAAACGTGGGTGTGGGGAGAGTAGAGCAGTGAGCTAAGCACGCATCCTTGAGGTGCGCCAGTGTTGATTGTTTGTGAGGAGGGAACGTTATTTCTGATCCGCACAGACTATGGTCTCCCGAGGAGGAAGTCAAGGATGCAGTTTCCGAGAGAGGCGCAGAGACCCAGGTTTTGGAAAGTTTTCATTTGGACTGAGGATATGATTGCATTGAGCACAGCTGTAATCAGTAAACAGCAGCCTGATGTAGGTATTGCTACTGTCCAGGTATTCCAAGGCCAAGTGGAAAGCCAACGAGACAGCATCCATTGTAGACCTATTGTGGAGATAGGCCAGTTCTAGCGCATCCAGGTCCTTGCCTAGGCAGCAGTTGATTCTAGCCATGACCAATCTATCAAAGCACTTCATCACATTAGATATGAGTGCCACTGGGCAACAGTTATTGAGGAAGCTCTCCCTGCTCTTCTTTGCCACTGGTATGACTGTCATCCTTTTGAAATAGGTGGGAACTTCTGACTGCAAGAGACTGTGGGAGGTTAAGGATATCCTTGAACACTCCCGCCAGTTGTTTGCACGTTTTCAGAGCCCTACCATGTACACCATCAGGGCCTGACACCTTTCTTCTTTTCAAATCGTTTTATTATTATAATCCAAAATTAACACGAGCACATCGAAGTAAGCAACACTTACATTGTCTCAAGAAAAAAACATTATTTTAAAAATTGAAAAAATTTTGGTGATAAAAAATCCCTACTAAGCAAGAAGAAGTGGGGGAAAAACCCCATTCGGTGTTTGTATGCGTCATAGAAAAAGCTTCTAAGGATAATCATCAGACCACCAGAAAGAAAAGAAATGTACCAAAAATTTACAATTAGATCATGCAGGAAATCTCAAGTGATAATAATAAGCAAATGAATCCCATCTTTTCTCAAAATCAAACATAGGTTCAAAGGTTCAACTTCCAATTTTCTCCAAACTATGACATAGCATCATTTGAGAGAACCATTGTGACAAAGTGGGAGCTGATGTATCCTTCCACTTCATCAAAACTGCCCTCCTAGCTATCAATGTAACAAATGCAATAACATGCTGCTCAAGGGTCTGACACCTTGTGAGGGTTCACCCTCTTGCAAGATGTTCTGATGTCTGCCACCAAGACTGAGGTCACAGGGTCACTGGAAGCTGCAGGGATGCACATAGATGTGGTTTTATTCTCCCCTTCAAAGTGTGCATCAAAGGCTTTGAGCTCTTCTGGGAGTCAGGCATCACTGCCAGTCATGTTAGGTTTCACTTTGCAGGAAAACCTGTCAGAGCTGGCGTGTATCTGATTCTATCTCTATCCTCAACTGGAAATATTTTCCACTCTTAAAGTTGTCTTCTGTAGGTAGTACCTAGACTTCTTGTATAGACTTCTTCCGTGTTGAATGCCACAGATCTAACCCTCAGCAGGCTATGAATCTCCAGGGTCATCCACAGCTTTTGATTTGGGCATATCGGGTATGTTCTCAAAGGCACACACTCATCTACACAACTTTTGATGAAGTCGGTGACAACGTGGCATGTTCATTCAGATTCGAAGATTAGTCCCTAAATATTGTCCACCAGCTCAAAGCAGTCCTATAAGCTTCCCTACCTCCCTTGACCATACCTTCTTGGTCCTCACAACTGGTGCTGCAGCCTTTAGTCTCTGCCTATATGCTGGAAGTAGAAGTACAGCCAGGCGATCAGACCTTCCGAAGTGTGGGTGTGGGATGGCACAGTAAGCCGAGGTAGAACAGTGGTCAAGTACATTGGCTCCTCTGGTTCCATAGGTGATATGTTGGTGGTAGTTGTTCAGAAACTTGTTCAAGCAGGCCTGGTTGAAATCACTTGCAGTGATAGGGAAGACATCAGGTTGCACTGTTTCGTGCCTGGAGATTACAGCACTTAGGTCCTCCAGTGTCTGGCTGCCGTTGGTCTGAGCTGGAATGTACACCACAGCCAGGATGATGGTGGAAATCTCCCTCGGCAGGTAAAAAGGACAACATTTGACCACCTGATGATCCAGGTTGTGCGAGCAGGTCTGAGGCAGGACTGCCATATCTGTGCACCACAATGAGTTAATCGTAAAGCACACTCCACCTTCTGTCCTGTCCTTACAGTGAATGTTGAAGCCATCAAGGTGCTGGGCTGCATCTGAAATGATGGGGGATAGCCATGTTTGAGTGAAGCAAAGTGCTTAACAGTCCCTGATGTCCCTCTGGTACAGCAATTTTCCAGTTACTGTACATTTGCCAGAAGGATAGTTGGTAGTGGGAGTCTAAAGCTTTTGTGTTTCAATCCTACTTGCAGATCAGCATGATTTCTTTGTTTCCTTTTTTCCTTCAAGGGAAACTGCACTCATGACTCAAGTCTGTAGTCTGGGATTTGTCAATTTTAGTGTCCAAAGATTTTTTTAAACGGTTTAAAATGATGTTGCTTACTGAAGTACCCATGGCCGTGACTGTGGATTTCAGCTGTAGTAGAAATATTTCCTGAATGGGAATATTTGATGATTCCTATTGGAGTTGCAGACTATGAGTCACCCCTTATTGGCACCATCCTTCTGAAACAGTGAAAATCTGCGCCACTCCAAAGCCTCCACATTCATCTAATAGTATCACGACCAGAACTGCACACAATACTCCAATGTGGCCTGAACAATGTTGTCTTTTGCAATGTGAATTGCTGACTTTTATATTCAATGCTTGACTGATAAAGGCAAGCATACACATACACATACATACATGTGTGTTGTCTCTTGGACTATGGACTTGCACCCCAAGATCCCTCTATGCATCAATGCGGATATTCTTATCAGCTACAAATTTTACCCCAATAGCCTAAGTGTGAAAATATAATAGAATTTAATGCATAAACTGAATTTTGATTTAAGATTTGTTGTAATAAAATCTTGCTATCCACACTTTGGAGCAGGTAAATGGCTGTGGGGAGTAACTAAGAGAAATGAATGCAGTCCACATATATTAGAAGATTGTATCATTTGCATAATTTCATGACTTTTTAATTTGTATAGTACTTTGGGAGAGATGATAAAAAATCTTCAAATTTAGCATTGTTAAAGTTTTGTGTGCCCAACTTTTCCTGGAAGTTCAGCCTAGCTGGCTGGATCCTAAAGGTTGAGGCTGACAGTAGCAAAGGGTATTCAGCTGGCCATATGAGTAGTAACAGCCCTATTGGTTTCAAGAAAAATAATAAGACACTATTTAACATATGTAGACCTGAACATGCCGAGGGACAGCTGCCACATCTGCCACTATACTGCACAGCTTCATTCCAGATGGAGTGGAACAGCATAGCCTAGTCTTGCCATATACATAGAATAGAAGGTACTATTTATTTCAAAGTGATTTCTCAGTGATGAATAGTATGGTCAGGGAAATAGACGAAGTTCTCTGTCCCAGGGATAGAGCATCCCGAGGGCTGTGTTGCCTGCCTGGTGCCCGCGTTCAGGACATCTTATCTAACCTGCAGAGGAATCTGCAGTGGGAGGGGAAAGATCTGGTTGCTGTGGTCCATGTGGGTACCAATGACATAGGTAGAATGAGGAAAGAGGTTCTGCTGTGGGAATTGACCAGCTAAGAACTAAATTAAAAAGCAGGACCAACAAAGTAGTAATCTCTCAATTACTACCTGAGCCACGTGCAAATTGACACAGGGTTAAGAAGATTAGGGAGTTAAATGTATGGCTCAAGGATTGGTGTGGAAGAAGTTGGTTTGAATTCATGGGAAATTGCCACCAGTATTGGGGAAAGAGGGAGGTGTTTCACTTGAACAGATGGTACCTGAACCGTGATGGGATCTAGATCCTGGCAAATTGCATAACTAGGTTTCCGGATAGGGCTTTAAACTAATATAGCAGCAGGATGGATTCAACAGATTGGAGAAGTATGGATAAAGTACAAGAGAAAAGTGTGGATAAAGATAAGTAAAGGCAAAAGTTAGGCTGGAGTGCAGAAAAGTCAAGTGCATAAGTAAACATAGATGACTAGATTTTAAAGGCACTTTATGTAAATGACCATAGTATTAATAACAAAGTTAGTGAACTTGTGGCGCAAAATCAGTATAAAGGGGTATGATATAGTGGCCATTACAGAAATGAGGTAGCAGTGTGGAGAATTAAATATCCAAGTATATCAGGGAATATAGAAGGATAGGCAGGAAGGTAGGGGAGGTGGGGTGGTTCTTTTAATTAAGGATGAGATCAGGGAGAGGGACTAGTTAAGATCTAAGGAGCAGAATGTTGAATCCATCTGGGTGGAGATTAGGAATAGTAAAGAGAAAAAATCACTGGTAGGTGTTGTCTATAGGCTACCAAATAATAACATTATAGCGGCACAGGCAATAAACCGAGAAATATCTGAGGCATGTAAAAATGGAACAGCAGTTAACCTATGGGACTTTAACTTGCACATAGATTGGGTGAACAAATTGTTCCAGGCACCCTTGAGGAGGACCTCATAGAATGCATATGTGATAGCTTTCTTGAACAGCATGTTACTGAACTTACAAGGGAACATGTCATCTTGGATCTGGTCCTGTGCAATGAGGCAGGTAAAATTAGCAATCTTGTAATTAGGGATCCTCTTAGAAAGAATGATCACAGTATGATTGAATTTCTCATACAAATGGAGGGTGCAATAGTATGATCTAAAACTAGTGTATTATGCCTAAACAAGGGAGACTACAATGGAATGAGGGAGGAGTTGAATAGGGTAGACTGGGAACACAGGCTATATGGCGAGATGGTTGAGGAACAGCGGAAGACTTTCAAACAGATTTTTCACGATGCTCAAAAAAAGTATATTTCAGTTAAAAGCACGGACAGTAAGGGTGGGGAGAATCAGCCATGGATAATTAAGGAAATAAAGGAAGGCATCAAACTAAAAAGTCATGTGTACAAAGTCACCAAGAGTAGTCGGAAACTAGAAAAGCAACAAAGAACCACTAAGCCAGCAATAAAGAATGGAAAGATGGATTATGAAAACAAACTGGCACAAAATATAAAAGGGGATAGTAAAAGTTTATATAATTATATTAAGCAGAAAAGAATGGTCAAAGTGAATGTAGGTCCTTTGGAAGACGAGAAGGGGGAATTGATATTGGGTAATGAAGAAATGGCCGAGACTTTGAATGACTATTTTGTGTTGGTCTTCATGGTGGAGGACACGTCTAACATGCCAAAGAGAGATGATATGGATATAATGGGAGATGAAGACCTCAATACCATAGCTATCACTAAAGAGTTGGTGCTGAGCAAACCTGTGGGCCTAAAGAAAGACAAGTCCCCTGAATCTATGGAATGCATCCCAGAGTACTGAAAGAAATGGCAGAGGTTATGGTAGTAACTTTGGTGATAATTTACCAAAATTCTCTGGACTCTGGGCAGGCCCTGACGGATTGGAAGAAGGTGAATGTCACACCATTGTTCAAAAAAGGATGTAGGCAAAAGGCAGGTAACTATAGGACAGTTAGTTTAACATCTGTAGTTGGGAAAATGCTTGAAGCTATCATTAAAGAAGAAATAGTGAGGCATCTGGAAAGAAATGGACGCAGCATGGATTCAGCAAAGGGAGGACCTGTTTGACAAACTTACTGGAGATCTTTGAGGATATAACAAACACAGTGGATAAAGGGGAACAGATGAATGTTATTTACTTAGATTTCTAGAACACATTCGATAAGGTGCCACATAAAAGACTTATCCATAAGATAAGGATGCATGGAGTTGTGTGTGATGTATTAGTATGGCTAGAGGATTGGTTAACCTATAGAAAGCAGAGAGTTGGGATATGGGTGCTTCTCTGGTTACATGAGTGAGCAAGGGTTTGGCAGATGGAGTACAATGTTGGTAAATGCAAGGTCTTCTACTTTGGAAGGAAAAATGGAAGATCAGATTATTATTTAAATGGTGAAAGGTTGCAGTATGCTGCTGTGAAGAGAGACTTAGGAGTGCTTGTACATGAATCGCAAGAGGTTGGTTTTCAAGTGCAGCAGGCTATCAAAAAGGCAAATGGAATGTTGGTCTTCATTGCAAGAGGGATTGAATTTAAGAGCAAGGAAGTTATGCTGCAACTGTACAGCGTACTGGTGAGGCTGCATCTGGAGTACTGAGTGCAGTTCTGATCTACTTACTTAAGGAAGGATACACTGGCTTTGGAGGTGGTGCAGAGGAGGTTCACCAGGTTGATTCCAGAGATGAGAGGGTTATACTATGAGGAGATTTTGATTCAGCTGGGACCGTACTCAGAAAGATAAGAAGAGATCTTATAGAAACATAAAATTATGGAAAAGATAGATAGGGGAAGGAAAGTTGTTTCCTCTGGTAGGAGAGACTAGAACTAGGGGACATAGCTTCAAGATTCAGGGGAGTAAATTTAGGACTGAGATGAGAAGGAACTGCTTTTCCCAGAGGGTGGTGAACCTGTGGAATTCCCTACCCAATGAAGCAGTGGAGGTTACTTCAGTAAATATATTTAAGACAAGGTTGGGTAGATTTTTGTATAGTAGGGGTATTAAGGGTTATGAGGAAGAGGAAAATAGGTGCAGATGAGTCCATGGTCAGATCAGCCATGACCTTAGTGACTGGCTAAGCAGGCTCAACAGGCCAGATGGTCGACTCCTGCTCCTATTTCTTATGTTCTTAATAGGACTGAGATTTTACAACAATATTCTACTTTAGTTTAATGCCTTTAATGGTTAGGTATGTTAATCTAATTAATTTTTTCAAAATGTTAATTATTTTTAAGCACACTTGATATTTATCGTATGGAAACTATTATTACCATTTTTCTTAACAACTAATTCCATTACTTAGCCTAATAGGTTAGATTTACCACAGTACATAATTATCTATTTAAATGTTTATTTTCCTTTTATATCATCTCAATGTGTACTTAAGAATGTATAAATAATTGTAGTTTTATACATATAAAAAAATGGAAAAGGTTATATGTGTGAAAAAAGTACATGATATTTGTGAATTCCTTATCCAAATAAAAATAAAATTAAAAAAAAATAAATTATGAAATGAATCTTAAAAAAATCTAACTTCTTCGATAGAAACCAATGCTCTGCTGCTTCCAGATTTATCACGCGAAAATCTATCCCTGCTGAGGCTTTCCTGCTCAATTTGAGACCCAGCAGTATCAGCCATCCATCCTTAGTCCACTTGAACACAAACAAAGGAAACCAGGTAATTCCAGGTAGTGGGCCAGGTCTGGTAAGAAGTGAGCTGATGAGAATTCACAGCATGAAGATGAACTCATTTTACGTACCTAGTTTTTCTGTTATTTTTTTGAAGATATCAGAACAGTCAACAAAATCTCTCATTTAGATAAGAGATTAATACATCTACAGTATATAATGGTTGTTCTGCTATGTTTCCTTTATGGAAAAGCACATCTAGTAATAAACTGCTGTAAACTCATGTTTGATTCATATTCAGTTTAGTCATGTGTGTATAATTAGTACTATATTTTGCTTTTTGCATTAGGCATCATTAAACAACAAACTGTTGGAGAAGTGAATTAATTGCAAAATAATTACCTAAAATTTGGAAGATCTCCATATGAGATTTTGAGCAGATCACTGTGTAGAATCATGATCTAACTTTACATGTGACTACAGGAATATTGAGATAGTAGTGACTGCCCTCCCTGATGAAGGTTAATACATGAAGGCAGATAGGGATCATTAACAGTCAACAGACTTCTATAGTTAACTGTTATTCTGTGAGATGCCACAAATGATAAACAGATAGTAAGAAGGCAATCAAATTCAACAGTGCTTAAAACAGCCAGTTAGCTGCTCACAATATATTATCATATTTCTTTTTGCTTCCAGCTACCATTACAACATGGAAGAATGAAATAGGACCTTATTTAATGAGATGTTTCAGTGTTAACTAGCCTTCAAATCCATATAAAATTACAGCTCGTCAGGGTCATCCACCAATTAATTTTACTCAATTTTAGCAAGGCCCTAAATGGCAATTCTTAAAAATAAAAATAAGATAGTTTTGAATTGTATTTATTCACAAATCAAAGAAAAATTGAGGTTTCACCTCAATCTACTCATACTGCAGAATGTGGCTTTTCACCTCAGATTCACAGCCAATTCCAGAGCTGAACTTAAATATTAAAAATAAACTTCAGTGGTGTGAAGTTACAAAGCAATCATGCTGTTTCAAAGTCTAACTTAAGTAGATATAAATGAATGACTTAAAAGGTACAGTTCCCCCAAGCGCTATTATCTCCATTTCTAACTAAAGAGTGAGAGAAACATTCAACCACAGGCACCACACCACATATTAACTTCATTAATTCAAGCAGATTTCACACACCTATCATCAAAACGGACCCTTCTTATTAATTAATTTTAAATTGTCACATGCAAACTGATAAATAATCTGAAATATTAAACTACCTTGGTGAAAATAGGGAAATAATCTGCACAATTTAGAACTTTTAATTTGATTTGGATTTGATCTGATATTTAAAATCCATGTCTTATAGTGGCACATAGTTGTTTGCAAGTGTCTGTAGTACATATAGTCCTGTTTTCAAGGTAAGCATTATTGGATTAAGTCAATGATCTTGGGCACACAACATGAGTAACTGTTCCCTACACACCAGTCTAAGTGATTCCTTGTGCAGTCTGAATGGCAGCCATATCTAAGATCTTACATTTTCTGAATTTATCAGATGCTTAGAACAAAATACCCACTTTTGGACATAAACTCCATTGGCCCCAGTCAGACATAACACAGTCACCTGGACAGTAAATGGAACACTGATGGACTCCAATAGGCTTTTCACTGTAATCACACAGCGCCTCTTCCACAATCTGTCCAGGCCCATCAACTGTGTTACGCACACATCTAGGGAGATAAAAGAAATTTGTATTAATATCAAAAATAGCTGAAGCATTCTAACTAGTGGAGAATGTGAGATCAATTTCTTTGTCTCTATACAGTTAGCTATATTATCTTTCTAATATGGCAAACCTTCATTGCACATTATTTTAAGGATGAATAGCACACAGAGAAATTTTACTTTTAAGGAATAGCTTTCACGGATTTTCAAAAATGAATAAGGAGTAGAGGAATTCATAATTTTAGCTAACTCTAACCTGACCTCAGCTCCAATATCTCTACCACTTTGAATCTCGATTTTTTTTTCAATCCCGACCACCTGCACTTGTCTAGCTTTCAATCTGTCTCCAATACCTCCCTTCTACAATTTATCCTCCTTCTAAACTGTACTCCTTGATTACAGGCTAGTGCCATATGGATAACGACCCAAAAGCTGCCCTCTTAATTTGGGTGGCCAACAAAAATATGACAATCAGGTCCTGTCAAACCTTAGTTGTATTCAATATAGGATCACTTTTTTCTTGGTTTCACGACCACTCCACAAACTTACCCTCTCCCATATCTCTGATAAGATCTTAAAAAGGATGAAATGAGCCAAACTCCTGAATATTGAAGTATACTTGGAACTTCTTATATTGAACTTCCTTTTACTCACCTCACTTTTCTTGTCTGTACACCTTCTCCACAGCTGTGTATTGACTCGCTGTGTATTGACTCACTGTTATTGATTCTGCAAACTGACCATGGTTCAGTTTCCCAGCTATGTTTACTACAATCTCCATAACAGGGAATTCTGTCGTACACCTGAGAATATAAACATATCAGAATATGAGAAATAGGAGCCAGCATAAGCTACTTAGCAGTTCTGCCATTCGATAAGATCATGTCTGATCTTTTACATTTTTTTAGACTTTTACAAAACTTGATTTTTACAATATCCACCGATCTGTCAGATTTGAAGGAATCAACAGGAATTCAATTATCATTATCTGGAAAAGTCTACAAGTATAAATGAAGATTATTTTGCATAATTCAGAAATTTAATTTTCCACTACTTTTGTGCCACAGATAACTAACAAATATTAAGCACCAGTTTTCTCTTTGTGCTCTACAATATCAGTGGTAATTTATAAAATCTCTTAATATATTTGTTCACAGGGTAACAATTTTCACTATTGTTACTCATAACTATTGTATAATTTAATTATAATGACATAAATTTATAAATGGTGAGTTAATACAGGTGTGATTAATATACTTATTAAAAAATCAGGTTTTAATCCTGGGATTAAAGAGAGAAATGAAAAGTGAGAGGTTATTTGTGCATTTTGCTTATCACTAATGATGATCAAAATACTGCAGTTGCTTCCTACTTATTCAGTTTGAAATAGTCAACTTTCTTCTTATTCATTTCCATTCATTCTCATAAAAGCACGAATAATTGACAGAAAGAGCAGACTGTGTTATTAGCAATGTATTGCTTTTAATGTATTCCTTTGAAATTTCTCGAAGTTTTCTGCATGTGGTATATTTGGGAAAAATAGTCATTGTCACATAAGAAAAGCCAACATCCCTTTTACACCAAGGAAAATACCAGAGGAAGCATTAAGATGTAAAGATCGATTTTATGGTTGTGTTATGGAAAAAGTATTGCACAGGGAGGATATTTCATACTCTCTCTTGAAACAGCATCATGTGTTCTGTAAAACAAATCAAGTAGAACAGATGGAAATGGTCAATGTTTAAGCTCCCAGCCAGAGATAGCACATCTGAATCTAAGGCACTCCCTTAATGCTAAGTTTTCTGCCTAATTTGAGCTCAACAGCTGGCATTCAATGAGTCAATTTGTCACTAGAAGACAATACATATTTAATTTATTACAGGATGAGTTATCTGACTTTCTCCTTTGAATTCTCTTACTAAAAGTAAAACAGTAACAGAGTGCTTGCCTGGTGGTGTGTTGCACTGGATTTTTGATGGAGGATCATAGACCTGATCAGTTATCTAACTGATCTCCTATGTGTTCCTAGAATTTCTCTTTCAGATTTCCAGCTGTGCAGGGTGTTTCACTATTGTATCTCTCATTCCCTTATATCATTTGCCCTAAATAAAGTGTATGCACAAGTCTTTGAACATCAGCTATTGAGAAACATTTTCTCCATTTATCCTAACCTAGTATTGAAGTAAAAATGTAAAAACAAGAATTAATTGAAGAGGCGTCTTGTTTAATCTCCTTTCTCAAAATGTACAGAAAGTACTTCAAGTTGGTTGATACTCTTCAGCAAAGCTACAGGTATTTCCTTCATCTGTCAAGGTGAACAGTTGATAAAAATCATTAATCGACAGTGGTGATAAATATATTTTAAAATTATAAGTCTTGACTGCAACTGATAAGATCATAAGATATAAGAGCAGAATTAGGCTATTTGGCCCATCGGGTCTGTTCCGCCATTTCATCATGGTGTCACAATAAGGTCATGTCATATTTATTGTAAGCTGAGCGAGAGAACAGGGCGAAACTTGAAGACATATACCAAAACATACGCAGTAATCACATTTTAGTTATGCTAACATTGAAACCCCTTATAAGCAGAGTGAATGTAACTAACTTGAAAGTGCTGAGAAGTTCATTAACCATTTATTATACAATGAAAAACAAAGGCTATCATACTATAGGTTTCAACAATGACTATCAAGGGAGCACTAAACTGTATGCTGATATAAATACAAATTATGTATGATAGCTATATAGAATGCACCAGATGACATTTCCATCCATTATTTCACTAAGCAGGTTAATTTATTTGCATAAAAACAAATTGAGAGGTTTACTTCCTGTGAAGATTACATGGACATACTCTCACAGGTACCGTTATCTGTATTCTAGATTAATATTGTCGGAATTAACCTCAGCATCTAACAAGATAATTGAATTTGTTAGGAGAATAAGAGGGCTCACTTTATTGTAACAGGATATCATTTGGTTTTGTGCTAACATCTGAGGTTGAAGATACATGGCAAAAAGAAAAATGACTGCAATGGAATTTTCTCAAATCAAGGCCCCTTATTCTTTTTGTTTTCTTACAGCATCAGAATTGTCTATCTGGAGCCATGATTGGTAACATACAAGACTGATGCTCACTGCCATACTCACAGCTTGTCTGGTAAGCTAACAGCTACGATGGGTAATTGGTTGTCATGGTGATGGTTGTTGAAACTCCAATCAGGAAATTCCAAGTGCACCCTTTTGCCAAATGTTTAAATAAAGGTAATAAGACAAAGTCATATCAGCAATTAATTTTTAGGAAGATGAAGTGATTTACTTAGTTATGATATTTCAATGAATAATTTAGCGAAATACATGCATCTATTTTATTAATAACGAATCTAGGCTAACTGCATTATCAAAAAAAATTGAATTAAGATGCTGCATATTTTTAAAAATAATTTCATTCTAAAACCAGAAGAATATGCCATCTAGAAGGATGGGCGGCACAGTTGTGTACCGATTAGTACAATTGCTTTACAGTGCCAGAAATCACCCATCAAGGTTTGGTTCTCACATTTTCTGTAAGGAGTTTGAAATTCAACTTGTGACCACTTTGGCTTTCTCCAAGTGCTCCAGTTTCCTCTCGCATTCCAAAGACATACAGGCAGGGATAGGGCTAGTAAGTTGTGGGCATGCTATATTCATACTGGAAGCTTGGTGACACTTGCGGGCTGCCCCTAGTAAAACCCTCAGGCAGTGCTGGCCATTGACACAAAACAACGCATTTCACTGCTTGTCTCAATGTTCTGATGTACAGTGCATGTGACTAAGAAAGCTAATAGTAAAAACAGATCCTAAGGATTGAAGTCAATCATAAAGTGGTCACTGCTGGAATCCTAGAAACGCATCATGTTCTGACATTGTAGGAAACAGATTTCATGTATACCTAATGAAGTGTCTCAGCCCAAAACGTCTACTGTACTCTTTTCCATTGTTGCTACCTGGCCTGCTGAGTTCCTCCAGCATTTTGTGTGTGTTGTTTGGATTTCCAGCAACTTCAGATTTTCCCTTGTCATTGGTATAAATATCACAAAGCAAGTAGCTCCAGAAGTATATATTAAATTGCTGGGCCAGCAATCAGAGATTTAGATTATTAAACTAGAAATATCTCTTCCAATCCTACCTATATCTTGAAAATTAAAAGTTGTCTTGGAAATTGCTCCATTCAGCTACTGAGTTGCAGTAAAAATGTTTCTTGTTCACTGAAGTTCTTCAGAGATAGAAATGCCATTGTATCCAATCTTGGCAATCTCTCTTGGTTTAGGAACGATAAGGTATGTGAACAATAAGTGCTGGGGTTTTCCAGCAATGCATAATGTCCATGAATGAATGGAAGAAGGGTTCTGTTAAGTAGATCAACACTTAAGTGAGTGTCTATTTAATAACTTAGTGTTAAAGTACAGAAATATTTTGAAAATGAGTATTGATAATAAAAACTTATTTGAGTTATATAGATGTTGTTTTGACATTTCTATACATTTTGCTTTTGTAGGCAGAAGGGGTTAATATAATTCGTTCTAGAGGCAGAGAAATGACAATTAACTTCAATCATTTTGGACATGGTACGAAGTTTGGTATGCCTGGAATCAACAGTTCTACTAACAGGAAGAATGAAAGCTGGTGGGGGTGTTTACTCGCAATATCTATCATCCAGCAGCTAATCATCAATGTAGTACTACTAGACGTACTTTAAAATTACACATAAAAGCTACAAATGGCTACTATCAAATTTGCTGTCACAACAGTGGTAATTGATGGAATGTATTACTGTTGTTAAGGGACATAATATTGGTTTCATACATTGACTATGCATTTTACATACCTGTAACAAAATGTTTAAATGTATTATTTCACATCTCACAATATTGATTTGATTAAAACTATGGGCATCATAAAGTTTAGAAATTCTAAAATGATTTCTTTTTTTTATAGATTCAATATTTTATATTTCTGGGGTTTGCTCTACTGGTGGGTCAAAGATGGCATCTATTGACTCAGTGAAATTATAATTATTTAACCAAACAACCACAGCAATTCAATGCAAAACTCACAGAGAGTGAGAAAATGACTCCTGTCTCTTCAAAGTCTCTGTTGGTGATGTTAATTTAAAGCCAATAACAGTCCAGGAGCCTGGAGCATTCTAATATGCTCAATGCTCTGTCCAGACCATAACTAAAAGCAGCTGTGTGAATGTCATATATTTCATTGTCCACGGAATGATCTTTCTTTTTGCTAAGACTTTATATGAAGAAACTGGAAATGAATGTTTATTTCCAAGAGCAATCTAATCTGAGGTTTGAATGGCACCACATGCGAAAGTCCAATCCATAGTATTTTACCAACATTGAGATGGAGATTTCAAATGACATTACTGAAGACACACATACAGCCCCAAATTCAAACTCAAAACTCAAAAGATTCAAATCTCAGTGAATGCAACATGTCAACATTTCCATGAATACTGTATATGAAACTTGATTTCAGAGCAACTAATTACATTCAAATAATTTAAACCTGAAATTAGAATTCTTTCAATATGTAGTCCACTACATGAATGAATATATTAGAAAAGTCACAACTATGTAACTGCAGAAAGCAGCATCTCATTATGCAGTACTTAATGCCTTCACTATGTATATGGCTCTTGTACTATGTGCAACTTCAATTGTGTGAACTTCATCGGCTAGATATATAGTCTATTGCCTGTAAAAGGAGAAAACACTAGCCATTTCAGAGCAGTGAGATACATACATAACTATGACCATTACTTAAAAATCAAATGAAGAAGCAGTACTTTGAACTTCTTAATTATTTATCAAATTACTGGCTACTTATTGTGAATGGTGATTCGTAGTGCTTTGTCACCATGAAATACCAACAAATTAAACCTGGAATTTATTAACTATATAACTTGATCAAAGTTCAAAATAAATCTATTATCAAAGTACATATTTGTCACCATATACTACACTGAGATTCATTTTTTACAGGTATTCAGAATAGGTAAAAACACTGTAGAATCAATGAAAAAAGCAACACATGACAAAGACAGACAAACAAACAATGTGCAAAATATAAATGTGATATATACAGATACAATCTGCATTTGTATTCATAGAACTTTATTATTCAACTACTTAAGTGGCTAAATTCACTGATGAGAATCATGCATATTGGTCTCCTCAGTAGAGGTAAATATGAATATAAATAATTAAAATTGGGGATGAGAAATAAAATGGAAATTATGCTTTATGTCCTATTTGTAGAAAAGCATATTGTTTTATCTTTTCAGGTTCCAGTGGTATAATTAATTTTACGGAAAAATGTATTATTCAAGTAACATCATTGACTATTTCACCATAATCACCACTCCAGAACATCGAGAAACCCAAAAGCAGACGCATGTCACTGGGCCTACAGCCAACATTTACTTCAGAGTATTTTAATGAAGAGCTTAACTTAACAGCTACCCTAAGAAGGAAAATAAATTAGTGCCTTTAATCTTACTGACTGAAGGAGCAGCTTGTGTTTGGGTATTTTGAAAAATGAGAGCCTGGAAATGTGCACATGCACCCTACTGTCAGAATGAGGGGTCATATCTATCAGTTTGTCCCGTTACATTTGGAGTTTGAGGAGATTTGATAAGACACCAAAGACTCTTGCAAATTTCTACTGGTGGAGAGCATTCTGACTAGTCGCATCATAGCCTGGTATTGCGCATCCAGTGCATAGGATTGCAAGAGGCTGCAGAGGACTGTAGACACAGCCTGTTCCATCATGGCACAACCCTCCCCAGTACCAAGGACATCTTCAAGAGGTGGTGCCTCAAGAAGGTGGCATTTTTCATTCAAGACCTTCACTGTCCTGGATATGCCCTCTTTATGGTCCTGTCATTGGAGAAGAGGTACAGAAGCCTGAAGACTCACACTCACTGCTTTACAAACAGCTTCTTCCTCTTCACCATCATTTTTCTGAACAGCCCATGAACACAAGTTCATTTTTCATATTTTTTCTTTATTTATTTACTCTTGCATCTTATAACAATTGTTGTGCATTACACTGTACTGCTGCTGAAAACAACAAATTTCATGATACATGTCAGTGATGACAAACCTGATTCTGATTGCTGGTCTGGATTAGGACAACCAGGCAATGCTTGATGGAATTGTGAAATTTGAAGTATATTTGATCAATTTATTGGTGCTGTTTCAAGAAACAGCATGTGCAGTGGATAAAGGGGTAAATACACTAACATTACTGGAGGGATTCTTTAAAGATTATTGCAGAATTTTAAAGCTCGTTATGTAGGTGGTTACATACTGGTGTGGATTTAGATCATCTAGCTAGCCAGGAAATAGGCATAAATGAGTGTTTTGCTGGTTGACGTGTTCAATGAGCAGTATACTCATTGTATAAAGCTGGTTTCCAAATTTTTCATATTATTAAATTTACTTAGATGAAGTCACCTAGGAAATGCTTGCTAAATTTGTTGATGACACAAAGGTCAGTGTGTGTTGAGGATGCAACATCCTTATAAGATCATGGAGCAGACTGAAAAAGCTGTGGATTTGTATTTTTGTATCATCAATGGGGATCCTGGGCCAGTCGGTTAAAAGGAAAATGAGAAGTTATCTATTTTACTTACTACATTTTAGTAATTTCATTAAATCTATTGCTTTTATATGTTTTTCTTTTTATATGTATACTTTTTTCAAATAACTAAACTACCACCTGTTTGAAATGTCTTTTGCTGGGACTCCCAGCTGGCAGAACTCCACCTTCACCCTTGCCATCGATCAGATCTGATCAGACTGGGTGTGTGAGGCTACTGGAGTACACCACCTGAGGATGCCCTGCAGCCCTTACTGCTCAACCTGATCACGGGAGGTGAGAGAATGAAGAAGAGAGTCACAATGAGGTCAACCTTTTGTGTTATTTTCACACAGGTGTGGATGTGGGGAGACAATGGGTTGTGACTTGAGGCAACAAACTGAATGAAAATTACGTTTATTATCACTGGGAAGGGAGGAAGGGCAGAAAGGAGGAAGGGAAGAAGGGCAGAAAGGAGGAAGGGAGGAAGGGAGGAAGGGAGGATGGGAAGACGGGAGGAAGGGATGAAGGGAGGAAAGACAAAATACTGAGTGTGGTCTTCAGTCTCCTGACTTCCTCCCTGATAGTAGTAATGAGAAGAGGACATGCTTTAGAAGGTGAAGGTTCTTAATAATGGATGCGTCATTCTTGAAACACCTTTTGAAGGTGTTGTCAATAGTGCTGAGGGCAGTGCCTCTGATGGAGCTGGCTGTGTCTACAGCATTCTGCAGCTTCTTGTGATAATATGCATTGCAGTCTTCATACCAGACTGTGGTGCACCAAGTTAGAATGCTCTCCACAATATACAGTATCTGTAAAAATAGATGGAGTCTTTGCTTACATACCAAATCCCCTCAAACTCCTAATGATTTTCAAAGTTTTAAGTAAATTCATTATCAATGTACATATATGTCACCATATACAATGCTGAGCAACACGTTTGAAATGCTGGACGAACTCAGCAAGCCAAGCAGCATCTAGGGAAAAGAGTATAGTTAACATTTTGGGTCGAGACCCTTCATTTGGACTACTACAACCCTGAGATTCATTTCTTGCAGATATACTCAAAAAATCCATAATAGAATAATAAATTCAACGAAAGACCACAAAACTTGGGCACTCAACCAGTTTGGAAAATATTGAAGTTTGAGTGATAATACCTGTTCCTGAACCTACTCACAAAATACTCTGCAGATGCTGGGGTCAAAGCAACATGCACAACATGCTAGAGTTCCTGAACCTACTGGTGTGAGTCCTGAGGCTCCTGTACTTTCTTCCTGATGACAGCAGCAAGAACAGAGCATGAACTGGGTGGTAGGGTGCTGCTTTTCCACAACAACACTTCATGTAGATGTACCCAATGGTGAGGAGGGTTTTACCCGTGGTGGACTGGGCCATATCCGCTACCTTTATAGGAATCCTTATTCAAGAGCATTGTTGTTTCCATACCAGGCTGTGATGCAGCCAGTCAATATACTGCACCACACATCTATAGAAGTTTGTCCAAATTTTAGATGTCATGCCAAATCTATGTAGACTCCTAAGGGAGAGTAGCCACTGTGGTGCTTTCTTCATAGCTGAAATGTGCTGGGCCCAGGACAGGTCCTCTGAAATAGCAACACTGAGGAATTTAAAGTTGTTGGCCCCCTCCACCTCGGATCCTCTAATGAGGACTGGCTCGTGGACCTCTGGCGTCCTTCTGTTGAAGTCAATAATCTGCCCCTTGGTCCTGTTGCATTGAGTAAGAGGTTTTTGTTGTAGCACCACTCAGTCAGATTTTCAATCTCTGCCCTATATGCTGATTTGTCACCTTTTTTGATTCAGCCTGTGACAGCGGTGTCATCAGCAAACTTGAATATGGCATTGGAGCTGCACTCAGTCACACAGTCATAGGTGTAAAGCGAGCAGAGCCGGGGGGGTGGAGGGTGTCTAAGCACACAGACTCGTAGTGCGCCTGTGCTGATGGAGATCGTGAAGGACATTTTGCTACCAATTTAAACTAAATGGGGTCTACAAGTGAGGAAATGGAGGATCCAATGACTCAAGGAGGCATTGAGGCCAACCTCTTGAATCTTATGGACTAGTTTTAGGAAGATGATGAGATTAAATGCTGAGCTGTGGTCAATAAAGTACACCCTGATGTATGCACCTTTGATGCCCGGATGAGTTCCAGGGCTGAGTGAAGAGCCAATGAGATGGTATCTGCCATAAAATGTTGGATCCAAGATAGGTCCTCTTTGATGTTGAAGTCCAGGACCTTAGGTGTGTTGCTCTGGATTTCCAGCATCTAAAGGATCTCTTGGGTTTATCATTAGCAGAATTGACAATTTTATCTTCCAAAAGAGATGGAGATATACAATGTGCACATAGAAATTAGAATTCCTTCACACTGGTTATTAAAGTAGTCTTAGTAGTAGTCATACTTCATTGATCCCAGGGGAAATTGGTTTTCATTACAGTTGCACCATAAATAATAAATGGTAATAAAACCATAAATAGTTAAATAGTAATATGTAAATTATGCCAGTAAATTATTAAATAAGTCCAGGACCAGCCTATTGGCTCAGGGTGTCTGACCCTCCAAGGGAGGAGTTGTAAAGTTTGATGGCCACAGGCAGGAATGGCTTCCTATGACGCTCTGTGCTGCATCTCGGTGGAATGAGTCTCTGGCTGAATGTACTCCTGTGCCCAACCAGTACATTAAGTAGTGGATGTGAGACATTGTCCAAGATGGCATGCAACTTAGACAGCATCCACTTTTTAGACACCACCGTCAGAGAGTCCAGTTCCATCCCCACAACATCACTGGCCTTACAAATGAGTTTGTTGATTCTGTTGGTGTCTGCTACCCTCAGCCTGCTGCCCCAGCACACAACAGCATTCTTATTGGTAATGTCACTAAAGCACAGTCGTAATTGCAGCAAAGCAATGGACATATAGCCGATTCCGGTTAACTGGGGCAGCCGTTTATTTGGGATAACTCTTAAGGAAGAAAAACTAATCGGGAAACTAGCTGGAATTCGTGTCTGATATGAGAAGGGAGCCGAAAAAGTCTTATGAATTATCTGACGTCGTGGCTGCCAAGCAGAACCAAGGAAATAAGAGGAGGTATGATCAAAAGGCTAGGTTCTCCCAACTCCTGCCGGGAGACTGAGTCCTCATAAGGAATTTGGGGCTACCTGGGAAGCATAAGTTGGCTGACTGCTGGGTAGCTACGCCCTATGTGGTGAAGAGGCACTTGCCAAACCTCACACATCAAAGTTGCTGGTGAACGCAGCAGGCCAGGCAGCATCTCTAGGAAGAGGTACAGTCAATGTTTCAGGTCGAGACCCTTCGTCAGGACTAACTAAAGGAAGAGTTAGTAAGAGATTTGAAAATGGGAGGGGGAGGAGGAGATCCAAAATGATAGGAGAAGACAGGAGGGGGAGGGATGGAGCCAAGAGCTGGACAGGTGATTGGCAAAGGGGATATGAGAGGATCATGGGACAGGAGGTCCGGGGAGAAAGACTGGGGGGGGGGAACCAGAGGATGGGCAAGAGGTATAGTCAGAGGGACAGAGGGAGAAAAAGGAGAGAGAGAGAAAGAATGTGTGTATAAAAATAAATAACAGATGGAGTACGAGGGGGAGGTGGGGCATTAGCGGAAGTTTGAGGAGTCGATGTTCATGCCATCAGGTTGGAGGCTACCCAGACGGAATATAAGGTGTTGTTCCTCCAACCTGAGTGTGGCTTCATCTTTACAGTAGAGGAGGCCGTGGATAGACATGTCAGAATGGGAATGGGATGTGGAATTAAAATGTGTGCCCACTGGGAGATCCTGCTTTCTCTGGCGGACAGAGCATAGGTGTTCAGCAAAGCGGTCTCCCAGTCTGCGTTAGGTCTCGCCAATATATAGAAGGCCACATCGGGAGCACCGGACGCAGTATATCACCCCAGTCGACTCACAGGTGAAGTGTCACCTCACCTGGAAGGACTATCTGGGGCCCTGAATGGTGGTAAGGGAGGAAGTGTAAGGGCATGTGTAGCACTTGTTCCGCTTACAAGGATAAGTGACAGGAGGGAGATCAGTGGGGAGGGATGGGGGGACGAATGGACAAGGGAGTCACGTAGGGAGCGATCCCTGTGGAAAGCGGGGGGGGGGAGGGAAAGATGTGCTTATTGGTGGGATCCCATTGGAGGTGGGGGAAGTTACGGAGAATAATATGTTGGACCCGGAGGCTGGTGGGGTGGTAGGTGAGGACCAGGGGAACCCTATTCCTAATGGGGTGGCGGGAGGAAAATCTACCAGTTTTCCAGGTGAAACCAGAGGATGGGAATGGGCCTGTGAAGATTTTCCATTGGAACCAACTTCTGCCTCTGGGACAAGAGATTCAGGTTGACCCAGAGCCCGACCTGGAGCCTACACTGAGTAAGAGGACCCTGCAGAGAGGTGGGGTGAATGCAGGGCCAACAGCAGGAGAGCTTAAGCTGGCTCCCACCCCTGAGAGGGCTACTGATTTGGAGAATGAGGACCTGGATGTGTGGAATATGCTGACTTTCACTAACTCCCCATTGACTGAGTCTCTCAGCCCTTCTCCCGCTGAGTCAGGTGAAGTGGGGGCGGGAGCTATCTGTGGGTAGCCTGGGTTACAGCAGGACCCTGCAAGGGATGAAGCAGGGCTTGGCCACGGGACCGAGGGGTCTGAGTTGCAGGTGGGCACAAGTGATAAGCTGAGGGAAGCCTCACCAGGTAGATCAGAAGTATCCCCAGTAGTGTCGGAACCTGAAAAGTAAGGTGAGAGGAAACAGACGTCTCCGAAAATTAGGAAACCACCGGATCGGCTGGTCTATGTACTACCAGGGGAACAGAGCGTGACCCTACCACCTTGCGGCACTATGTCGCTACCTTTTACACCTGAGTTGGACTTTGTGTTTTGCAGGAAGGGTTGGCAAATTATCTCAAAGTCATGAGGACATGACTAAATTAACGATCTGAAAAAGGTTTCCCTGCTAATGTAATGGTTTCTCTGCAGCGCAGTGTTTGGGTCATGACGAAAGATAATTGGGACTTTGGACAGTGTGCTGGCCAATGAGGCGGGATGCTTTTCTTTCTTGTATGACCGGGAGAAAGTTTTTTTCTGTTCAGCGGAAGATGGAAAGAAGAACGGGGAAGTCGTAGACTGCAGGACAGAGTGGTCTTGGAATAGGGTTGGGAGTTGACGCCCCGGGGGATATCATAGAAACATAGAAAACCTACCGCACAATAAAGGCCCTTCGGCCCACAATGCTCTGCTGAACATGTATTTACTTTAGAAATTACCTAGGGGTAACTGTAGCCCTCTATTTTTCCAAGCTCTATGTACCTATGCAGGAGTCTCTTAAAAGATCCTATTGTTTCTGCCTCCACCACCATCACCAGCAGCTGATTCCATGCCCTCACCACTCTCTGCGTAAAGAACTTACCCCTGTTATCTCCTCTGTACCTACTTCCAAGCATTTTAAAACTGTGCCCTCTCATGCTAGCCAATTCAGCCCTGGGAAAAAACTTCTGACTATCCACATCATCAATGCCTCTCATCATCTTATACACCTCTATCAGGTCACCTCTCATCTTCCGTTGCTCCAAGGAGAAAAGGACGTTCACTCAACCCATTCTCATAAGGCATGCTCCTCATTCCAGGCAACATCCTTGCAAATCTCCTCTGCACCCTTTCTATAGTTTTCACATCCTTCCTGTAGTGAGGTAAACAGAACTGAGCACAGTACTCCAAGTGGGGTCTGACCAGGGTCCTATATAGCTGCAACATTACCTCTCAGCTCTTGAACTCAATCCCACAGTTGATGAAGGCCAAAACGCCTTCTTAACCACATAGTCAACCTGCACAGCAGCTTTGAGTGTCCTATGGACATGGAACCCAAGATCCCTCTGATCCTCCACACTGCCAAGACCCTTACCATTATACCATATTCTGCCCTCATATTTGACCTACCAAAATGAACCACCTCACACTTATCTGGGTTGAACTCCATCTGCCACTTCTCAACCCATTGCTGTATACTATCGATGTCCTGCTGCAACCTCTGACAACCCTCCACACTATCCACAGCACTCCCAACCTTTGTGTCATCAGCAAATTTACTAACCCATCCCTCCACTTCCTCATCCAGGTCATTTATAAAAATCACAAAGAGAAGGGGTCCCAGAGCAGATCCCTGTGGCACACCACTGGTCACCGACCTCCATGTAGAATATGACCCGTCTACAACCACTCTTTGCCTTCTGTGAGCAAGGCAATTCTGGTTCCACAAAGCAGGGTCCCCTTGGATCCCATGCCTCCTTACTTTCTCAATAAGCCTGGCATGGGGTTTCTTATCAAATGCCTTGCTGAAATCCATATACACTACATCTACTGCCCTAATATCAATGTTTTTAGTCACATCCTCAAAAAACTCAATCAGGCTCGTAAGGCATGACTTGCCTTTGACAAGCCATGCTGACTATTCCTAATTAAATCCTGCCTCTCAGGATCTTCTACATCAACTTACCAACCACTGAAGTAAGACTCACTGGTTTATCATTTCCTAGGCTATCTCTACTCCCTTTCTTGAACAAGGGAACAACATCTGCGACCCTCCAATCCTCTGGAACCTCTCCTGTCCCCATTGATGATACAAAGATCATTGCCCGAGGCTCAGCAATCTTCTCCCTCACCTCCCACAGCAGCCTGGGGAATATCTAGTCTAGTCCTGGTGACTTATCCAACTTGATGCTTTCCAAAAGCTCAAGCACATCCTCTTTCTTAATGTCTATATGCTGAAACTTTTCAGTCTGCTGTAAGTAATCTCTACAATCGCTAAGGTCCTTTTCATTAGTGAATACTGAAGCAAAGTATTCATTAAGTACCTCCACTATCTCCTCCAGTTCCATACACACTTTTCCACTGTCACACTTGATTGGTCCTATTCTCTCACGTCTTATCCTCTTGGTCTTCACATACTTGTAGAATGCCTTGGGGTTCTCCTTAATCCTGCTCGCCAAGGCCTTCTGATGGCCCCTTCTGGCCCTCCTAATTTCATTCTTAAGCTCCTTCCTGCTAGCCTTATAAAGTTTTCTTGATCTCTATCATTACCTAGTTTTTTGAACCTTTTGTAAGTGTTTCTTTTCTTCTTGACTAGATTTTCAACAGCATTTGTGCACCATGGTTCCTGTACCCTACCACCCTTTCCCTGTCTCATTGAAACGTAACTATGCAGAACACCACGCAAATATCTCCTGAACATTTGCCACATTTCTGTCATACATTTCCCTGAGAACATTCTGTTCCCAATTTATGCTTCCAAGTTCCTGCCTGATAGCTTCATATTTCCCCTTACTCCAGTTAAATGATTCCCTAAATTGTCTGTTCCTATCCCTCTCTGATACTATGGTAAAGGATATAGAATTGGGATCGCTATCTCCAAAATACTCTCCCACTGAGAGACCTGACACCTGACCAGGTTCATTTCCCAATACTAGATCAAGTACAGCCTCTCCTCTTGTAGGCTTATCTACATATTGTTTCAGGAAACCTTCCTGAACACACCTAACAAGCTCCACCCCATCTAAACCCTTTGCTCTAGATGATGTCAATCAATATTTGGGAAATTAAAATCTCCCACCACGACAATCTTGTTATTATTGCATCTTTCTAGATTATCTGCTCCTCGATGTCCCTGTTACTATTGGATGGTCTATAAATTCCTAACTTCACCCACAGAGACTCAGTAGATAATCCTTCCATGTCTTCCTTCTTTCTGTAGCCATGACACTGTCTCTGATTAGCAGTGCATCGCCCCCACATCTTCTGACTCCGTCCCTGTCCTTTCTGAAACATCTAAACACAATATGGGATTAAACAATTGAGCTTCATAATTCTTAATTTGACTACATGGTTAGTAAACAAACAAAAAAAAGAAAAGGGCCCATTCTCATGAAACAGTTTAGTATGCAATGTTGGAGCTCACAGTTTAGACTGGTTTCCCTTCGGCCTTCTCCGAGCGAAGCCGACCCTCAGACCCTTGCTCCAAGTCAACTCCATCCGGCGGTCTACCAACTCTCTCCATTCGCGTCTTCCCTCCTCATCTCTCCCCATTAAAACACCATGAAATTCCTGCTCCCAGACCCACAAGAAAGTACAACATCCCTCTCCTTGGATAGTCCCACATTGCAAAGCCTCATTATCTCTCGTCATAACCCAAACATTGCTGCTTCAGAGAAACCATTACATTAGCAGTGAAATCTTACAGTGTGTTCCACATCTAAAAGTGCCGTTGACTTGTTGAGCAATTTCAGAATGTTTTGGTTTTTGCTTTTTGCAGATATCCAGTATTTGCAGATCATATATCCTGTGAAAATTCTGACAGTCTTAACTCTATTAAATCTTTAAAATCTTCAAATCAGTGAGCCACAATGAGGCAAAAGCAAGTGAAGCTGACAAACTGGACATCTTTGTTCTTGCCATGTGGTCATCGGAATAGAGGCTGCCATTTTATGACACTGTTCTTGTAGACACCTTTTTGGAAATTGTTCTGTTTACTAGTTCTTGCTCAGGGATGTCTTATTCAGGGCCACTGAAATGAGGTTCCTGCTAAATTTGAGAATAATTCCAAATAAGAAGCTGTTTATTTGGTTACGTAGAAATAGCAGACTTATAGATTCTGCAGATGTCGAAAGTCTTGAGCAACACACACAAAATACTGAAGGAAATCAGGAGGTCAGGCGGTGTCTTTGGAGGGAAAAAACAGTTAAATATTTGGGCTGAGACTCTTCATCAAGACTGGAAAGGAAGAGGATAGAAGTCAAAATAGGAAGGCCAGAAGGTGGGGTTCTGAACTCTCAGAGGCCATCCTCCCAGAGGTTCCAGAATCAGAAGGTGGGGTTCTGAACTCCCAGAGGCCATCTATTTCAACTCAACTTCCTATTCTCACACCAACATGCCAGTCCACGTCTCCTCTACTGCCACAATGAGGCCAAACACAGGTTGGAGGAGCAACACCCATATTCCATCTGGGTAGTCTCTAACCTGATGACATGAATATCAATTTCTCTAACCACATACCGCTGTCACTCCAACCCCCCACTCTATTTGTTTTTTTATTTTTCTCACATGCTTGTGGCCTTCTCACGCCTTCGCTTCACCTCTTCTACCTGCACGACCTACCCATTGCCTCCTTCTGGTTTCTTACTTCCATCCCTTTAGTCCATGGTCAACTGTCTTCACCCATCAGATTCCTTCTTCTTCTGCCCTTTACCTCTTCCACCCATCACCTCCTAGTTTCTGGATCACTGAATTGTAGGAACTATTTATTTGATGTCCAAAAGAACATTAGCAAACTAAATGGGATTTTATAACAATCCAGATCTATCTTGGTTAGAATGCTAGATTATTGGATTAGTTGAATTTCAATTTATACATCATGGAACCAGGCCTGTTGACCCAACCCATCCATGCCGATTGTGTTGCCTCTTAAGTTAGTCCCATCTGCCTGAGTATGGACCACAGCTCACTAAACCCCTCTTACCCAAGAACTTACGTAGGTGGCTTTTAGATACTGCTAATGTGTCTGTTTCAACCTGTATTTCCAGCAACTCATTCCAAAACCATGCCACCCTTTGCTTGAAGAAGTTGCCCCTGATATCTCTTTATCTTCCCCAGCTGCAGAAATGGGACTTAAACACAAGTATCCCAAATATCTTCAGGTTCCTTGTTTGCTTTTTTCTTTAAAAATACTTTTCATGAATTTGGCTTGCAAAGAACTGTTTTTTTGCAGATTTACTTTGACTTGAAATTTAGTTTGCTTTCATGCTTGTTTGACATTTATGAGATTACTTCTGAGGAACTTTTGCTAAATATATTCCTAACTTTTCAACACCATAATGTTTCTCTATAGCAAGGTTCCAGCCTTTCTATGCCATGGACCATTACCATGAAGCATGGGTCCGTGGACCCAGGTTAGGAACCTCCACTCTAGAGCCTCACCAGTGCCACCAAACATACTAGTACACACTTTATAACTTGTGCCTCGAATTTTAGTTAGTGCATTTTTTAAAGGCATTTATGGAATTTATACAAACTTTGTAAATTGGCTTTTGAAAAATTAGACAATTTGGGCAATTAATAAAGTTAACTAAGTTGGCCAGAAACAGTAATATTCTGCTTTTCGAATTCCTAGAGTCAAAGAGGCAATCCCTACAGAATAAATAGCACTCATCTGCACTTTTGGAGACATCTACGTTATCTGGTCACAACAAGCAAGAAGGGAAAACCGTACAAATTATTAGTTTAAAACTATTCAGTCTTGCATTGCATAAAATTGTTTCATAATTTACTGTGCAGCCATTTACAAATTGATATCATTATTATAGTTGCTGAAGAAGACCTACAATTTCATAGTTACATCGAAAATATGAAGTTCAGCACATCATATTATAACCTAATGAGTTACAAAATGATTTGAGTCTATCTGAATTAATACTGTCTGATATATGCAGGTAGTTTGACATGATAGGACAAGGAGAAATCTTTACTTACCACAGTAGAATCCATTATCACATCAGAAAATATACTAAATTATTTTCCAACATCAGTAACTTGGATGATGTGAAGTTAAAATAATATTTTCATCAGATCACATCCAGAATATGTTATTGTAATTTCGTAAACAAAATATTTAAGTCCTACTATCCCACTTTGTCCACGATAACTCTTTCCAAATCTAAAACTCACTTTACTGTCCTGCTCTCTCTCCATAACACAATGTCTTCTTCTTCTCCTTCTGATACATTCAGTTTTCATTTACAACATGCTCCTGTCCCATCTCTCATTTGTGACTAAACACATCTTACCCCAGTAATGTTCTTCATAAATAAATTGTTTCTATATTCCTTTTTGTAATTGTACTTGCAGTTGTTTAGTACATTGGATTGTTTTGAGTTAATGAAAAACATCATGAATATTCACATTTCGTCATGATTATATTTATGAAATGATGACCAATCATCTGTTTTACTGTAAATGAATGAAATACCACTTGGTCTCAGAAGATAAGACTATTGTGTAAAAACATCTCTTAACATAATAACTTCTTCTCTTGCAAAATTGGTTCCAAGACCTTATGTTTCTCTCCAAAATTATATTTGTCCCATATCTGACATAAAGCTGAAGTATCTTCTTGGTTCACTAGTCTTCTTTAAACTTCATGGTGACATTTCCTGAAAGCTATTTATTTGAACAACTATTTTTTCCCATTTCCATCAGAGATGTTCTTTATTTTAAATTATGTGGATTCTTTGTTCTCACTAACTGTGTTAGCTTGCTGTTTTCCAGTTGCTTGCTGCAGGCAAAGTGTAGGGAACCCATGAATTGTGCCCAGGTGAATACTGTGTGTCAAGCATGCTGCCAAAATGAACACAGCTTGAAACTATGATGATTGAAGTCATCCTTATTTACGTATTGCTACAACTACCACTATTTCTCAAGGCCAGCTCTAGTTATTGTACGTAGAGCTCAGCCATAGCATCTACCTGGGACTTATCTGTCAGAAGGTAACACGACTCCTCATGTTGAACATTCGGACAATGGGCCATGACATTATTGATGTGCTTGATGAAGTGGATGTGAACTATCCTTTCCTGAATATGTCCAAATTTCCTGTGTAGAGATGTTGCAATTGATTGTATCCCTAAAATAGCACAGGAGGAGAATATATTGTGGAGACAGGTTTTTCTTTGTCATTGTAATATTGGATTGATAGACATACAGTATCTGTTGAATATTTTATATATGCATACAACCTTTGATAATCTAATCTTTCCCAAGATCAAGTTAGTTCTCATATATTGCTTAGTAATTCCTCCTTTTATCTTTTATTGCCCTTTCTGCAGTTTACCACTGTTTAATTTTGAACTATCATAAGCAGCTCAGGGATCAAACCTATTCCAGCACTGACATTGTTATTCATTTCACTCAGTTTAGATAGTTTTATGACTATCAGCTGCTTAAGTTAAAATATAAATGGCATTATAATTCATCCCCTATTAGTAATACACAAATCAAATAGCTGTTGTTAGCCTTTACTCAGAAATACAGTTAGGGGTACATTAATTTCAACTATTAAGATCACGGTGAGTTAAATTTCCTCACAAGACCATTCTGTATATGTAAAATATGTTTGAAAATTGGAAATTGACATTTACTTTCACCAGCCTCAAAGAATGCTCATAAATTCTTTCTGCTGTCATGAACGTAGGTACCCATGTGAATATTTACTTGCAATTTCACTGAGAACAATTGATGTTGGGCATGGGTCAATATGACTAGCATTGATAAACAGCACTTTGTACTGATAAAGCTCTATTGACTTCCATTAAGAACAATACAAATTAGAGGATGCCAATGTTTCAAAGTTCAGTATTAGATGTTTCCAAATGTCTAAGTCAAATAACACTTGCTTGAAGACTAGGATGATATTGATCTTAAAAAGTATACTTTCTTCAAGTAGCTACGTCTCCCTTTACCTCATCCCTTTTCCCTCTTTTTAGATGAAGCTGTTATATACAGTAAAAATGTTTCTTTAAATTCAATTGATGTGCAAGATGTGGCCTCATCTACATCCCAAATGCATATATGGTGACAGTTTGGCGGAAGATCTTAATTCAGTCTGGAATAACTTCCAGTTGCCTGTTAGTTTAATTCTCTATGCATCTTCCAAATTGAACTATTTGTTTTTGGTCTCCTAGACTGTTACAAAGAAGCTTAATGTATAGCTTGAAAAATATAATCTTTTCTTATGACTTGGGGCATTACAGCCTTCAGGAATTAACAATGATGACTGATAACCAACCTTTCTGATTTGGTTCAGAACTGATTATTTATAATAAAAGGTCACCAACCTGTGGACTTTAACTTGTCTTTTTCACTCCACAGATGTTGTATGATTGGCAATGTATTTTGTACTTAAACAGTTCCAACATTGTGATTTTGCTTTATTCTGATGTTTTCTTCTTTCTCTATTTTTATTCATTTTCTTCTTCCCTTTCCTCTGATAAATTTTCACAAATATCTCCAAGTGCCACCACCACTTGAGCTAGCCTCACCCTCTTAGTCTCCACCGTATTACACACATTCCCATTGTTTTCCCCTCTTCCCCTCAACAACCTCAAACATGTTTTATTTCTAATTTTTATGAGTTCATACAAAAGACTGTCAATTTAAACTTTTAACTCCTTTTTTCTCCCCCACGGACACTTCTGACCTAATGAGTAATTCTCCCAGCAGTTTCAAGTGGTGGCTTCTTGTTTATTTCTTTCTTGCATTTAGTGTCAGCAGCACTGAAATCATTATAGTTTGTCTTTGGCAGAAAATAAAACATTTTAAAAGTGAAAAAAGTACACTTATGATCAAAGTATGTACACTACATACAACCTTGAGATTTGTCTCTTTACAAGCTGCCACAAAACAAGGAAGGACCAAGTGTCTCCCTAACTGCAATCCAACTGAACCTCAAGCTATATGAAGAACTTAATGGGTGAGGCAGCATCTGTTCAGGGAAAGAAATTGATGATACAAGGTCTTACGCTGAAATAGCAACAATTCCTTCCCCAACCCCCACCCCCACAAATGCTGCTTGGCCTGGCAAGTTCTCCAGTTGTTTGTTCTTTTTTACCTCAAGATTATGTCATCTGTAGGCTCTTGTGTCTCCAAAGTGCACAAGCTTGTTGATGTATGTAGATTGGAGCTTATTAATGTGAGGGGATGCATTTTGGGAGTTCTCCCGCCCACTACTTTCATCTTCAGGACCCAGAGAGGCTGGTGGACTTCTTCGGGAACAATAGGAAGCATTGGGTCTCTGCTGCAGTCAGTCCTGAGTCTTCTGCCGGTCAGTCATTGGGGCTTGTCTGCACCCAGTGGTGGCTCTCCACCTCAGGACCCTGCAAAGATATCCGTATAGCGACCATCCTCCAAGACGGCATGTGTTGGCAACGCACTTTCTCCGCCAGGGACACTGCCTGCAGGAGGACACGCGGCTTCCAGCGGACAGCATCAGCCGCGCCGCTTTGAGGGAACTGCCTTGCTTTTATCGAGAACTGTTGAGGGTATGGAGTCTAGTCTCATCCAGACAAGGTGTTCCTGTGCCGGTGGGGGATGGTGCTCTAGCTGCGAGGGGGACTGGTCCCCATCCTATCACGGTGGGTGTCAAGGGGGCTCAGGGAAGTGGAGGGGATTCTGACTGCACCACTACCTGATGGGCCAGAATAGCTCGTCCGACTCAGGCTTCGGGATACCATGCAGAAGAGGGCCCCACCTAACGTGAGCCATATTGCAGGGGTGCCCACCGTGCCCTTCCATGACACTCCAAAGTGTTTCTTGTATGGGATGTTCCTGCGCACCTTTCACTTTCTTGCCTTCGTCTGGTGACCAGACTCGCCGTGGTGATCTGTGTTACCACCTGGCAGTGGAGGAGGTCCCCAATGGAAATCTCTTTATGCAGGGCTCTTTCCCTTGTACATTAGTGATCTGGGTGGTGGGAGGGAGAGGACGTTGTTGCATAGGGCAGTACTGTGCAACAGATCTTTAAGCAGGTTCATTGACACCCCATCTACCTGTCCATTCTGTGGCCGGGAGGGGTCAGTGTACCACTCTTAAATGTAGTGTGAGCGGCTGCAGCCCTCATCTGAGTGTCTGGAGGGGCGGCTGCTCAGGTTCTGGATGCACTTCAGCTTCGTGCTCCTCATTTATGGGCATTCAGTACAGAAGGGGACGGGTCAGGGGGAGGGCTGGTGGGCTTGCGCCTGTGCTTGGCCAAGATGGCCATTCGCGGGTCTAGCTGATGGAATGTTGAGGCCTCTGCCAGAGCCGGCTTCCTGCCCCTCTTCTGACAATACGTCTGTGCCCAGCTGTCCTTGGAGACAGAACATGCAGTCATAATAAGCACAGTGGGGGATTTCCAGGAGTGGTGGGGTTCCCCAGAGAATTGACCGTTTTATAGACAGTAGTAGTTATATTTTAATTTGAATTTATTCACTGTCTTATAAACACTTAATGTTTTTACTTTATGTATTTGTTCTGTAAATAAACTTTTACAGTTTTGTTAAAAAAAAGATGGACTTTTTGTGCCCCTTGTTGCACTTGTTATGTACCCATAGGGTTTGGACTGTCACTTTAAGGCACAAGACAGAACTGAGACTAACTTTTGGATTTCTGCTGAGAGAGAGAGGGACAGAGTCTGCTTTTCAGCTCATGTTTACACCTTTACTGACTATTGTTGTCAGCTTCTGGGTTGCCATGGAAAGAGAGAGAGAGAGAGAGAGAGAACGAGCAGCTCGTGGGTTGCCATAGTGACCAAGGGCGACGTTATGTGATGGACAGCTGGTGCTCAGCATGCTGAGATAAATACAAGGTCAGTTGGTAGACACACAGATACACATGGTTTCAGGCACCGGATGAGCTTTCTCGTGCCCACAGAAGGATGGGTTTTTGGAGGATCGATCGGGAGAATCGATCAGTGGCTCTCACAGTGTGGAAAAGGTGCGACCGATGGGAAGTTATCAGTGTGTCCAAATCTTGCCTGGGGTTGATAACTTTACCACAGAAGACGGTCTCCTTTTTGTGGTCACATTCAGTGACCTTAAAGGAAGAGAAGAGGGGAAAGGAAGGTTTAAACAGAAGAAACCTAGTGACAAAGAGGTCACTGTTTGAACTCTCTCTCTCTCTAAGTAGCCCGTAAGGGTGAGTTTGAGTTCCATTCAAATACGAAGGTGTGACTGTCATGTAGTTAATCCACAGGAGTGGGTTCTCTGGTGAGGGGAGTACCTTTGTGAATACCACTTATGTGTTACCCTTGTTTGGGTGCGGTAGTTCACTGAAGAAAGGCACCCCTGTGGCAAATCACTGTTGGAGTTATTTCCTATGTTGTGGAACTGGATAAGTGGCTATCACAGTTGTGTGTTTGGGGTAACCTTGTGGAATTTACCAGTGTGTAGACCCTTGCCTGGGTGGTGGTTCCCTGGAAGAGGGTCCCCTTAGTGATAAGCTACTGTTGGTGATAATCCATACATGGATTCTGTTTGAGTATCCTGTGGCCACCCACTTTGGGATGACCCGTAGCTGAATTCAGGTGTGGTACCACTTGTGTTGAAAGGATATTCATTGAAGATCACTGTCGGTGATATTTCGTGTGTGGAGTGGAACAACTTCGGATATAAAACCTACAACTATTGTTATCTTGTATTGCTGTTGTGGAATCTGTGGAATATTGACGTAATTGCTTCCTCTCGACATTTACCCTGGATTACAAATATCTCTCTCTCTCCTCACCTATTCTGTGGATGAACTGAACTTTCATGCTTTACCTTAACAAGATTCTAAGCCTTGTTTCCCCCAAGCTCAATAGTTTGGGAGCTATATTTACACACATATATACACATAACAGTTAACCTGTTTGATATAAAATAGAATTAGTTAACCGCAAAACCAGACTAAAGGTGTTTTCCATTTCTGCTGGTTCTTTAACCCATTACAGGATACATAATACACTGGTGCGGTGAAATGACTCAGAAGATTATAATTCTTCATCATTAAATTGATCAGAATTGTCCATAAGCCTAGGCCTGGAATCCTCCCCTTCCATCTTTCACCACCTCTTCAAAATCCCCACACTGGACCATTTTTAGAATGAAAACATCCTCCAATTTTCTTCTACAGTGGTAGCTTGTTCACTCCATAAGTAAGTCAGCTTTGCTTAAGGGGAAGTTGGGGAAGGTCCTTCGCTCCATGCAATACAATGTTCACCAAATATCAGCCTACCATCCTCCCCTTCATACATTGTGCGAAGCTCAAAAAATGATGTTTATTTCTTTTACTCACGATCTGTTGCCGGGAGATATACTTGTTGGGAGGATGAGGAGTTTATAGATAGTAGCTTCAGGGAGGTAGTTACGCCAAAGGAGCAGCACACAGGTAATTGGGTTACCGTCAGGTGAGGGAAGGGGAAAAGGCAGGCAGAGCAGGGTTCCCCTGTGGCCATTTCAGGATTGCTACCTTTGCCACATGCCTGTGACAGTAAGAATAGGATGCTCTGGCGGATGAACACGTGGCTGAGGAACAGGTGTAGGGGGCTGGGTTTCAGAATTCAGGATCATTGAGACCTCTTTTGGGGCAGGTGGGACCTGTGCAAGAGAGACGGGTTACACCTGAACTACAAGGAGACCAATATCCTTGCAGGGAGAGTAGTTACTGCTTTTGGGGAGGGTTTAAACTACATTTGCAGGGCGATGGGAACCAGAGTGCCAGAGCAGATAGTGGAGCAGGGGTGAAAATAAAGGATGTTAAAAGTTTATGCAAAGTCAAAAATAGAAGGGTTGCGTGTGGTGGTAATAATCTTCTGAGGTGTGTCTATTTCAATGCAAGGAGTATTGTGGGGAAGGCTGACGAGCTGAGGGCATGGATTGACACATAGAATCACGACATTATAGCCATTAGTGAGACGTGGCTACAGGAGGGGCAGGACTGGCAGCTAAATGTTCCAGGGTTCTGCTATTTCAGACTTGATAGAGGCAGAGGAATAAAGGGTGGGGGCATTGCTAGTCAGGGAAAATGTTACAGCAGTGCTCAGGCAGGACAGATTAGAGGGCTTGTCTACCGAGGCTATATGGGTGGAGCTGAGAAACAGGAAAGGTATGACCACATTAATGGGGTTGTATTATAGACCACCCAATAGTCAGCAAGAATTGAAGGAGCAAATCTGCAGAGAAGTAGCAGACAACTGCAGGAAACATAAAGTTGTGATAGTAGGGGATTTTAATTTTCCACATATTGATTGGGATTCCCATACTGTTAAAGGTCTAGATGGATTAGAGTTTGTAAAATGTGTTCAGGAAAGTTTTCAAAATCAATATATAGATATACCAACTAGAGAGGATGCAATATTAGTTCTCCTATTAGGAAACAAGTTCGGACAGGTGACGGAAGTGCGTGTAGGGGAACACATTGATTCCAGTGATCATAACGCCATTAGTTTCAACTTGATCATGGATAAAGATAGATCTGGTCCTCGGGTTGAGGTTCTAAACTGGAAAAAGGCCAAATTTGAAGAAGTGAGAAAGGATCTAAAAAGCATGGATTGGGATAGGTTGTTCTCTGGCAAGGATGTGATTGGTAAGTGGGAGGCCTTCAAAGGAGAAATTTTAAGAGTGCAGGGTTTGTGTGTTCCTGTCAGGATTAAAGGCAAAGTGAATAAGAATAAGGAATCTTGGTTCACAAGGCATATTGGAACTCTGATAAAGAAGAAAAGAGAGATGTATGACATGTATAGGAAACAGGGAGCAAATAAGGTGCTTGAGGAGTATAAAAAGTGCAAAAAAATACTTAAGAAAGAAATCAGGAGGGCTAAAAGAAGACATGAGGTTGCTTTGGCAGTCAAGGTGAAGGATAATCCAAAGAGCTTCTACAGATATATTAAGAGTAAAAGGATAGTAAGGGATAAAATTGGTCCTCTTGAAGACCAGAGCGGTCGGCTATGTATGGAACCAAAAGAAATGGGGGAGATCTTAAATGTTTTTTTTGCGTCTGTATTTACCAAAGAAACTGACATGGAGTCAATGGAAATAAGAAAACAAGTAGTGAGGTCATGGAACCTATACAGATTGAGGAGGAAGAGGTGCTTGCTACCTTGAGGCAAATCAGAGTTGATAAATTCCCAGGACCTGACAGGGTATTCCCTAGGACCTTGAAGGAGACTTGTGTTGAAATTGCATGGGCCCTGGCAGATATATTTAAAATGTCGGTATCTACATGTGAGGTACCGGAGGATTGGAGGATAGCTCATGCTGTTCCGTTGTTTAAAAAAGGCTCTAAAAGTAATCCAGGAAATTATAGGCCAGTAAGTTTGATGTCAGTAGTAGGTAAATTATTGGAAGGAGTACTAAGAGATAGGATCTGCAAGTATTTGGATAGACAGGGACTTATTAGGGAGAGTCAACATGACTTTGTGTGTGGTAGGTCATGTTTAACAAATCTATTAGAGTCTTTTGAGCAGGTTACCAGGAAAGTGGATGAAGGGAATGCAGTGGATGTTGTCTACATGGACTTCAGTAAGGCCCTTGACAAGGTCCCGCATGGGAGGTTAGTTAGGAAGATTCAGTCGCTAGGAATACATGGAGAGGTAGTAAATTGGATTGGACATTGGCTCAATGGAAGAAGCCAGAGTGTGCTAGTGGAGGATTGCTTCTCTGAATGGAGGCCTGTGACTAGTGGTGTGCCACAGGGATCAGTGCTGGGTCCATTGTTATTTGCCATCTATATCAATGATCTGGATGATAATGTGGTAAGTTGGATCAGCAAACTTGCTGATGATACAAAGATTAGAGGTGTAGTGGACAGTGAGGAAAGTTTTCAAAGCTTGCAGAGGGATTTGGACCAGCTGGAAAAATGGGCTGAAAAATGGCAGATGGAGTTTAATACAGACAAGTGTGAGGTATTGCACTTTGGAAGGACAAACCAAGGTAAATGGTAGGGCACTGAGGAGTGCAGTAGAACAGAGGGATCTGGGAATACAGATACAAAATTTCCTAAAAGTGGTGTCACAGGTAGATAGGGTTGTAAAGAGAACCTTTGGTACATTGGCCTTTAAAAATCAAAGTATTGAGTATAAGAGTTGGAATGTTATGGTGAGGTTGTATAAGGCATTGGTGAAGCCGAATTTGGAGTATTGTGTGCAGTTTTGGTCACCAAATTACAGGAAGGATTTTAATAAGGTTGAAATAGTGCAGAGAAGGTTTACAAGGATGTTTCCGGGACTTGAGAAAGTGAGTTACAGAGAAGGTTGAGTAGGTTGACTTTATTCCCTGGAGCGTAGAAGAATGAGGGGAGATTTGATAGAGGTATATAGAATTATGATGGGTATAGATAGAGTAAATGCAAGCAGGCTTTTTCCACTGAGGCTAGGGGAGAAAAAAACCAGAGGACATGGGTTAAGGGTGAAGGGGGAAAAGTTTAAAGGGAACATTGGGGGGGGCTTCTTCACACAGAGAGTGTTGGGAGTGTGGAATGAGCTGCCAGATGAAGTGGTAAATGTGGGCTCACGTTTAACATTTAAGAAAAACTTGGACAGGTACATGGATGAGAGGCGTATGGAAGGATATGGTCTAGGTGCAGGTCAGTGGGACTTGGCAGAAAAATGGTTCAGCACAGCCAAGAATGGCGAAAATCCCTATTTCTGTGCTGTAATGTTCTATGGTTCTATGGTTCTAACCCCTAGCGACCTCTCACAGAACCCTGGTTGAGAAATCCTGCTCTAACGTTATGATACATTGGACAGTATCTAGCTAGAATACTGAGGAAAGATGTGATCGTGCTGCAGAGGGGATTCATCAGGATATTGTCTGGGATGGAGACTTACAGAGTTACAGTTATGATGATTGCAGAAGCCAAGTCTGTTTTCCCTGGAAAGGAGGGGATTAAGAGGGGACAGAACGTACGTGTAAATAGTATAGACTGCAGAAAAATTATTTTATTTATTTTAGAGATACAACTTGGTGACAGCCCCTTTTGACCTAATGAGCCCATTCCGCCCATATGACAACTTAACCAACTAGCCCATACATCTCTGGAATGGGGGAGGAAACTGGAGCACCTGGAGGAAATCTACAAAGTCACAGGGGAAACGTACCAACTCCTTACTGACAGCAGTAGAAATTGAGCCCAAGTCGCTGACACAGTAAGGTGTTACACTAACTACTACATTACCATGCCACCTCTTATCAGAAGTAGATAAGACTCAAGGACAGTAATTTCAGGTAAGGGGTAAGGGATTTAGAGTAGATCTGAGGGGAACTTTTTCACTCTGAGAATGGCGAGTAGCTGGAATGCGCTGCCACAGGGAGTGGTAGAAACTAACATTGATTCAGAAATGTTTAGACAAATCCCTTTCATTGCTTAGGCATAGTAAGCTATGTGCGAAAGTCTTCAAGATGAGTTATTATGGGCGTGTACCTGCTAGTGTGGATATAATGGACCGAATGTTCTGTTTCCAAGTAGATATTGTGCAGAACATTTCTCTGTGTACAGTGTGAAGAATCCTGTGTAACTGGTGAGGTGACATGCAAAGCACAAAAAGCAAGGTAAAATAATGAAAATCTGTTCAGAGAAGAATATAGCATTAACATCAAATCTACCTTGGCATTCCCAGTAAGCTCAATAATGTCAGTTTTTTTTTTCCTGACCTGCACATGGCATTGACTTGTTCCATCCACCCTAATAAGGAAATTGTTTGGGTGTCCATTGTCCAGAATCAAAGAGATATCCTATTGCCACTCACCAGCTCCATACACACTTTCATGACTAAATCTAAGAATCTGGAAACCTTGACTGAAGTGATCATCCTTGCAGCTCCTGAAATTACCTTCCTGAAGTTACCATCGAAAATGCTCCCTCTGCTTGATAACTGAAGTAGTAGCTGACTAACCCATTGCATTTTACTTTCTCAGTTAGTGATTTACCCAGTGAAGAGCAGCTTTATCACTGGGAGCTTAGACTTTGTATAAAAACTTGGTTTGCAATAAAACATGAGATAAACCCATTTTTAGAACATATTCCTACTTAATCTCCATTGGATTTAAAAAATGTTTCCATAATTTCATGTCTGCTTTTTATACATACACATACATGTTAACAAGACAGAAGTTTTGATATTACTTTAATCAATACAGTTTCTATAGCCTGCAGCGAAGACCACAATAGTTAAGAAATTAAAATACTTTTATTCATAAGCTAAGCTGTTGAACTTCCACCAGTTGGTCTATGTTTTACTTGCAGCCAATCAGATGTAATAGGAAACAGTGAGGAAATAAATTAATAGCTTGTTCATAACTTCATTATCCTTAAGATAAACCTACTTTCAAATACTCCTCTTAAAATCCTTCAGGAACTGCTACATCTTAGATACAAGGAAAAATAATCTGGAAACCACTCTTTCATTGTAACAAATTTGGCTTACACTTTGATAAATGAATAGTAACAAATTTTCTACAACGAGCCATTGAAAGTGGCACAATTTATACTTTTAAGCACCTAATTATCCAATAGTCAACTAGTGTTCTCTTAGATCTTGTCTCATTAGATTGAAATGCACTGACAACTAGAACTAAGCCCAGTGCAACACTTCTTAAAACACTTTGACAGTCAAGCAGCATAATAGTATACCAGCTGATGCCTAAAATTAATTGCCTTCAATAGAATAGAATTCTGCTTTTTAATCACCTAAATATTCCAGGGTGTCTGTTTTTGTAATGAAACCAATTTGCTGCATAAAAGATTAAAAAAATGGAGAGTATTAGTTGTTTAATGCTTTTGAGATTTGAATATAAATTGTGTTTTATGTCAGTGATTTTTAATCCCAATATTACATTTATCAATCTGTACCAGGATGTGGGTTTATATAACAAATTACAGTTACTTTATATAGTACATCATACAGAGCATGGTTGCTTATGGTTGCACTTTTATTCACCATCTTTCATTTCTACAAAGGCCTCTTCGAAAGTCTCTTTCATATCCTTGGATATGCCTCATTGTCACTCAGTGTCTAGGTATCTTCCTTTGAGAAATATTGCTGTACTGATAAACTAGCAGGCTTTAGGGCAACTTTCTAATGTATTCCTTTCCTAGCACAACATTTGTTTGCCTCATTGTATTCTGCAAACCACCCAAGAATGCCCTTTATAAGAGCTATTATAGAAATGCACATTTTTGCAAAGCATTTCTCCTGCAGGAACAGTGCAGCCAGCACAGCTTTAGAAAGAACATATAGCAAGTTACATGGTCATGAGTGTTCTATATTGACACATAAAATTTCCTCTTGAACTTTCAGAGAATTGTCCTAAAACATTTATGATTATCCATAGATACTGTTCTTATGTGAGGTTACTGATCTGCTATAACTGTATCTCTCAGCATAGTTGCTGCTTGATCTGCCTGGTAGTTCCAACATTCATGTTTCTACTATTACTGTTCACAGCCATCCCTTGGCACTCTGTGCACTGAATCAACCTCACAAGTGTGGGGACCTCTCAGGAAGCCTACAGTGGGCCTTCTGCTCATTACTACTGGCAGTGAGAGGCTGGGTACAATCGTAAAACATCTTCATTCTATCAGTGTTTAATTGTTTCACCCCAATATTGAGGGTGACAGTACTGTGGGTCTGTGATTTCACCCATTCATTGATGAATTGCTTAGCTACAGCCTACCTTTATCATTGTTCTGCATGCTAGAATTTCTGTATTGCAATTCCACATCACATTCTTAAACGGTCCTATGCATGCAGCTGAAGCAGAGGTGGGTAACTATTTAATGGCAATTGTAGAGTTAGGGATACAAGAAGCAAAATAGTTACGGACTCCAGCGGAATAGAATTCTGCAGCTGGTGATACCTCAGAGTGCTCCATTGCCCTGATGAATGACTATTTGACGCTAATGAAAATACTTCCTTAATATTTGTGTGTTTTGACTGTCTCAATAAAACTATCCTATCTCATGAAATCATTGTACTACAGTTGCAGTTGAATTAAAATTGGACTTCCACATGAAACAACTGTGATACTTGATGCCCAGAGACATTGTGATTTCTGTGAGACTCAGCAAGAAATATTGGAAATATCCTCAAATAGAATGGGTAAAGTGGATGTGGAGAGGACCAGGGGGCACAACTCAAAATAGAAGGATGTCCCTTTTGAACAGAGAACAATGGAAATTTCTTTAGTCAGTGGGTAGTGAGTATGTGGAATTCATTACCACAGATGGCTGTGGACACCAAGTCATTGGGTATATTTAAAGCAGAGGTGGATAGGTTCTAGATTAGTGAGGGTGTCGAATATATAGGGAGGAGGCAGGAGGTTGGTGTTGAGAGGGAAAAAAAATCAGCCATAATTGAACAGCGGAGTAGACCTGCTGGGCCAAATGGCCTAATTCTGTTCCAATGTTTTCTGGTCATTGAAGTTTTACTTTCAATTATAAAAAGGATGATTTTGGGGAGCAAATCTAAGCAGCCTGAAATGTAATTTTGGACTCATTTGAACAGTCTTATGTATGGAAACATCAGAGAAGGATAATGAGAAAAAAATGAATTAATATACAAAATAGGTTTCTGTTCACAGCAAAGAAGGAATAAAACTCAAATGCAATATTGTGCCAGATGTATATTTGAGCATTTCTCCACCTTACATTCACCATATTAGAATTCATAGTTTTGACCTGCTGCTTATGACCTGCAAACCCTTGCACCACAGAGGACCTACCATGCGCACTGATCCACAGGTTCCTCCCTCCCATCAAAAAAAATGTACCCAGGATGGTGGAGATCAAAACACCAAGCTTCAAAGCTCACACGACCAATGAGCTTGGGCAACTCATCCGTCATCGGAAGATCCAGTTCATTAACTCAGAAACCACCAAACCTGTTTTCCCTATGTCATCAAAGGAATTTACTGAATAGTGGTAAACAGGCATGCAGTAAATCTCCTTTACTCCTACATGACCGTTATCATGAATCAAGGAACTCACTGTCAACTGGCTGCAACAAAAATTAAATAACTGTTGCAAAACATGCAGTAGGCAGTTTATATATATGAGTTGACATTGCAAATGATGTACAAGTTCGGTGTGATTGTTAAGTGCTTGAATAATCCAATGATCCAGCCTGAACCCTGAAGGACTCCTGGAAACTTGGCAGGATGATTATAAATGACTTGCAGTCACTGGGAAATTAATTAAACCATGGCTATGAGAGAAGAATTTTTTTTTCTCGGGTGATTCAGGTAACAAAATGTGCACTTGATAAACTGGCTTATAGTCTCATTACAAATAATATGCAGAGGAGATTTTTCTTCTTGGCGTCAGGAAGCAGTACTGATTTATTTATTTATGCTTTGATGTTGAAAGCTGAAGTCTTGTTTCATTTTCAGCCACTGAGTGCTGAAGAAACCCAAGGCCTATTATTCTGCTTCTGCTGCTGAAAGTACCTGCTATAGATCAGAAGCACATTAATAGATTAATTTAAAATTTTAGTACTGTTCAAGATACGTGGAATGTGTGCGAGTGTCACTTAATAAGATGCACATACCTGCTCCAATACTAAAACCTTCAGTTTATTTGTGAGCTTTAACTTAAAATAACATAGCATAGTTTTAGTAAACTGGTGCTCTTCTAAAATTGACAGCTGATTAAATACCAGAAAGAAAAACGATAATGAAAAGGATTTCCTTCAACAAAATCCAATTTTAAAATATTAAATCCATTTTAGATAAAGGTCATTACTGAAGAACATTAATGAAGATAAAATATTCTGAGTGGCAAAGAAGCAATGAACATGATAAATCCTGCGGGAGCATGCTAGTAAGGGCAGAGGTGCATCAACCACTGTTGAGTAATAGGGTGCAGAAAGTAAAAAGCAGACCATTGGCTACATTCAACTGTTTCTTCCGAGGCACACTTGGAAAACAGGTCAAATGCAATTGAATCAAATCCTGAACACGGTAAAGGAATGACAACACAGAACTAACAAGATCTCCACAGGGATCAGTTTTAACTCTTTCCACCAGCCTCTCGCCATGGACCCTCTATACTTCTTGCTGCAGCATTAAAACAGCCAGAATAATCAGAAAGCTCATCCTCCCCAGACATTCTCTCTTCTCCCTCTCACATCGGGCAGAGGATACAAAACCCTGAAAGCACATACTACCAGGCTCAAGGACAGCTGCTGCCCCACAGTTTAAAACCATTGGGTAGTTCCCTAGTGCAATCAGTTAGTCTCTTCACCTCGCAATCTATTCACATTATGATCTTACACCTTGTTGTTTGCCTGCACTTTCTCTGCAGCTGTTACACTTTATTCCGCATTGTTCTGCCTCAATTTACTCCATAGCAATTTGATCTGTATACTAACAGTATTAAGACAAGCTCCCTCACTGTCTCTCAGTACATGTGACAATAAAAAAACCAATCAGCCATGAGGCAGGAATAAGACAGGAAAACAATTAAATCATTGTTTATTTACTGAGATACAGCACAGAATAGATCCTTCCAAACCTTCGAGCCGAACCACACACCAATCCCCCGATTTAACCCTAACATAATCACAGGACAATTTACAATGACCAATTAACCTACCAACTGGTATGTCTTTGGACTGTGGGAGGAAACTGGAGCACCTCGAGGAAACCCATGCAGTCAAAGGGAGAACATACAAACTCATTACAGGCAATGGTGGGAATTGAACCCAAGTCACTAGTACTCTACCAAAGTCAATCTTGTGGAAGACTTGAAAGTTGTTCACTTTGTCTGATATTCCAAGAGCTAAGTGCTTCCAGAAATAGTCTTAAATGCACAAATTAGTATCTGATAATTTAACTAACACCGTATTGGCAGTTTAATTCAAACCTGGGTAACTTTAATATTACCAAAACCATTATTTCTAGCCCCATTTACATGTTTAATCAAGATATTATGAAACACACAATGCAAAAAAACCCCACAAATTCCGCTTATAAAATTCAGATACGTGTCCTGTGTTACTAAGTGATTCAAATCAGTTAGAATTGATTTGGAAGAGTGACGTAATGTAATTGAAATTTACAGATCTACCTATGGATGTGTAGCAGAGAGTATATTGATTGGTTGCATCACAGCTTGGCAATGGAAACACCGATGCCTTGAATGGAAGATCCTGCAAAAGTGGTGGATATGGCCCAGTCCATCAAGGCTAAAGGCCTCCTCACTATTGAGCACATCTACACAAAGCATTGTTGCAGGAAATCATCAGGGACTCCCACTATCCACGTCATGCTCTCTTCTCTTTGCTGGCATCAGGAGCCTCAGGATTCACACTAACAGATTCAAGAACAGCTATTACCCCCTCAATCATCTGGTTCTTAAACCTAAGAGGATAACTTCAGTAAACCTCACTTGCTGCATTATTGAAATGTTCCCTCAACCTATGGACTCACTTTCAAGTTCTCATGTTCTTGATATTTTTTGCTTATTTATTCTTTATTATTATTATTTCTTACTTTTTGAATTGGCATAGTTTGTTGTACTTTGCACATCGGTTGAACGCCAGTTGGTGCGTCTTTCATTGATTCTTTTATGGTTATTATTCTTTTATGGATTTATTGAGTATGCCTGCAAGAAATGAATCTCAGGGTTGTATATGGTGACAGATATGTACTTTGATAATAAATTTACTTTGAACTTTGAATTTGTAAAATCTGGTGGTATGCCTCCTGTTTGTTTCCAATGATCTTTAAATAGTTTCAAATTGCTCAGTAAAGTACCATCTTCAAGATGATATTGTGAGATATTTAATTATATATTAGAAACAATTCCGGACAGAAGTAAAATATTTCCAAAGTCCAGTTTTATTTGTCAGCCAAGTCCAGAGAATAACTTCTCCTGTATACTCAAGAGCAAAGAATTAACAATTTAGTATCAAGATATCAAGGCCGGATACAATAGGGGATTGGAAGAGGGGAATGGAAAATGTTGATACTGTACAAGAAAGGCCCCTACACTAATTTAGGAAGCCTGATAGTCGTGTCAGAACCAAGCATTACTAGGCTCCCTGCTGGGAACTGCGACTTGATAACAGGTGGTAACAGATGTGCCCGTCGGCCCTTGCAGAGATAATAAAGAGGCATGAGCAGAGGGAGTTAGGAGTGTCTGTGGGAAGAGAGTGATAAGGGGAAGGGGGAAAACATTCAGAAAGTACTTGTAGGCCCGAATGCCAGTTCTCAGCTGTGATTCAGAGATGCAGTGCTCAACAGCTTCAAGTTCCTCCGATTTCTGAATCAGAATTAGGTTTATTGTTACTGATACAAGTCAGGAAAATTATTATTTTGCAGTAGCTATATAGCACAGGCTTAATAAATGACTATAAGTTACAATACATGAACAAACAAATAGTACTGTGAAAGAGGAATAGTGAGGTAGTGCTCACAAGTTCATGGATCATTCAGAAATCTGATGTCAGAGGGGAAGAAGTTTTCACCAAAACACTGAGTGTTGACCTCTCATTTTCTGTATCCCTTCCTGATTGTATTGATAAAAAAATGCCATGGGTCCTGAAAAATCTTTTGGAACTCTTTGAGGAAATAACAGGCAAGATATACAAAGGAGACTTGGTGAATTTGCTTACTTGGATTTTCAGAAGGTCTTTGACAACGTGCCACACATGAGGCTGCTTGACAAAATAACCACTCATGGCATTACAGGAAAGATACTAACATGGATAGAGGATTGGCTGACTAGCAGGAGGCAAGGAGTGGGAATAAAGGGAGCCTTTTCTGGTTGGCTGCTGGCGACGAGTGGTGTTCTGCAGGGGTTGGTGCTGTGACTGCTTCTTTTCATGTTATATGTGAATGATTTGAATTATGGAATAAATGGGCATGTGACCAAGTTAGCAGATGAAATGAAGACAGATGAAAGGGCAAGTAGTTTTAAGGAAGCGGAGAATTTGCAGAACAACTGAGACAGATTGGAGGAACAGGCAAAGAAGTGGCAGATGGAATGTAGATTTGGGAATTGTGGCATTGGTGAGGGCCCAGAGGAGGCTCACGAGAATGATTCTGGGAATAAAAGGATTTAACGTATGAGGAGTTCCTGAGGGCTAAGGGCCTGTACTCACTGCAGTTCAGAAGAATGAGGAGGCATCTCATTGAAACATATTGGATATTGAAAGGTCTAGATGGAATGGATGTGGAGAGGCATAATACATCAGCCATGATGGAACAGTGGAGCAGACTCACTGGATGGAATGGCTTAATCTTCTGCCATGTCTTATTGCCTTTATGATGGAAGCTGTCTTTTTGAAGATGTTCATGATGGTGGGAAGGGTTGTGCCCTTGATGAAGCTGGTTGAGTCTATAATCCTTTGATCCTGTGCATTGGCTCCTCCATACCAGGCCGTTATTCAACCAGTCAGAATACTTTCCATGATATATTTATAGAAATTGGCTGGAGTCTTTGGTGCATACCAAATCACTTCAAATTCCTAATGAAGTATAGTCACCAGCCCACTTAAATTGTGATTGCATCAAAATGGTGGTCCAGGTTAGGTCCTCTAAGATGATGACACCCAGGAACTTAAAACTGCTCACCTGTCATGGTTCGGTCCGAGAAGTCCACGTTCCAGTTCACGGTCTGGTCCGTGGACTCCGGACTCTGGGTCTTCCGGCTGTCCGTTGTTTCAGTTGGGTTTAATCATAGGCACTTGATGCTTGCCTTGGAGCTGGGAATATAAGTGACCCTGGGTTCAAGTGTGGGTGCTGGTTTGTCTGATTAGTATCCTGTCCTTGCCTCTGTGGGGTAAGTCAGGCTGTCTTTGCTGTTACCCTAAGGCTGGACTGTTCCCTTCCCTTCCCCTTCCTTCTGAAGCCTTGCCTGCAACCTTGTCAAGTTCAACCACCGGATTGAGACCAGAGACTTGCTGTGTCAAGATAAGGAACTGTCTATCATTTAGTTGAAACTGTCTCTGTGTCCATGCTTTTGCTAGGTAGGTCTGGCCATTTGCCACTGCCTAGTGTTCGGAACCGTCTGTGTCCACTCCTTTGCTAGGTAGGTCCGGTCATTTGCCGCTGCCTGGTGATGGGAACCATCTCTGTGTCCACGCCTTTGCTAGGTAGGTCCAGCCGTTTGTCACTACCTAGTGTTGGGAACTGTCTCATTGTGTTCAGCATTCTATGTAGAGTCCCGTCCCTAAGTCCTGTTCCCAAGGAGGGGTCCCGACTCTGTGTTCCATGTCCCTGTGTTCCTGTCTATTAAGTCCAAGTGCTCTAGACCAAGGCTCTGTGTTCCTGTCCTCCCCAAGACCAAGGCTCTGTGTTCTGTGTTCCTGTCATCCCAAGTCCTGGGTTCCGAGGTTCCTGTTGTCCCAAGGCCTAGCTGTTCCTGAGTACCAACTCAAGGCTTCATGTTCTCGTCCTGTCCATGTGCCTCGTCCCTGTGCTGGAGTTCCCTCATCTTGCCTAGGAGTCTCTTGTTCTGTCCTGTAGCCTCGCCTAGTCCTGTCTCCCAAGACCACGTCATGTCTTCGCCTAGTTCCAGAGTCCGAGTCCGAGTCAAGACCCAGGTTCTGGGTCCTTGTCCAGTCTCTGGCTCAGAGTCCGAAATCAAGCCATGAAGTAGTCAAGCCAGTCCAGTCCTGTAGCCACATCATGTCCTCGCCTAGTTCCAGGGTCTGAGCCCGGGCTCCTAGTTCCCAGTTCCTTGTCCTGGTCCCGCTTGCCTAGCCAATGTCCTAGCCCAAGTCTGTATTCTTGTCCCAGCTCCTAATCTGCATCCAGTCACGTCCCTAACTCTAGTCTCTAGTCCTGTCCTGTTCCTAGTACTTCAGTGTCTGTGTCTTGCATTTGGGTCTGCCACCATCAGCGTACCCCTTATGACATCACCCTTTTCACTGCTAACCACTCAATGGACATTGGTGCTTGTTCTCTCGACTTTTCCTTCCTAAAGTCTACAATTAATTCCTTGGTCTTGTTGATGTTAAGTGCACGATTTTTATTGCAACAGCACTTGACCAGCTGATATATTTCACTCCTGTTCTGACCTGTCTTGGGCCTAGCACAATCATACAATAATACAATAGTACAATCATGAATAAAGCACACCAGCATCTCTACTTTCTCATTACAGAGTCTTGGAATGACATCAAGAATGGACTCTTGACCTCATTATCTACCTTGCTCATAATCTCGCAATTTAATGCACTTTCCCTGTAGCTATTGCACTTTATTCTGCATTGCTATCATTTTACCCTGTTCTACCTCAATTTAATAATTGCATCAATATGAACAGTGTGCAAGGCAAGCTTTCCTCTGCATCTTGTTACATGTGACAATAATAAATTGATACCAATATCAATACCAAAAGCACTGTTCAAAGTGACCTCACAGGTTGTATCATGGCCAGGAATGGCAATTCAAAGCATAGGAACACAAGAGGCTGTTGAGGTTGTAGGGTTGGCAGGGCTCCCATCCCCCTTTCTTTCTCCCTAGGCCTCCCGTCCCATGATCCTCTCCCTTCTCCAACTCTGTATCCCTTTTGCCAATCACCTGTCCAGCTCTTAGCTTCTTCCCTCCCCCTCCTGTCTTCTCCTATCATTTCAGATCTCCCCCTCCCCCTCCCACTTTCTAATCTCTTACTAGCTCTTCCTTTAGTTAGTCCTGACGAAGAGTCTCGGCCCCAGATGTCGACTGTACTTCTTCCTATGGATGCTGTCTGGCCTGCTGCATTCACCAGCAATTTGTGTGTGTTGCTTGAATTTCCAGCATCTGCAGATTTCCTCGTTTGATTATTTATCCAAGTTTTTTTTTAAATCTCTTTCTCATACTAGAGAAAATGTACAGCAGCATCTATGGAATACAGTATACGGTCGATGTTTCAGGCCGAAACACCTCTTCATGATCATGAAGCAGCCTGGCCTGCTGCGTTCCACCAGCATTTTGTGTTGTTGCTTGAATTTCCAGCATTTGCAGATTTCCTCGTGTTTGCGTTCACCCAGATTATGTTGTGTGTGGCTGGCTGGATTTTGCAGATTTCCTCGTGTTTGCGTTTGTCTCTGATTGTGTTTTTTTGCACCAATGTCTTGCTTAGCAGTATTTTTTTTTACCATTTTGTGTAATTTATGCATCATTCATGTTCTGTGTGGTTTGGATCTACATTCATGACACCACCACCTCACCACACTTAATGCATATGACAGTAAACCCGAATTGATACCAAAATTTGCATTGCACACTATCTGATGTAAATGTGTTAATTCAGTTGCCTTTGTGCACAAGTATGGCATGTGTGGAATGAATATATTTAGCCCACTTTAGAAGGATGTTGACTAATTGGGTCTTTTGTTACACAGCACCAATAAAGGCATGATATATAAAAGAATTCCTGGATCTGAATCCTCCAGCAATGTTCTTGATACTGATTAGGGCCCTCTGCAGCTATACTACACTTAAGTAAGATCGGAAGTGTACAGTGACCCAGTTTAAAATGAACACCTGTGAGCTTCTCTGTTAACCTGCATCCGAATTTACAGGCAATACTTTGGAGTGACTGAGAGCATCACGCAAACTGAGAAGCATACAGTTAAAACCTTTTCTGATTTCCAGAAATATTAATCCATCAGAAAATTTTTAAGCCTCATCTGTGCAGTACAAATGTCATTCACTCTGACGTGGAGTTATTTGAGAGAGAAGTCTTAATCGGTGTTCTTTGATTTTTATGGATTTGAAGTTAGTTAATAATGATATAGTTCAATATTATGGTCAAAGGGCCGTTCCTGTCCTCTGCCCTCCTGTGTTCCGTGGTCGAACCTTCATTTTGTTTCTGGTAAATTTCATAGAAGTCAATGTTAATAAAATCTGTTCATCATTGAATTTAGATTACAAATCAATAGTCTCACTTTCTAATGTGCGCAATTTGGGAAAATCGACTATTTATTGTTCATGTGCAGTTTCCCATGAAAAGGTGCTGTTGAGCCACCTTGAAATCCTCAAAATGATTGCTCTTTTCACAAGTCACCCTATAGACTTTCAAGTTCATATTCAAGTATCTTTCAACCATACTTGAATACAGTAAAATGAAACAGCGTTCCTCCAGCTCCAAACTTCAAAACACAGTACCAACAGTCATACACAGCACAAGGCATGTATAAGACAGGAGTGAACGTACAGTCACACAAAAGAATATAATATAGCCCGAGTCCCTGAGAGACATGTCCCGCAGATTGATGCTGCATGAATAACTGCCAGCAAGAAGAAGCCCTCAGCCGTCCTTAGACAACCGAATGCGCACATGCATGCTTTGTCTTCCATCACTGGACGGCAGCACCGATAGAGGGGCCTGCCCAAGTCCAGCATGGACACCACGCCACATTGCCTCCAACATCTCTTCTCCTGGGTGACTACAACAGGTGAACTCATTCCCAGATACTTGGCTTGATAATGATGAAGATAATGTGCATCAAAGTCAGTTCCATGTGACTTGGAAAGAGACAGGAACAGCATACAACTTATATGTGCCTGCTGTAATTTTCTTTGTAAGTGCTGGAGATTGTGAGTTTAGTCAACACAACAGAGTTTGTTTGTGATGTACTGTTGACATCTTGTAAATAATGCAACCACATAACTAGGTTGCTGGTGTAGAAGAGGAATGATGTTTTGACTGTGATTGAATTTTCAGCAGTTCAAGAGCATGTTATATTAATACTTCTGTATCCCTTTATAAATGGTTCTAGTTTGCTGCAATGTAGAAATGGCAGCATAATACAAAGTTACATTCATAGCTGAACTTTGATAAATACACTTCAACATGAAAACAGATTCACCAGGAGCTCATGCTTACAATTTGACTTCAGTAGTAACATTGCAACTTTATTCCACTGTAGCTTTTAGCATGCTTTGTGTCAAGGTTGTCACCTCATGAGCTTATTTGCAAATCCACACACCTGCACAGAGAAACGGTGTGTAAGCTAAAGAATTGAATGTCCTGCATAATCAAAGGCCAGTTGACCTCGAATGACGCTTATAGTAAACGTAGTTTGAATATAAAGATGAAAACTTTAGATTTTATCAGTTCTGTACTTCTATAAATATTTAAGTCTGATATCGGTGTATTTTTAATGTGTCATATTGTTTTTCTAACAAATGAGCATGCCAGGTGGTGGTGTAATGGCAGCTGCACTGGACTTTGAGATGAATGACCCCGGATTAGAAGCTGGCTGGCTCCTTGTACACTTACCATCCATGCTGAGTTGAGAGTCGAGGTAGCAACCCAGCCTTGTAAAAAACAGACAAATGTTAAAAAAATGGAATGGTTGCCACCCGATGTGCCACAAGGCACAGGTAGGAACAAACAAACCATTGAAAATAAATGAACGGCTTTCTACTTTGACAAATACAGAGTTACTATTGGGCAACCCATTCACTGTTGTGTACTCCAGTGGAATCACTTGCATTTCCTGCAGCATTGATTTGCTGATAACCTTTCTTGAAGGGAATTTGTTTAATTCATCATTTAAATCTTCCCATACCTGGAGTTTGAACAGTTGCCAGTAATTGATCTAAACATTGCACAGAACTTTCACTTAAGGCTGAAATAATGAAATGAAACAGAAGGAGAGTATTAATCAGCAGCCTATCAATACAACCTTGCTTCAAAAAACATTTGTCATCCTTCCAGGACCTAATTGAAATACCAAGCTCGTGCACCACAAGCAGCACTTGCAGAAAAAAAGTGACACTTTTGGCTTTGTTTTCTTGTTTATAGCCATGATTTTCTGACTACTAATGTCAAAAGCCAGAGAGTCAGAGGCTTGTTAATGCAGGCACAGGCTAAGGACATTACTTTTTCTGGAAAGTGCTACAATTACATGAATATCACAAAGTGCCTCATATTAAGATATTTCTGCAAAATGGTAATTCATAGAAAGTGGGAGGAAACTCTTTCGCACCTGTCGTATTTTAAGATTGACCCTTATGTCAAGGTCATAAATTATATCATTTCCAGAGTCCTCTTTAGCAACAAATATCTACCCTAAATGGTAGTCGTTATGGTTTGTAACTCCAGAAACCAATCAAAAGTAAAACACAGGAGCTGGGAAATGGGTGAATGGGTGAACTTAGTTTTTCTTTTACTGAGGCGCTCAAAAATGACATGGTGGCATAAGGTCATATGCCATTCATGTACATTCACGGCGAGGAAGACCACCCCTCCTCCAAATGAACAGTTGCTGTGTCTTACCGTAGCTGACGTGAGGAGAACCCACTGCAGGGTGAAGCCACGGAAGGCTGCTGGACCAGATAATATTCCTGGCAGAGTTCTTAGAGGATGTGCAGACCAGCTAGCAGAGATTCTCACTGACATCTTCCACATCTCCCTGAGCAGTGCCGTCTTTCCTACGTGCTTCAAGGCCGTCACCATCATCCCCATGCCAAAGAAGTGTTCAGTGTCCTGCCTCAACGACTACCATCCCGTGCACTCGCATCCATCATCATGAAGTGCTTCGAGAGGCTCGTCATGAGGCACATGAAGCCCCTGCTGCCCCCCACCGTCACTGAACCCCCCGGCAGTTTGTGTACCATCCCAGCCGTTCAACAGACAATGCCATTGCCATCACCCTCCACCTGGACAAAAAAGACACGTACGTTCGAATGCTGTTCAGTGACTTCAGTTCAGCATTCAACTCAACCATTCCTCAGAAACTGATTAGAAAGCTGAGCCTACTGGGCCTGAACACCTCCCTCTGCAACTGGATCCTAGACTTCCTGACTGGGAGACCTCAGTCAGTCCGGTTCGGAAACAGCATCTCCAACACCATCACACCGAGCACAGGGGCCCCCCAGGGCTGTGTGCTCAGCCCACTGCTGTTCACTCTGCTGACCCACGACTGTGCTGCAACACACAGCTCAAATCACATCATCAAGTTCGCCAATGACACAATCGTGGTGGGTCTCATCAGCAAGAACAACGAGTCAGCAGACAGAGAGGAGGTGCAGCGGCTAACGGACTTGTTCAGAGCCAACAACCTGGCTCTGAATGTGAACAAAACAAAAGAGATGGTTGTTGACTTCAGGTGGACATGGAGCGACCACCCTCCGCTGAACATCGACAACTCCTCTGTAGAGATCGTTAATGCACCAAATTACTTGGTGTTCACCTGGCGGAGAATCTCACCTGGTCCCTCAATACCAGCTCCATAGCAAAGAAAGCCCAGCAGCGTCTCTACTTTCTGCAAAGGCTGAGAAAAGTCCATCTGCCACCCCCCATCCTCACCACATTCTACAGAGGTCGTATTGAGAGCATCCTGAGCAGCTGCTTCACTGCCTGGTTCGGAAATTGCACCATCTCGGATCGCAAGACCCTGCAGCGGGTAGTGAGGTCAGCTGAGAAGATCATCGGGGTCTCTCTTCCTGCCATTACAGACATTTACACCACACACTGCATCCGTAAAGCAAACGGCATTATGAAGGACCCCACACACCCCTCATACAAACTCTTCTCCCTCCTGCTATCTGGCAAAAGGCACCAAAGCATTCGGGCTCTCACGACCAGACGGTGTAAGTTTCTTCCCCCAAGTCATCAGACTCCTCAATACCCAGAGCCTGGACTGACACCAACCTATTGCCCTCTACTGTGCCTACTGTCTTGTTTATTATTTATTGTAATGCCTGCACTGTTTTGTGCACTTTATGTAGTCCTGGGTAGGTCTATAGTCTACTGTAGTTTTTGTGTTGTTTTCCGTAGTTCAGTGTAGTTTTTGTTTTTTTTCATGTAGCATCATGGTCCTGAAAAACGTTGTCTCGTTATTACTGTGTACTATAGCAGCAGTTATGGTCGAAATGACAATAAAAAGTGACGTGACTTGACTTACATATAACTCACGCTGTATTATGCAAACAACAAAGAATGCTTAATCAAACAATGTATTTACAATATTACTCAAATACTGTTGAAATATTAAATACTCTACACTCATCCCTGCTTAGCTATAAACTGCAACTCAATGTAAAATGTATCTCCATTCAAATATGAATATGTAATGCATTGGTGTCTAGACACTAGTGTCTAGTGTCTAGTGTCTAGTAATGCATTGATATCTAGTCCTCTTATATATACAGCATACTATATAATGCAACTACTATATAGACATCCACAGCATAATAAATCTGAAATTGTTCCATTCAGGCCTAAATATTTAATCACTGTGTAAGATTTCTTACTCTTGTGGGATAAAGTCTTTCCTGACAAGTGGGGTGCCACTCTGCCTGGCAGGTGAGACTTGTGGCTGTGAAAGTTCCGGGACCTCTGGTGATTGAGACTGCAGGAGATGGGTTTGATAGTTGCTGACACCTTTCTTCACTAACAATTGACTCTACTCTCAACTGATCAATGTGTTGCCTCCAGATGACATCAGACAGAATTTCCACTGTGTAGGAGAGTGATCCTGTTCTGACCTTAATCTTTCCGATACCCACTTTTGATCACCCCTGTAGTCCTCCCTCCAGGGCTGCTTGTCCAGGAGTGAAACATCGAACCATCTCGTTTGAGGAGCCTTCAATTTGTCTCAGCTGCTTATCCACCTCATACTGTTTGTCCATTCCCATTTCTTTCCAATCTGTGGTAATGAGTTCACAGGGTGGGGCACAGTAGCCAGATTTGGCAGGAACCTATTATAGTAGTTGGTAAACCCTAAAAAGGACTGCAACTATGACATGTCGCCTGCACTAGTTTATCATTTTTTGTCAATTGCCCTATGTAAAGATATTCCTGTACCTGGCGTCACTTTACGTACATACAACCAGTCTGTGTATACAGGCTAATCTTATGCATTTATATTTATTGTGTGTTTTATCATGTTATTTATATTTATCGCATTTTTTTGCTGCATTGGATCTGGAGTAACAACCTTTTCATTCTCCTCTACACTTGTGTACTGAAGAATGACAATAAGCATTCTTGAATCTTGAACAACTTCTACACTCCATGATTTTTAGATATCAATTGAGGTCATAAAAAACAATTTGACTTCAGTGGAAAACATTTCCTGCACCACAATAAATCACCATTGGTATTTCAGGAGGATTCATTTCCAGACAGCTGACTGATGAAATTCTTATTAAGGATAATAGTAAATGTTTTATCCATCTATAAAGGTACATCTCTGAACCAGATGCAGAAAGAACAACTCTAGTATTGGAGCAATGTACACTCTGGGTACACCATCACAACTTTCCACTGAGATGGCAATGGCAAGATGTGTCAGTGACCATTTTGCCATTGCAGACTTCAGGAAAGCACAGATCGACCACTCTCCACTGCACGTCAATGGCTCTGCCAGGGAGAGAATGAAGAGCACAAAGTTCCTTGGTGTGCACATAATGGATTATCTAACCTGGATCCACAACACCTCCTCACTAGTGAAGAAGGCACAGCAGTGTCGACACTTTCTGAGGGGATTGAGGTGAGCCCCCATTCTAACAGCTTTCTACTAAAGCATCATCAAGAGTGTCCTGTCTGGCTGCATTATTATGTGAACAGAAACTGCAAGGCATTGGACTACAAAATGTTACAGAGGGTGGTAGAAATCACAGAGCGGATCACTGGGGTCTCCCTTCTCTCCCCCCCACCCCCACATTTCTGATATTTACTGAGAACATTGCAGACGAACAGCCCGAATCACTGTTGAGGATCCCTACCACCTATCCCACAATCTCTTTCACCCACTACTGTCAGGGACATGGTACAGGAGCATCAGGACCAGGACTGCCAGACTAAGCAAAAGCTTCTTACCTCAGGCTGTGAGACTAATGACTACCTGCCACCTCCAAGGTTTCATCACTACTGTTTAGTTGTTTATTGTTTACCTGTGCTGTGCAATACATGTATTTTGAACTATATGTTATTATTTATAGTAATATTTTGGTTTATGTGTTGTGTATGATTCATGTTTTGTGGGTGCACCACGGTCCAGAGGAACACTGTTTTGCTTGGTTGTGTATATGTACAGTCAGATGACAATAAACTTGAACTTGATTAAAGAAAACAGCTTCAGCTTTAGTCTTACTTTCTGAGATCAATATAAATTCCTCGTATAATTATAACCCTCTGGGCTCGTTACTGAAATCTAAGTCCAGATTTAGATTTATTCTCGATGCACAGCAGTGAAAAATGATTCAGCTGTTGACCCTACACAGAGAAAAACTGAAATGTGTTCTGACATAATCCATATTACAGCAATTAAGCCTGGAAAGAGAATCAGAACCCTTCAGAAATCAGTACAACCAAAAACCCAGTGCAGTGGCATTTGTGCTCTGCGTGCAGTTCATCTTGGTGCCAAAAATAAAATTACAAAAATAGGATTGTTATTGACTCTAAGCTTCTCTTGTAAATTTGGCATTTGCACTGCGTCTGGAATTAGAAGATGGAATTCTAATAGTGATAGTCACTGAATGAGATTATCAAACAACCAATTAAGTCAGTCATATTGCCATAGAGTTACAGAGGCATCTGCCACAGCAGCAGGCGCTTCACCTGACCAAGTCCATGCTGACTTTTTAACCCATCCACACTGCCCATCTAAACAGCAGCCCGGTAGTATAGCAGCTGGCCGAACCCTTTACATCGCCAGGAGTGCAGGTTTAATTCCTGTCGTTATCTGTAAAGAGCTTCTACGTTCTCCATGTTTCCTCTGGGTGCTCCAGTTTCTTCCCACCTCCCAAAGATGTATGGGTTAGTAAGGGTTCTTGAGATGCAGGCACGCTATGAGGTTGGTGAGATGCGGGCATGCTATGAGGTTGGTGAGATGCAGGCATGATATGAGGTTGGTGAGATGCGGACATGCTATGAGGGAGGTGAGATGCGGGCATGCTATGAGGTTGGTGAGATGCGGGCATGCTATAAGGGTGGTGAGATGCGGGCATGATATGAGCGTTGGTGAGATGCAGGCATGATATGAGGGTTGGTGAGATGCGGGCATGCTATAAGGTTGGTGAGATGCGGGGATGCTATAAGGGTGGTGAGATGCGGGCATGATATGAGGGTTGGTGAGATGCAGGCATGATATGAGGGTTGGTGAGATGCGGGCATGCTATAAGGGTGGTGAGATGCGGGCATGATATGAGGGTTGGTGAGATGCGGGCATGCTATAATGGTGGTGAGATGCGGGCATGCTATGAGTGTTGGTGAGATGCGGGCATGCTATGAGGGTGGTGGAAGTACGATGCCGCTTGCAGGCTACCCCCAACACATCCTTGGACTGTGTTGGTCATTGTCACAGATGACACATTTCGTTGTATTCTTTGATGTTTCGTTGTACATGTGACAAATAATGCTAATTTTACATCTTAAATCCTTATCCAACTTGCCCACATTGGTTCCACGTTCTTCTGTGTCTTATATATTCTACTGGATGTCTAAATGGCTCTTCAACAGGGTAAATTCATCTGATTCCAGCACCTCCTTGGCCAGAATATTCCAGATAACAACCACCTTATGTACAAAAATACCTTACTGTTCAAATTTCCTTTAAAACTTCTTCCTCTCACTTTAAACCTGTGTTCTCGTTAAGATTGTTTATTGTCATATTTCAATACACGTGTAAAATAGTAAAAGGATACAACAGAGCACAAAAAGGCTCAATACGAGTAAAGAACACAGTACACAAAAATTAAAAAGCATGATAAATATACAAGTACAGAAGCAGTCCTATAATACACAATGTACAGGTAACAGTTAAATGCACAGACTACATGTACATTAAGTGACACTAGGTGATGTGTAGGGAAACGTGATGGGGTGGATTCATGGATGGAGGCATTGTTCAGCCTGATGGCTTGGGGGAAGTGACTGTTTTTGAGTCTGTTGGTCATGGTGTGGAGGCTGCATAGCCTCTTCCTTGATGGGAGTGGAACAAACAGTCCATAAGCTGGGCGGGTGGGTCAGATCCTTCATGATATTGTCGGGCGTCTTCCAGCACCTTTCTGTAGATACATCCTTGATGATGGGTTTGCTGTTGCCGGTGATTCACTGCGCAGTTTTATCTGAAGTAGAGCCCTCCTGTCAACCGCAGTGCAGTTTCTGTACCACACAGTGATGCGATATGTTCAGATACTCTTCACTGCATATCTGTAGAAGGTCGTGAGTATTGGTGAGCATAGGCCGGCACTTTTCAGCCTCCTCAGGTAGTAAAGGCATTGGTGAGCTTTCCTGTCTGTGGAGAATGCATCCTGGGACCATGAGAGTTTGTGCAAGACATGCACTCCCATGAGTTTGAAACTGCTTACAGTTTCCACTACTCGTGTTTTTGATACCCCTACCATGGGATAACCACCTTACTGATATATGTCTCTTTTAATATTGCATGCCTCTTTCAGACCACCCCTCAGCTGCCTTCTCTCCAGAGGGTGTGAAACATTACCAATATCTCCCGGTAACAAAGTTCCAGACTTGGGTTTACAGACCCCCTCGGTTAATGGTAGAGGTCCATGGTATAAAAAAAAGCTAGGAACCCCTGCTTTAGTACAGCTACATCCTTCCTAAAAGTGTACTCAATACTTCAAGTGCAGTCTATCCAATGTTTGGTAAAGTTGTGACAAAATCCTCCAAATTTTATGTTTGATGCTCTGATCTAAGAAGGCAAGTATGCGGCATGCCTTCTTTATCATGGCACTTATCTGTGTGTCACTTTCAGGGAATTCATATCTTGTATGAACCCTGATGTCCCTATATTCCTTAACACCCTACCATTTACTGTATCTATCCTGTTCCTGATTGACCTCCCAAATTGTACTTCTCAGGACTAAGTTCTGGAGGCATAAGACAATGCAGATGCTGGAACCTGAGCAACAGATAAACTGGAGGAACTCAGTCGGCCAAGCAGCATCTATGGAGGGAATTGGACAGTTGACATTTCAGATCGAGACCCTTCACCTGTATTAAATTCCATTTGCCAATGCTCTGCCCAACTTTCCATCTGATCCACATCTTGCTACAGCCTTAAACAACCTTGGTTGCCTTCTACAACACCACCAATTTTTGCACAATTCACAAGCTAACAAACTATATCTCCTGTATTCACATCCCAGTGATAACAACCTCAGTAATTACAAACAAATACAATGGGATCCCAATTCAATAGTTTGTGAAAGTGTCATTACAATTAAATCAGAAATTATGTATAATAATATCTGGTACATAAAGTTAAGTGAGAAACCACAAATTCAGCTCAGTGTGTAAATAAGACAGGTGAAAGCCAGAAGGAAGATGATGCCCCTTTCCAAAGGGCATTTTATTTACTGACCCTCATTTATCGCTGACTGACTGACCACCTGCCTACTTCCATCAGGAAAATATCAGATTAACCAAGCTATCTGTACAGTGGACTAGAAGCAGGTTAATTTATAAGAGGGATCTATTCCCTATTGCAGGTTTATTCCTCTGTGGCCTAGAGCTCATTGCAAAAACTGCTGGTGCTAATTTCTGTCTATTTTTTTCTCTTTTTAGCCAAAGCAACAGCCATGGTAGTGAACATTAAAGGCAGATTAAGTTCCCAGGAGTGATGAAGTAGATAAATTAAAAAGAACTAATTTTGAGTCTGAAAGCTCTTCTGTAAGTTCAAAGGGTTAACTTATATCTCACTTCCGTATAATTACCACACTTCCATATTTCTCAATGTTTTTACTGAGCAAAAGTCCATTGACCTCTAATTTAAAGCTGTGTAATTCATATTGTTACATTAAATCATCTACAAGTCAATATACTATGCCCAAGCTCTAATGCAGAACTCCCAGTGAGATCTGACCAAGGTGTTTGTAACTGTACTTAACATCCTCACCACCTCATCATTCAAGCCCTCAAGATAGAATCTACCATTGCATTATCTTTACTTTTTTGTGGCAGATCATTAGCTTAAAATAATTTGTGTACATTAACTCCCAAAATATTTTACTTCTCTAAAATTTTCCACCCAAAAACAATTGTACATATTGGGATACCTAGGGTTCACAAGAAGTAGACTAATAGATTTCTCTCTGTATGCAGTATTAAAGGAAATAGACAAATGAAGCTGAGGTGCAGAAGGATTGGGATCTGAATGAGTGAAACAACAGGCATGAAGAGCCGAACAACCTACTGTCACCATGGTGAGACCTGTGTTAATGAGCCTTGGCCATGCTAAATTCAGTTCGTAGCCAGCTCACGTTCCTGACAACTTGTGTTCAGAAGAACCAGCAAGATAATGGGAACTCAGATATTTTAAACCTATCAGAATTGAAATGATTCATGTATATTGTGTAATGTTAATTAAATAAAGTATTTGAAAATAAATAAAACATTAAATCTTCTTTAAATAAAAAAAATTTTTCCAATTTGTAAACCTAAAATTCTCTTTCGAGTTGGCACCTCCGATGCTGCTCAAGGCCTGGCCTTGCATGAGACTACAGAGGAAATTTCCCAGCTTTAACAAGAGAGAAATCCTCCACTGGTAGAGTGTAGTTATATGCCATCTCTGACTGCTGAGTGTGAACACGTCAGTACAGATGTCCATATCCTACTGACATTTCAATAGTTAACATTTCAGTGAAGATCCCTGTATGCTGCCCATGCCCAGCAACGCAGTCCTGGATCATCATCTATCAGTCAGTCCCAGTCTCTGTTCTGTACAATCTATTAAAGTTAAAGGTCAATTGCCATTCAGAAAACATAATTGCTCTAGACCAGAAGCTGGTGTCACAGATTTGATTTATGCAGCAACAAAACATTGGCACTCTCGCTGTTTAAATACCTGCTTGCAAAAACACGAATAAATCTATGTGGCTTGATAGAGGGGATTAACCCATGCAGTGAATGAGTGTAATAACACTGGACAATAAAGATTTTACATCCTGAATACTGTTGGGGGTACCTTATGGATTTTGGGCTGTTGGTCATGAAAATCATTATGAAATTTCCCTATCGCACACTATGCATTATTTCAATCTTGTAATTCAAGTCAATTAAAATGTTTCCCATAATATAAGCTGAAGAGTTTTCTATCTAGTCCAGGCATTTCTGGGTATGCTTAGACAGGGTGGATGCTACATGGTGGGACAAGTTTTAGAAAGGCTATAAAAGCATCTATGCATTGTGTTTGCATGTATATCACTTTGTGATCACGTTGATGTGCATAGCATATAGTGTGTAACTGATTATAATAAAGTAGCTGTATTTTCAGGAGTATTTGTGATAGCAAGATGTCTTGTCAAATGCTGCAACAGCTGTGATTCTTTCTGTTATATTTGTAATTGAATATATGCTTAAATCTCAAAGAGAGAGCATAACTCCTCATATTAAGAAAGCCTATGAGCTCTACTTTGGGGGTAAAATTGGTGACTAAGACAAAGCCTAAGCTCCTCACAGTGTAACATGCCCTGTCAATCTTAGTTCAGAGATTCTCGGAAATCAATGTCATTCACTGTCCCGATGATTATGGCGAGAGCAGAAGGATCATGTGACAGACTGCTACTTCTGTATAACCAGTATGTCAGGTTTCTCTGCTATCCATTGAATACCCCAATCTCACCTCAGCCATGACACCTGGGCCACATAATCTTCCAGTACAGAAGCCACCAGAGACATGGAGTCTAGAGGAGGCAGACAAAGATGCCATGATGGATGAGCCAGGAATGGAAAATGACCCTGATACTGACACAGATTTTGAACCTGTTATGTTGAGTGAGCCTCATGCGATAACTCAATCTGAGTTAAGTGACTTGGTCAGGGACTTGGGTTTGTGAAAGGCAAAAGCAGAACTACAGGGTTCAAACTCCAAGGACGGAATTGGCTGTCACTAAACACATTTCCATGAAGGATTTTGATATCTCAAACAGATATTTCCCAGAATAACTAATGCCAGGATTAAGGAAGGCATTTATTGTTGGTCTACAAACCAAAGAGGTCATCAATGACAGACAATTCGAAGAACTTCTAGTGGGACTGGAGGAAGTTGCATGGAAGACATTCAAGGATATTGATGAAAATTTTCTTGGCAACAACAGAGCATTAAACTACGTCCAGCTGGTTGCATTATGCTTCAACCATATGAGATGCAACATGTCACTAAAGATTCATTTTAAAAATGCAAACACGAGGAAATCTGCAGATGCTGGAAATTCAAGCAACACACATCAAAATTGCTGGTGAACGCAGCAGGCCAGGCAGCATCTCTAGGAAGAGGTACAGTTCCTCTTCTCACCCTGTCTCTTGCAAAACTGCCATCCCCTTCTCACAATTCCTCTGTCTCCGCCACATCTGCTCTCAGGACAAAGCTTTTCATTCCAGGACAAGGGAGCTGTCCTCCTTTTTTAAAGAAAGGGGCTTCCCTTCCTCCACCATCAACTCTGCTCTCAAACGCATCTCCCTCATTTCACGCAGATCTGCTCTCGCTCCATCCACCCGCCACCCTACTAGGAATAGGGTTCCCCTTGTCCTCAACTACCACCCCACCAGCCTCCAGGTCCAACATATTATTCTCCATAACTTCTGCCACCTCCAACGGGATCCCACCGCTAAGCACATCTTTCCCTCCCCCCCCCCCCCTTTCCGCAGGGACCGCTGCCTACGCGACTCCCTTTTCCATTCGTCCCCTCCATCCCTCCCCACTGATCACCCTCCCGGCACTTATCCTTGTAAGCGGAACAAGTACTACACATGCTCTTACACTTCCTCCCTCACCACCATTCAGTGCCCCAGACAGTCCTTCCAGGTGAGGTGACACTTCACCTGTGAGTCGGCTGGGGTGATATACTGCGTCCGGTGCTCCTGATGTGGCCTTCTATATATTGGCGAGACCCGACACAGACTGGGAGATCGTTTTGCTGAACACCTATGCTCTGTCTGCCAGAGAAAGCAGGATCTCCCAGTGGCCACACATTTTAATTCCACGTCCCATTCCCATTCTGATAGGTCTATCCACGGCCTCCTCTACTGTAAAGATGAAGCCACACTCAGGTTGGAGAAACAGCACCTTATATTCCATTTGGGTAGCGTCCAACCTGATGGCATGAACATTGACTTCTCAAACTTCCGCTAATGCCCCACCTCCCCCTCATACCCCATCCGTTATTTATTTATATACACACATTTTTTTTCTCTCTCTCTCCTTTTTCTCCCTCTGCCCCTCTCAATATACGCCTTGCCCATCCTCTGGGCTTTCCCCCCCTCCCCTTTTCTTTCTCCCTAGGCCTCCTGTCCCATGATCCTCTCATATCCCTTTTGCCAATCACCTGTCCAGCTCTTGGCTCCATCCCTCCCCCTCCTGTCTTCTCCTATCAGTTTGGATCTCCCCCTCCCCCTCCTGTCTTCTCCTATCAGTTTGGATCTCCCCCTCCCCCTCCCACTTTCAAATCTCTTACTAGCTCTTCTTTCTGTTAGTCCTGATGAAGGGTCTTGGCCCGAAATATCGACTGTACCTCTTCCTAGAGATGCTGCCTGGCCTGCTGCATTCACCAGCAACTTTGATGTGCGTTACTAAAGATTCATTTCTGAATTCCATTTAGACTTCTTCCTTGCAAATCTTGGCACTATCAGTGACAAGCATGATGAAAAATTTCACCAGGCCATTGAGGTCATGGAGAAAAAGTGTCAGGGTAATTGGAATTCATCAATGCTGCCTTATTATTGTTGGGCAGTTAAGTGAGAAGCCTCAGACACTGAGTGCAAATCAACAAACATTTTTAACTTTGTTGAACTATTGCAAAGTGTCACTACTGTTATGTGTATTAAACACATTATATTCAATAAAAGTTAATATCTTGTTTCTCCAAATTCCTATGTGATACAAGTAGTCTCTAATTATGTGTTTTTTTCAGTTTCAAATGGTTTATCATAACACAGAACATTTCTGAGGAAGCAAATCTTTTGAAAAAATGGCTGTCAAGTGTAAGTGATAAGGATGGAAGAATAGTGTCATAGTGTCATATAATACTACAACACAGAAACAGGCCCTTTGGCTCAGTTAATCCAAGCCAAGCTATTAATCTGCCTAGTCCCATTGACATGCACTTGGACCATAGCCCTCCATACCTTTTTCCTTTCATCCTCAACCATGACCTCTAGTTCTAGTTTCACTGCGGAATGTATCTGAACTTCAATGCGTGCATCAAGGTGAACGTGTCATTCTGTGTTCTTCCTTAATGATCTTCTAAATATCTTCTGGTTTTGAATTGCTGTACTCAGGTGCACGATGAACTGCCACTAGCTTCAGGCTTTCTCTCTCCCATCATTAGGAATATAATCTTCTCTCATATCCAACTGCTCTCGACATGATAACAATAAAGCATCAGTAAGTATGGGGGCACTTTGAAAATCTAACTGTTCATTTCCCTCTCTTCATGGATAGTGCAGGCAACCATGGAAGAAAAAGCCAGTTAACTTGCTGATCCTGATACATGGTTATCACCAATGGATCATGGAAGCCCTATTCCACAACTATTGGAAGACCTGGATCAATAATGTTAATGGAGTAGCTGATGTGTGAGAAAATATATTGAGTATTCCACTTACTACTGAGTTCAATACAGAAACCCTCTTTCTCAAACAATCCTGTTCACATTGATATTAATGTTCCATTCAAGCTTACACTCTTCCTTTATCATCAAACTCATTTTCTAAGTGCAAAGTAAATTTATCATCAAAGTGCATTAATGTCACCATATACAACCCTGAGATTCATTTTCTTGCAGGTATACTCAATAAACCCATAATAGAATAAATTACCATCAGCCTAATTTACCAAAAGCTTCCAATTCCTCCCCCTTCTTTCGCATATTTGACTTTCCCTCAATTCCACTATCATTAATTACCTCAGCAGTTAATGTGGGATATAATTGACATTCACATCATTCTGAGTAAGGACACTTCTCCCAAAATCCCCATTTGGTTGCTTGATATCTATCTCATATTCATGGCTATGTTCCTTGTTCTTGCCCAACTTTACCTTTTTATCAAAGCTTTTAATATTTCTAAAGATCTGAACCAGTTCACCACCTAAGTATTTCATAAGCAGACAAAATAAGCTGAAATAATTCAAATGTCAAATAATCCAAGTGGAAGTTTATTCTTAAAGTTTCGTTCTTCAGCAGAAAGTCTTAACATTGTTCGATCATTTTGGCTCCAGATTTCCCAGCATTGGAATTCTGTATTTTGATTTCAATCCTCTTGATAATTAGACAGAATAAATTATTAAGCACCACTTAAAGGATAATGTTGGAGTTCTTTCTTTCCCCAAGTTAAACAATACCAAATGCAAAGCTTTGAGAATGTATCACTTTGGATGGATTGAGCTGGGGAATTACTTCCTTTCAGAAGTGAAAGCTCGGTTGTAATTTAGTTGTAACTATAATTAATATAGATCATCCATTAATTAGGCAATAATGAACAAGAAGATTGCACTTGTATGGATTTCACATCACACATGGGACTATTCATTTTTTTAATTTAGAAAATTAATCTTGCAATTTAGAAAATCAATCAATTTCTATTGCCGTTTTTAACTCCTTTGTCTTTAAAGAGGCAGCTTTCTCACAGTGCAGTGATGGTGCAAGGGCTGGACAGGATACACTTCACACAGTGATCCATGACCGATCAGTTCTAGAATCTAACAAGCTGAACTCTAAAATAAATTCCTACGAGGATTTATAATCATGCCAACAATATTCCACCAGATAATGAAGTAGAGATAATATTTCCTCCAGTGAGTGAGTTGAAAACAAAAGGTCATAAATATAAAACAATCTCTAATAATTTCAAGAGAATATTGTGAAAGATCTTTCTTTACATGAGAATGCTACCACAGGAATAGTTGAAGTAAAGAGAATACACGCATTTGAGAGAATGTTCAATAAGGGAAAAGTAGTATTAGGACATTCTGAGAACATTAATTGATGAAGGGTGGAGTGTGGAGTACAAATGCTGGCATGGTCAAGATGTACTTAATGAGTTAACTGTGCAGAAGTAGCAAAGTGTAAATTGCTCTAAAAGTCGTAAAATAGGTCATAGTCTAACAGAAAAATTAGTTTATTTAGGTATGTATGGCCTTGGAGGTTTAGTCTAACAGGGGAGTAGCTATGTCATATACCCAGACCGGCAGAGCGGTCTTCTTCTCGGGGGCCATCCTCTGCGACCGAGTGCTGAGCTTCAGGAGGGACACATGTGGAGCTGTGAGGGAAGGGGGACACACGCCTAGTCAGCCAGATCAGCCGAATCAACACTAGCAATCAATGGGGTGACAGATGTCGCAGGCAGGTCACCCTCAGCTGACTCAGAAACAAAACTTCAAGAACTACTCACTATAGTGGCAGCAGAAAGTAATCGCAGAGGCCTCTCAATCAACACCAAGAAGACAGAAAGCATGGTCATCTCCAGAAAGGCAAACATCCCACAATGTGTGATCAAGATCGGAAATACAAACATCAAACAAGTCAACAAATACAAATATCTTGGCAGCCTAATAACAAGTAATGGCAGGTGTGACACAGATATCAAATACAGAATAACAATGGTGAAAGAAGCTTTCCAAAAATTGAAGACCATATTAACAGACAGAAAGAAGAGCACACACACTGAAAACAGAATACTGCAGTGCTACATTTATTCTATCCTGACTTATGGCAGTGAATGCTGGACCATTTCTCCAGAAATGGAAAAGAGACTAGAAGCAGCTGAATTATGGTTCTACAGGAGAATGTTAAAAATATCATGGACCACGCACACATCAAATGAAGAAGTTCTCAGAAGAACCCAAGTAGTTCGATCACGTCATATCAACAATAAGAGAAAGACAACTCAGATTCCTAGGACACATCATGTGGAAAGATGAACTAGAAAAATTCATACTCTCTGGAAAGATTGAGGGGAGCAAACCTACAGGAAGACATCGGCTTATGTACATCAAAAGCCTAGCCAGGTAGCTACACATCGAGGAAATGGAAGTCATCCAAAAAACGAAGGATAGATCTATAAATGGTATATGGAAAACCATGGTCACCAAAGTCCACATCGGATATGGTACCTAGACAGAGAGGAAGGTATTCGTTGTGTCATTAAATTTTGTTTAGCTGATCAGAATAATAAGTTTTAACTCTAATTTTCTATGAACTCTTCAATTCTTTAAGGAATTCAATTTTGCATCAATCATTAAAAGAAGAGCACTGGGAAGAAGTGTGAGAAGGACGGAATTTCATTCCTTCAGTGCAGTGTTCAGGTTATAATACCATGACAACAATCCAAACTGAACAACAAATTTGTGTGAAATTAACATTTTCACATGAATGAAGCTTTACAGCTTAAGTGTAATATGTATAGTCATTCTAGGAGATGAATTCTTCTACTTTGAATTAGGAGGAAACTTTTTCTATTTACACAAAGAATAAACTACTTACAATTAAATCTATTGTGACTCTAGTCCATGCAAATGTTAACCCTTACAAACTAAGAGATATATTCAAGGCTTCCAGTGTTAAGCCACAATTAAATCTAGTATAATTAAAGTTACAAGTGACATACTTTCCTTCGAACATGGTTCAATGTCAGGAAGCAAGAACTGCTAAATTTATCTACCTACATGGAAATCTGAAACTAATTCAATATTATTCTGTAGTTCACAGCTTTGACTTGAACATTGAAAATCATGGTGTCCAAAATTAAATTGGATTCCTTTTCTGACATTGATGTAATCAGAATCTGCAAAGAAATTTGGAGGACATCAAATGCAATAAAACTGTCGAGAATTACTTCCTGTCTTTGGTTAATTGAAAATCAGATACCCTGTCTTTGTCTTAGTAATATACACAAACAGTATACTTACACCTTTAACCTTGTATTTTCAATTTTCTATCCTGCTATCCCTTTTATCCCACAAATAGAACTTTTACCTTACATGTAAAACTCGTGTCAGCTGAAGAACTACTGACTTGAAACATTAATTTTGCTTCTCCCTCTATTAATGCTGAGTGACTGATTGAGTATTTCTGTCATTTACTGTATTTATTAGAGGATGTAAGGCATTGTGTATGTTAGTCATATCTGATTATACAAGTGATTGAACAAGTAATGAAGGTGGTTTTGTGAAAATTTATAGAACAAGAATCCAAAAGAAAGCTCAGTCTTAATTAGATCAGTAAAGTTTGCAACAAACCAAGAATGCATAAAACACTTGTGAGTGATCTTCAAAAACACTGCTTTGTTTTCCTTGTGAATTTAGCATGATTGAAAAGATGTGTTATTTGCTTGCACTTACACATTCTAAGATACTCTAAGATTTGCAATAAACAAAGCAAAATCCAAAAGAAATAACTTTCCATTCGTTCAGTGGTATCAAAAGCTGATGTGAATTCAGCAGTCATTCAGATTAATGAATACAATGAGAATCCACCTTTGTGACAAACTTCATAATCCTTCACAAAATGATAAACAGAAATGCAAGAGGTATCATCAGTGAAATACTATGAGACACAATTTGCTAGTCGGACAAACATCTACTAACTGCAATTTTCTATGCACCCTTTCAGTTCATTCACTCTCCTTCCAACAGTGATTTATCCTTTTAGACTATGAATCCTCCAACAGAATTAATCCAATGTAATCTGTCTTTCACAACTTCATATTGATCAGGTCCTGTCATGTTAAATATTTTCATCTCATCCCGCTAAAAGTCTTGAAATCCTCTTAGTAACTCATGTCTTATCCAGTCCTGGAAGAAAGCTGAAACTATACAGTACATTTAGGTAAATAACCATTTTGCCAAATATATATGTAACAATCTAATAATAGGAACCCAAATATTATTATACTATGGCCTTTTGAATGCATCTCAAATCCCACTCTAAATAAATGATGAGAAGTAGCTTGGAAGTATATTGAACAACTTGTTCATACACTCCACTTGAACATATACAATTATTTAGTTCAAATGCATCTTTCCTTTAAAATAAGTTCTATCTCTAATGAAAGCCGAATATGAAATGTAGTCTTCCACACTTTCCTTAGTTTCCTCTAAATACGTTGATGTGTAAATTATCTGAAATGGGATTTGTAATATTTTTTAAAATATTTCACTGACCTTGCTGCCGTCAGCCTTCTCCATTGCAACAGAACAATGCAAAGAACAGTATCTCATGTTCCTCTTGAATTTTCCAATTTCAAGTAACCCATACCTCCAATGTTCTTCCAAACACGCTTACCTGTTCACTTCGTTTTCTTCTGCCTTTGCTCAACATTCCTACCCTATTCCACACCTGGATCCAGCTGTTTATCATGCCTTCCCCATCTGGTTTTGCCCATCACCTACCCTACTCTATTCCATGTGGCAATCTACACCACTGCTTCCCTTGCTCCAATATATTGGCAATCAGAATTAGATTCAGATGTATAACCAATTGACTTATATGATATGGAATCCACTTCCCTTGCAGTCCTAATGGAGGGTCTCAACTTAAAACCTAAGCTTATAATTTTTGCCTCTATAGAGGCTGCTTGATCCAATGAGTTCTTCCAAAGCTGCTTTTGCTTGAATTTCATCACTATCCTTTAAAATGCATTAGCTATTCCATTTCCTTAACAGTTACCTTTAAAAAGTATTCTTCAGTTTATCCAAATACTGAAGTCAGGTATTTTGTAGACCACCCTGTTCTTTCTTTAGCTACAGCTAGATTCTATCTTATTATTGTGTTTAACTTTGTTGGTATTGCCAACTTTCTCAGGAATATAAGCACTGCTACAAATGGACTTTATTGATATCTTCAAATCAAAATAATTTACAAAGAATAACTACATCATTTATCCTGTTTCTGGATATTGCCAACACATTTGGTGCTAGCTCTTTAAGGATAAGAGCTCAAACATACTCTGCTTCACTACATTAGTGCATTCTAATTTACTTTTTGTAAGGAAGATCCATTTTAACTTCTCTGAATGCTCATTGGTAATTCACCAATGTCCTAAAGGCAATTTTACGACTCATTTTCTTTGGAAGCTACAGCTGAAATGATTTAGTGTGGGTTAGAATGCTGAACTAATAACACTTTACAATTGGAGCCTGAACTCCTATTCATGAAAATTATGACTGATCTTCTCCAACAATACCATTTTCTACCACAATCCTCATATCCTCCGATTTCATTCATGTCCACCAATCTATCAGTCTGTTTTGAATGAACACAATGACTGAGCTTCCATAGCCAGAGGATTTCAAAGTTTCAGCACCCTTTAAATGTTGTTTTAGCCTACAAAGCCCACATTATTTAAATGAATAAAAACTAATTCAGCATTGTGAAAAGTCAAAAATCAACCACTGTGAGGTAGTGACTCTATTAGCTGCACCATTGTTCTGTGCAGAGAGGATGTTTCCCTTGTATGTAACTCCACTCTGGCATTTCAGATCCTTAGATATTAGCACTGTAGAAACCCATAATACAAAGGTAAGGAAAATACACGGCAGATGTAAGTGAGCTTACTGAATTTGATGCCACAACTGGAAGATCTTTGGCCACGTTGAATCAGTAGGAATGAACCCAGGTAAAGGCACATCAGGTAGAAAGCGAGTGGAGAGAGAGATTTTAGATTTTAGATTATGAGGACACTCAGTCCTTCTTTATTGTCATTTAGAAATGCATGCATTAAAAAATGATACAATGTTCCTCCAGAAAGATATCACAGAAACACTGGACAAACCAAGACTAAAACTGACAAAACCACATAGTTATAACATATAGTTACAACAGTGCAAAGCAATACCATAATTTGATAAAGAACAGACCATGGACACAGTAAAAAAAAGTCTCAAGTCCCAATAGCCCCATCATCTCACACAGACGGTAGAAGGGAGAAACTCTCCTTGCCGTGAATCTCCAAGCACCGCAAACTTGCCAATGCACTGGAAGTACCCGACCGCAGCCGACTCTGAGTCCGTCCGAAAACTTCGAACTTCCGACCAGCCCTCCAACACCGAGCACCAAGCACCATCTCTGCCGAGTTCTTCAACCGTGCCCCGGCCGCCGAGCAACAAGCAAAGCCGAAGACTCGGGGCCTTCCCCTCTGGAGATTCTGGATTACACAGTAGCAGCGGCAGTGAAGCAGGCGTTTCAGAAGTTTCACCAGATGTTCCTTCGTGCTCTCACATCTGTCTCCATCAAATCAGGATTGTGCATGGCACCCTACTTGACAGATAACAGGTATCGCCACCGGAGCGGCTGCTGTGAGCTGTGTCACGCCACCATCCTCTCCTCCCACCGCCAGAGAGAACTGTGATGCAGTACAGCTGCAGACCAAAGTTGCTGCGAGTTGGCTGAAAAAAATGGAAGGATTCGCATGCAATGGTTAACTATGACTGGGATCATTTGAAATTCCTTTTTGTTTCAAATACATCACTAGAAAAGACGTGAGAAGATTTTTTTCTCCAGGATAGGCTCAGTCACTGTCTATTTAAGGCACAGGGACTTGTGGAGGGAACCATTGCATGTGATATTACGGGAACTGGCGTGACGTTAATGAAGAAAGGTGGTGGTGAAGTAATAGATCACAAATGGTTACTGAAGAGTGGGGCAGGCACACAGAGCTGAAGGGATTACCTTCTCTTCCATTTCTTACATACTGGTTTAGGTCTGATCCTTTCCTTGAGTGAGGTTGCACCAATTTGCATACCTACTTTTGCTTCCATTTAAGTAGAATAATTCCTATTAATACAATTACATCAGAAGCAAGGCAAATAAACACCTTGGTATTTTCCACATTTGCATCTTTCAATTATTTTAAAATTTACAGTAAAATACATGAATCAAAGCTAATTTCAAAGAAGAACCATTTATCTGTTAGTAATCCTGTCTACTATCTCTTAACTGACAGTGAATAGAAACCATGAACTGATGGGGTTTGAAGTCCAATGGAGTAAATGATTCCAGCACTCAGTACTTGTCAAGACGTCTCAGGAATGCAAAATCTACTTCCACATTCCTATCATTAAAGTTAGATGAAAAAAGTGTTGGGTTCACCCAGCACTCAAATTCCATCCCCACCTCCACACACAAAGCCCGATGAAAATATTCAATTCCTTTTGAACACCCATTCTTGTTTCATCTTCCATTGACAAGCTCGAACTGACAATTGTGATGCGCTTTCACTGCTGTCTATCAAATGGAACCTCAGGCCTGATTTCATATTTCAGGCTTATTTCTGCCTTCTCCTGACAAAGCAATTGTGGCCAACCTATTACTCTGTCTTCCTTCTTTCCTCCAAAATGGTACATTATCTCTAATCTGTGGCCTGTGTAACTACTTTGACTAAGCCCTGCTGGGTTACCAATGATTCTTGATACATAGGCAAATTATAAATGCATTATTATTTTAATGATGAATGATGGAATTGATTTCAGAAAGAAAACAGAATAATTTAAATTCTTCTAACTTTTCATGTATGATTATTGATAATTATTTGACACTTCAAGAGCCCTTTCTCAAAATCAGTCATAAGTTACTCCCACAGTCCCACTTAATTGCACTGGATGCTAAATGTATTATGTACAAGGCATAGACCAGCAGCATGGTCTAGATCTACTGCAATGGCTTTGACCACAAAACATCCCTAACAGTTTTTGACAGTTGGCTGAGCTTGGTTGGACCTCAACAGGTTCTAAAGGTTGACACTAGTCTCTCGTGCCGAAGCATTTATAATGGTTCATATGAAATTACATATTTTACAAACTAACCAACTAAAGTCAGCTTAATTAAAAGTGGTTCTAACTGGTTGTGTTACGAAAGTGATTTGGAATGGCAGGTCTCCATTCCACTGGAGTTTGGAGAAGTGAAAGGCTATTGATTGAAACAAAGGAGATCCATACGCAAGGATTATTGTTGGTGAACGTGGTTAAGATTTTCTTCTTGCAGCAGAATCTAGAATTAAGAGCCACTTTAAAAATTAGGGGTCAGTAACTGAAGACATATAAGTGGTGATTTTTCTTTTTGACAGAGGGATGGGGATCTTTGGAATTCTGTCCAAGGATCAGAGGATGCAGCATCTAGGAATGTTTTAAAAGTCAACTTAGTAGACTTTTGGCAAATAAAAAGATGAAAGGTTATGGTTTGTAGAAAGGAATCTGCAGCTGAGGTTGCAATAAAATTAGGCAAGATCCTATTAAATGGTAGAATAGGCTAGGGGGAAGGGGGCAGTGTTCCTGCTCCTATTTTGTACAAATATATGAAAACACATGAATAATTAAAAACATTAAATAAAACAAAATAAATTTTAGAAAGTAATATAACTTCTTGCTTAACTCCTGGATATTTATCCTACGACGTACAATGAAATAACTGGGGTCTTAGGTACTACTCCTAGGTTTAACCTGACACAGATCTAAGTAGCCAGTCTTTGGCCTAACAATGGGTAATTCTGATAAAAGATGCAGAGAAAATTGACAGGATTTAGATTCAGAATCAGTGGATATGTCCTATCCTCAGTTCACAGCATACGAGCTGAAGTCCAGGACTTACACCGGTTTCAATGGCTGGAAGCTGATAATCCTGATCCGAACCAATGACAAATATCAATGCAATCTAGCCTATCGTCTGCTGGTAGCTATTCTGTCACAACATGAATATCATTATGAATCCCAGGTAAAGCATCAGGATTTTATATATATATATATATATATATATATATATATTTCTGCATGTAATTACTAGCTGGCAGGAGAGGAATAGGCATGTCAATTTCTAATTGCTGCTTGTTACAATTAGTAACTCGTTACTGATATTAGGAACAGAGCAGTGTAAAACACAATACAATTTAAAGCTTTCATTTTAAATCACAGAGCATAAAAACAGAATTAAGCTATTCAGCTCATTTAATCTGCTCTGCAATTCCATCATGGATGATTTATTATCCCTCTCAACTCAATTCTCCTGCCTTCTCTCCTTAACCTTTGATGCCCTTACTAATCAAGAACCTATCAAACCCTGCTTTAAATATACCCAATGTCTTGTCCTTCACAGCTGTGTGTGGCAATGAAGTCCAAAGATTCAGGACTGTCTGGCTAAACAAATTCCTCCTCATCTCTGATCTAAAGGGTGGTCCTTCTATTCTGAGTCTGTGCCCTCTGATCCTAGACTCCACCATAGGAAACATCCTCTCCACTTCCACTCTGTCCAGGCCTTTCAATATTTACTAGGCTTCAATGAGATTCCCCAAAATTTTAAATGAATTTTGAAACCTGAAAAAGAATTTATTCGCCCAATGTACTTTGTAGAAACTGAGGAATTTTTTTAGAAAGCGAACGCATACATGTACCAGATGAAACTATTACTCAGTCTCTTGCTGATAAAAATGGGCAGAGAGTGTAGCATTATTAGACAAGGTAAGGCTACATTTTATTGAAAGTAGAAAAATCATTGATTTTTTTACAACATAGGTTGCACAATGATTAATTACACTACTATCATTAGTATCTGATTTAAAACCAGGCTTAGTCTGATGAAATCAATGTTTTCTCATAGATCATGTTTAAGACATTCTGTACAACAGGAAGAAAATAGGCTGGGGTAGTCTGAGTACAATCGTCTATGTTCAAAAGGACATTAAAGAAATTGAACTATATTTGCACTAAAGATAACATTTTATTCATGAAGTAGTATAGAAAATTAAAATGTTAATACTATAACAGTCTGCAGTATGAGAATTACTTGAAAAGACCAGTGATTACTTTATGTTCACTTGAATTGTCTTTGTACTGTTTATGATCTTAACTTGGCAGCCATTTACATAAATCAGGTACTTAGTCTAACCATACTGTACAAGGGCATGGAGCAAATGCTGTCACAAAAGAAAACAATGAGCGCCTATCATTCAAGAAACAGATGATCCAATGTCCAAGTGGTGAGATTCATTTCACTGCAAGTTTGAGCTTTGAAAATTCATTTTCACAAACAGGCTAGCTTCTGAGTAGAAAAGGCAGCAGTCTGCCAATGCATGGTCAGAAAGCAGACAATTGTGTTATCTTCAGCAACCCTCAGCCTGCTAAAGAAGGGAGAGATTTTGATTTTCAGAAAAAGGTGGGGAGAGGTGAGGTTTTGAGTGGGAATGGGGTAAGTCAAGGGGTTGAGTGTGATACTTGAATGGAAAATAAAGAGGGAATAAGTATGCTTTCAAACCTCCATTTACTAGACAGAAGCTCCCATTAGAGCTGGTGTTCCATTGTCTGCCACACTGTGGTTTATGCTAACATGAGTTGCTGATCTCCATGTTGATTAGAGAGGTTCTGGATACCAAACGTTGGACCAACCAATCTCTATATCACACACAGAGAAAATGTGCCTCACACATATTGGCCACAAACAATTCAAATGGATCAATCTGCTTCAAAGGAAAAACCAGGGATGGGAAATTAGTAGCAGATTTCTAACCGTTCAGGGAATGGATTTACAAACTAGATCCATGTGGTTTGGCTCCACACTTCTGATGACAAAGTTTTGATAAAAGTGAAAGATAAATGGGCTGCTGGAATTCAGCTTCTGGCACTCCCTCACAACAATGTCAGAATCAGTATCAGGTTTAATATCACTGACATATGTTGTGAAATGTGTTGTTTTGTGGCAGCAGTACATTGTAATACATAATATAAGAAAATATAATTTACAATAAAAATCATATATATATATATTTCATATTAAGTAGTGCAAAAAGAGAGCAAAATAGAAGGAAAAAAAATAATGGTGATGGGGAGGAGCTGCTCCTAAAATGTTAAGTGTGTGTGTTTAAGCTCTTGTACCTCTCCTTGATGGAAGCCACAAGCAGAGGGCATGTCCTGGGTGACAGGAGTCCTTCATGACAAAAGCCACCTTTTTGAGACAACATCTTTTGAAGATGTCCTCTGTGGTGTTTGTTATTTCGATAATATTTTAGTAATTATATATATATGTTCTCCGATTAAGCATTCCTGTTTGTTTAAATAATTATGATATATGTAAAAATATGTTAATTGCATACATCAGCATACTATCACGTGATACGTGCCCGCCTCACTTAAAGTAAAGGTTAAACTGAGAGACGAAGTTACACGCATAATTTAGATTCCCCACATCGTCATTTGAATTGGTTTAAAGTTTTGAAGTTACAAAACATAACATTGACGATAGGGTATTTTAAAACAAACTCGGGATGGTGACCAATCTGGTAAATGCAGCAAGATGTTAAAAATAAAATAAAACGCAGCAGGAAGATCGCAAGTTAAAAAGGCACTCTAGCTTATGAAGGGGTGATTGGATTGAAACAACACATATTCTTCTAAAGGGAAGACATGAATAAGTTTTTTTTTAAAGCAGTAAATAGAAGAATTCAGGGTTCATAAAGAATGAGTACCAGGTGATTATAATCATCCATAACAATCCGCAGTGACAGGGTACATTGGAAAGATTGATGAGTTTGTTTACACAACAGCTAATTGGCTCATGTAAACAGAACTGTTGGAATAGTATTTTGAAGCAAATGAAATAACCAACAGGAAGATTGTACCAGTTTTGCTGAGTGCATTGGGTTTAAAGGCATACAGTTTGCTTTGAAGTTTGACTGCCCCAACCAAACCATCAGAAATGAGCTTTCCTGAGATTGTCAAAGTAATGCAGGAACATTTAGAATTATATCCACTCTTGATTTCAGAATGCTTTAGGTTTCATATGCGGAATGAAAAGGAACGGAAGTTCATTTCAGCTTATGTGGCTGAATTGAAAAGACTCTCTGAGCATTGTCAGTTCGGTAATGCTCTTAATGATGGACTGAAAGATTGTATGGTTTGTGTAATCTTAAAACAAAACATTCAAAAACAGCTCCTAACTGGGACACAGCTTACATTCAAATGAGCAGTGGAAATCGCTGCTTCAATCGAAACGCAGACAGGGACATAATATGCTACAGTCGAGAATGAAAGTGAGTGTCAAAAAAATTGCATCGTCTAAACAGAAACCAGCCTGGTTGAACAAATTATGTTACCATTATGGCAGGGGCTCACATACATCAAGCAAATGCAGATTTAAAGACGAAACTTGCAGAAAAGGTAACAAAGTAGGACGTGTACAAAGAGCATGTCAGACAGACAAAAGTAAATGGCCAGCATAGAGAGGGAAAAGGATAAAAGCCCAAGCTGTAGATTCGAACAGATCACTAATCTGCATGTTGTTGATGAAAGATCTGATAACGATGAGAGTGACCAAGGATTGTGTAGTCTTAAGATTTACAATGTGAAAATTAACATTATACAAGCAATATAGCTTATGCCAGAAGTGAACAGCAAATAAATTAAAATGGAATTAGACATTGGTTCAGCTGTTTCAGTCATTCCACAAAATGAGTTTGAGTGGCATTTCAATGATACCAAACTGAAGCCTGCAGATATTCAACTAAGAGCTTATACTGGAGAAAAGGTAACTCCTTGGGAATATCATCCATAACTATAAAATACAACCAACAAGCCACATTGAGCTGGTATGTGGTAAAACAGAAGGAGAGTCATTGTGGTAGCATGATTGGGTATGTTAACTACAAATTGATTGGGGATCCATCCACCATTTGCATGCCCATCCCCTGCAGTAAAGCTAACTGAAAGCAAATTAAGAAAGCTACTGGATGATACCACAAACGTCTCTGTGCCAAACACCATAAACTGTTGTCCAACAGAGGACAAACAGGTGTTGGTGCCCTATGCTGAAACTCTAGTTGGAAAGCATATTGGACCAAAGAACGATCATGCTGCTTAGAGGAAGCGTTAAAATGATGAAAGCAATGGTCCAGCTGCAACAGTTTTCATCGGCAATGTATCTGATGTAGCTTCTGATATGTTAATCAGACAGTTACTTGCAAAGCGTGGCTGAGCTTTTTAACGGAAGAGAGTTCAAGGAGTTTCAGGAGAATTGTAAGCATTCAGCCTTTGTTGATATAAAGAACTGGAATCCACTCTGCGTGCATTAAGGTTATTGCATGGACTTCAAGTAGGAGCCAAAAAGCTGACTGTAAAAGCAGATGTGAAGACCAAAGCCCCATGGGATTAATAGAAGGGCTCAACGGAGGTCCAGAAACAAAGCATTTGCCAGATGATGTGGATCCAGGGAGAGAAAGGGAGAAGAAAGCTGTCTACAGCCGTCTGAACCACCTCTTGCAGTCTCAGAGTTCATTCCTACAACCACTACAGAGAAGTCCTCAGAACCTGAGAGTGTTTTTACAGCCACAAATCTCTCTTGGAAGCTCAGTGATCCCTTATGTCAGGAGGGGCATTATCCTTCAAGAGTAAGAAAGCTTCCACAGTGATGAATCTTTCAGCCCGAATGGGACAGTTTAAAATTGACTGTGTTGTTGATATCAGTGTACAGTCGTTTTATATAACATACTGCGTATATCGTTGATGCATTCTCCACTGAGTTGGAGTTGAAAGCTAAGCAAGGAGAAGTGTTGTGTATTTGATATTCAATAATATTTGAGTAATCTTGTATATACAGTATATTGGTTGATTATAGTTTCCTGTTTGTTTAAATAACTAATTAGGGCTTATATGAAAAAATGTGTTAATTGCATACATCATCACGATACCACATGATATGTGTGCACCTCTCTTAGAGACAAAGCCAGACCCATATTTCAGATTCCCATGTATTTCCTTGAACTGATTTAATGTTTTGAAGTTTCAAAACCTAACATCCTGATTGCTGGGGATGCTAGTGCCCATGATGGAGATGGCTGAGTTTGCAACTTTCTGCAACATTTTCCAGACAGTGCAGTGGCCCCTCCATACCAGACAGTGATGCAACCAGTTACACTGCTCTCCATGGTATATCTATGAGTATTTGCTGACATATCGAATCTCCTCAAACTCCTGTGAAATCTAGCCATGGTCACATCTTCTTTGTATTAGCATTAATATATAGATATTCAGAGATGTTGACACGAGGCTACTTGAAACTGCTCACCCTTTCCACTGGTGATGTCTCGGTGAGGACTGGTGTGTGTTCCCACAACTTCCCCTTCTGAAGTCCGCAATCAATTTCTTGGTCTTAATGGCAGTGAGTGGAAGGTTGCTGTTGCCATACCACTCAACCAGCTGATCTAGCTCACTCCTGTACTCCTCCTCATCACCATCTGAAATAGTTGTGTAATTGCAAATTTATAGATGGCCTTTGAGCTGTGCCTTGCCACACTGTTGTGGGTGTAGAGAGAGTAGAGCAGAGGGCATGGATCCTTAAGGTACGTCAGTATTGATTACCAGTGAGGAGGAGATAATATTTCCCATCTGCACTGACTGTGGTCTCCAGATGAGGAAGTCAAGGATCCACTTGCAGAGGGAGGTACAGAAGCCCAGGTTTTAGAGCTTGTTGATTAAGTACTGAGAATATAATGTTGTTGAATGTTGAGCTATAATCAATAAACAGGAATCTGACGTAGGTATTGCTATTGTTCATGTGATCCAAGGCTAGGTGAAGACCAGTGAGAATGAACTGCCCCCAGTAAGTTGGCGTTTATTATGAAAAAAATCTGGCTAGCAACCTCAGATAAATGTTTTCACCTAACAGTCACGTGAAAGTCGTCCAGTAGGCTAATAAATATTAATCTGTACTTAAACAATATCACATCTCAAATGGAAATGCTTAAAAATCTTGTGTGAATGAGCACTAACAACTGAATTCTAACAAACCATAAAATGGAGCTATCAGAGAATTTGGGAACTCACGCATCTTATAGAATAAAATTATGTTTTACCATATTGCAAAATGTAGAGATCAATTTGTGATGTTTGGGTCTATTTGTTTTCAGGCAATGACAACCCCCCTCAGCACTATATATTGATCTGTTGTCTACGCATATGCTCTTCTTTATCTCTTGTTCTCGCTGCAATGTGAATACACCAGTTACAGCTATCTCCTGTGAGTATGCTTTTATTTAATATAAATGCAGTTGTGTTGTGCACAGACACAACAAATTGGCAATGAGTACCAACCTGAACATCAGAGAACATCATGAACTGCACTGGCAGTTACGGGATGAAACAGCAAGTATTAAACAGCACAAGAAAGCCAAAGGATGTGGGAGTAATTGCAAACAACTGCTGAATTTAAAGTGGAAATAATGTGGTAATGGCTTCTGTCAGGAAAGTTGACGAATTTGATAGCACTAATGAAGGCTGGGAGTCATATATTGAGAGGGTGGAACTGTATTGTAATGCCAACAACGTGGAGGAGCAAAAGAAAGCCCCTACTCTTCTTAGTTTAATGGGCCCATGAATGTACAGTCTGTTACACAACTTAATTACCCCTGCAAAATCAACAAGCAAGACATTCGAAATTGTTACAATTTTACAAAATCAATTGAGCCCTATACTGCTGGTAACAGCTGAGAGACTTAGATTTTACAAAAGGAACCAGTGAAGAGATGAAAGCCTTTCCGAATACATTGCAGAACTGTGCAAAATTTCCCACTAGTGTGTCTATTGAGATGGTCTTTTTGATGAATTTAGGGACAGGCTTGTATGTGGCATGCATACACAGAGCACTGAGAAGAGGCTACTGTCCGAAGCAAGCCTAACCTTAGAACAGGCATTGGCCATTGCAATATCATTAGAAGATGCAGCAGAACTACAGAAAAGGAGGTTAGAATGTGAAATGCACAAAATGTCCCCGAATGGTGTAAAAAGCCAAAGATGTTATCGAAGTGGCAAATCCTCCCATGATATAAATGACTGTTGGTTCAAAGAAAAAGTCTACAGAAAGCGTCACAGACAAGGTCTCATGGACAGAATGTACAAGGCAGACAAAAAACACAAGCAAGTGAAATGTCTCAAACACAAGACTAAACAAATGCATAAAGTTACTAAATGTAAAACAGAATCAGACAATGTAGAGCAGTGGTAAAACAAAAGGAAAAATGCTGCGAAAATGTCTGTGTGAGGAGCGGCGTGCCACACAGTCTCACTCTTGCTCTGCCCCTTGTAAAAATGCTATGAAAAATCCATCCTCATGGACGCATGCACAGACACGCAGACGCAACACGCAGATGCATACGCACAAACTCACACGCATGCAGGCACTCGCCAAAAAAAAAGTAAGGTAGTGTCCAAAGCTTCAATGTCCATATAGGAATCTGATGGCAGAGGGGAAGAAGCTGTTCCTGAATCACTAAGTGTGTGAATTCAGGCTTCTGTATCTTCTACCTGATGGTAACAGTGACAAAGCGGCATGCCCTGCATGCTGGAGGTCTTCAATAATGGACACTGCCTTTCTGAGACACCGTTCCCTAAAGATGTCCTTGGTACTTTGTAGGCTAGTGCCCAAAATGGAGCTAACTAGATTTACAACCTTCGGCAGTTTCTTTTGGTCCTGTGCAATGGCCCTTCCATACCAGACAGTGATGCAGCCTGTCAGAATGCTCTCCACTGTACAACTATAGAAGTTGAGTGTATTTGTTGACATGCTAAATCACTTCAAATTCCTAATAAAGTATAGCCACTATCTTGCTTTCTTTATGACTTCATCAATATGTTGGGTCCATGTTAGATCCTCAGAGATCTTGACACCCAGGAACTTGAAGCTGCTCACTCTCTCCACTTCTGATCCCTCTATGGGGATTGGTATGTGTTCCTTCCTCTTACCTTTCTTGAAATCCACAATCAGCTCTTTTGTATTACTGACATTGACTGCCAGGTTGTTGCTACGGCACCATACCACTAGTTGGCAAATCTCACTCCTGTATGCCCAATCAAGAACACTGATGAGCGCAGAATGCAACTATGCACAAATCAACCAAGAGGTCTTTAGTCTAGTATGGAGAAGAAAGAAGTTCCACCATTACCTCTATGGACAAAAGTTTATGCTAGTGACAGATCACCAGCCCCTTGTGTCTATTTGCAATCCCAAGAAGGAAATTCAGTGATGACTGCTATCTGGTTACAACATTGGGCACTATTCCTAGGAGCTCACTCTTATGAGTTCAAGGGTATCACACAACACCTTTGATGGCTTATCACGTCTTCAAGTATTGGCAACTGAAGAAGAAAAGTCTGCATACTGTGACCTAGCAGAAGTATTCCACACCACATTGGTGGACTAGTTGCTAGTAACAAATTCTGAAATACAAAGGGAAACAAGGAATGACCTGACATTATTAAAAGCCTTTGAAATCACCATATAAGGATGGCCAGCTCATGGTAACCCTATGTTTCCAGAGTTCTCAGCGAGGTGAGACCACCTGTCGGTATGTCAAAGAATATTGATGTATGAATCTTGTGTTGTGGTACCCTCTAAACTACACACCAAAGTGTTAGAAAATCTGTATGAAAGACATCTGGGTATAGGCAAGATGAAGAGTCTTGCCTGAAGCTACGTGCAGTAGTCGGGAATAGATAAACAGATTGAACACCTGTCCAGAAGCTGTTTGGGATGCCAAAAAATTCAAAATGCACCTCTACAGGCACTATTACTCCCATGGGAGTGGCCATTTCCCTCATGGCAAAGAGTACATATTGACTTTGCTGGACCATTCATGGACTCCATATTGCTGATTCCTGTGGATGTTCATCTGATGTGGCTGGAGGTTATACCAATGAAGTCAATCACTTCAGCAAAGACTGCTTTCACCCTGAGAACTGTCTTTGCCAAAACTGGCTTACCAGAACAAATAGTGAGTGACAAAAGACCATGATACATGTCAGAAAAAATCCAACTGTTCATGAAGAAAAATGGTATCAGACATCTCAAGTCATCTCCTCAGCAAAGAATGGGTTAGCTGAAAGGTTTATCCAAACCTTCAAGAGGTCCATTAAAGCAACGGACAAGGAGGACAATTTCCTTTTTGTCTATCAGAACTCTGTTCATGCAACGACAAGTCAAACAGCTACAATGTTATTCAGAAACAGGAATCTGAGATCTTGCATAGACCTCCTGAAACCAGAGCTACGGAGGGAAATGCAGAATAAACAGTTCACCAGTTGCCAAGTGAAGCAGCAAGGAGTTTTGAGATTCGTCAGGAAGTCCTAGTGCATGATTACAAAGAAGACAAGTGGACATCTAGTAGGATAACTACAAGAACTGAACCACTGATGTATACAGAGGATGTTGGAGATCAGACATGGAGACGTCATGTGGACCAGATTCTGGCTACTCAACCAAAGAACACACCTGAATCGAACGCATTCAACAAAATGGAAACATTACAGTCACTGGACTTACCTCACAGTGTTTATGTCACTGACAGCAATGTCACACTGAAAACTGAGGACATTGTCTTAGACAAAACACCTACCAAATGTGATGCCACTCCACAGGTCCCGAGGTACAACTCTGAAAGTCGTCCAAAAGACTGAACCTTTAGAACTGTGAAGTTAGTTATGGACTGTTATTATGAAAGCATGTTTATTTGGAATATGGGTTTATAAATGGGAAATCAAATGTTTTGTACATATACAGTTTTATGGTGCATTAATCTAAGGGGGAGGAAGTGTAATGTATGGATCTATTTCTTTTAGAGCAATGATCCCCCTCCTAACACTACATATTGATCTACTGTCCGTGCATGCACTGTTGTCGATGCATGTGTGTTGTTCTCTCTCTCCCTCTCATTGCCATGCGAATACTCCAGTTAAAGCCATCTTCCGTGTATGTGTTTTTATTTAATTGATATGTAGTTGTGCACAGACACAACAGAATTCACACTTGGTAAACTCACTGTTGTCTTAATATAACAACACACATCAAAGTTGCTGGTGAACGCAGCAGGCCAGGCAGCATCTCTAGGAAGAGGTACAGTCGACGTTTCAGGCCGAGACCCTTCGTCAGAGCTAACCAGCAACTTCGATGTATGTTGCTTGAATTTCCAGCATCTGCAGAATTCCTGTTGTTTGTTGTCTTAATATATTCCACGTGTTAGAACTGCCCAGTGAAATTTGAATAATGATTCCCTTTTACTGCAAACCATCTTATCAACTGGAGAGAAACGAATGATCATAATATTCATCTGAACATGGAGCATTTGTACAAGAAACCCATCAACATTTATATTGAAAATCCTCCAGACTTTGAGAACACATAGAATACAGTCTTTATGTTTTGGTAGAACACTGATCAATCTGCTAGTAATTTCAACACTTTTTCACAAAGCCATTATTTTATTTACACTGCACTGGGTCACATTGCAACCACAGGTATCTAAAAATTAGAATTTAAATCAGCAGGGCATGCATAACATTCAAAATAAAGACTTGATCTGTATGTAGTCAAGAAATGATAAGTACATCTTTCACACAGCAGGATACAACCTATAATGTAAAATATAACTGGGAAATAAAACCGATATGAAGAATGTCTGTGGCCCTCAATTTTTATCTTAATAATGTTCAAGTAAACTTAAAGCTCAAGAAGAGCTAACTGGCATTTATCAATCCAGCCAAGTTCTATCTTTTTTCTCTCATCGGAGCTGTAGTATGTTCAAGTTTACTCTCAATGCCTTTACTTGATGAAAAAGAGATTAAAATAGATGCTAAGAATTTGAAATAAACTATGATGAATCACAAAGTTTCAGAAATTTCACAACATAAAGTAACCATTTTTCTCCAGCATAAATTTGGCACTATTAGCTCTTGGTAAAGCAACACAAATCTTTCTTCACAGCCTTGCAAAGCACTTGCCCACAAGTACTTTCCCAATTACCTTTTAAAAGCACAATTGTGTCTACTATTTTCTCATCCTTTCAGGTAAAACATTTCAGATTACAACTCATTGTATCCCTGGATTTTTCTAACAAACCCTTAAAGTCACTAACCCTTGATCTTTTCATGAATGGGAACTGGTTCATTCTACTTATCTGACGTAATCCTCTCTTCATAAACCCCATCATAGGTAAATCTAAATATTTTCAACAACCCCTCAGCTGCAATAAACAACCTATAAATGTAGTTTAGGTTTAAACTGAATCTAGCCTTCTTTCCCATGGCACTGGTCAATTACTAAGATTTCATTTATTGAGTTAATGACTAACAGCTGCTTATGGTCTGCCCACCTCACATCCTATAACAATTTAAACACTTAAATGTAGCCTTTTCCATCTGAGGTTTTACTTCTTAAATGCTCTACTCAGCATCCTCTCCATCACAAACTGTAATAGTTGAAGCTCTGCAATTCTCAATTTCTTGTCCTACCATATCACTGTACCTATTAATTCCCTTCTGCCCAACAGCAGTTTAAGGCCTTTATCATTTATCTGTAGATCTTGACATAGCCTCCTCCTTCCTCTCTGATTGAAATCCTCCAGATGTATACTGTTCGTATTGCTCACACAGAATTTTACTTGTAATTGCAATGGCCCTTAGCCATATCATACAGGCTCTGTGAATCTGATTACTTGGATTTTTTTCCAAATTGAATCAGCCTTTTTAACTTCCTTCAGTTACATCATAAAAACTTTACTTTCTGACAAAATGTTTTTGTGCACCTTCACACTTAACCCTCTTATCTGCAAAGAACACATACACTTAGTAGCCACTTTATTACCTGCCTCCTGTACCTAATAAAGTGGCTGCTGAGTGTATGTTTGTGATCTTCTGATGCTGTAGTCCATCCGCTTCAATGTTTGATGTGTTGTGCATTCAGACATGCTCTTCTGCACACCATTGTTGAAATGCTTGGTTACTTCACTTACTGTCAACATGAAACATTCTGGACACTCATTCTGACCTCTCTCATTGACAAGGCATTTTCACCTACAGAACTGCCATTTAACAGATTCTTTCTTTGTTTTGTTTTTCACATAATTCTCTGTGAAGTCTAGTGTCATGGTCCAGTCCGTGAAGTCCGCATTCCGGTTCACAGTCCAGTCCATCAACCCTTGCTCCAGGTTTACCTGTCTACCCTGTTTCTGTTCCTGTTGAGCACTAATTGAGGCAGCTGATTCTCATTGGGGCTGGCTGCATAAATACCTCCAGAGACCAGGGCATGGCGGCTGGATTGTTCTTGTCCTTACTCCTTGTATTCCTTCCTCTGCCTTCTGGTTCCTCGCCTGAAGCCTTGCCTTGTCTTGCCGGTAACTCTTGCCTCGCCTGAAGTTCTTGTCTCACCTTGCATTGCCTGAAGCCTTGCATTGTCTTGCCGGTAATTCTCACCTCACCTGAAGTTCTTGTCTCACCTTGCATTGCCTGAAGCCTTGCCTTGTCTTGCTGGTAACTCTTGCCTCGTCTCGCCTGAAGTCTTGTCTTAGAGCCACCCTGTACCTTGCTCCCTTCCTGTCCGTTGCCTCTGCCGGGTAAGCCAGGCTGTCTTGCCATTACCCTGTGATTGGTTCTGTACCTTCCTATCCCTTGCCTCTGTCGGTGAGCCAGGCCGTCTTGCCGTTACCTGCGGCTGGTTCTGTCTCTTCCTGTCCCTTGCCTCCATCGGGTAAGCCAGGCTGTCTTGCTGTTACCCTAGGTTGGCTCTGTTCCTTCCTGGCCCTTGTCTCCGTTGGGTGGAGATCCGCGCCCTTCCCAGGTGATCCATGCCCTGCCCAGGAGGAGCTTCAAGACCCTAAGCCTCTAGCCAAGCCTCGCCTCAAGTCTCTAGCCGAGCCTTGCCCCAAGCCTCAAGCTTCAAGATCCCAAGCCTCGACCCTCTATTCTCAAGCCTCGCCTCAAATATCTGGTCTCAAGCCTCAACTCAAGTCTGAAGACTCCAGCCTCATCCTGCCTGCCAACCAAGTTACATCCTTGCCTAGTTCTGGGGTCTGAGCCAGAGGCAAGACCCAGGTTCTGGGTCCTTGTCCAGTCTCTGGCTCGGAGTCCAAGCCCTGGCTCCTAGCTCTCTTGTCCAGTCCTGTTTCAGATTCCCAGTTTTCGTGTCCATGTCCTTGCCTCACCCTGTATCCTAGTCCTGTCCCTAGTACTTCAGTGTCTGTGTCTTGCACTTGGGTCCGTTCCCAGCCACCACCTTATGACAGCTAGAGACCGTTGCGTGTGAAATTCCCAGGAAATCAGCAGTTTCTGAGATACTTAAACCATCCTGTCTAGCATCAACAATCTTTCCATGGTCAAGGTCACTTAGATAATATCTCTTCTCCATTCTAATCTTCGATCTGAACAGCAACTGAACATCTTGACCATGTTTACATTGGGTTTGCATTGAGTTGCTGCCACATGATTGGCTGATTAGCTATTTGCATTAGTAAGCAGGTGTGCAGGTGTACCTAATAAAATGACCACATAATTCATCTGCTTACCTTTTGAGATATCCTATTAGGTGGAAAAATATGCTGTCAGATTTCCAAAGACCATTAGATCTTAGTCAAAGATATACTTTTACTTATGCCTAATCACTTGCAAAAGATGTATTTTGTCATAGGTAACACACTGCTTCTAGTAATGACTTACAGCTGCAAAAATTGAGAACTGTATCATCCCATATCTAAATTACAGTTAGATGTGCAGATGTTAAAATTAAGACAATGAAAGGGAGAGGGAAAAGTAAAATCCAGCACAATCAAATAGTAATTTTTTACTTTAATTATAAATTCAGTCAAACAGGAAATCAATTTGATTCATACTAAAACCATTGATTATTATTGCCACTTCACATCTAATTCACAATGTATTCAATGGTTCAAGTTAATATCAGAGGATATATGCAATATACTACCTGAAATTCTTACTGTCGTAAACATCCATGAAACTGAAGGATGAATGGCAGAATCATCAGAACTCCCGAACCCCGAAACCCCCCTCACCCCTCCCACGCATGAGCAGTGGCAAAAGCATCAACCCAAACACCCCTTCCCCCACCGTGCGAGCAATAGCAAAAACCTCAAAGAGACCATGAACTAGGGTCCTTCAAAAAGCTACTGTTCATCCCAACATTTCAACATCTCAGATGACAGGATGAGAAAGAGATAATTAACAAGTACCTACTGTAAGAAGCCCAATTGATGAAATATATACACCATAAATCAGCATGCAAGAAATTAGGCCTTTTTCACTTATCAAGGCAGGACGTGTATAATCGCTCTGTATCCTAAGGGAACAAATTGGACCAAGTTATGTGGGAGCACTAGCGCAGAGATTTAATGATTCATGTATTATTGATTCAAGTTTAGACCTACTGATGAGAAATGGCTGCATAATGTAAACAATTCATCACAATATTTTGTAATAAAATAAGGTTAAAAAGGAGAATCAACTGCATGCTTTCCAAACATTATGACATGGGTAATTCAACAGGGAGATATTGAAAAAGATGCAGTTTAATTATATTGTAATATACATAGAAACATACATAGAAAATAGGTGCAGGAGTAGGCCATTCGGCCCTTCGAGCCTACATCGCCATTTATTTTGATCATAGCTGATCATCCAACTCAGAACCCCGCCCCAGCCTTCCCTCCATACCCCCTGACCCCCGTAGCCACAAGGGCCATATCTAACTCTCTCTTAAATATAGCCAATGAACTGGCCTCAACTGTTTCCTGTGGCAGAGAATTCCACAGATTCACCACTCTCTGTGTGAAGAGGTTTTTCCTAATCTCGGTCCTAAAAGGCTTCCCCTCTATCCTCAAACTGTGGCCCCTCGTTCTGGACTTCCCCAACATCGGGAACAATCTTCCTGTATCTAGCCTGTCCAATCCCTTTAGGATCTTATACGTTTCAATCAGATCCCCCCTCAATCTTCTAAATTCCAACGAGTACAAGCCCAGTTCATCCAGTCTTTCTTCATATGAAAGTCCTGCCATCCCAGGAATCAATCTGGTGAACCTTCTTTGTACTCCCTCTATGGCAAGGATGTCTTTCCTCAGATTAGGGGACCAAAACTGCACACAATACTCCAGGTGTGGTCTCACCAAGGCCTTGTACAACTGCAGTAGTACCTCCCTGCTCCTGTACTCAAATCCTCTCGCTATAAATGCCAGCATACCATTCACCTTTTTCACCGCCTGCTGTACCTGCATGCCCACTTTCAATGACTGGTGTATAATGACACCCAGGTCTCGTTGCACCTCCCTTTTTCCTAATCGGCCACCATTCAGATAATAATCTGTTTTCCTATTTTTGCCACCAAAGTGGATAACTTCACATTTATCCACATTAAATTGCATCTGCCATGAATTTGCCCACTCACTCAACCTATCCAAGTCACCCTGCATCCTCTTAGCATCCTCCTCACAGCTAACATTGCCACCCAGCTTCGTGTCATCTGCAAACTTGGAGATGCTTGGATATGCTTGGATGCTTGGATACTTGCAAACTTGGATATAAACTAGACTAAAGTTTGCGACATTATCAGCTGCAGTATAAATATGAAGCAGCACACACAAAATGCTGGAGGAACTCAGCAGGTCAGGCAGCATCATTGGAAATGAATAAACAGCTGGCCTGAAATGTCCACTGTTTACTCTTTCCCATAGATGCTGCCTGACCTGCTGAGTTTCTCCGGCACTTTGTGTGTGTGTTGCCTTGGATTTCCAGCACCAGCAGATTGTCTTGTGTTTGTTATAAATACAGTTGCAGTCTTTTGATAGGTTAAAAGGTATCTATTTTCTGTTAAAAAAGCTAAGCAGAATTTCAGAATTCAATCTCTGTTCAAAGCTGTGATACATATAAAGTAGAAAATACGCATTTCTGCAGCATTTTAATTATGTTAGAAATCTTGAAACAATTCTAAAATATAGACAAATGGGTGCAATTTAGGCAACTTGCACCCGGCTAGCTTTCACAAAACAGCAATGTGGTCATGACCATGAAAGCAATTTTATGATTTTTTAAAATATTAATCTATGACTGGGAACTTGATCAATATATCACAATGGAATTTTTGTGACCACCTTTAAGGTATGTAAGGACTCAATTTAATATCTTAACTGTAAATTCTGATACTGCTGCGCAATCTCTTCTAAATTTACGTGTCAGCATAAAGTCAAACTTGAAATGCTGACTTTCTGCTGCAGAGGTAAAAGTGCTGCAAAATGAGCAATGAATGATAAACTTTTACACCTCAATGAAGTGGAAGGAGGGTTGACCCTTGTTAGGTAGGTGTGGGCACCTAAATCTGGCTAATGCCTCAGGCCATGAACATAGACTGACCGCTCAGGTAAGATAACGGAGGTGCCTGAGAAACAGCTACCGACTGCATATGTCATCCATTAAAATTAAAATTGCTTGACTTAACACACTGACAAGACTACAGAAAAAAATATTCACTTATTTGAAAACTAACTCTCATTACATGATTTAATTAACACTATGACTGAAAATGACTTCAGTGGATTGTTGGAAAGCCATGAACTAGTATTTTTTATTAATGTTTGCCATTATTTAAGCTACTTATTTTTAATTTCTATTGCATTTGCTTTTCTATGGTTATATAGGTCTAGCTAGCAAGTAATACCATATAAAGACATTCTAATGATAATATAATTGCTAACAGCCTGTGTAGACATCTGCATCAGCGGTCCCCAACCACCGGGCCGTGGACCGGTACCAGGCCGCAAAGCATGTGCTACCGTGCCACAAGGAAACAATATGATTTGGCGATATGAGTCAGCTGCGCCTTTCCTCATTCCCTGTCATGCCCACTGTTGAGCTTGAACACACGCGAGGTCATTATGCATGCGAGGTCATTACCCGCGCGTCATCCATGTCAGCGTGGGAAGGAGATCAATTCCTCGAGTTTGCAAATGACAGCGGGCCGAAAAGTTATGTTTGACATAACATCTCTGCCGGCATTCTGAATGAAAGTCAAGGCTAAATATCCTGAGATAGCCACGAAAGCACTGAAAACGTTGTTTCCATTTCCAACATATCTCTGCAATGAATGCAACGAAAACTAAACTGCGGAATAGACTGGACATAAGGAACCCCCTTCGAGTATCGCTGTCTCCCATCACCCTTCAATGGCACCGTCTTGTTGCAGGAAAACAAGCCCAGGGCTCCCACTGATTCAGCGATATTGATGTGTTGCAATGATTTTATATGTTCATATGGGGAAAATATGTGCTGTGTGTTTAAAATCCAAACGTTACTTAAAATGTTATGATACTATTGACTTATAATTGACTTATCACTATATTCATGCGAGGAAAATATGCGCTGTGTGTTTAATGTTAAATTCATTAGATAATGCCTTTTAGAAACAAAATTGAGTGTATTATCCTCTTATCACCTATATTCCGGTCGTGATTACCCCCCCCCCCCACGAACAGAATCGCCAAAAATGATTTGTAGAAAAAAATCGGCACATACACACATGCGCACACAGGTGCCCTTGCAAGGCTTCATGGTCATGGTAGTCTTTCTCGGGTTAAACACAACATATTTGACAGCTACTCTTGTCCGTTCGCAACTCTACCCCTGCCCCCGCCCCCCCCCCCCCCCCCCCCGGGTCGGCCAATCTGCAAGAATATTGTCAATAATAAACCGGTCCGTGGTGCAAAAAAGGTTGGGGACCCCTGATCTACATGAAACATTGATGTAGAAAAGCAGCATCCAACATCAAAGACCCTCACCACTCAGGCCATTCACTTTTCTTTCTGCTGCCATCAGTTACTATCCTTAACCATCAGGCTCTTGAACAAAAAGGGATAACTACACTCATTTAAGGACTCTTTTATCTTGATATATGATGCCTGTTATTTATTGTTATTGATCTTGTTTACAGTTACTGTTCTACAGATTTGATAAGTATGCCGGCAGAAAAAGAATCTTTGGATTGTATATGGTGAATGCATGTACTCTAATAAATTTTACTTTGAACTTTGAACTAAAGCAGCAAGCAATTTTTAAAAGCTTACGTTATGCTTCTTAATTTCTTTCCACATTCTGTTCAAAACTACAGAATGAGACAGAAATGTTCAGTTTGAAATGCAAAACCAAATTTAAAACAAAACATTCCAATGAATTGTGGATCATTCATACAAACTTCACAACATGGGAAAATAGAGTTGAAAATTAGAGTGACTGCTTTTAAAACAATTACTATGTAAATAAACACTCACTCTAATATGAATATAGAATATCAGAAAATATTGGAGGTGGGAAACATCACGTTATTACTGAGTGCTTTGGGTTTGATAAATGTCTCAAACGTCAGATGTTTCAAAGACTGAAATGTCACATTTGGAGAGTTCCTTTGAGGATGCCATCCACCCTTCAACACCTGTGCTTGCTAATGTCTAAATTCAGAATCATTAGCAAAAGTGGTTTTGTAATTTACACAGCTGTTATTATGACTTCTTGAATATAAATAAGATTGATAGTGGGGAGTTCCAAGCATGCTCATTATTACCAGTAGATTTCTAACAAAACTTGTTATGCTGAACTTCTTGAATACAAACTTTTGACCATAGAATAACAATGGTGTATATCACTGTCACGTACCCTGTGACAGGGATAAAGAACCAGCAGAAATAGAAACCACTTTGGAGTCCAGTATTGCTATAAACTAATAATATTTATTAGTAACTACACAATACAGTAATATGAATGTAGATAAATCAAACAGGTTAGCAATGATTATATATAAAAGTAAGTGTGGAATATATATGTATGAAAACCAAGCTTCTTTAAGTCTAGGGGTAAAAAGATACAGTCTTGCGATGTTGAGTAAAGTTCAGTTCAGTTCAGTTCATGGTATTTAGTTGAGTAGTGATGGAGAGAGAGAGAGAGACAGAGAGAGAGAGAGAGTGAGTTGAGTCCTCAGGTGAGCTGATGCCGTCGATCTTCTCGTTGTCCTCCGAAATCCTTTACAAGTCACTGACTGTGACTTTAACCAGGGGGTCCGGTTTTCCTGTGGTGGAGCTATCACCCCGGCAAGGGTGGACACATAGACAACTCCCCACCAGTCAACCCCTTCTCCTACGTTGGAATAGCAATTTGGATCAATCCGCCTGATTGATCCTCCAAAACCCACTTTCTCTGCGGGCACAACAATGCTCATTCAGTGTCCAGATCATGTGTCCTGAGGTCTGTGTTATCTGACCTCCCATTTATTTCACCAGGCTGAGCATCACCTGTCACACAAAGAGTCCCTCCTTCCTTCGTCTGCAAAAAAATGCACAAACAGGCAACAAGTCCTTGAACATCGAGTGTCCATTAAATAACACCGCCTTCGGTTACCACAGCAACTTACGAGCTGCTCAGTGCTGTCTCCAACTTCAAACTCAGTAAAAATCCAAAGTTACTTCCAGTGCCTTAAGGTGACAGTCCAACTCTTAATCTTTCTCTCTCTCTCTCTCTCTCTCTCTCTCTCTCTCTTTTCAAAAGCAACATATCGGTGGTAAATAACTCTGTCTCTCACTCCTTTCCAAACAAACCATCAATGATAAATGTCTCTCTCTGTCTCACTTCAAATAGTTAATAGGGGCACTCCTGGATCCCCTCACAATAGCCAAGTTGTATATGAAACTTCCATATACACTCAGTGGCCACTTTACACCTGTACACCTGCTCGTTAATGCAAATATCTAATCAGCCAATCATGCGGCAGCAATTCAAAGCATAAAAGCATGCAGACATGGTCCAGAGGGTCAGTTGCTGTTCAGATCAAACATCAGATAAGGAAGAAATGTGATCTCAGTAACTTTGACTATGGAATAGCTGTTGCTACCAGACAGTATCTTCGAAACTGCTAATCTCCTGGGATTTTCACACAAAACAGAGAATGGTGTGAGAAACAACAACAAAAAAAAAATGCAGTAAGGAAGAGTTCTGTGGGCAAAAACAGGTCAGAGGAGAATGTCCAGACAGGTTCACGGTGATAGGAAAGCAACAGTAACTCAAATAACCATGCGTTACAACAGTGGTGTACAGAAAAGCTTCCCTGAACTTATATCATATAGAACCTTGAAGCGGATGGGTACAACAGCAGAAGACATGACCATACACCCAGTGGCCACTTCATTAGGTACAGGAGGCACCTAATAAATGGCTATTGAGTGTATATGAAAACAAGCAAATTATTTTTCAGAGGATATTTTTGTTCAATAAGTCATCAGCAAGTTAAATTACAATGCAATTAAAAATTTCTGGACTTAAGAAAAGCCATCATTATTTAGATAGATTTTTTTTTAGATTATGAAGACACACAGTCCTCTTTTATTGTCATTTAGTAATGCATGCATTAAGAAATGATACAATATTTCCTCCGGTGTGATATCACAAAACACAGGACAGACCAAGACTGAAAATAACTAACAAAACCACATAATTATAACATATAGTTACAGCAGTGCAACAATACCATAACTTGATGAAGAAGTCCATGAGCACAGTAAAAGTTCAAAGTCTCTCAAATGTCCCACATCTCACACAGACGGGAGAAGGAAGTAAAACTCTCCCTGCCATACCCGACCACGGTCCGACTCTGAGTCATCCGAAAACTTCGAGCTCTGATCAGCTCTCCGACACCGAGTACTAAGCGCCATCTCTATCCGAACAATTCGACCTCCATCTCAGTCGCCAACAGCAGGCAAAGCCAAAGGTTTTGAGGCCATCCCTCCGAAAGATTCCTGACCGCACAGTAACGACAGCAGCGAACGAGCGTTTCAGAAATTTTTCCAGCTGTTCCTCTGTGCTTTCACGTCTGTCTCCATCAAATCAGAATTGTCCACGGCCCCTATTTAACGGATACAATATCATTTTTCACCGGAGGGCTGCGCACACGCGGCGCGCTGCTCGTCTCTTCCCGCCGCTTACTTTTACTTTTTTGATCCCAAGGGTAATTACATTTTCATAGTAGCAATACAAGTGCACATATATACAAATATTAGAAGAGAAGAGAGTAGCATATAACGTTATTTTAAAACTCAAGCAACTAAGTGGAGAAGGATAGGGAACAATGTCTAAAGTGATAGCAACAATGTGTGACTGACTAATTATACTTTTGCAACAGAGGGAATGCTACAAGTAGAAGTAACAAGACTGACTCATTTAGTTTCTACTCGGCCAAAGTCAAAATAAACAGTTGCACAAAGATGATGTTCAAGATGGAAGGTTGAAACTTCAATAGGGATTATTAATGAATAACAAATTGTCCAGTAACATTTAAATTTAATTTCGAAGTACAAGTACAGAAGTCCATGACTGACAAATCTAAACCTTTATCTGAAAACTTCAATAAACTTTTATTTAAATAATCAATGTCCAATAGTAAAAAGATGAGGAGTGGTATCAATAATTACCTCAAATTGGCAACTTATATGACAACATAAATAATCTTTCCCAAGTTTCCAATATATATTTTTATTTCAGCAATAATTACACTGCAGATGATTGTGCCAGGATTTGTTTACATAATTGTATTATAAACTTATTAAAAATTCAACATTGACAACTGAAAACCTTGGACATTAAAATAACATAAATGGACTGTATTGGTCAGCCAAAATTGCTGAAGTTTCAGACAGACAAGATCTAGATATGCTAAAATTCATAGTTTGCCATGCTTACAGATTACTTGTCATTGAGAAGCAGAAAATTATCATATGTTTTCAAATCCTGTTAGTTCAAGCAACCAGAATAACTGTTAAGCTATTGTCTTGGAAGGGGTCATGTTCAAAATGCAACTTGCATTTATGGTATTCATGGTATAAAGAGGCAAATTAAACACTCAAAACAGAAGTCCAATCACAAACAAGTGAAAATCTGCAGATGCTGTAAATCCAAAGCAACACACACAAAATACTGTAGGAACTCGGTAGGCCAGGCAGCATTGATGGAAAAGGTGTGGCTCCCGGTCTGGCCTCCTATATATCGGTGAGTCCTGACATAGATTGGTGAACTGATTCTCCAAACACTTATGCTCCGTCTACCAGAATAGACGGGATATCCTAGTGGCCACCCATTTTAATTCCACTTCCCATTCCTATTCTGACATATCAGTCTATGGCCTCATCTACTGTTGCGATGAGGCCACACTCAAGTTGGTGGAGCAACACCTTATATTCTGTCTGGGTAGTCTCCAATCTGATGGCATAAACATCGATTTCTCGAACTTCCGGTAATACCCCCTCCCACCCCCCTCTCCTTCACCATTACCACTTCCCAATTCCCTCTCTCACCTTATCTCCTTACCTGCCCATCACCTCCCTCTGGTGCTCTTCCCCTTTTCGTTCTTCCATGGCCTTCTGTCCTCTCCTTTCAGACTCCCCCTTCTCCAGCCCTGTATCTCTTTCACCAATAAACTTTCCCGCTCTTTACTTCACCCCCTCCCTCTCCTGGTTTTACCTATAACCTTTTGTTTCTTCCTCCCCTCCCCCAACCTCCTTAATCTACTCTTCAGCATTATTTCTCCAGTCCTGATGAAGGGGCTCAGCTCAAGACTTCGACTGTGCTCATTTGTATAGATGCCACCTGACTTGTTGAGTTCCACCAGCACTTTGTGTGTGTTACTCAGAACAGAGCAATAGGTTTGATCACTGAGTCAGAAGAATGAACCAAGACGAATGATTCAAAAGCACAGATGATTCACAAAACTAATTGTAGCTCACAAAGATTGTCCAAGATATGTGATGGATGACAGAAAATAAATCTAGAAGCACAATTTTCAGTTATGACAGGATGGAACAACAGGGCATTTGCTCAAGGTTATAGGGGACAAATATAGAACCGATGTCAAATAGAGTATCTTTATGTAGAGTAATCAACCTGGGTTTTTGAATGATTGAAGCATGAGCACTAGTGTCATTCAAAAAATGAGAATCAAAAGACAGCAGTGTTATTATTCGGAATGTATGGTGCTCGATGGGTCAATGGCATTTTTCCATCTACAAACACTTTATTTATCTGTCCTGGGACAGGTGCAATGAAGTGAGAATCAGCTTTGGAATGTGCAGTGGGCAAAAATAAAAGGTTCTAAAATGATTGAAACAGAGCAGTAGTGAAACATGAAATATAAATATAGATAAAGGTTAAGACATGGCACATAATAATGTAGAAAGATAATAAAGATTCTCCAGCAATGGTTCAAAGACAACAATGAAGATAATAATTTTTCCTAAAATCAATAACAATGGCATGGTTGGAAAGGCCAAGCTACTTGAATCTCCTCTCCAGAAAATCACTGCCCTGTGTCTTCACAAAGTGGAAAAGGGGCATTTGGGATGATACTAAAAAATATACACACACACATATACACACACACACATATATATATATATATACACACACACACACACACACACACACACACAAACACACACACATGAGGGGTGATTGATAAGTTTGTGGCCTAAGGTAGAAGGAGATGAGTTATTAACCAGAGGATAGAGCTGAGTGCTGAAGAAATCTGGCAGTAGTACTTTAATACTGAACATGACAAGTTACCACAAAGAGTCCAAAGTTTGGATGTATTCATAGAAGTACATATAGGATTGGTCAAGGCTTCTGCATTGTGCAAATACACATTGCCTGCAGTTTCACTGGTAGTGGGTGAATTTTCCACAATATCTGGAGCGGTGTGCTGAGTAAGGTAGTTCTGCACTATAGGCTGTGTGCACTATTAACACCAGTATAAGCCATGTGAGCATGGGGGTCCCCAAATGAAAAGAAACCTTGTACAGAAAACATAATTATGTGACAGTAGATCATATTGCTGCAGAAGATATGGCGGTTAAAACAATTAAACTGCAGGAAATTTCATTTTTTTAAGTACATCATTTTTTAATTAATTAATTTTATACAATGTAAACAGCTACTTTATTACATTGCATTCTACTTTCACATTCATAACATGATTAATTGCCTTTCTTCTTGTATTTAATGATTTCAGTTTCATGTTTTCCTAATTAGTTAATTGCAAAGCTTTTATACTACTACAAAATAACACCAATATTACAATTATGACAAAACTAGAAATCTTTTAATATGTTATCAGCTTATTTCAAATAGAAGTATTATCTATCCTTTAAAAAAAGGCACAGTTCCTTATTAGTCTATATAAATACCCCATTCTCATGTGTGTTGGCTGTACATTATCCAAAAAGATGAAAAATTGACACACCAACCTGGAAGGCTAATAAGATTCTATTCTTTTTATGTAATGAAAGCATATAGATTGCATCCATTAGATGCATGATGTCACAAATTATACTACATCGTTCAGGAAATCACAAAACATTGTTTAGAAACTGAAGGCGTTAGTATTGCCTTAATTAAAAGAAAAAATATCTTGAATTTATATAGATGTCTCACACCACTTTTAGGATATTCCAAAGTGCTTTACAAATAACCAAGTATTTTTGATGTATACCACAGTTATAGTACCAGAATGAGAAATGTCTGTGCCTCTAATACAGGGGTTCCCAAACTGGAGTCCACAGACCGCTTGGTTAATGGCAGGGGTCCATGACATAAAAAAAGTTGGGAATCCCTGCCCTAATGTATGGGTACATGAATACTTAAGAACATAAGGAAAAGGAGCGGGATTAGGCCGACTGGCCCATCAAGCCTGTTCCACCATTCAGTAAGATCATGGCTGAGCTGACCACAGACATATCGCCACCTACCTGCCTTTTCCCCGTAACCCTCAATACCCCTACTATGTAAAAATCTATCCAACCTTGTCCTACAAATATATTTACTGAGGTGGTCTCCACTGCTTCATTGGGGAGAGAATTCCACAGATTTACCACTCTTTGAGAAAAGCAGTTCCTCCTCATCTCTGTCCTAAATTTACTCCCCAGATCTCGAGGCTATGTCCCCTAGTTCTAGTCTCACCTAACAGCAGAAACAACTTTCCTGCCTCTATCTTATCTATCTCTTTCATAATGTTATGTGTTTCTATGTGTTATATCCCTCCAAAGCCAGTATATCCTTCCTCAAGCAAGGAGACCAGAACTGGTCACAGTATTCCAGATGGGGCTTCATCAGTACTCAGTACAGTTGCAGAATAACCTCCCTGCTCTTAAATTCAATTCCTCTGGCAATGAAGGACAACATTCGATTTGCCTTATTGATAGCTTGCTGAACTTGCAAGAGACCTTTTGCAATGCATGCACAAGAATTCTCAAGTCCTTCTGCACGGCAGCATGCTGCAATCTTTTACAACTTAAATAATAATCTGATCTTCCATTTTTCCTTCCAAAGTGAATGACCTCGCATTTACCAACTTAAATTGCTTTAAATGAGAAAGAACGGACAGGCTAATAGTATGTTTTCTTATTGCTAGCAGTGATGCTCTAAGCTATGGACTCCTCTAGGTTGTCAAATGATTTGATAAAATGAAATCTATTAACATCCACATTTAGTACTACCTAACAGAGAATCTCAACAGTTCCAGCACTTGAGATTCAAACAGCACCTCAAGATAATCAATAACTGCAGACAAACAAATCACCTCAAACCAGACCAGCACCTTCACCGAAAACACCCTTACTGACAGCTCCCGACATGTGGAAAATACTGTTACCTATATCTTCCTTAACTGTAAAGGTAGAATCTAAATCTAACATTAAGCAGGAACTGGGCCATAGGTAATAGATCCTGCTCTTGACGTAGTGTTTTGAGACCAGAAAATTGATGACTTGTCTACCAATTATTTTTGTATTAAGATTACTAATTTTCTTCTAATTTTTTTAGAAATAGGACAATGGACAAAGTGGCAAATAGAATAGAGTGTCAGGCATGCACTTTGGTAGAGGGAATAAAGGCACAGGCTATTTTCTAAATGGGGAGAAAACTAAAAGATCTGAATTGCAAAGGGACTTGGACATCCTTGTGCAAGATTCCCCAAAAGTTAACCTTACAGGTTAATTCGATGATGAGGAAGGCAAATGCAATGTTAGCATTCATTTCATAAGAACTAGAACAGGGGTGGCCAACCTTTTACATTCCATGCGTCAATTTTTTCCACGCACGAGTTCAGATGCGATTTTTTTTCACACACGAGTTCTATATTAACATATTTTTACAAGAATTGAATGGGGGTACAAGAGTTGTATGGAGCATCTGAACTCGTGAGTGAAAAAATTGACGCATGAAATGTAAAAAGTTGGCCACCCCCGAACTAGAATATAAAAGCACGGATGTAATGCTGAGGTTTTATAAGGTAATGGTGAGGCCTCACTCAGAATATTGAGAGCAGTTTGGGGCCCCCTATTTAAGACAGGATGTGCTAACATTGGAGAGGATTTAGAGGAGGCTCACAAGTATGATTCCAGGAAGGAAAAGCTCGTCATATAAGGAGCGATCGATGGCTTTGGGCCTTTACTCACTGGAATTTAGAAAAAATGACGGGCGATCTCATTGAAACCTATCAAATATTGAAAGCCCTAGATAAAGTGTATGTGGAGAGGATGTTTCCTATGATGGGGGAGCCTAGGACCAGAGGACACAGCCTCAGAAAAGAGGGATGCCACTTTAGAATAGAGAGCAAGAGGAATTTCTTTAGGCAGTGGGTGGTAAATCTGTGGAATTTACTGCCACAAGCAGCTGTGGAGGTCTGATCATTACTTGAGGCGGAAGTTGATAGCTTTTTGATTGGTCAGTTTGTGAAAGGTCAGGAAGAAGGCTGGAGAATGGGGTTGATGAGGAAATGGATCAGCCATTATGAAATGGCGGAGCAGACTTAAAGGGCCAAATGGTGTAATTCTGCTTCTATGTGCTTTGGTGTTTTTATATACAACACACTCTACCCAGCAAGTTATTTAGCTTCCTAGCAAGTGTCATTTGCATTGATCATATGTGAACACCAGAGACAAATGACAAAAAACATTCCTGGAACAAAGCTGATTTGGCATCAGTAGTGCAAAACCAGTCAGTGGCCATTCAGCTAATACGACATGCAATCACGTATGGAGAATACAGCTTTATGGGCAAGAAGAACCCTTCTTGTCTTCAAGAAGTAGGTTATTTATGACCCCTAGCTCTAGAGGACTAGAACTACTGGACATAGCCTCAAGATACAAGGGAGTACTTTCAGGACAGAGATGAGGAGGAACTGCTTTTCTGACAGAATAGTGAATCTGTGGAATTCTCTGCCCAAGGAAGTTGTAGAGGTTACCTCATTAAGCATATTTAAGTTCAAAAGGTCGAAGTTCTAAGTAAATGTTATTATCGAAGTACATATATGTCATATCTACAACACTGAGATTTATTTTTCTGTGGGCATACTCAGCAAATCTATGGAATAGTAATATAACAGGATCAATGAAAGATCATTCAGAGTGCAAAAGACAACAAACTGTGTAAATGTAAAAATACATAAATAGCAATAACGAGAACATGAAATAATGAGATGAAGAGTCCTTAAAGTGAGTTTATTGATTGTAGGATTATTTCAATGATGGGGTTAGTGAGTGCAGTTATCCTCTTTTATTCACGAGCCTGATGATTGTGGGGTAGTAACTGTCTGAGGTCTGAGGCCTGAGGCTCTTGTGCCTTCTTACCTAAAAGTCAGCGAGAAGAGAGCATGACCTGAGTAGTGGGGGTTTCCATTGCTGGACACAGTTAAATACATTTTTGCATAGTAGGAGTGTTATGGTTATGGAGAAAAAGCAGGTAGGTGGAGATAAGTTCATGGAAGGATGAGCCATGATTTTGTTGAATGGTGGAGCAGGCTCAACAAGCCACATGCTCGATTCTTGCTCCTATTTCTTATGTCCTTATGTTCTCCCTATGCTACTCAATGTAATTTTTAATGGCACAGGACTCTGATCTTCAATTGGAAGAGGAATAGGCTGTTTAAGTATGGTGCTTGATATTTGCAGAAGTACTAAAATCCTAATGCCTTCAGGGAGAGCTGCAGCTGTGGTTTTAACCCTCTCAACTACAACCACTAGCAATGTTAGAAATGCTAACCACTTCAATAGGGATCGTAAGAGAAGGGATACAGAACAGGGCAGCCAGACAGAAGGAACGGAAAGAAAAATCACTTGAATATGTTGCATACTCTAGCAAAGCTGTTCAAAATCAGTTCTCTTGTATCAATCGCTGCAAAGCACAATAACCATGGAGACTCATCTTCAGTAAAGACGTGCTGACTGAGATCTGCGACTGAACTAGGCAGGAACTGCTTTCGGGTGGCAGGAAAGTTTGTATCACTGAGGCTTTCCGGTCTGCTACCGGCGATAATAGTAATCTATTTTAATTAGTGTGACTCTGCTGCCCCAGGGAAGCTGTGGAAGTTCATCACCTTGCTTGGTTGAGAGCAGCAGGCAGCTGGAATAGGGCTGCACCAGGATTATAGATTTATCAATAGTGCATGTCAGCCCCATGTGAAAATCTGGAAATGTGGTCACAGCAGCACAAGTTTCACTCATTCAGTGTTAATCTGGCCTGTAACCACATATACTGGGTTGTGGTGGTCAGCATCAGAATTTGGAGAGCTTGCATGACCTTGTAAGAAATTGCTGATGTGTCATACTGTAGATGAATTGATTTAAATTGAGGACGAGTAAAAATTATGTTAACATTAATAGTCAGTGTTTGCAACCATTAGAAGGCACATTCATTTCCAGAAGGGGATAAAAGCTAAATAATATAAGGCTTTTAAAATATTTTAAAAACATATATCAATAATGATGATGTGTTCATAAGCCTCAAGACATCTTTCAGCACAGACATTCAAACTGCCACTTCACCACTCAGTCATAGGAAGGTGAGATATCGACCTCCTAACACTGCACAATGATTGAGTTTACAAGTGTTAAAATGCGATAGATTATTGAATCCTACATTGGAATAGATGGACTGATGGCTTCAACTAAAGCTGTATGTGGAGTTGTGGTAAACCATGTATATATGTTGTAACTCGGTTACCTGTCTGGACACACCCCTCTGCTGACTGCCCCTGTGGCTCCTCCCACAGAGTCCTGTATAAAGGTGTTCGCCTTGCCTCTCCCCCTCAGTCCGGGGGCAGACACTCACTGTGGAGGTCGTATTGTACAGCGAATAAAAGCTTTTCAGTATTTTACCAAACCTCAGTCTTTTGGAGTAATTGAAGGTGCTTCAATTTTATTCGCTGTACGTTTTAAAACATGGAACAGGCCCTGAGACCAGACAAATTAGACCTCGATCCGCAAATGCCTGACGCTGGAAACGCTTTCGAACTCTGGCTGGCCTGCTTCGAAGCGTATCTAGAGGAGATTAAAGCGACCGACCCCGTAGCGAAGCGCAGAGTTCTACTCTCCAGGGTCAGTCCACAGGTCTATTCGCTGATCAGAGACCAGCCGAACTACGACGGCGCGATGAACGCACTCAAAAGACAATACCTGCGGCCGATAAACAGCGTCTATGCTTGGCATCGCTTAGCGACACGGCAACAACGCCCCGGGGAATCGAGTGCTGAGTTTGTCCAGGCCCTACGGACACTCGTGCGGGTCTGCAATTGCCAGGAGCTGACAGCGGCGCAGCATGCAGAACTCCTAGTGAGAGACGCCTTCGTCACGGGGACCAGGTCAGTGTACGTGCGCCAGCGGCTGCTGGAAAAAGCCGATCTTACCCTAAGTTCAGCGATCGAGCTGGCTGATACGTTGGAGGCCGCTCTGCATAACTCCGAGGCTCTCCAGGCACGCGTTCCCCCGATGGCCTCGTGGGTGCCGCAGACCCCGCAACCCGCCGGCGAATTGACCTCGGCTGCAGCCAGTCAAGAGTCCACGAAGTGCTACTTCTGCGGACTGGAGAAGCACCCCCGGAAACGCTACGCGGCCCGACAAGCTACCTGCTCCAGCTGCAGAAAGAAGGGCCACTTCGCCAAGGTCTGTAAGTCAAAACCGCGAGCGGGATCGAGCAGCGCCACGTGCGAGACGTGGGGGTCGCCATCTTCCCTGCATGCTGCCACCACGTGCGAGACATGGGGGCGGCCATCTTGGTCGGCGCCACCTCCCACCGCCTACGACCAACGGGTGCTCACGGGCCACCCCACCGCGCCAGACCAAGACAGCGACCCCACCCTGGCTTCCGTGACCCTCGACCAAAGCGTTCCCCACCAGCTTGCAAGGTCAATGATGGACATCCTGGTGGAGGGGCACAGGACAAGCTGCCTGTTTGACACAGGCAGCACAGAGAGTTTTATCCACCCGGCCACGGTGCAGCATTGTGGACTCATGATACGGCCGGTAAGTCAGAGGGTCACCATGGCCTCCGGGTCGCATACAACAGACATCCGGGGGGGTTGTGTAGCGACGCTAGTGGTGCAGGGCACAGAATATCGGAACTTTACGTTACTGGTCTTGCCTCAACTGTGTGCCCCTGTGCTGTTGGGGTTGGACTTCCAGAGCCACCTGAAAAGCGTGACAATGAAGTATGATGGGCCCCTCCCACCAATTACTGTCATAAATCCCCTGTTTTGTAGAGATATGTCACGTACCCCGCTACTGACCACACACACACACACTGACCCGCGCATCCCACCCAACATCATGCCAACTGCCGGACTACCGACACCACTTGCAGCCTCTCCACCCTCAGGATCCCTCCCCCACCGCTGTTCGCCAACCTGACCCCTGACTGTAAACCTGTGGCAACTAAAAGCAGGAGGTACAGCGCGGGGGACAGAGCTTTCATTAAGTCGGAGGTGCAGCGGCTGCTCAGGGAGGGGGTCATTGAGGCAAGCACAAGTCCTTGGAGGGCGCAGGTGGTGGTTGTTCAGAACGGGGAGAAGAATAGGATGGTCGTGGACTATAGCCAGACCATCAATAGGTTCATGCAGCTCGACGCGTACCCTCTACCCCGCATCGCGGATATGGTCAATCAGATAGCACAGTACAAGGTGTACTCGACCATAGACCTAAAATCCGCTTACCATCAGCTCCCCTTCCGCCCGGAGGACTGCCCTTACACTGCCTTCGAGGCGGACGGCAGACTTTATCAATTCCTGCGCGTCCCCTTTGGTGTCACGAATGGTGTATCTGTCTTCCAGAGGGCAATGGACCAGATGGTGGACCAGTGCCAACTGAAGGCCACGTTCCCATATCTGGATAACATCACCATCTGCGGTCACGACCAGCAGGATCACGACAACAACCTCCAAAAATTTCTCCAAGCGGCCAAATCTTTCAACCTCACCTATAACAAGGACAAGTGTGTGTTTGGGACCATCCGACTTGCTATCCTTGGGTGAGTCGTGGAGAATGGAGTCATTGGCCCTGACTCCGACCGTATGCACCCCCTGTTGTAACTCCCTCTTCCCAATACCCTCAGACCCCTCAAAAGGTGCCTGGGCTTCTTTTCATATTACGCCCAATGGGTCTCTAACTATGCAGACAAGGCCCGACCCCTGGTCAAGTCCACCACATTCCCCCTCTCTGCCGAGGCCCACACGGCCTTCAACCGCATAAAAGGGGACATTGCCAAAGCAGCAATGCATGCGGTGGATGAGGCCATTCCCTTCCAAGTAGAGAGTGACGCCTCCGACTTTGCGCTGGCTGCTACCCTCAACCAGGCAGGAAGACCAGTGGCGTTCTTCTCCCGTACCCTTCAAGGCCCTGAAATTCGACACTCTGCGGTAGAGAAAGAGGCCCAGGCCATAGTGGAAGCTATAAGGCACTGGAGGCACTATCTTGCCGGCAAAAGGATCACCCTGCTAACTGACCAGCGCTCAGTCATGTTCATGTTTAATAATCAGCAGCGGAGCAAAATCAAAAATGATAAAATTCTGAGGTGGAGAATCGAACTCTCCACCTACAACTATGACATCATGTACAGGCCTGGGAAGCTCAACGAGCCCTCCGATGCCCTATCCCGGGGAACATGTGCCAGCGCGCAGATCGACCAGCTATACGCCCTACATGTAGACCTTTGCCACCCGGGAGTCACCCGGCTTTTCCACTTCGTGAAAGCCCGGAACCTGCCTTACTCCCTTGAGGAGATCAGGATGATGACCAGGGACTGCCAAGTCTGCGCAGAGTGCAAACCGCACTTCTACTGACCCGTAAAGGCACCACTCATCAAGGCCACCCGCACCTTTGAGCGACTGAGTGTTGACTTTAAGGGCCCCCTTCCCTCCACCGACCGCAATGTGTACTTTCTTAACGTAATTGACGAGTACTCGCGGTTCCCCTTCGCCATCTCCTGCCCCGACACCACTACCACGTCAGTTATAAAAGCCCTGCGCAAGCTCTTCACTCTGTTCGGATACCCATGCTATATCCACAGTGACAGAGGGTCCTCGTTTATGAGTGATGAGCTGCGCCAATATCTACTGGCTAGGGGAATTGCAACCAGTAGGACCACGAGCTATAATCCCCGGGGGAATGGACAGGTAGAGAAGGAGAATGGCACAGTGTGGAAAGCCACACCCTTAGCCCTCAGGTCAAAGGGACTGCCGGTCTCCCGCTGGCAGGACGTCCTTCCCGAGGCACTCCACTCCATCCGCTCCCTGTTATGCACAGCCACCAATGCCACCCCTCATGAGCGGCTCTTTTCTTTTCCCAGAAAATCGACCACTGGAACCACCCTGTCCCCGGGGCCAGTGCTGCTCCGGAAACATGCGAGGAGCAATAAATACTCCCCGATGGTTGAGAGGGTTCACTTACTTCATGCGAACCCCCAGTATGCCTATGTGGTTTTACCTGATGGGCGGGAGGACACGGTCTCCATCCGCGACCTGGCGCCCGCAGGAGCTCCGGGCCCCTACCCTGAACACTCCGTGGTGACTATTGACCCCGTACCCACCAATGTATGTACCTACAAGACACTGTGCAGCCCAAACCCTATACAGACCACACGACACTCCCATACCGGGCGTGGGATTGCACACGCACGAGGGATTACCGACGCCTAACGTGCTGGCACTTGAAGTCAGGCCGGAGCCAGCACAACAACCATCGCCGGTGCTACGTAGATCACAGCGATGGACTCGACCGCCTGATAGACTTAACCTGTAAATATACTTCTTGTAAATATTGTCAGTCACTTCACCCCGCGGGACTCTTTTTAAAAAAAGGAGGGGTGAATGTGGTAAACCATGTATATATGTTGTAACTGGGTTACCTGTCTGGACACACCCCTCTGCTGACTGCCCCTGTGGCTCCTCCCACAGAGTCCTGTATAAAGGTGTTCGCCTTGCCTCTCCCCCTCAGTCCGGGGGCAGACACTCACTGTGGAGGTCGTATTGTACAGCGAATAAAAGCTTTTCAGTATTTTACCAAACCTCAGTCTTTTGGAGTAATTGAAGATGCTTCAGGGGTAGAACCTGAACTTGCCTTGTTCCTTGACATTCACAGTACTTAAGGCAAGTTGGCTAATACAACAAGGAATTCATTGCAGATGCCCATCTGTGGGCTGTAACATCAAGTTCCTCAGCTGTCCTATCTGGACTGGAATCATGGGCAAACTCCGTACAGCTGACACATAAGCAGGGAACGTAGGAACAGGAGTAAACCATTTAGATTTTGTGCATGTACTGTCACTCAACGATGTAATATTTTAGCTGTTCATACCCTTTCCCAACATCCGTTAATTTCTTTGCTAATCAAAGATCAGTCAAACTCACGGGGTACAAGGGTTGGAAAGTTATGTTACAGCTGTACAAGATGTTGGTCAGACCACACATGCAGTATCGTGTGTATTTCTGGTTGCTTAGCTATAGGAAGGATGTTAATAAGCTGGAAAGAGTGCTCAAACTATTCATAAGGATGTTGCCAGGAGTGGAGGGCTTGAGATATACTGGAAGGAGAGAGTGGAGAGGCTAGGGCTTCTTTAACCCTGGAGCACAGGACATTGAGGGATGACCTTATAAAGAGGTATTTAAAATAACAAGGGGCATAGAGAAGGTGAATAGTCAAAGTCTTTCTCTGAGGACAGGGGAATTGAAAACAAGGGGGTCTAGATTTAAGGCAGGAGAGAAAATTTTAAAGAGGACATGAGAAGCAATTGTTTCCACATAGTATTTGGACTGAGCTGCCAGAGGAAGTGGTAGAAGTGCATGGAATTACATATGAAAGATTTTAGGATGGGTGCATACATAGGAAAAGATTAGAGTCCAAATGCAATCACATGGCATTAGCTTAGTCATGAATGTGGTCTGTTTCCATATGGGGAAATTCTATGACTCAATGGGATCACATCACTTTTTTTCTCCCCACTTCTGCTATTTCTTCCAAACACAAAGTAGAGGCAAAAAAACAAAAAAAACGAAGTAACTTGGCACTGAAAAACAGATAGAATCAATATTGGTGGAAATAAGAAACAGTATTGAAAACGTGGGTGGGATTAAAATGAAAAGCTGCAAATACTTCAAATACTTCACAGATTAGCCGGTATCTGTGGAGAAACTGAGTTAATGTTTGAGTCAACACCACTTCTTCAGAATTTAAAAATTGGAAAATTGATTTTATTGTCACATGTACAGTTAAAAACTTGTCTTGCATATCCTCCTACAGATCAATTCATTACAAAGGTAATGAATGGATCAACAATCATATTCTTGACTGCAGTTGTTGACTTAATCAACAATCACAAGTCCATAAGGATCAGAATTTGGCCCATCGAGTCTGCTCTGCCATTACATCATGTCTGATCCATTTCCCTCTCAGCCCCAGTCCCCTGCCTTCTCCCTGTATCTCTTCATGCCCTGACTAATAAAGAACCTATCAACCTCTGCCTTAAACATACCCAATGACTTGGCCTCCCCAGCTGCCTGTGGTAACAAATTCCACAGGTTCACCACTCCTTGTCTAAAGAAATTTCTCCTCATCTCCGTTCTAAATGGTTGCCCTGTCATGTGCCTCCAAGTACCCGAAAGCCACATCCTTAACAATTGACTCCAATTTCTTCCCATCACTGAGTTCAGAGTAACTGACTTATAATTTCCTTACATCTGCCTCTCTCCCTTCTTGAAGAGTGGAGTGACATTTGCAATTTTCCAGTCTTCTGGAACCATGCCAGAATCTACTGATTCTTGAAAGATTAATCTCTTCAGCCACCCCTTTAAGAACCCTGGGATGTAGATCATCTAGTCTAAGAAACTTATCTACCTTCAGACCTTAAACACAAAATAAGGTCTGACATTTTCTACAAGCCCAGTGACTCTCATAACTACCTCGACTATACCTCTTCCCACCCCACCACATGCAAAAGTGCCATTCCCTATTCCCAGTTCCTCCGTCTCCACCGCATCTGCTCCAAGGATGAGGCTTTCTGTTCCAGGACATCTCAAATGTCCTCTTTCTTTAAGGATCGTGGTTTCCCTTCTACCGTCATCAATGATGCCCTCACCCGCATCTCCCCCATTTCCCGCACTTCGGCCCTCACCCCATCCTCCTGCAACCACAACAGGAACAGAGTTCCCCTTGTCCTTACCTACCACCCCATCAGCCACCAGATCCAGCACATTATCCTCCGCAACTTCCGCCACCTTCAACAGGACCCCACTACTAAGCACATCTTTCCCTTTCCACCCCTCTCCGCTTTCTGCAGGGATCGGTCCCTCTGCGACATCTTTATCCACACGTCTATCCCCACGGATCTCCCACCCGGCACTTATCCTTGTAAGAGCAAGTGCTACACCTGTCCCTACACCTCCTCTCTTGCCACCATTCAGGGCCCCAAACAGTACTTCCAAGTGAGGCAACACTTCACTTGTGTGTCTGTTGGGGTCATCTATTGCATCCAGTGCTCCCGGTGCGGCCTCCTCTACGTCAGTGAGACCCGACGCAGATTGGGGGACCGCTTCGTCGAGCACCTCCACTCCGTTCGCCACAACAGACAGGATCTCCCGGTAGCCACCCACTTCAACTCTGCTTCCCATTCCCATTCAGATATGTCCATACATGGCCTCTTCTACTGCCATGATGAGGCTAAACTCAGGTTGGAGGAGCAACACCTCACATGCTGTCTAGGTAGTCTCCAGCCCCTTGGTATAAACATAGAATTCTCCAACTTCCGGTAATTCCCTCCCCCTCCCTTCCTCTATTCCTATTTCACATCACCTCCCTCATAGTTCCACCTCCTTCTACTACTGCACATTGTTCTCCTGCCAATCACCTCCCTGCTTCCCCTCCCCCACCCCTTTGTCTTTCAAATTACTGTTTTTTTCAACTACCAGCATTCTTCAAACCCTCCCCAAAGTTCTTCCTTCAGTCCTGACGAAGGGTTTCGGCCCGAAACGTCGACTAATCTTTTCAACTGATGCTGACTGACCTGCTGAGTTCCTCCAGTGCATTGTGAGTGTACCTTCAGACCTTTCAGTTTCCCAAACACTTTCTTCCTTCGTAATGACATTTTCACTCAACTATGATTAGTAATGGCTTGAAACATAACTAGTTACAGTAATAATGCACCTTTAAAAAAAATTCAACCTAGCCTATTTTCAATAGTCTGCTCAAAATTAGTCCATATGACATGCACTATGGCCAGAATAGCCACAATTGTACCCTTCTTTGTGGGCTGAGCTTTTGGAAAGTAAGTCTGGATTTAGATGCACTGGTCCTTGTTGAGGTTCATTCCAATCATCTGTATGACAGAGGACTCAGGTCTATGGGCTTTACCCAGGGCACATCAAGCCAAACATCAAGTGCTGCTGGAAGATCATCACCTCAGCAAAGGATGCACTTTGGTCTGCTGAAACGTGCTGGTCTTCCATTACAATGGGACAAAGGTAAATGAATGCTGGCCCCTGGCACAGATCAGGCTGCAGGAGTGTGTACTCAAAGATGCACTGAAGTCTGAGTATAAGGACTGTCATCTAGTCTCCTACTGCCACTGGACACTGAATGGCTGAGCTCTGTATAAAAGCCCTGAAAATGCTTGAAAATAAGTCACGTGAATGGATTTGGTGCATTAGAGACAGAATCTATTAACTGGATGACACTATAGATGTATCAACCTAACCTGATGAATGTACAGACTGAATGAAACTAGGAATAAAATTCAAGAAATCTATGAGCTTTTTTTTTACATTTCATGTATGCATTTTTTTTATATAAATGAACCTTATTTTTGAAATTAAAAAATAAAATAATGATTGTACAAACTAATTGCTAAAGAAGTGATAATCATGATCTTTGTAGTGCATCATACAGTCAGTGAAAGAGATTCAATCACATATTTTACTTTTCAATCATTTTAAACCTTTGAATCTTAAGGAAACAACCTGTGCTTGAGTTAGCAGAAATTATTTTATGGATTGTTGCTGAATCAGAAACTGTGATTTTTGAATTTTTGATGATGGTAGTGATGAGTAACTAACTGGATCTGCTGGTCTGCAGAAGACGCTGGCACTGGATCACCTTCCAGTGGATTTGGAGGAGCCAGTGGAGACGGCACTGGTGCTTTATTTTCCCTCGTATTTTGGAAAAGTCGTGTTATCCTAAGCTCTGTCATGGGAGGAAATTACCAGGCTTACCAGAGATTTAAGGATGTGCACAATCTTCCTTGCAGATCTTCCATGGACTCCCATAAAGCTCAGGCTCACAACCACACAAAGTGGAGAAGGGGCAGATGGTGATCATATAGAACATTCACTGGGAGCTCACAGATGTCCCGAAAAAGCAGTGAGGGTGGTGCACATCATCTTTTAAACTTCTCAGCAGAACCCCTCCCCACTAGCCACATCCTGCCCCATGTTCCTAGGCATTATTAGTTAAAGCATGTAAACCAGACTGGAAGAAAGGCATCATTGATCCTGACCAAATGTCTCAGAAGAAGAAGAAGAAATGATAAGTGAATTGTGTTTAGGGTTCTAATTTTCCCTTCATTTTCCCTGCAATTTACTCCGGTTTGATACTGCTTTGCTCGTCTTTGTGAATTACTAAATAACTACTCAAGAAGAGTTTGCATAAGTAAAAGTGATGATTATTTAGAATTAGTAAAAGCTGTTTGTGTTTATTAGTTCCCTCAAAGATCAAGTGTTGTTATTTGTGATGTATATAATCATTAGCTTCAGAAAATAACTTAATTCTAAGGTTGGCAATATTTAATAGTGTTGTGTATGTGGCCTGTTTACACAACTATTAACTTCATTAATAAAAATGCTGGAGACAGGAACTAAGTTTCATGGTTCTTTACTGGTAGAGTCCTAACTTTACAGACACATAAAAATCAATACACGCCTAATAGAGCATGCAATGACGTGTTACTAAAACATAAAGTAGTCCCTTATTATAAAGTAGGCTATACTGTACACTCCTCCCCTTTTATTTTAGTAGTGTATCAACTGTTTTTTTTCTGGGGCACTATTCTAAACAAGTGGGCACGTGGCCAAGTGGTTAAGGCATTGGACTAGCTATCTGAAGGTTGTGAGTTCGAGCCCCAGCCGAGGGAACGTGTTGTGTCCTTGAGCAAGGTACCTAATCACACATTGCTCTGCGACAACACTGGTACCAAGCTGTATGGGTCCTAATGCCCTTCCCTTGGACAACATTGGTGTCGTGGAGAGGGGAGACTAGCCATGGACAACTGCTGGTCTTCCATACAACCCTGCCCAGGCCTGCGCCCTGGAGAGTGAAGACTCCAGGTGCAGATCCATGGTCTCGTAAGACTAACAGATGCCTTTATTTATTATTCTAAACAATATGTTTACCCTTAACATACAAATGCCTATCATTTGTTTACAAATTATAACAAAGTAACTTAATAATATCAAATTATAACCATATAACCATATAACAATTACAGCACGGAAACAGGCCATCTCGGCCCTTCTAGTCCGTGCCGAACTCTCACTCTCACCTAATCCCACTGACCTACACTCAGCCCATAACCCTCCATTCCTTTTCTGTCCATATAGCTATCCAATTTTACTTTAAATGACAACATCGAACCTGCCTCAACCATTTCTGCTGGAAGCTCGTTCCACACAGCTACCACTCTCTGAGTAAAGAAATTCCCCCTCATGTAACCCCTAAACTTTTTCCCTTTAACTCTCAACTCATGTCCTCTTGTTTGAATCTCCCCTACTCTCGATGGAAAAAGCTTATCCATGTCAACTCTATCTATCCCACTCATAATTTTAAATATCTCTATCAAGTCCCCCATCAACCCTCTACGCGCCAAAGAATAAAGACCCAACTTGTTCAACCTTTCTCTGTAACTTAGGAGGTGAAACCCAGGCAACATTCTAGTAAATCTCCTCTGTACTCTCTCTATTTTGTTGACAACCTTCCTGTAATTCGATGACCAGAACTGTACACAATACTCCAAATTTGGCTTGTACCCGGCTGTCAGTTTTCAGTCCGGTAATCACGTGCAAGAACTGGCTGTCCCACACTGAAGCTCTGTGTTGATTTAACATTCAAGTGTTTGAACTGTCTGTTCTCCACATCACGCCGTACATCTGGTTTGAGAAGATCCATGGGGGACCTTAGATTCCTGTTCAGAAACATCATCGCTAGAGTCTGATTAGTGGTTGCATGTATTGCATTATGATAGGCAAGGAGGAAGTTGTCAATCTCGTGTTGCAGTGGTCGATTTTCACTGTCCATTACCTTGATGGCTTTCTTGAATGTCTGCACAAATCTTTCTGCCAAGCCATTTGTGGATGGATGGTAAGGGACAGATGTAAAGTGCTTGATTCCATTGTTCTTCACAAAACTTTGGAATTCTTCAGAGACAAATTGTCATCCATTGTCTGTGCAGATTTGTTCTGGTATGCCACTCCTGGCGAACATGGCCCTCAGAACTGTAATGGTCTTTTCCAGTGTGGTTGTCTTCATTTTGATGACCTCTAGCCATTTGGAATGTGTATCAACAGCGATTAAAAAGATAGAGTCCATGAATGATCCCGCAAAGTCGATGTGTACTCGTCGCCATGGTGATGAGGGCTACTGCCATGGATAGAGAGGGGCTTATGGTGGTGTGTTCTGAATCTTTTGACATCCAGAGCAATTCTTGGTCAAGTCCTCGATTTGTTTATCGATTCCTGGCCACCACACATAGGCACGGGCAAGACTTTTCATCTTCACGGTACCCAGGTGCCCCTTGTGCAGTTCCTCCAGCACTCTGCTGCGTAGTTTGGAAGGAATCACAACTCGTGAACCACACGTTAGAGTTCCCCGACACACTGACAACTGCTCCTTCCTTGCTGAGAAGGTTGGAAACAGTGTGTTACTATGCGCTGGCCATCCCTTTACCGTGATATCATACAGTTTTGACAACATAGGGTCATTGCGTGTTTCTCTTTCAATGAGGCTGTTTGTCACTCGTAATTGTTCAACTATTGTTGTGTGAAGGACCTCTGCTGAATTCATTTGTGTAGTTATCTCTGAAGTCGGCAGTGGTAAACGTGACAAGCCATCTGTGTTACCATGTTGCTTCGTCCCCTTGTGTTCAATGTCATACATGTGACCTCCTAAGAAAAGAGAACTTTGCTGCAGCCTTTGTGCTGTCATCACTGGAACACCTTTTCTTGGGTTGAAGATTGACATGAGAGGCTAATGGTCAGTCAACAAGGTAAACTTTTGACCATACAAGTAGTGACTGAAATTCCTGATTCCCCACACGAGACTTAGGGCCTCTCTGCCAATCTGTGCATAGTTGCGTTCAGCTGAAGTAAGCGTTCTTGATGCAAAGGGGCTATTGGTCTTTCTGAGCCATCTGGAAACTTGTGCGATAACACAGATCCTATCGCATGGGGTGAGGCATCACAGGCCAGTCAGATGAGTAAGGAGGGGTCAAAGTGCGCAAGGACCCCTTCCGAAGTTATGAGTCTTTTGGTTTCTTGAAACGCTTTCTCACAGCTCTCAGTACACTTCCATTGTGCCCTGTTTGTAATAGTGCATTTATTGGGTATAGGACTGTGGATAGGTTAGGCAAGAACTTGTGGTAACAGTTCACTAGTCTAAGATATGCTCTCAGCTGAGACACATTTTCAGGTGGTGGTGCCTTAAGCACTGCTTCTATCTTGTCTTGAGAGATGTGTAAGCCATCCTTGTTGATCACATGCCCACAGTATGAGATTTCCTTTTTGAAAAACTCACATTTCTGTCAATTAGCTCTGAGCCCATATTCTCGTAACCTGGCGAGCACTTGTTCAAGGTTAGAAAGATTTTCGTCATCATCTTTGCCTGTGACAATGATATCATCCAGGTAACACTGAGTCCCTGGAATCCCCTGCAGGACCTGCTTGATTGCCCTTTGCCAGATTACAGGAGCTGATGCTATCCCAAACACTAACCTGTTGTACTGGTAAAGTCCTTTGTGTGTATTTATTGTCAGGTATTTCTTGGATGCTTCATTGATTTCCATTTGGAGATAAGCCTGGGTCAAATCAATTTTTGTGAAATGTTCCCCTCCTGACAAGGAAGAAAAAATGTCCTCAATACAAGGTAGAGGATACTGTACTGTGCGGAGCACTGGGTTAACAGTCACTTTAAAGTCACCACACATGCGCAACTTGCTTGGTTTTCCTGGTTTTGTGCTGGAAGTTTTCTTCATCACTGGAACAAAAGGTGTGGCCCATTCACTCCAATCCACCTTTGACAAGACCCCAGTCTGCTCCAGATTTTTCAGCTTTGCCTCTACTGTCGGACGGATTGCACATGGCACTGATCTGGCTTTGTGAAATTTTGGACATGCATTTTCCTCAATCTCAATCTTTGCCTTCATGCCCTGAAATGTTCCTATTCCTTTCATGAACACTTCCTCAGAGTCAGCAAGTATTTGTAACAGTCTCTCAGATGTAGCCTTACTGCCCTCCTTGGCTGACACAACTAGTGCCTTGATGGTATGCCAATCCAACTGGATTTTCCTGAGCCATTCATGTCCCAGCAATGGTGCTTCTCCATTTTTCAGTACATAGAGGATCAGCTGCTGTGTTTTGTGTCTGTAGATTACTGTCACTTTAATTTTACCTTTGGGACGCACTCTTTGTCCTGTGTAAGTCTTTAGCCGTAGTTTAGTTTGTTTCAGAGGTATGTGAGAAAACAGTCGTTTGCAGTCATGTACAGAAATCACTGTTAAAGCTGAGCCTGCGTCCAACTCCATTTTCAGTCTCACGCCTGCCACTTGTGGAGTGATCCATATAACTCTTCGATCACCTGTCTCTTTCATGCTGTGAAGTTACAGACAAGACAATTCACTTCTGTCTGAGTCATTTTCATCAGAACTGCTTTCTTTCATTTTGTGTACATTGTTGTATTTTCCTTTCTGGGGTTTCTTGTTTCTCTGTATTTTGTCCTTTTTCTGCTGTTTACTGGCTTTGCATAATCTGCCAATGTGGCCCTGTTTGCCACAGTTTCTACATTCTTTGTCTTTAAACCAATAGTCCTTAGGGTCATGTTACATGTTTCCACAACAGTAGAATTTCTTTCATCATTTCTGTTCAATGACATTTTATTTGTAGCATATTCCAGAAATTTTTGTTGTATCTTTGAAGCACTAAGTTTCATGGTTCTTTACTGGTAGAGTCTGAACTTTACACACACATACAGATCAATACACGCCTAATAGCGCATGCAACAATGTGTTACTAAAACATAAAGTAGTCCCTTATTATAATGTGGTCTATATAGTACAAATAAATTGGTATTTGTTAATCCCCAAAGCTTTGGCACTTTAATAACTTCAAGCTGAAACAGACTATATTTTACAAATTACTTTGCTTATAGAAGTAAGTTGACATATTAGATTAATGCATTAGTATCAATTCATCCATTATAAAGTCATTAGTGTAACAGGCCAATTCCCAATAGGCAATCATAAAGCCATGTACAACATAACACTATCATCTTTTAAACCAAGAAATAAATTATAATCTGTGCTGTCCATTCCCCGTAAAGTTCGCAAATCCCTGGCAGAAAATACTCTAAGTGTAGAAAATAAGTATTCCAACTGTCACATTAGTTAGGACAACTTCCAACAGCTGTAACATTCACTTACAAACATCTGTCATAGAGACTATGACAACAATGGTTGCATAGAACAAAATAGGCATTAAAGCAAAGCCATATCTTGTAAATACGTTCAACATATTATTCAAAGTTACAAAACATATTTAATTATCATTACACACTTGAGGATGCATTAGAGCAGCTTTTGATTCTAACACAAAATATTTCAGTAGTTTGTACCAAATGAAAAATTATTATTACTAGTTTCATAGACACAATAAGAAACTACTACTTGAGAAACAGAATCAAAATATAATCAGGGTACCCTGCTTGTTCATTATGCCCAGCTTTTTTTTTAGTTGGACAATTCTTAATTTACCACAGTGATACTTTTCTTAATTCAAAGCCCAACACAATTGAATTAAGTTGTTGGCGGAGAACAGGAAGTGAAAGAGAGCTATCATATTAACAACCTTTCTCTCAATGACAGCAACACAAAAGAGCTGGTCATTGACTTCAAGAAGAAGTGTGGTGGTGCAAATGTTCCTGTCTGCATCAACGGTGTTGAGCTTGGGAAGGTCAAGAGCTTCAAGCTACTAAATGTGAATATCAGTGCCCTGGTCCAATCCTGTAGATAGCACAGCCAAAAATGCCCAGCAACACCTTTGTTTCCTCAAGAGGTTAAAGAAACTTGGCATGTTCCTGTCGACCCTTACCAATCGTACTAATGCATCATAGAAAAAATCCTACCTGAATGCATCAAAGCCTGGTAATGGCAACTGTGACCACAAGAAACTGCAGAGAGCTGTAGACACAGCCCAGCACATCACAGAATTCAGCCTCCCCTGAACAGACTGCTTCTTGTTTCTTCAGTAAAGCTGCCAGCATAGTCGAAGAGCCCACTTATCTCAGGCATTTGTTCTTCTCCCTCTCCCCATCACGCAAAAAATATGAAGCATGAAAGCGCATACCACAAGCCTCAAGGATATTTTAAGACTACTGAATGGTTACCTTATACAACAAGACAGGCTCTTGACCTTATAATCTATTTTGCTGTGGTATTGCACCAGATTGTCTATCTGTACTGCACATTATTCTGCATTATTACTGTTTTACCTTGCAGTAGCTCAATGCGCTGTGTAATGATCTGATCTGTGTGAACAGTTTGTAAGACAAGATTTTTGCTATACCTTGGCAGATGTGGTAATAATAAACCAGTTTCAATTCTGTTTTACCAGACTTTTATTATTAATTCCATGATATATCAATGTTACTTTCTGTGACTAATTCTCACATTTTTATCTCAAAGAAAAGCTAAAGCAACTTATACAACTGAGCAGTTAGCACAGTAGATTGTGTATACTTTGCTAAGTGCTTGACTAATTTTAATGATATGTAGAGGAAAACTATTCTCATTAGTGCAGAGAAATCAAATCAATGATCCTTCTGTGGATAATGACTACAATATAGAATATTACAGCACAGTACAGACCCTTTGGCCTACAATATAGTGTTGACCTTTTAAACTACTGCAAGATCAATCTAATCCTTCCCTTCTACATAGCCCTCCTATCTAAGAGCTTCTTAAATGTCTCTACCATAAGCCCTGGCGGGGAATTCCACACACTCATCACTCTCTGTGTAAAAATCATATTTCTGACATCCCCTCAATACTTCCCTCCGATCAGTTTAAAATTATGCCCCCTTGTATTAGCTGTTTCCATTCTGGTAAAAAGTAGTTGGATATCCCAGCCATCTATGTCTCATCAGTCCGTACCCCCCCCGTCATATCTCCTCTCATCCTCCTTCACTCCAGAGAACAAACTCCCAGTTTGCTCAACCTTCTCTCATGAAATATGCTCTTTAATCCAGGCAGCATCTTGATCAATCTCCTATGCACTCTCTCTAAAATTTCCACAACCTTCCTATAGTGAGGCAATCAGGCTGAACACAATATTTCAGTGTTGTCTAAGGTAACACACACAAAATACTGGAGGACCATAACAGGTCAGGCAGCATCTATGGAAGGGAATAAAGAGTTGACAATTCGCATCGAGACCCTTCATCAGGATTGGAAAGGAAGGGGTATGAAGCCAAAATACGAAGGTGGAGGAGGAGAAGGAGTACTAGCTAGAAGGGGATAGGAGAAGGCAGGTGTGGGGGTGGGGGAGGAGGGGTTGAAATGAGAAGCTGGGAGATGACAGGTTTTTATAGAACTGCAACATTATCTCATAGCTCTTGAACTGATTACCCTGACTAATGAAGACCAACATACCATACATTTTCTTAACTACTCTGTCAACTTGCGTGACAACTTTGAGGGATCTATAGACATGGATCCCCTGTTCTTCCATACTGCTAAGAATCTCACCATTAACCCTGTGTTCTGCTTTCAAATTTGACTTTCCAAATTGAATCACTTCACATTTTTCTGGGTTGAACTCCATTTGCTATAATTCCAGAACTAATAACTGCTATTTATTATAAAAGAACTACTGTTGTTCACTATAAAAAGTGAACATGTCTCTGTGGCAGATAATGATCACTTAGCGCATAGAGCAGTAAAGCAAAGCAGTAGACTCTTTGGCTCACAAACCTGCGTCAGACTAATTAAATTAATTATTAAATGCTGAATCAACTAATCCCTTGTGCCTACAAAAGGTTCATATCCTTGTGTTCTCTGTATATTCAGGAGTCTATCATTTTTGCTCCTTCTGGCAGCTCATTCCAGGCATCCACCGCATTCTGTTTAAAGTAATTTAATTTGAAGTTATTTAATTATATGAAGTTGGAAGCTCCAAATGTAGAGTCAGACACCTCATCTCACATTTCATGATTGGTAAGATTACAGTTAATTTTGTGCTATGGTGTGAAAAGAACAATTTCTGAAGTTTCTCTTGGGGGACATTTTGGGGCACATAGCGTTAAAGTGTATTTACTGCCTAGTTGATTGCAAATTATGTTGTTTGGCCTTTTCCCTGAACAGCTGGGATTCTTCCACTGGTAGGTGATTACTGGGTTTGAGCCCAGCAAGCAAGAAGCATTGTGCCTTAACAATGTATGTGCACTGCTTGTTTTGTTCTGGAAGTAAAAATTACAGAGGAAGGGAATGCAGCTTCAGTTAATGGATTTTACTGATGAAAGGTTACCAGCCTGAAATGTTAATTCTGTCCTTGCAACAGATGCTGCTTGACCTACTGAGTATTTCCAGCATGTTCTGATTTACTTTTACTTTTCTAGTATCTGTAGTTTTGTGTTTTTTTTTTCAATACTGCACTCAATGTATTGCTACAACAGTTTCATTGTAGACCTGACCAATAATAGGATGTGCTGCAACACCAAAAGATTTGTTGTGTTTAAACATTGGTTTTCTATTGGAATCAGAACTGTTTTTCAGTATCCTAAAGAAATTTACTCAGGTGGAGACACAAGAGACAGCAGTTGCCGGAATCTGGAACTACAAACAAACTGCAGGTTGGAAAGCAGCAAGCTGAGCATCATCAAAAGGGGGGAACGGATATGTTGAAACTCTATGTTAGGACAGAGAGTAGAGATAAAAAGAGCTATTTTATTCAGGAAAGGGAGAGTGGTGGGATAGGGGCCGGAGGTTATTGATGGACTGAGGAGGGGTATAGGATGATCGACAGATGGACCAGGAATCAGGGATGACAGAGTGGAGTGGGAGACAGAGGCAGCTGGATGATAGTTGGAGGCAAATAAAAGAAAGGCATGGAGAGAAGGGGTCAGAGGAGAGAGGGAAGGTAGTCAGAACATGGATGATGATTAAAAAAGAACATAAAGGCTACTAGTTCTGGTATCTGTCAGCAAGAAATGTGATAAAGGGAAACACTAGGGAGAAGGTGAAGAGTCAGTGGGAGAAAATCTGTGAGGGGGGAATTCAATGGGTAAAATGATTTGTTTCTTAAAAACTTGAATGATCTTCCTTTCTTCTGAGCCATGTATCTATCCAATGAAATTTTTCACGACTCTCAGAAAGCCAGCACAGCCTCTAGCCATCTGACGTATGCAGTGTTTGAAAAGATCAAGTTCTCAATCCCTACGTCTAGCACAATGCTCGTGATTTATCAGGTAGCAGTTTCCTGTGCTACTGCTCAGAGTTGAGGTGTAACTATTCCCTGTTGCCTGTGTAACAGCCTGGGAAAGGTTTCATTGCTAACGTAATGGTCTTTCTCTAGAAGCAGTGTTTGGGTTAAGGTTAGAGATAATGGGTGCTTAGGAATGTGAGCCGCCCAATGAAGGGAGTGTGATTTTGTGTTATGTGCCTGACACCGAGGTGAGCTGGGTCTTTTGTTCGGCGGGAGCTGAAGGGAGAAGATACCAGAGGGAAGCAGTTGTAGAACTCGACCCGGAGCAGGGCCATGATTCGATCAACCCCGGGAAGACCGAAGGAGGATCAGCGAAGGGAAGACCGTGAGCTCCAACTTGTGCACATTAGACTGTTCCATGAAAATAGGCCCTTTACTATTATTTGCTTTTTCTTTACTAACCCTTTAGTCAAATTAAGAATTATAAAGCTAAGTTGTTTAACTCTATGTGGTGTACTGTCTGTTATTTCATGGCACTTATTTGTAACAGGGTATCGAATCATGCAACATCTACACAAACGGGGGGTTTCCGGCTTTGCACCTCAATCTCACACGTTTGGCGGGACCGGAGATTGTCTTCCCTAGACTTATGCAGGCAATGGAACCAAAGTGTTTCAATTGTGGGGGCTCACCTGGGACTGATTTCATTGGATGCTGTGTGATTGCCATGAGCATTGATCCAGTGGCTTGTGTGTTTAAGTCTGTGTGGTAAAGTGATTACTGTACGTGGTTATGGATGCTGCCCGGGTTGAGTGGTGGTGTGAATCCATGGAGTTACTGGTAACGCATATGTGCGTGTTGAGTGGAGTAGACATTCATATCCCTGATGTATTGTTATTTTGAATTTTAAGTACTGTTAAAGCTGTAGGGAAACTTACTATTGTGGGGCGGAGGTTTGATAAAATGGCGGGCACAGACCATGTTTTAGTTCAGACTAACACTGACGAAGTACTGCCTGGAACTATTGGGGCCCCAAGAGAGAGGGAGCCGTGGACCGTCCATACTTTCCGGGAGGAGAAGAGGATAGGGGAGCAGGCCGAATTGCAATTTGAGACTCCAGTAGCTGGGGGCAGAGACTTCGAGAGGATACTCTCATTCCTGCAGAGCAAGGGGAAGGAATGGTCTGATTTGGAATGTCTAATGTCCCCCAGTGAGTAATGAGAATTCTAGCGGCCGTTACCTCTCTGGCAAATAAATAGAAAAATGCCAAGGCTCAAAGTCCCAGCTATCATAGGCTCCACCTATTCTCAGGAACGAAGCCTACTCCGAAAGGAATATGACACTTGGGAGGAGTAGATTTCGCAGTTGTTATATGAGTGGCAGTGCTCTGGTGGTGTAAGACGACAGCGATTGTTGAAAGTTTGAGTGGGCGGGCTGCTGACATCGAGAGACCCGTAAAGGCATAGAACCCCCTTGTCACTTCTGCGACCTACATGCAAGCAATAGAAAAGGTGTTTGGTGTGACGGGAAGCCCAATGGAGCTCATGACAGGGTTTCAAAACAAGTGTCAAGAGAAGGCTTTCTGCCTACATTTTTCAGCTGCAAAAGCAGCTAAATTGGTTGCAGAGTGGAGGGGTCATTCAGACGGCTGAAGTGGATCAGTTAAGGATGGACCAAATAGCAAAAGGAGCCCAACTCAGAACCTGATCACTTGGGGTCTCTGACTGTCTTGTAAGACGCGCCCCTCTCCCTCATTTGTTGAGCTGATCAGAGAAGGAGAATGCGTCGGAGGTGCAGGCGGCTCCATCAGCAGGGTATATGCCGTGGTAGTGGTCCCCAACATTGAAGTGACCATGGATAGCCCACCCCAGGGAGTGGTAGAGGAGATTGTGTCAGAGTTGAGAATTGAGATGTCCCATTTGTTATCAGCGGGCCTGCCCCTCCCCACCCTGTATGATGAAGCTGATAGGGAGGCAGCCCCTTTAAGGGGGCGGACTGTGCAGAGGGCTGCCCACAGCTGGGGTCCTGCGAGAAGGGGAGTGGCCAGTATTGTTTGTTATAACAGTGGTGAAGAGGGACACTTCAGGCAGGAGTGTGAACGACTGGAAATCCTCGTAGAGTGAGCCCCCAGGTACCTAAGCAGAGAGAGATGTTGGCAAAACTTAAGAGACCAAGTGAGGGGACGGTCTGGCGTCTCAGGAGGAACACATTCCAAGCAATATATCAAGGAATACCCGAAAACAAAAAACCCTATTCCTGAAGTCTTAGTAGGGCCAAGCTCCAGTGAATTGCTATGGATAGAGGATATTTATGTTAGAACCATATTTGACACAGGGTCACAGGTCACTTTGCTGTACTGTTCACTTTACCACACCACTATTTGACACAGTTACCATTGACGCCACTCAGTGCACCGGAGATCTGGGGTCTTAGTGCAGGGGTGATTATGCATAGGATGGTTACTTGTCAGTGAAGCTGGAGTTTTTGGAGGCCGATGTGGGAGTGGTTGAGGCTCTTGACACATTAGTGCCAGTTTGTCCAGACCCTGTTGAGAAGGGCAACATTTTAATTCTTGTGGAGACCAACATTCCTATTGTGAGGAGGCTCATGGGAGCCTGCAAGGAGAAAGCTGGAGAGAGCTTCCTGAGAACACTATCTGTTCATCCATGTTTCGAGCTGCTTCTGAGGAAATGCGTGGCTGCACTGGGCCAGATAACGAGTTTAGATGAGGGAGTGTATGGATCACCCAGTCCCTGGCACATCTCTTCCCAGTGACGGTAATGTCTAGTGTCCCAGTGAGACAAGCTGGAGAGAAACTATCTGCAAAAGGGGGAAAGTTGACCGTGGAGTCATTCAACTCTGGGGACTCCACAGTACCTGTGAGTCAGAAGAGGGGGTTGATAGAGAAGATGTTGAAACTGGAAGGTGTTTTTTCTGCTGATGAGTGTGATGTGGGTTGCTCCAAGAGCACTCGTCACAATATCCGGGTGACCGAGGACACCCTGTTCGGAGTAAGGTCATCGTGACTGGCCCCTACAATGACGGAGGACGTTCGGCAGCATTTGTGTAAGTTGATAGGAAGCTGGAAGCCCTTATGCTTCCCCAATAGCAGTTGTCAGGAAGAAGAATGGGAAGGTACGATTATGTATGTACTATAAGACTCTGAGTAAGTGCACTGTTCCCGTATACAGCCCCAAGGATCGAAGACATACTGGCCTGTCTGGGTGGTGTGAAGTGGATCAGTGTGCTGGATTTGAGGAGTGGATATTACCAGGTCCCCGTGAGTGAGGCTGACAAAGAGAAGATGACATTTATATGTCCACTGGGATTCTTCCAGTTTGAAAGGACATATCAGCATGTCATGGAGAAGAAGGTGGGGGATATGAACTTGTTTGAGGTATCGGTGTACCTGGACAAGCTCAGAGTGTTTGGGTCCACAGATGCGAGGCTACTGAAGGGCTGGGTCACCTGAAAGCGGAAGGGTTAAAACTTTCCCTGGATAAGTGCCAGTTCTGCAAGACGTCTGTCAGCTATGTTAGGCACATAGTCTCATAGAATGGAGTAGCTAAAGATCCGTCTAAGATAGAGGTGGTGACCACATGGCCAAGACCCCAGACTGTGAGCACTTTGTGCTCATTCCTTGGGTTCTGTGGGTGCGATCGGAGGTTCTGAAATGCTACGCGGAAGTGAGTCACCTTTTAAATCAGCTTTTGTGTGATACTCTCCCTTGGGGAAGAAAGGGAGGAGGATGAAAGGAGAGGAGGGTAAAGAGTATCTTAGCCCTTCTTATGCAGCAAAGTGGGATGCGAAATGTGAAGAGGCCTTTCAGTCACTGAAGGAGATGCTGCCCCAGGCACCTGTGCTGGCTTTTGTAGACACCCGATTGCCATATGTACTGCATATGGACACCAGCAGAGAGGGCCCAGGGGTGTCCTGTGTCAGGATCAGGGCACTGGGTCGAAACCTGTTGCATTTGTCAGCTGGACTCTGTCACCCTCTGAGAAAAACTATCCCATGTACAAGTTGGAGTTTCTGGCATTGAAATGGGCTGTGGTGGATAAGCTGAGTGACTACCTCTATGATGCCAAGTTTGAGGTGAGGACAGATAACAATACCCTAACTTATATCCTGACCTTGGTGAAATTGAACGTTACAGGTTGGTGGTTGGTGTTTGGCAGCGTTGTCTGCCTATGATTTCAGCCTGAAGTACTGGCCAGGAGGTAGGGATATTGATGCTCTTGCTTTGTTCCGACATGCAGCTGAAGGGCTGGACCAGGATGAAGAGTGTAAGAGCGTTCCTGCCCTGGGGGTAAAAGCCACGTTCTAGTGTTCCACCACGGTGAAGGCAGAGGGAAGGCAAGGGCAGGAGCGAGTGGTAGATCATTCGGAAGCTTCTGATGACACCATTCCGCAAGTTTACTGTAACCTGGCTGCTCTGAAGACAAAGCAGTTACCAGAATTGGGTCCTGGGGAAGTGGCAGCTGCTCAGCGAGATAACCCGGGCATCAGTACCATTTGGTCAGTGGTCGAAAAGGAAGACATGCCTCAAGTAGAGAAGATGAAACACATGTCGGTGCCTTCATGACTGAAAGAATGACCCAGGTTGGAGTTGAGGAACGAGATAATATATCAGGTCACGTCACCTCCGGACCATCCTTGGTGCTTCCAGATGGTTCTGCCTGAGAAGTATCAGAGGATTGTGTTGCATTCACTTCATGATGATTCTGGACATTTGGGGGTTGAAAAGACCTATGGATTGCTCAGAGATCAGTTCTACTGTCCCCGAATGAAGGCCTAGGTGGAAAAGTACTGCAAGTGATGCATTCGATGCGCGTGGAGGAAGATGCTGCCTATGAGGGCTGCACTGTTGTCCCACTTGCAGATTGCAGGGCCCTTTGACCTGATGTGTATGGATTTCCTGTCAACAGAGCCAGATGCCGGCAACATGACGAATCTCTTAATCATCAAGGATCACTACACCAGTTATGCGTAAGCTTTCCCTACCAAGGATCAGAGAGCATCTACGGTGGCCAAAGTGTTATGGGAGAAGTATTTCATTTATTATGGCCTCCCCAGGCAGATACATGGTGATCAGGGATGGGATTTCGAGAGTAGGCTCATACATCTCATACATGAGTTACCGAAGATACCTGGAGCCGAGAAATCGAGGACTATGCATTACCACCTGCAAGGTGATCCCCAGCCCGAGAGGTGCATTGGTGGTTCAGTGGTAGAATTCTCATCTGCCCAGCCTGAGAGGTTTAATTGGACTTTGCTAGATATGCTCAGAACTTTGGAAATCAGAAAGAAGAACAAGTAGAGTCAATATATTGGACAGCTGGTCCACTGCTATGACTGTACACGAAATTAAGCTACCGGGTACTCGCCAAATTATCTGATGTTTGTTCGCGAGGCGAGGTTTCCCATTGACCTTTGTTTTGTGACTAGTGAGGAAGACCTATCACCGAAGGCTTATATGAAGTATGCGTCTGATATGAGAAGGGAGATGAAAAAGGCTTATGAATTACCGGAGGTTGTGAAAGCCAAGCAGGTTCAAGGAAATAAGAGGAGGTATGATCAAGGGATAAGAGGAGATGAATATAGAAGATGCCAGAGAGAAGAGGTCGTATTACTCGACCCTGAGCAGGGCCATGATTCGACGAAGCCCAGGGAGATCGAAGGAGAATCAGCGAAGAGGAAACCGTGAGCTCCAACTTGTGCACTGTTTCATTAAAATGGGCCCTTCTCTTTTATTTGCTTTTTGTTTACTAACCCTTTAGGCAAATTAAAAATTATAAAGTTAAATCGTTCAATTGTATATGGTGTATTGTCTGTTATTTCATGGCACTTATTTGTAACAGGGCAATGAATCATGCAGCACCCACAGAAACAAGGAGTTTCGGGATTTTGCACCTCAATCTCACACATTGGTGAGGCCAGAGATTGTCTTCCCTAGACTTACGCAGCCAACAGAACCAAAGTGTTTCAACTGTATGAACATTACCTCTCATCAGTCTCCTGAAGCAGATACTATAATCTGAGCAGTAGATCATAAACACAAGAGATTCAGTGGATGCTGGCCCAATGAGGAGTAACACTTCATATTCCATCTGGGTGTCCTCCACTCTGATGGCATGAACATCGATTCCTCTAACTTCTGGTAATTTTTTGCACACTCCCCTCCCCCCTTTCTTCCATTCCCCACTCTGGCTCTCCTCTTACCTTTTCTCCTCTCTTCACCTGCTTATCGCTTCCCTTTGATCCTCCTCCTCCTTCCCTTTCTCCCATGATCTACTCTCCTCTCCTATCAAATTCCTCCTTCTTCAGCCCTTTACCTTTTCCTCCTTTCACCTCCCAGCTTCTCACTGAATCACCCCTCCCCCACCCACCTGGCTTCACCTATTATCTTCCAGCTTGTACTCCGTCCCCTCTCCACACCTTCCTATTCTGGTTTCTTCCCACGTCCTTTCCAGTCCTGATGAAGAGTCCCGGCCTGAAAAGTTGACTGTTTATTCCTTTTTATAGATGCTGCCTGACTTGCTGAGTTCCCCAGATATTTTGTTTGTGTGGCTCTGTAAACTAAGTAACACATATTTAGAGATTTAGGCAATCTGCACTGAGATTTTTTTAACCTTCTGTTTGATACACTTTTGCTATCATCCCAAACAGAACAAGGATAGAACACCCCTTGCCCTCAGTCCACTAGCCACCACATTGAACTTTTCAACATACTTCCCTATGAGTTCCCCCCTCACCCTCCCCCAGGCCCACTCCACCTTTAGAACATGCATGCCTTTAAAAAAAAACACTTTTCCAACTCTGATGAAGGATCATTAGTCTGGATTGTTAATTGAATTTCTCTCTCCACAGATGCAGCCTGGCTAAGTTTCCTCGGCATGTTCTATTTTGATAACAAATAAGAGATACGTGGCTCAATTCCAGTGGTGATCTCCCAAAAATAGGGAAGAGTCTGAAGTACTCCTTTGGAATGTCAATGGTCTGGTTTAGTAGAATCTTAGTGACACTTTGAGTATTTCCTATTGAAGTTGACAGCACTCTCTGAAGGCATATAGCTGATGACATATGTACAGCTGATAACAACTTGTACCAGGGGAAATTAGGTCACTATATAAAAGTTGATAGCTCTGTCACAGTGCTGAGCTGTGCTCCTATAGTAGGTTGTGAATTAGTGACTGGTGGACAGATGACTGGTTAGTGTTATACTTAACCACTGTAAAGTACTAAAAGTTCCAGAGGCATGCTGGTGGAGGGCTGTTGTTTCACTAACTGTTTGAGATAGACTCCAGTTGGTGACACGATGTGATCAACCTCAAAAATTAACTAAGGAGTTAAAGACTTAAGATGGCACAGGTGCACATCAGCGGCCCTCTGGGGCTACATGAATTGTTCCAGTTTTCCTCTTAAATGTATTCCTTTTGAATTACTTTTGCTGCAAATCTGCAACATGTAAATTTCAGACTATGAAACTGTATCAATGATCTTCAGATCTCAGGTTCGACAGTTAAATGCGGAAGAGAAGTCATGAACTACAGTGGAGCTGTTAAATGCAAAGCCTTTAAGGGTCAACGCCATGGTCAAAAACGTGGCAGGAGAGGCAGAATTCAAAGCAGGCTGAAGTGCAGGGAGATGAGGCCTCCTCTGTCTAGCATCTTGGTGAATGTGCAGTCACTGCAAAATAAGACTGATGATCTCAGGGCAAGCCTGCTGTATCAGAGGCAGATCTCAATGGTTTATTGCAATGAAACATAGTTAAGTGTGGATACACTGGATGCAGTGATATGTCCGGTTCATAAAGGTTTACAGCTTTCAGAAAGGATCGAACCGTGAACTCTGGTAAAGAGAATGGTGGCAGTGTGTGCTTTTTAGTCAATTCTTGTTGGTGCACAGACGCTGGGGTTACGTCGACTTCTTGTTCCCCTGACTTAAAACAACTAATGATTAAATGTAGACTATTCTATTTGCTTTGGGAGTTCTCATTCGTGATCTTGACTGCAACTTACACACTACCAGTGCCCAGTTATAAGCAAGCAGTTGCAAAACTGCACAATGTTGCCTGTAAGCAAGAAACAGCTCATCCCAACACAGTTCAAATTATAGTCAGCGACTTTAATGAGGCTTGTTTGAAGAAAACCCTATCCAATTAATAGCAGCATATATAAGTTTGCTGATGACACCTCTGTGGACTGTATCAAAGGTGGTGATGTATCAGCCTACAGGAGGGAGTTTGAAAACTTGGCTAAGTGGTGTAATAACACCAACCCCTCACTCAATGTCAATAAGATTAAGGAACTGATTATAGACTTCAGGAGAGGGAAACCAGAGGGAAGTGTGCTGACTGGCTGCATTATGGTCTGGAATGGCAATGCACTTGACCAGAAAATCCTACAAAAGGTAGTGGATTCAGCCCAGTGGATCAAGGGTAAAACCCTCACAACCATTGAGCACATTTACATGAAGCATTGTCGCAGAAAAGCACTATCCATCATCAAAGATCCTCACCACTCAGGCTTTTTTTCACTGCTGGCATCACACAAAAGGTACAAGGGCCTCAGGACTTGCACCATCAGGTTCAACAACAGTCAATACCCATCAACCATCAGGCTCCTAGACAAAAAGGGAAAACTATACTCATCTAAGGACCCTTTTATCTTGTTATTTTATGCTCATTATTTATTGCTATTTATCTATATCTGCATTTACACAGTTTGTTGTCCATTGATCCTGCTTACAGTTACGGTTCTATAGATTTGCTAAGTATGCGCGCAGAAAATGAATCTCAGGGTTGTATGTGGTGAACATGTATGTACTCTCATAATAAATTTTACTTTGGACTTTTGAAGTGCAGTTCTTAATATAACGTAGAACAGTACATCACAGGTACAGGTCCTTTGGCCCACAATGTTGTGCTGAACTAATTAAATTAGTAATCATATGGCTAACTAACAAAATCTCTTCTGCCTACACAGTATTCATATCCTTCCATTTTCTCCATTCATGTGCCTACTTAAACATCTCTTAAAATGCCTCTCTAACCACCCTAGGCAGTGAGATCCAGGTGTGCACCACTCTGTGTGATTATCTTGTTCCTCACATCTCCTTTGAAATTACCCCCTCTCACCTTAAATGCATGCCCTCTGGTTTTAGACATTTCAACTTTTGGAAAAGGATATTGTCCGTCTACTGTATCTATTCCTTTCATAATTTTATAGATCTTCATTAGATCTTCCAAGTTCAAATTCAAGTTTATTGTCACCTGTCTGTACATAACAACATTCCTTTGGATCATGGTGCACCCTCATAATGTAGATCACACACAGCACGTAAACCAACATATGATACTATAATTAAGTTAAAATACAACTCAAAATACATGTAGTAAAACACAGGTAAACAGTAAACAGCTCAATGTCCCAGTGACGAGCCCTTGGTGGTGACAGGGTATTTATTAGTCCCACAGCCTGAGGGAAGAAGCTGTTACCCAGTCTGACAGTCCTAGTCCTGATGGTCCTGTACCTCCTTCCTGAAGATACTGGGTCAAAGAGATTGTAGGATGGGCGGTAACTATATTCAACAATGTTTTGGGCCATTTGTCTGCAATGCTCCCAGAAAATGTCACAAATAGGGGTGAGGGAAGTGCTAATAATCTTAACGTCCTTTGTAGAGTCTTGCAGTCCAATACTCTGCAGCTTCTGTACCACAAAATGATGCAGCCAGACAGGACCATCTCGATAGTGCTCCTGTAGAAAGTTGTTAGAATGGAGGTGGGGAGAATTGCATATCTCAGTCTCCTCAGAAAGTGTAAACACTGTTGTGACTCCTTGACCTGAGAGGAGGAGTTGGGGGTCCAAGTTAGATCATCTGAGATTCCCTCAGCCTGCGCCGCTGCAGAATAAACAACCAAGTTTGTCCAACCTCTCGTTATAGCTCAAGTCCTCTATTCTAGGCAACATCCTGGTAGACCTCTTCTGGAACCTTTCCAAAGCTTCCTATTATGAGGTAACCAGAACTATATGCAATACTCCAGATAGATCTTAATTAGAGTTTTATAAAGCCTAAACTTGACTTCCAAACTTTTGAACTTAATGGCTTGACTAATAAAAGCAAGCATTCCATAAGCCTTCTTTACCACCCTATCAACCTGTGCAGCCACTTTCAGGGAGCTATGAACTTGGACCCCAAAGTCCTTCTGCTCATCAATACCACTAAGGATCTGCTTTTAACTGTTTACCATCTCTTTAAATTTGACCTACAACATGCAACTCTTCACATTTGGCTGGGTTAACTCCATGAGCCATCTCTCCATATAAATCTGCAACTGATCTATATCCCATTGTATTCTTTGCTGGTATTCTACGCTGTCCGCAACAGCACCAATCTTTGTATCATCCGCAAATGTACTAACAAACCCATCTACATTTTCATCCAGATCATTTATATACTTCAGAAACAGTAGAAATCTCTGTACAGGTCCCTTAGGAATGCTGCTATTCACAGACCTCTGGCTAAAATAAGTCTCTTCAACCACTATCCTCTATGAGCAAACTAGTTCTGAATCCTGGCGAAGGGTCTCGGCCTGAAACGTCGACTGTACCTCTTTCTAGAGATGCTGCCTGGCCTGCTGCGTTCACCAGCAACTTTGATGTGTGTTCCCATGGATCCCATGCACCTTAATCTTTTGGAGGAGCCTCCCATGAGGGACCTTGTCAAACATCTTACTAAGATCAACGTAGACAACATCAGCAGTTCCACCTTCATCTATCATCCTTGTCACCTCATCAAAAGCTCAATTAAGTTAGTGCTGGCTCTCCCCAGTTAGGCCATGCTCATGGATCCTATCCTGAAGAATTCTCTGCAGTAACTTCCCTACCACTGACGTAAGTCGCACTGGTCTATAGACTCCAAGATTAGTGCTAGTTACCTTCTTGAATAATGGAACAACGTTAGTTAATCGCCAGTCCTGCAGGACCTTACCTGTGACCAGATAGGACATGAAGATATTGGTTAAGGTCCCCCAGTAACCTCTTCTCTTGCCTCTCTCAGCAACCTGGGGTATATCCCACCAGGCCCTGGGGACTTATCCACCTTAATGCTCTTTTATTGACCCAACACCACCTCTTCATTTACCTCAAAATACCCTACCATATCAATATGCTCAGCACTGATCTCCCTCTCTTCTACATCCTTCTCCTTGGAATGTATTGATGTAAAGTACTCATTAATGACTTCACCCACATCCTCCACATCAAAGCAAATACATATATACATTTTGCTCTTGATGTACGTATAGAATGCCTTGGGATTAACTTTAATCTTACTTGCCAAGGGCTTTTCATGGTCCACCTTGATTTTCCTAACTCCCTTCTCGAGTTCTCTTCTTGCTTCTTTATAATCATCAAGGGCTCTGTTTGATTCTAGCTTTCTAGGCTTTACACACTTCTGCTTTTTCTTTTTGACTAAATTCATCACCTCCCTCAGCATCCAATGTTTGCTTATCTTGTCATCCTTGTCCTTCCTTCTGAATGGAACATACCTGTCCTGTACTCTGTCTAGTTGGTCTTTAAACCCCCTCCACATGTCAGATGTGGACTTGCCTAAAAACACCTGTTCCCAATTAACTCTCCCTAGTTCCTGTCCAATGCTCTTCTATATTGCCCTGCTCCAATTTAATACTCTTGCTCAAGATCCACATCTATAGCTACATGAAAACTTAAGGAGTTGTGGTCACTGTTCCCTAACTGTTAACCCACTGAAATGTCAGTTAACTGGCTAGACTCATTATCCAACATGAGTTTCAGTACAGTCTCTCTTCTTGTTAAGACTATTGATTTAAGAATCCTGCCTGGATGCACCTAACAAATTCTGCCATATCTAAACCTCTTGCACTCAGGAAGTCCCAGTTTATACAGTATTAGGGAAGTCGAAATCTTCTAAGATAACAGCCCTATTGTTTTTACACATTCCCTTAATCTGCCTGAATACCTGTTCATCAATGTTCTGGTGGCTATGGTGGAGTCTATAGTCCCATCCCATCAAAGCGATTACACCCTTCCTATTTTTGCGCTCTAACCATATAGAGTCGATGAACAAGCCCTCTATTATGTCCCCTCCGAATGTCCCTGAATAGTAGTGCAGCTACCCCCACCTCTTTTACTTCCCTCTCAGTCTTTTATAAAACATCAAAACACTGGGACATTAAGCACCCATTCTTATCCCTCTCTCAGCCACGTCTCTGTAATAGCTACAACATCATAGTTCCATGTATTGATCTATCCTCTAAGTTAATCACCTTTACCCATAAGACCATAGGAGCAGAATTAGGCCATCTGGCCCATTGAGTCTGCTCTGCCATTCAGTTATGACTGATCCTTTTTTTCAATCTCCTCCTCGACCCCAGTTCTCGGCCTTCTCCCCATAACCTTTGATGCCATGTCCAATAAAGAACTTATCAATCTCTGCCTTAAATACACCTGGCAACCTGGCCTCCACAGCTGCATGTGGCAACAAGTTCCACAAATTCACCACCCTTATGCCCATTATACTCCGAGTATTAAAATATACACACTTCAGACTATCCATCCCATCTTACCTATTACTTTGCTCCTGCCTGATTTTACTGGCTCTGACATCTCTCTTCCTCTCCATCCCTCCACTTTCCAATGTAGTGCTCTGGTCCCCATCTTGTTGCCAAACTAGTTTAACCTCTCCTGGTAGCACAAACAAACCTCCCAACCAGGATATTGGTTTCCTTCCAGTTCAGGTGCAACCAGTCCCTCTTGTACAGGGGTAATCGAGCAATTCCCACCTTGGAGGTCCTGTTCTTCAGCCTCTTTCCTAACTCTCAATACTTACTACTTAGGACCTCTTCTCCCATTCTACCTATGTCATTGGTGCCAATGTGCACCACGACTTCTAGCTGCTCATCCCCCTTCTTGAATAAACTACCTCTTTACAGGTTGAGAAATAAGTACCATTCACTTTATTTTTTCACTAATTCACACCGGCCTAGCCAGAATTCATTGTTTGAGTAATTGAACATTGGCTCGCAGATTCATTTCATGGAGAGCAAAGAGCCAACTATAATGTTTTGAGGTCTGGAGTTGTAAATAGCCCTGAATGGATAAAGATGGCAGAGTTTTAAACTCTTAGTCATTGATAGTCAAATGTATGTCTTCAAATCAAAAATACTGCTTTTTGGATAACAATACTTTAACTACTAGACTACCTTATGAATATTAATAGAACTTAGACTTATAGGTTAATTGTACCCGATTTTGCCTTGCTCCCAGAACAGCTTCAACAAATATCTCTCTTCCTCATTTAAGCTATACAGGTAAATCAGAATCAATTTTATTGCTGAATAACTGATGATGGGAAGATAGATATAAACAAGTAATTATACAATAATTATGATCATTGACTGCACTAAAACTAAGTTAATTTTGATGGTCCAGATTTTCAGAAGTAACATTACTGTTTTCCTTGCTAATCATTAGGAATATCAGGTTTCCAAAGAAGAGTATATGACCATGGAAGTTCTGGACTTTGTTTGGTTTCCTGATTTCACATGGAGTCCAACAGCAGAACACAGGCACCTTGGGATTTCCCAATGATGGCAGATCTTAAATGGATTTGTTTGCACCTAGATGTTCTTAATGACTTTTTTTTTTACTTTTTATTAAGAGTATTTACAAATGAGAATGTTTGCTGGTTTTGTGACACCTGTGTAAAACTTTCTAATTATTGAGAACCTTGACATTCAGCTGTGGGTAGGGGAGGTTAACCAGCTGTCAAAAGAATGAACCACTGAAAGATAGACAAACAGGTTCTTCAGCCTAACAAGTCAACATTGATCAGCAACCACTCATTTACAGTAAACTAGATTAATCCCATTTGTAATCTCTCCATATTTTCATCAATTTCCAACAGATTTGACCATTCATTGAGGATAACTTAGAGTGGCCAATTAACCCAATTCACGTGTCTTTATGACGTGGGAGGAAAATAATTTGGTGATATGGAGAAGGTGCAAGCTCCATGCAGACAGAGCCTTGGTTCAGAATTGAACATGAGTCTCTGGCACCATCAGCCTTATTAGATGCACCATTGTGCTGCCCATTTGTGTGGATGCAAGTTATTCAATTTCTGCCTCATGTCGCCAATTAAAATTGAAAGATTCCTGCAGAGCTACAGATCAGTTTGGATGCAGGTTTAATCAAGAATGCTACTGGATGAAAATTCAGTCTAGTTAAAAGCGGACCTGTGTAAGAGTGTCGATCAGAGGGGATTTATTACTGCCTGGGAATTCTGGGCCTTTAACATTTTAAATTTAAAACCACTAATCACTACTAAACCGACTGATAATTAGGCCATAGATGCCAATGGTGGAAAATTGCATTTCTGGCATGAGAATAATATTTAAAATGTCTTTGCTTATATTAGTAGTTATTTCCAATTTTTTTATCTCACATTCAGACTGAAATCTTTGTAGGTACTGTTAAGGAATGTGAACTTAGTGTAATAACACCACGCTTTTCTTCAAATCAGAGCAAATCTATCTGAAAATTACTGGGCGAAGGGAGAAAAAATGGTAAACCAATCCTAGATTCTTATTTGTCTACGTTTAGCATTAATATTCTATTTTGTATTTTCTAAGCTCCTCTCTATATTGATACCAAGAATGTTTAATGTCATTTCTAGTAGACAAATATAAAGGAGAGCAAACTACTGGTTACTCCAGCTCCAATGCAATACAAAAAACATAATAAGATTAAGAACACAATAATAATATGATAAAGTAATAGTGGTTGGCGGTGTGGAGGGGTGGGTTAGTGGGTGGAGGTGTTGATCAGCCTTACTGCTTGGGGAAATAATTGTTTTTGAGTCTGGTGGTCCAGGCAAAGAAGCTGCATTACCTCCTCCTCAATGAGAGTCTCATTTACAAACTTAATTTTGGTGTAGTCCAGTTTCGTTCTCCTGCAGTAAAAGTGATGGAATACCATCTGCAGGTACATGTGCAGATGTGATGACAGCAGCAACAAGTCTGACTTCAGTTTTGCTCTCCATGTATCACTTATACACCCTGATTTTTGAAGTTCAAAGTACATTTATTGTCTATGTACATATATCTCACCATACACGACACTGAGATTCATTTTCTTGCAGGCATTCACAGTAAATAAAAGAAACACAATAGAATCAATGAAAGACTGCACCCAAGAGGACAGAGAAATAAGCGATGTGCAAAAGACAATAGACTGTGCAAATACAAAAAGAAAGTGAAAATAATAATACTAAGAAGAAAAACAAAAACCACCGTAATCAAATCAACCGAAGTATTTTCCAAGGCAACTCTTTAAACCCACTGTGGCTTTGCCTACCTTTAAACCCACTCTCCAATTTACTGAATCAGATGAAAATTGAGTATTAAATCACAGACAATCAAATGAATTATACCTTGATACACTTTCTAAACATGGATGATTTGAAACTATACATTTCATCAGTAAAGCTAAAGCAATTTATTCAAATTGTGGAATATTTTAAAAAGACATCAACATGAACTTTGGACTAGATAAGTGCAGAACATGAAACATAAAGAAAGCTGCAATAGAGCTAGTAGAATGCAAAACAGGGCAGCAGGATACAATACAACCGATGGATGAATATGAAACATATAAGTATCTGGGATATCAACAAGCAATGAAAATAGATCATAGTGAGATAAAGAGAAAGCTTTCAACAGAATTTAATTCAAGGCTTAAGAAAACCTGTCAAACAGAGTTCAACAGTATAAATACGTTTGTATAACAAAGGCAATAAACATGTTTGCTACACCCATATTACGTATTATTTGGGCATAATATTTTGTCTAAAACTGATCTGGAAAATTTACAATAAAAATAAGAAATGAAATGATAAAGTTCAGGAAAGATCATGTATATTCAATTACACTTAAATTAACACTACCTAGGATAGAAGGAGGAGGAGGAATAACAGACATTAAAAATCTACACAACAGCCAGATAAAACTTTGACAGATATATTTTCATCAATGAAAACAGGATTCAGCACTCCACGCGAGCATATGAAATTCTAATACAAAGAACACATCAATAAACTTAAATGAGAGCACAACTTAGAACAATGAAGACATTATCACTATTGAAGAAAAGGTTAACCAATGGAAGAACATGACCCTCCATGGAAAACATCCTCACGATCTGAGCAGACTAGATATCAACAAGGAATCGTCAAACACCTGGCTCAGATTAACAGATCTCTTCCTAGAACCAGAGGGGCTCCTTGTAGCAATACAGGACTAAGTGGTTAATAAAATACCAACAAATTCAAGACAATAAATGCAGAAAATGCTATGAAAAGCCAGATACAATCCAATACTTTACAGGATCTTGCTGCAGTTTAACTCAATCTGATTATTTACACTGGCACAATCAAGTGGCAAACAGTAACTACCAAAATCTTGTTTTAAAATGTAGACTCATAAGAGCAACCTTACCTTAGTATAAATACAATCTGATCCAGTTTTAGAGTCAGAGTCCTACAAATTATATTACAACTGATCCATTGTTAGAGAAAGAACAACCGATAATAGCCATCTCGATATAATAACACATGATAAACAAGTGAAAACAACTTACTTGATAGATATAACCATTCCAAACACACAGGACTTACAGAAACTAATAATGAAAAAAACAGAAATATGCTGAATTAAAACAGGAAATTGAAAGACAATGGAACATGAACAGAGTATACATTGTGCCGACGGTAATATCCACAACTGGTATCATCCTGAAATCACTACATCATAGCATTAAGCAATAGCACAATAGCACAACAATATTTATGTAAATTTTCAGAAAGCCACAATACTAAGCACCAGTAAAATAGCCTGTAAGTTTCTAGTACTTGACAAGTGAGTGTGCTTGGTTAAACCCATACCTCAGGTATTACTGGCTTGAACTGCGAAAAAAAAATAATAATGATAAATAAATAAGCAATAAATATCAATAAGATGATATGAAGAGTCCTTGAAAGTGAGTCCATTGGTTGTGGGAAAATTTCAGTGATGGGGTGAGTGAAGTTATCCCCTCTGGTTCAAGAGCCTGATAGTTGAAGGGTAATAACTGTTCCTGAACCTGGTGATATGAGTCCTAAGGCTCCTGTACCTTTTTCTTGATGGCAGCAGTGAGATGAGAGCATGGCCTGGATGGTGGAGTTCCTTGATGCTGTTTTCCTGCAAACAGCATTCTGAGGAAATGCGCTCAATGATGGGGAGGGCTTTACCTGTAATGGAGTAGGCCGTATCCTATCCATTCAAGGGCATTGTTGTTTCCATACCAGGCCATGATGCAACCAGTCAATATACACTTCACTGCACATCTATAGAGATTTGTCAAAGTTTAAATGACCTTTGATTCAACCAATGGCTGTGATTTCATCAGCAAACTTAAATATGGCATTGAAGTTGTGCTCAGCCACAGAGTCATAAGTGTAAAATGAGCAGAGCAGTGAGCTACGCACACAGATTTGTGATGCACCTGTGCAAATAGAGATTGTGGAGGAGATATTTTTGCTAATCCAAACTGACTGCGGCCTGCTAGTAAGGAAATTGAGGATCAGTCGCACAAGGAGGTTTTGAGGCCAAGGTCTTGAAGCTTATTGATTAGTTTTGAGAGGATGATAGTATTGAATCCAGCTATAGTTGATGAAAAGCATCATGATATATGTATCTTTGCTGTCCAAATATTCCAGCATTGAGTGAAGAGTCAATGAAGTGGAATCTGCTGTTGACCTGCTGTGCTGGTAGGCAAATTTTCAGCAGATCCAAGTCACTTCTCAGGCAGGAGTTGATGCGTTTCATCACCAACCTCTCAAAACACTTTGTCGCTGTGGATGAAAGTGCAACTGGACAATAGTCATTGTGGCAGATTTCCACCTTCTCCTTAGGTACATGTATAACTGAAGCCTGCTTGAGGCAGGTGATGACCTTAGACTGCCAAAGTGAGAGCTTAAAGATATGAGTGAATACTGCAGCTAGTTGATCAGCACAGGTAATTAGGATATTTATTGCAAAACCTGTGAGCTTATATATTACACTTCATAAAGCAATAAAATCAAGCTAATTAATCCTTTATTTTAAATATACACACTTTGTGTTATCACATATTTATCATCCCTCAAGGCTGGAGTTACTTTAAGTGACAAGACGCAATGAAAGATTATGAAACACTTGAAAGCCTGAAGCTTAGATTAGCTTTCGGTTGCATCTGCAGATGAGGCCAAGTGTCACTGTGTTATGCACAGTTAACAAGCTGTATGAAGCTATCACATACAGCATGTCTAAGCACAAGTGATAGTTCTTGTTTACCTTCTGGCCATGCTTTCAACAGGTAACTCTTCTATATGCTGTGTATTTCCATCCAGGCTTTTTTTGAGTCCCTGTCATAGTCCGGTCCATGAAGTCCATATTCCGGTTTATGGTCCGGTCCATCGACCCTTGCTCCAGGTTTTCCTATCTACCCTGTTTCTGTCCTTGTTGAGTTAATTGAGTCAGCTGATGCTAGTTGGGGCTGGCTGCATAAATACATCCAGAGAGCAGGGCATGGTTGCTGGATTGCTCTTGTCTTTACTCCTTGGATTCCTTCCTCTGCCTTCTGTTTCCTCGCCTGAAGCCCTGCCTTGTCTTGCCGTTAACTCTCGCCTTGCCTGAAGTTCTTGTCTTCAAGTCTCCAAGTCTCCAGCCTCCAGTCTCATGCCAAGCCAAGTCTCTAGCCTCTAGCCTCTTACCAAGCCAAGTCTCAAGCCTCTAGCCTCAAGCTTCAAGCCTGTAGATTTCTGCCTCGTTCTGCCTGCTTGCCAAGCCTCGTCTTTGCCTAGTTCTGGGGTCCGAGCCAAAGGCAAGGCCCAGGTACTGGGTCCTTGTCCAGTCTCTGGCTCAGAGTCCAAGCCCTGGCTCCTAGCTGTTTTGTCCAGTCCTGTTCCAGGTTCCTGGTTTTCGTATCCATGTCCTAGCCCTCAGCCTGTATCCTATTCCTGTCCCTAGTACTTCACTGTCTGTGTCTTGCACTTGGGTCCGTTCCCAGCTGTGCCCTTATGACAGCCTCGGATATTGTGAGAACAATGCACCTCAGAATCAAAGTCAGATGTAATATCACCACCACATGTCATGAAATTTGTAAACCCTGCAGCAGCAGTGCAATGTGATACATAATAATAGAGGGAAAAAAACTGAATTTCAGTAAGTGTGATATATATGTTCCTGAATTGTTGAAAGTGTGCCTTGACATTTCTGTTCCTCCTTCCTGATCGTAGCAATGAGAACAAGGCATGAGCTGGAAGATGGGGGTCCTTATTGATGGATGCTGCCTTTTTGAGGCATCTTTCCTTGAACATGATCTGGATACTACAGGATTTAGTGCTCATTATGGAGCTGACTAGGTTTACACGCACTGTGGCTTATTTCGATCCTGTGCTGTAGCATTCCCTGCCCCCCCCCATACCAGACAATGTTGCAGCCAGTCAGAATGCTCTCTATGGTACATCTGTAGAAATATGCAAGTGTCTTTGGTGACATACTAAATCATCACAAACTCCTAATGAAGTATAGCCGAGGTTGTGCTTGAATAGTACTTAATTCTTGGAGTATTTTAAACAGTGTCCTAGTAGTTTGGTTAATTTAAATTTTCGTAAATGATTCACAATTAACAGCCTTGTTGTATTGCCTAGACTGCCAGCAATGCAAATGATACTTCTGGTGCTCAGAAGAAAGTTTGAAACCTATGTTGTGTTAAGCTTTATTTTGTTTGCATGGCTTTACTAATACTAGCAGCTTTGAAAAGTATTCTGTTTTGCTTTTGCACTGTTAACACAATGTCCTTGATATCCAGGAGAAGTGCACAGAAAGGTACATTTTATTTCTTACGGGATGTATTTCATGCGCTAATATGAAAAGGTCAACCACTTTCTTTCCACTACCGCACCTTTCTTCTCTAGCTCTGAGGTAATCACCTCTAATATCAGGTTTAAAATCCTTCCTCCTCCATTATAGTGCACCACCTCCGGAGAATCTGTGATTAACCTATTTCCAAATTTCCCACATGCAATTTCTAGATAACAGACCATCCCACCAAATAAAGGCTGGAAACTCAAATAAGCAAAAGTAGTTTCAAGTGAACCATGGTTCAGGTCAATATCTTCATACTCACTCAGCCATCCCTTCACAACCCAATGCTTTTTGCTTGCAGAACTCACTTAAATTCTCTTCAACCAACAGCCACATAACCACTGCCAATTTTTATCAGGCCCACTCTGAACTCTGAGGCAAATTCTTGTCAGTTCAAGTTTGTCACCTTAGCTATTCTCCACAAAAACTCACTGCTGTTGCTCTGCTTAATCTGTTCCTCCAGTGATTAGTTTTACTCCATTGAGCAAAACTCTTGCAAAGTAAACTTCAATAAAGATCTACAAGTGATAGAAGAGTGTTCCTATAGATAATCAATACTCCTTTACCGAAATATAGGTTTTTTTTGTGTCTGAATAGTCAGAGGATGAAATAAGATGTGATGGAAAACAATGCACTTTAAGGATAAGCACAAGTGACAGATGAACAGGTGTATAATAAAGGAGCACACACATCATTCTGAATAGCTACACAGTTATAGCATAGTTTTGCAGCAATCAAAATGTAATGTGGACAATTAAACTGAAATTGCCGATTTAGCAACTGGAAAAAATTATCAATTTAAACACCATTTAATAAAGTAATCTGAGATTTGTTTATGCATTCATAGGAAGTGGGCATCACCTTTAACAAGGGGTTCCTAACCTTTATTATGCCATGGACCAATACCATTAAGAAAGGGGTTGTGAAATCCTGCCTAAAACCATAACTGGTGAGACTTTTAAAAATTAACAACATCAATAGGCAAGGAGTCACATTTGGACTAGACTGGATAAGGGTAGTAGATTTTCTGAAGGATATCACTGAACAAAATGTTTTTTTTTGAAAACAATAATCTGGTAGTTCCATAGCTGCATCATTGATTAATAGCATTTTCATTACAGATTTTATTATATAAATCTTAATAACCAAGCCACGGTTCTGGGTTATTATTTCATGCTTCTCTGTCGGTAGTGTCCAGGCTTTGAATGGCAAACCAGTAACTTTCCAATATTCCACCACACCTGTTAGTTTGATTCATTGGACAATGAACTCAGATTATAATAATGCACTCCCTCATTGTTGATCACTTGTTACAGCTCACCTGATTCTTCACATCCAGCTTGAGGCAAGGACGACCTCCATTATATGCCTTTTCCCGTAACCACTTGGATCTGACCTGTATTCCACTTCCACAGGGTTTGCTGCATGGAGACCAGTTTGACCAATCGCTCAGCTTACAGTCAGATGGACACGGCACACTACACGTCTCTTCAACATACCCTGATTTGAATTATTAAGATAAAAATAAAATGTTATTAGTGATTCAGAACTTTGCCTCAAACTACTGTAAAACTATAATATCATCTGCATCTTAGGATGCAATTTGGAAACAATTTTCACCCCCCCGATGATTTGAGTTATTAAAAAATATAACTGCAATCCGATCAATATGGGTTTGCTTGCTATTGAGATGTAAATATGTAAATAGAACCAGAATGTAAATAATTTATATTTGATGTTCTGTACTATAAATAAATAATAAAGTTCCTCTCTAATCATTCCACGGCTGCAGTATATTCCATCTGTAAAGTGCACAAAGCCTTCCTGCCGAGGTTACTCTGGCAGCCGTTCCATTATCTTCAACCTCTAACTCAGGAAGGTCTAGGGAATGAGGCCGAAGGTGAAGCACAAGTATTTACAAGTTTCCTCCCAAGGCACACTCTATCTGGCCTTGGAAATATATTGCCAATTTTTCATTGTGATGGATCTAAATCCTGGATCATTCCATTCAAAGGCTTTGTAAGGACATCTCACCAGAAGGACTGCAGCAGTTCAAGAAGAGGTGGATCATTGCCACAGTCAGCTGGGGAGGCCAAGTCATTGTGTATATTTAAAGCACAGGTTGATAGGTTCTTGAATAGTAAGGACATCAAAGGTTATGGGAAGAGGACAAGCAAACGGGGTTAAGAGAGAAAATAATTCAGACAGGATTGAATGGCAGAGCAAATGTGATGGGCCAAATGACCTAATTATGCTTCTATGTCTTATGGGTCACCACCATCTTTTCAAGGACAATCAGGGATAGGTAACAACTTCTAGCTTTGAGAGGGAAACCCACATCCCAAAAGATGATTTTTTTTTAATTACCATGACATAAAATTTAAATAAAAGAATGAAAAATCTGCTTAATGTTTTGCTTTTATAAGTATTTTATAATATTAAACTTTAGTTATTCATTTTATTTGATTCAGTGATGCAGTGCTAAATCTAGCCACAACTCTCCTGCAATCCCCAACAACGCAACCCTAATCACAGGATCAATGAACCTACCCAGTATCTCTTTGGACTCTGGGGGGGAAACAGGAGCACCCGTAGAAAACCCAGGAATTCCATAGGAAGCATATACAGTGATTCCTTGCAATGGCGCTGGAATTGAACTCTGAACTCCAATGCTCCGAGCTTTAATAGCATCACACTAACCGCTACGTTATCGACGGGTAACACAATGCGTCAACATTTTTTGATCAATGTGGGAAAGATGGAGTTGAGGGTTAAATTACGAGGACAGGTTGCTTGAACTACTTCTGTATTGACTCGATTAGGAGATAAGGTACCGGTCAGCTCAGAGTCTCCGGAGACCGAATAGATTAACCTTAAAGCCATTTTTCTAAACTCAAAAATAAATTCTAATCCAAGTACAATGTCAAAATCCAAACGGAGCCCATGAATATTTTCCAGTTAGTCTCATTTTTTCGGGAAATTAAGTTAAATAATCGTCGGGCAGCAGCTTCTGGGCATCTTGATCAACTGGTGATCACATAAAATCTCAACTGGGTAAAATGAAATACTTACTTACATTTGGGAGTGAAAATGTGTTGTTTTTCGATGTGTTCTGCATGTAGCAATACTGATAGTACCTTAGTTATTACCCATTCCTACCAATTCTGAAAGATCACAGTCAGCCAGAATCTTAAAGTTATAAATTCTCAGTAGTGCAAGACTTCACGAAGGAGCCTTAGGGTGTTGGTATAGTTAATAATAGAAGAAATTTCATAACATTAGAAATCCGAGATGATGACTGACCCAGGACAAATCTAAGTGAATTGATTTTCCCAGGATATTTCTGCTTTTAAACTATTTAGCGCAATATCAGAAGGGCATTCAGCATATCGTTTTATAAAAGCTGTGCACTCAACTATTTATTCCATTTTTTTCTTAAGAGTGGTTTATGGCTCATCTGCTCCTGGTGGCAAAACATACTAACAGACCTTTGGATCAAGACACTTCATTATTCTCTGAATGGAAATGTAAGTGGGTGATCATTTGTCAATGATTTCCTGCCAGAGTAAGTATCCTTTTCTTAATTACTCATCTGTTCTAATATGAAAAATCAGGAATACTGTACTGTGCTAGAGTGTCCAAGACTTTCACACAGTACTTTAGTAATTTTAGGTATTGCAGTATACTGCTGCCACAAAAAAAAACATGACATACCTGAGTGACAATAAACCTGATACCTGATTCTGATATGGGTCTCTTTTGTGGAGTGAGAGTGGGAAAGGGGCTGGAAGAAGGGAATCATGGTTGGGAGAAAAGGGAAGGGAGAGAGGTGGGAGCAGAGAGACATTCTGTAATAATCAATAAGTGAATCAAGTGAGCTGGCCTGGCGTCTCAGGGCTGGGTGTGTTTGCAGCGGTGCATTCCCTCACCCCTGGCATTCCTTCTCTGCCGCCTGTCCCACTCCCCTCCTGGGGTACACTGCCCTCAGCATTCCCAACATTCTTTGCTCCCGCCGGATTTAAGAACTAGCTGTCTGCTTGACATTGACAATTGGTAGTGTGTAAAAGCCTTAGGCACTCTAGAACTGTATATAGACTTTTACATAGTACTGTACATCCTGCATTTCTCACAATCATTTTATTAGTATGAGATAATACCGTCATCCAGGTCAATAGTTTCATTTCCTTAATGTATCAAGATAATTTATGTAGGCTATAAATTTAAAATGAGAAGAAGCTTAGACAAACATACAAAGCTGCTATTATTTAATAAGATCATGGCCTCATTTGCATGTTTCTATCTGTGGCAACATTTCAAACTGTTGCCTATCTAGCATTTATCTCACTCTGATATAATAGTATTCAAAGCTTCTGCATTCACCACTCTGTTGATAGTAAGTTCCAAAGAACCACAAACACTTGAGGGATAACATTTTGCCTCAACTCTGTCTTAAATGGTCACCCCTATTTTTAAAAGAAGATTCTTAGTTCTAGACATTCCCACAAAAAGAAGTATCTTCTCCACATCCACCACGATATTAAACTTGAAATTATCAACCTATAGTGTGTTCAAAATGATTATACTGGAAATGGCAAGTTAGCTTGAAACCTCTTGGATTTCTGCCAAAGAATGATTGACAGACATGATTTAGTTACAAAACTGAAATTGAATATACAACAACTTATTGCTACTGTTAACTTTGATAATAATTAGAAATTATGTGCTACATAGGGAAAATAGAGTGAATGTTTCTTTCATTGAAAAATTCTATTGGCTGTACCTTAACCCTAACTATATCTAATTGACCCTTTATTCCTGGGATCACAAGTTCCAAGCTTGACAAAGCCTTGAATAGATCTCATTTAAGTATTCAAGTCTTTTCTCTTTCCTGTCACTTCTTCCAGCTCTATAATCCTTCATGATCACTAGTTCTGCCCTTTTATCTCACTCTGTACTTCACTATCCTGTTATTAGCAGCTACATTTTAAACTGGCTAAGTCACAAATGCTAGAATTCCTTTTTTAACTGTTTAACTTAAATTCTTCATCTTGATAAAAGAACCTGTTTAAAACCCTAACTTTTTGACTTTTTTTCCCTTTCTGACTATCTCCATTGACTGTATGATTTTGGTGTGAATTATTACCTCATTATGTTTGATAAAGTGTTGTTTGTTGGATGAACTTCATTAATGTACTTTGTTATTGCTGTGATGTGATGTCCTGTGAAACTTAATGGAGATTATAAATGATTATCTTTCACTTGTTCAGAATTGTGAAAATTATATTTCCTGACAAGTTCAGAGCTTCTAGTAATATCAATTACTTGCAGATTTAGATGGAATTATGACACTACTGTCAGAAAACAAAGTAGCAGATTACTGAAAAATCAAGTCTTAAAATATGCTCGTCCATCTGGGGGTTAGAGTTGTGGACATTATTTTCAGTAATGTTCATGATAAGGGAATAAAAGCTTCTGCTACATTTCTCTCAAAATTAAAATTCATCTGAGCATGCTCTATTGTCCCTAGATCATGGCTTAAATAAAACATTTTCCAATGAATTAATACATTAGTACATTTTCTGGTTTAAAGTTTCTATTTCTGATTTTATCCATTTCCAATCCATTTTAACTGCTGGAGTGGTATTTGGGGCATGTAACGTATAGTATAAATGTCTAATATCAAAGAATTATGGCATAACAATTTTAAAGTTATTCTAATGTCCTTACAAAATTGTATATGATAAATAAAGTGAGGCTTTTAATGAGCAGGATCCCCTACGGAACCAGCCTTTGAATACATTTCACTGAGAAAAATTTCAAATGTAACCAATTCATAACGGTGCATGTATGCAGCTTTAACTTGTTCATAATTCAAAACGATTTTGCACTGAAATGGAAATTTCAGAGAGCAAAAGGATGTGCTACAAATCAAAAAGATAGAAAATTACAAGTACGCTTAGATGAAAATTGGGTTTCCACTTGTTTCTGTATGTTAGATAGAAATTTTTGATGTTGACACTATGGGGATTTGGTGGTACAGTATTCTACTTTCAGCATACAATTCTTTTCTAAAATAATAGCACAGCTCCTTGCTTCTAAAGCAATTTATAATTTATTGTTAAAATTATCATTGCGAAGAAGAATTGAGAATTTCTTTGAAAGTTGGCTGTTTCTATAGAGGATTTGTCATTTGCACTCACATAGGGTAGCGGCTATTTTGATGTTATTGCAGCTGAGAGTGTTCAGTTATGGTGCTATCTGTAAAAAGTATGTATGCTCTCACTGCGATTGCGCGTGATTCCTCTGGGTGCTCCTGTTCCCTCCCACATTGGTTAGTAGGTTAATTGGTTATTTTAAGTTATCCTATGATTAGGCTCGGGTTAAATAGGGGGCTATGGGGAAACACAGCTTGTTGGGCAGGAAGGATCTGTTCCGTGCTGTATCTCTAAATAATAATAAATTAAAAATAAACCATCAGCTAGGGGCAAACATTGTAAACGCCAGGCTGTCTCCCTAAAAGGGATGCTCCATTTGGCTGCAGAAAGAGCAATTTGTTCCCCTAACTCAAGAGCCACTGAAAAATACTTTGTTTTCTGACAGTAATTACTTGATTCGCTGTGGTTATTTATGTACTGATTACAAGGGAAATTTGGCATGGATGAGTTAAAAGGAAGACAGGGATGAGATATTAACTTTTCATGATGAATCTATTGATGCCATTTACACTGCTAAGCCAATAGACTTTTTAGGGTATTCTTTCCAAACCTTTGAAGCTAGATGCCACCCCTGCGAACATCTTCACCGCTATCCTGGGTAACATAATTTTTAGATCAAATTTGCATGATTGGATTAGATGGAATTTTGGAACTAACTTAAACCCAGTGCTAAAAATATGCACAGAACAAAACTGATGGTGTACAAAATTCATTTAACTTTATTCAGAATTTTGACATACCAGAACCGCCACAAAGCCAAGGATTCACCAGCTTCTTCTCTTGATCATAGCAAGCTATGGCCTGATATCGTACACCCTGGCCGCAGACTTTAATATCTCCTTGGACCTTCATGCCAAGTTGCAGTGAAACTTTGTCTTCGAGAAGGATACAATCTGACCAATTCCCCAATGGCTGACTGATATACTTGTCACATGGACAAGGCTTGGTTTCGATGAGTGGGTGCTTCTGGCAAGTCTCTCTTTGCTTGCTTTTTCCTATAGAAACAAAAATAATCTTAAAATTCTTGACTTCTTCCATCTGTCTCTATTAAGGCACCAAAATTATCTGTTAAAAGCAGTTGTTTTTGCAGTTGAACGTAAACCACAATGCTTCCAATGAATGCTACTGAATGTCCTATAGTCCGAACGTTCTTGTGATAAACTTGAGTTTTTGTCCCACACAAATTCCAAATGACAAACAAATATATTTGTATTTTAGTTGTTTTTAATTCCCTTCTGACTGGGAAAAATGGACTTGAACCATACGGCAAAGAACACAAGTGTCCTGTTCAGATTGTTTTGCATGCTGATGGCACAGTGGGTAAACTATGAGACCTACGTTTATGGATGACCTGCCGAAAGAGAAGAAATCAAGTGGAATTTGAACACTATTAAGGCTACTCTCTAAATTTATCACAAACCTATTATTCATTAAGCCTGATAAATCTTGTTTAATTAAAATCTGGTCTTCAATAAAACTAAACCAATCCTGTATAAGTAATTCCACAAACAAGAGAAAGTCTGCTGATGCTGGAAATCCAAGCAAAATGCTGGAGGAACTCAGCAGGCCAGGTACCATCAATGAAAAAGTGCACAGTCCACGTTTCAGGCCGAGATCCCTCGCCAGGACCCAGGGTCTCGGCCCAAAATGTCGACTTTACTCTTTCCCATTGATGCTACCTGGCCTGCTGAGTTCCTCCAGCATGTGTGTGTGTTGCTAAGTAATTCCACAGTCATGTGATGAGCCATAGCCTCTACCAAGCCATTTCCATACTATTGAAAATTGATCTCCTACAAGTATGAATGGATACTATCTGTATACACCATGGGTTGGTATGGCATCTGCTCTGTCCGTCACCACAAGACTCTGCAGAGAGAAGCAGACAGATCACAATACATAGCCTCTCCTCTATGGACTCTGTCTATATTTCTTGCTAAAGGAGACAACATAATCAAAGATCCCACCCATCAAGACTTTCTCTCTTTTCCCAGCTCCCATCAGGCAGAAGATACAAAAGACTGAAAGCACCTACCACTAGGCTAAAGGACATCATCTACGCTGTTGCTACAAGTCTATTGACTGCCCTGACTGATGAAGGCCAGTGTGCTAAATGCCTTTTGCACCTGTCTGTCTACCTGCTACACTGCTTTCAACTAACAATGCATTTGTACTCCAAGGATCAGAGGGATCTTTGGCATTCCCTGGTGACTGGGAACAAAAGCAGAGATGCAGACAGTTTTTGGAAAAGGAAATTGAACTCAGTCATCAAGAAGGCTCAAAGGAGGAGACTAGGTGAGCAGGGCAATAGTGTTCATTCTATTACAAGATTATATACAGATGCTGTTACAACTAAGTAAATCAAGCCTGGCCTTGTTTTATGTTCACTCACTTTCAAATTACAAAACTAACAATTAACTGGTCTCTGCTCAGCAAGTCCTTTTATGATTTGTGATTAAGGGAACTGAAGAACCAAACAAGCAAAAAAACACAATTGTGCAGTTCTCTCCTCAGAATGACCTATGTATTGATGGTGCAGGGTTTGACATAAAGTAAAATATGAAACTGATTCTTTTACAGATAATTCAGTACTGATCTGCTTAAAGGGAAGCACTCAAGTGCAATATGAAATGTTTGGTAACTTGGACAGCTTGCAACTCAGTTGTATGACGATTAACATTACCAAAACTATGCAATGCACAACTCTGCCTTCTCCCTTCCACCTCCACCCCACCAAACACCACGCATGCGCCCACGCACGCACACACACGCACATGCACGCACGCGCACGCACATACACACACACACACGCACGCACACACACTCATCTGATCACCTAGTTTTCTTCTCCCTTTGGTTACCTATCTGATTCCTCGATCAGCCCAGTTTTATGTCCCGTCCCACGTTCATACTGTTATATACTGGCAATCTTACATCGTCCTTCTCAGTCCTGATCCAGGATCACCTGATCCAAATTGTCAGCTCACTCCTTTTGCTTCTGGAGTTGCTGCTGGACCAGCAAACTTTTCCAGCTTCCTGGTTTTTTTTTGTAATTGATTCCCAAATGAAGCTGCTGGCAATCAAAGAACATTATGTACAGTCCTGAGATCTACATGGAAACTAACATCAGAACGCTGGAATCACAGGTTGCTACTATTTCCCATCAAGTACTGTCCCAATATATTCATATTATTGTTATAGTAAATAGCATTCAGCATTATTAAGGCTGCCCTTTAAACTTATCACAAGCCTAGTACTCAATGAGCCTGATAAATCTTGTTTAATATAGAACTAGCCTTCATTGCAAAAAATAAAACTAAATCTACTCCAATATAAGTAGACTCACAATCATGTGATAAGCTATAACCTCTACCAAACCATTTCTTTATCATAAAAATATGAATCATTACAAGCATGAATGGATCCTACCTGGGCTTGGAATGGCAACAGTTCTGTCTGTGACTGCAAGAAACTGCAGAGCTACGGACACATCACAAAATGCAGTCCCTCCTCCATGGACTTTGCCTACACTTCTTGCCGCCTCGGGAAATCAGCTAACATAATCAAAGATCCCACCCACCCAGGAGACTCTCTCCTCTTCCACCTCCCATCAAGCAGAAGATGCAATCGCCTGAAAGTATAAAACGCTAGGCTCAAGGGCATCTTTTATACCACAGTTATAAGGCTATTGAATACCCTGACTGATGAAGGAAAGTGTGCTAAATGCCTTTTTCACCAGCTTGTCTAACATGAATAGTTAGCTTTCAACTAACTATCCATTTGTACTCCTAGGTCCCTCTAATCCTTCACACTGCCTGGTGACCTTTAACTTTGATTTATTCATCGTATAATTCCTACACTGGTTGGATTTTTCGAAGTGTATCACCTCACACTTGCTTGTATTGAAATTCATTTGTCACTCCTCGGCCCACTTCCCAAACTGATCAAGATCCCCCGTAATCCAAGAGAGACAACCTCTTTCACTATCTACAATGCCTCCTAATTCTGTCATCTGCAAACTTACTGGTAAAGTCTTGTACAATTATAGAGGACTTGCAGAAGACTTTAAGACATAGGAGCAGAATTAGGCCATTTGGCCCACTGAGTCTGCTTTGACATTTCATAATGGCTGATTCTATTTTTCCTCAAAGCCACAATCTCCTGCCTTCTCCCCATATTCCTTCATACCCTGACCAATTAAGAATCTATCAACCTCGGCCTTAAATATACATAAAGACCTGGCCTCCACAGCTGCCTGTGGCAATGAATTCCACAGATTCACCACTCTCTGGCTAAAGCAATTCCTCCTCATCTCCATCTCAAAGGAGGCCCCTCTATTCTGAGGCTGAATCCTCTGGTCTTAGACTCTCCCACCATAGGAAACATCCTCTCTATCAATGCCTTTTACCGTTTGAAATGCTTCCATGAGCTCACCCCTTATTCTTCTGAATTCCAGTAAGTAAAGGCCCAGAGCCATCAAATGCTCTTCATATGACAAGCCATTCAATCCTGGGATCATCTTCATGAACCTCTTTTGAGCCCTCTCCAGCTTCAGCACATCCTTTCTAAGATAAGTGGCCCAAAGCTGCTCACAATATTCCAAGTGTGACCTCACCAATACCTTATAAAGTCTCAACATTACATCCTTGCTTTTATATTCTAGTCCTCCTAAAATGAATGCTAACATTGCATTTGCCTTCCTCACCACAGACTCACCTGCAAATTAAGCTTTAGGGAATACTGCACAAGGACTCCTAAATCCCTTTGTGCCCCAGTTTTTGTATTTTCTTTCTATTTAGAAAATAGTCAACCCTTTCATTTCTTCAACCAAAGTGCATGACCATACACTTCCTGACAATGCATTCTACCTGCCACTTCTTTGCACATTCTTCTAATCTGTCTAAATCCTACTGTAGCTTCTCCACTTTCTCACCCTATCTTTGTATAGTCTGCAAAAATTGCAACAAAGACAACAATTCCATCATCCAAATCATTAATATATATAGTAGAAAGAATCAGTCCCAACACAGACCCCTGTGGAATACTTCTAATCACTGGCAGCCAACCAGAACAGGTTCCCTTTATTCCCTCTCTTTGCCTCCTGCCAGTCAGCCTCTGCTTCATCCATGCTCTAATCTTTCCTGTAATACCATGGGCTCGTAGCTTGTTAAGCAGTTTCATATTTGACACCTTGTCAAAGGCCTTCTGACAATCCAAGGACACTGCATCAACTGATTCTCCTTTATCTTGCTTGTTATTTCTTCAAAGAATTCCAACAGATTTGTCGGGCAAGATTTTCCCTTGGGAAAACGATGCTGACTATGGCCTATTTTATCTCGTGCCTCCAAATACCCCGAAACCACATCCTTAACAACCCACTCCTACATCTTTCCATCCACTGAGGTCAGACTAACTGGCCTATAATTTCCCTTTTGCTGCCTCTCTCTCTTCTTAATGAGTGAAGTGACATTTGCTGTTTTCCTGCCTTCCGAAACCATTCTAGAATTCTGTAGTTCTTAAAAGATGATTGTTAATGCCTCCTCTTCAGTCACCTCTTTCAGAATGCCAGAGTGTATATTACATCTGGTCTAGGTGACTTTTCTACCTTCAGACCTTTCAGTTTCCCAAGAACCTTCTCTCTAGTTATGGTGACTTCACACACTTCATGACCCCTGACACCTGGAACTTCCACTGTACTGCTGGAGCCTTGCACAGAGAAGACTAATGCAAAATAATTATTCAGTTCATCTGCCATTTCCATGCCCCCATTACTACCTCTGCAGCATTGTTTTCCAGTGGTTTGATATTCACTCTCACCTCTCTTTTACACTTTATGTATCTGAAGAAACTTTTGGTATCCTTTTTAATATTATGGACTAGCTTACTTTTGTATTCCATCTTTACCTTCTTAATGATTTTTTTAGTTGCCTTTTGTTGGTATTTGAAAGATTCCCAATACTCTAACTACCCATTAATATTTGCTCTATTATATGTCCTCTCTTTGACTTTTATGTTGGCTTTGACTTCCTTCGTTAGCCATGGTTGTGTCATCTTGCCTTTGGAATACTTCTTCCTCTTTGGGATGCATATATCCTGTGCCTTCTGAATGGCTTCCAGAAATTCCCACCATTGCTGCTCCTCCATCATCCTTGCCAATGTTCTTTTCCAATCAATTCTGGCCATCTCCTCTCTCATGTCTCTGTAATTCCCTTTACTCCACTGTAATACCAATACATCTTACTTTAGCTTCTCTCTCTCAAAATTCAGGGTGAATTTGATCATATCATGATCACTTGTCCCTAAGGGTTCTTTTACCTTAAACTCTCTAAATCAATTCTGGTTCATTGCACAATGCCCAAATTAGAATAGTTAATCCTCTATTGGGCTCAGACAGAAACTGCTCTAAAAAGCTATCTCATAGGCACTATAGAAATCCCCCCTCCTGGAATCCAGCACCAACTGATTTTCCCAATGCACCTGCATATTGAAATCCCCCATGACTGTTTGGCCTGCATTTTCTCTCTCCCACTGTAATTTGTAGACCACATCCTTACTACTGTTTGAGGTCCATGTATAATTCCCATCAGGGTCCTTTTCACCCTTGCAATTCCTTAGCTCTACCCACAACAATTCAACAGCTTCTGGCCCTATGTCACCTCTTTCAAATGATTTGATTTCATATTTTTTTTAACCAACAGAGCAACGGCACCCCCTCCCCCACCTTCCTGCCTGTCTTTTCAACACAATGTGCATTCTTGGACATTTAGCTCCCTGCTTTAATTTTCCTTCAGCTGTGATTCAGTGATGCCACGAGTTCATCTACCTTATTCCATATACTGTGCCCGTTCAGATATAACACCTTCCGTCCTGTATTTACCCTGTTCGATTTTGTCCACATTTCACATTGCAACTCATTCTGTTGACTGCAATTTTGCCTTATCAACAGCTTCTTCTTGCTTGGAGACTCACTACACACTGCCTCCATTTGTAAACCAACTACCTCATCTTCAGCACTATCACTCCAGTTCTGATCCCCCAAGCAAATTAGTTTAAACCCTCCTGACCAAATCTAAACAACCTTCCCCCAAGTATATTGGACCCTTTGGATTCAGATGTAACCTGTCCGTATTGTACAGATCATATCTTCCCCAGGAGAGATTCCTGTGATCCAGAAATCTAAACCCCTGCCCCTTGCTCCAGTTCCTCAGCCATGCATTGCATGCCAGATCATTCTATTCATATCCTCATTGGCATGTGGCACAGGCAGCAATCTAGAAATTACTTCCCTAGAGGTCCTGTTTCTCATCTTTCTACCATGCTCCCTCAAATCTCTCTTCAGGACCTCCTTACCTGTCTATCTATGTCATTGATGCTAATATGCACCAAGACTTTTGGCTGCTCACCCTAGCCCTTGAGAATGCCATGGACCCAATCCAAGATCCTGGCACTAGGGAGGCAACATACCATCCCGATATTAACAATGCACAACAAGAGATCCAAAATCAAGACCTGCAGCATACCAGCTTCCATTCCAAGAAATAACTTCCAGCCACCACCCTCTGCTTTCTACCACTGAGCCAAGTTTTGAATCCACCCAAATACCTTGTCCTGGAATCCACGGGACCTAATCTTCCAGACCAACCTACATGCAGGACCTTGTTGTAAGCCAGATAAACAATATCTACTGCCCTACCTCATCTGTCTTTTTGGTCACTTCTTCACAACGTTCTAATAGGGTCATCAAGCAACTCTTCCTACGGACAAACTCAGACTCTGCCTATCCAATCGCTGGTAGTTCCCATCCCTCAGAATGCCCGCCAGTAACTTCCCCACTACTGATGTCAGGCTCACCAGCCTGTAGTTCAACAACTTGTCCTTACTACTCTTCTTAAAAAGAACATAAGCGACCTTCCAGTCTTTTGGAAATTCATCAGTGTCCAACAGTGAAGCAAATGTCTTTGCAAGGGTTTCCATTATTTCCTTTCTAGTAAAGGGAACAGCTGCTGCCTTCATTCTTCTTTCATTTTTGTGCCATCATGAATTGTGCTTTCTTGTCATATATGAGATAATACACAATATAATTTGTAGTGACAGCATCACAGGGCTTGATTATGCTGGACAAAGCCTGTAGTTCAGGACAGCTGTCCACTATGTCCGTCTGCCCAAACCTACATCTAAGCTGATCCTTCAGATCTGATTGACATCAGCTGAGCAGAACAGGATGCTGAGTGGCATGTGGCCTGCAGGGGGAAGTTTGCAGCTGTTAAAGGGCTTTTAAATGCCTCCAATAGTTTCCAAATACCTTTACTAATTTTAATAAAATAGAAATTTTAAATAAATTAAAAGCATTAATCTACAAATAAATCATTGAAAACTTTAAAATAATAAGTCATGTCTCAAATGTGGTTTTATTTTGGATATAGCTTGCCACCTCTTTGCAATGACTTTAGCCCATCAATGTCTCCTTCTCAACTGTTTCCTGTATCTGAATTAAATTGCCAGTTCAGTTGGCTTTACATTGTGGCAATCAAAGTCCAAGGCGCGTCACAGCAGCTGAGAACTGGCAGTTCAATTCTCAGCCGGATTTTGCCCTTTGAATTTTACTGGCCTTTTCCACAAACAGAATATCATCAAACCTTCTTTGCTTATTTCCCTTGTCAGTGTTCTACTACAAAACAAATATAATCCATTTCTGCTTATTGACATTATTTCGATAGCCATTTTGGCAAATCACCTTGTGTACTTGTTATGTAAGGAGTAGTTTCTTATCTCTTCTTTAAGATTGTTTGGTCATTTTCTTACTCCTTTAACAAACAAAATAAAAATTGATTTCCTGATGATCTTAACTTTCTTTGCAAAGTCACTCCTCAAGCCTTTCATGTTCCGTATACAAAGTCATAAATTCTTGAGTTGTTTTCCATAAGCTTTCATTTGTTGAGTAAGATAGTGACTGTACACAGGGCAATCTTCATTTCTTTTTAATAGTTAATCTTAAAAGATATAAATAATACTTTTTAATTGGAATTTCTGAGGCCTTCTGCAAGTTCAAAATTATCTCATGGTATTTACGTACACAAATGGGAATCAGAAGTGCCCCCTTAGCATCACTAGCTTTGAATTTGACAATCACACAACATTCAGTTCAAGCACTGCAAGAAAAATGTTATGCTTTAAGGTTTACTTCCTTGCCTCCAAAATATATTTCATCCTCCCAAAATATAGTTCATTGCATTTGTCTTCACTGAATAGGATTTCTCTAACTTGCTGTCTGTCTTCCTGGCAAAGTTATGTCCTCCAGCTTTTTATTCTATTATCTACATCAAGGCAATCCTTCTAACTCACTGTTTCTACAATTCATGCCCACAACTCACCAATCTTTCTGGCTGATGACCTTCAGGATAAAGAAAAACACCTTACACTTCTCTAACAATCTGTGAAAGCTTTGCCTTCTAATTCCAGTGAATTATCACAGCATTGTTTATGGATTCAGGAACTGTTATTATCCTTCAACCATCAGGCTCCTGAATCAATGGGTATAACTTCAGCAATGAACTGCTCCCACAACCTATGGACTCAGTTTCAAGGACTCTTCATCTCATGTTCTTGATTGCTATTGCTTATTTATTATTATTATTATTATTATTATTATTTCTTTTTTCTTATTTTGCATTTGCACAGTTTGTATCTTGTGCACATTGGTTATTTGTCTGTTCTGTTTGGTGTGGTCTTTCATTGATTCTATTATGTTTCTTAAATTTACTGAATGATACACACAAAATGCTGGAAGATCTCGAATGCTGCCAAAGGGTCTTGGCCCGGATTATCGACTGTACTTTTTTCCATAGATGCTGCCTGGCCGGCTGGGTTCCTCCAGCAGTTTGCGTGTGTTGCTTGGATTTCCAGCGTCTGCAGGTTTTTTATTTGATTTACTGAATGATGGCTGGTTTTTCACTTGCAAAGATCAGGAGGGAAGAAGAATCCTCAGGAGCAAAGGCACGATCATTCTTCCTGCCTGCGCTGTGTAGGGTGATAATAAGGATCGGTGCATGTAGAATAATTCCACCCTTTAGGCCAGGGGACATTCCACAATGGTGTGGCAAGCTGCGATGACTGCAAGGCTGTATATTGATTATCGGAGTTCCCCATCTCCTAGATGACTGCCTGGCAAGGTTAATGAGTCCTATCTACCTGGGTTTGGACTTGGAGTTGTCCTCCTCCTAGGCTGTCTGCCAGCCAAGGCTGATGCACCCAGCCTGCCCGCCCAGTTATACCACTGGACACTGGGTCGTACCATGACATAGCAAACTCAGTAAGAACAGGGACGCCATGTGAAGATGTTGATATGGGCAAAATAGCATAGGAGATACCAAATGCCAGTGACTTCCTATATGGCAAGCCAAGCAGTGGTCCTGCAGCAATCACTACACTTGAAAAGGAGAGACAGTGGGAGGTGCTTCACCTTCCTTAAGTGAGCAGGACATCCAGCCCAGGACTGACCAATCCCCATTTACTAAGTATGCCCAAAAGAAAACAAATCTCATGGTTGTATATAGTGACATATAGTGTATGTACTTTGATAATAAATTAAATTTGAACTTTGATATATTTTCACCATTTCCTTAAGGATCCCTCTTAAATACTGCTATGTAACAGTAGAAGTTTCATATTAAAATTTTGAACAAAGCTCTCTGAGACTGGAAAGAGACTGATTGGCTCGGCCTCATGAAAGCCTTTTAGGTTTGGTTGCATGTGTCACAGTGACAAAAATCTATACAAAGTAATCCAGGTAATCCTGTCCCTAGGATACCGGGATTTCTAGAGCCCGGGACTTTCATGGAATTATACCTGGTCATGTAATCAGTTTTACTTTGACACCTAATAGAATTTGAATAATGTAAAAAAAAATTCAACTATATCCATTTTTCCTATCTATAGATGGGTCTATTGAGGAATATAGGGTAGCAAGAAAGAAGCTTAAAACGGGGCTGAGAAGAGCAAGAAGGGGGCATGAGAAGGCCTTGGTGAGTGGGGTAAAGGAAAACCCTAAGGCATTCTTCAATTATGTGAAGAACAAAAGGATGACAGGCGTGAAGCTAGGACCGATTAGAGATAAAGATGGGAAGATGTGCCTGGAGACTGTGGAAGTGAGTGAGGTCCTCAATGAATACTTCTCTTCGGTATTCACTAATGAGAAGTAACTTGATGATGGTGAAGACAATATGAGTGAGGTTGATGTTCTGGAGCATGTTGATATTAAGGGAGAGGAGGTGTTGGAGTTGTTAAAATACATTAGGACGGATAAGTCCTCGGGGCCTGACGGAATATTCCCCAGGCTGCTCCACAAGGTGAGGGAAGAGAGTGCTGAGTCTCTGACTAGGATCTTTATGTCCTCATTGTCTATGGGAATGGTACCAGAGGATTGGAGGGAGGCGAATATTGTCTCCATATTCAAAAAAGGTAATCGGGATAGTCTGGGTAATTATAGACCAGTGAGCCTTACATCTGTGGTGGGAAAGCTGTTGGAAAAGATTCTTAGGGATAGAATCTATGGACATTTAGAGGATCATAGTCTGATCAGAGACAGTCAGCATGGCTTTGTGAAGGGCAGATTGTGTCTAACAAGCTTGATAGAGTTCTTTGAGGAGGTGACCAGGCATCTAAATGAGGGTAGTACAGTGGATGTGATCTATATGGATTGTAGTAAGGTATTTGACAAGGTTTCACACGGTAGGCTTACTCAGAAAGTCAGAATGCATGGGATCCAGGGAAATTTGGCCAGGTGGATTCAGAATTGGCTTGCCTGCAGAAGGCAGAGGGTTATGGTGGAGGGAGTACATTCAGATTGGAGGGTTGTGACTAGTGGTGTCCCACAAGGATCTGTTCTGGGACCTCTACTTTTCGTGATTTTTATTAACGACCTGGATGTGGGGGTAGAAGGGTGGGTTGGCAAGTTTGCAGACCACACAAACGGTGGTGGTGTTGTAGATATTGTAGGGGATTGTCGAAGATAGCAGAGAGACATTGATAGGATGCAGAAGTGGGCTGAGAAGTGGCAGATGGAGTTCCTTCTTTGCCCTTGGTGGCATTATGTTTCCTGTGAATCTATGCGGGCCCAGCCTCTGTATAGCAAAGTTAGCGGCATTTGGAAATGTCAAAGGCATGGGTCACACAGAACAGAAATAGCCCTTTACCCCGCTGTGCCCATGGCAATATTGATACTAATCTTTTTTAACCAATGATAGATCCTTAGCTTTCCTTGCCATGGTGATTCATTTTGTGAGAAGGACAATTTCCACCACCTATTCGGACAGTGCATTCCAATAGATCAGATTCCAATAGCACTTAGTTGAAAATATTCCATCTCAGATACCCTTTAAACCTTTTACTTCTTAACCCTTACCCTAAGCATATGTCCTCTGGTTTTGGACACAAGCTGCCTACTATTTACCCTATCTACGTTTCTCTCTTCCACTCCCCGACACCAAGGTAAACCTCATATCTAAAAGACTCCTTCTTCTACAACACCTCTTTTGCTTTCTCTCCAGTGGAGTCATGTCCTTCCTACAGTGTAGCACAAAGAAATGTATACAGTACTTCAGCTGTCACTTAACCCAGGTTTTATAAAGTTGAACCATGACATCCTTGTCCTCATGTTCTATGTTGTTGCTACTGAATGCAAATTTCTCACATCTAGTCATGTTCCACCTTCAGAAATATGAGCTTATATGTCTCTTTGCTCCTCAATAATCCTTAAAATTCTTCTGATCATTGTCTATGTTGAATCCTTGATAAGATTTTCAAAATGCATCAGGGTAAAATTTCATTTGCCACTGGTTTGGTCATCTAGCCAGGTACTCATACTCAAACCTATGACTACCATCCTCACTAATTTTTCTTGTAACACACAGTGATGGAGGTACTCATCAAGTCAGCCAGCACCTACAGAGGGGAACAAATAGCCCATGTTTCAGGCCATGACCCTTCATTGAGATCAAAACCCTCTACTTTGCACTTTATGTGTGTTGCTCTAGCTTTCCAGCATCTGCTGAACAATTTACGTAACTGATTTCTGTGACATCTCCAGACTTACTAATCATACCTCCTATTTTCATATCCAAGTTGTTAAGGTATTTAATGAACAACATGGACCCCAGCACAGATTCCTGTGGTACAATACGGTCCACAGATTTCCAGTCAAATGAACAGAATTCACCTCTGACTCCCATACTTACACTATTTTGGATCCAACTTCCACTGAATCCCATGGGCTCGAATGGATTTTACCAGATTCCCATGTGGGAGCTCAAAGACCTTACTAAAGTCCACGTAGACTATACCAACACATTATGTTCATCAATTTGTTTAGTTTTCTCTTCAAAATTCAACCAAATTGATCGGACAATATATCACCCAACAAAACCATTCTAATCATTTTTCAATAATCCCTGCTCTTCTGAGCAAAAATGAATCTTATTCTTCACATGTTCTTTAATAACTTCCCTACCACTGACACACAATTCACAGCCTCGTAATTACCAGGCTTACTTCTGCTGCACTCTTGAAATACGGTACTAATACCTCTCGATTGTATGTGGAGAGCTGACACAAGATCAAGGATTCAGAAAACCTTCAATCAAAATTACAAGCATATGGGACTGGGCTGTTCGGCCCTTCTAGCCTACACTATCCCTCAATAAAATCATGTTTGATCTATTGGTAACCTCAACTCTGCAATCTTGCCTGCTCCAGAGACATCGTATCCCTTACCAAGAATCCAATAAACCCTCAAAAGTATTCAAATTCCTGCTTCCTACGCCCTAAATGGAACAGCCATTTCAAAGACACACAACTGCATAAGGAAAAAATACTTTTCAAACGGCATTCCCTATTTCTGGTCTCTTCCATAAGAAACATCCTCTCCACATCCACCCTATGAAGACCCCTCAAGATCCTATTCATTTCAAACAAGTTCCCTTTCATTCTTATTAACTTCAGAGGGTACAAGCCAAGCATTTCCATCAACCGGTTTTGAAATCCAGAACTCGAGTGATAGTCCCCAAGCAAGTTTGGCTTGCAAAGCATCAAAATAAAGTACTGTGTATCTATCCAGATGTACACGACCTGTAGTGAGATTGCCTGCTTGGCTATCAGGAACAAGGGGATGTGACAATTTTAAGAATCCGTATAACAAACCCATTGGCAAACTGAGGTTCCAGCTGAGCACATTACGTAAATCAGAATCATACCACACAGTGCATTTACCAAATCAATGAAGTACAATAGATTTTATATGATATATCTGATGCTATACTGCTGTGATATATTGGATGGGGAAACAGAATGATCAATCCTCTCAAACTCTTAACAATCACCCACTAATTACATGCATCAAATTGAATACCATGTGAATTTTTTTAATGAGCTTTCTTTATTCACGATGTTGACTGACTGTGTATGAAAATGTTCAAATAAAAACAATGCAGTTAATGTTCTTTAATTCAGGCTGATAATAAATTATAGAATTCTGAAACTCAAAAATGTACTTTATGATTTCTAATCCAGTGACTACACCACAATAAATTGCGACAAGCCCAAATAGATTGCTCAAAGTATCACAATTATTCATATTTTAAGATTTAATTCAATTTTCTTAAATATGTCTAGCAGGACAAAATATTTCATTTCATTATGAGGATTCATAAGGTTGGAGCATATGAACAGTCACTAATGTTCGTTTGTGTAATGTCTTCTATTAGCCTAATACTTGCCTACAAGGGATCTTCTTCGACCATGGGTTGATCCACAACCTGCTGTACAGGGGCTGAACTTGGACCAGTTTGTCAATATGCAATCATCGTGGCATGGGACCCGACACTCCTGCACCAGGGGAGGCATTGGACTTGCCCACTTCAAGCATCCAATAATATCTGTGTGATGGTCATCTCCTGTTCTACAGATCACACCTAAGAAGAGGAAAAGTAGATATTAGAAAAGCATTTTCATGTATTTCTTTTGAAATATTAAAGCATATAAGAGATGCAATGTGGACATAACAAACCTCTCTTACATGGATTGTTATAAATTGATCACAGATTCTCTTCAAACCACGATTGCTTCTGATATAGACACAGCCTTCCATGTTAGATCCTTGACACTGGTACCATCATTCAAGGAGGCAGTAGAGATAAGGCTAATAATTACAAGCCTGAAATTGCTTCTGATATTGCTTGTGACATGACAGTTCACCTGATAGTCACCTCATCCATAACCATTCACTCCCTCCACCACCAATGTACATCTACAAGAGGCACTGCAGAAATTAACCCATACACCTTAGGCAGCACCTTCTAAACTCATGACCTCGACCGGCTAGAAGGTCAAGGCCAGCAAAAACATTGGAATGCCACCAAGTGGAAGCTGCACGCCAAGATACACCCCATCCTGACTTGGAAAAATATTGCCATTCTTTCCCGTCACTGAGTCAAGATCCTGAGACTCCCTTCTTAGCATCCTTCTGGGTGTACATACACCCCAAAGCCTGCAGCAGTGCAAGAAGGCAGCTCGCCACCATCCTCTCAAAGGTAGTTTGCGATGTGGAATTAAATGCTGGCCCAGCTTTTAAAGCCCATATCCCTTGATTGAATGGGAAATTAAAATTTTACTTCCAAAATGAGTGGCCGTTGTCAGATATGTTGAGATCTAATATTATTAAGAATTTTTTTAAAGGAAATCATTGATAGCAGGGGTTTAGGAGCTAAATAAGGCCACTCAAAGAAACACTGAAGTAAAATGAATAGTAACAATTTTTACTTTGCTCAGAAAGAGGTAGTTGTTAGAGAGTAAAGTCCTTCAAGGTGTGAGAACATTTTCTGGGGAGAAAAGCAGTTACAATATTTGACAAATTAGTTCCAAATTATTTTGTGTTAATTACCATTTCTGGAAAATCTGGGAATTTACTCACCACCTGTTCTTGAGAGAAAAAAATGTATTTGATCATGCCAGAGACAATTGTTTTGGTCTAATGGCAGTTGTATGTCCTGGAGTTATAAACTTAAAAGCCCCAATCATGTTGTTAGCAGTGAAGCAAATCACCCCATCTCTGATCTTAAAGAACGCTATCCCCAGTGATCGAGCAATCTCAATAAAAAATTCTTCACTCAACCAGTGCCATTTTGTTATCAGCAGTCAGATCAAGGTGCACTCTGGCATTAGGTAACAGTGATGGCATAATCTGACTCAACAGCCATTCACATGAAACAATTCACAGACAGCAAATCTTAAGTAAGGACTCAAAAATAAAGGGAAACAATCTAAAAGAAATAAATAATTTGAAATATTTATCTGAAAACACAGTGTATGCACATTTTGTTTAGGAACACATTTGTTAAACTGTTATTGTGGTGCAGAATGCCTTTAAAACTAGCTTGCAACTCACATAATAAATGTAAATGTTTTAGAGGTATTTTACGCCAAATCTAGTTTGTAAATAATGTTAACCATGTCATTTCAATGTATTGCCTTTTGTTATGGTAGTGACAGTGATTCAACGATGCAATCTGACATCATGCATTAATGAAAATATTGAATTTACGGTCAGTCTCATAGTATAAAGACAGCAAATAATAATAACTAGGCAATGAAAATAAAACTGTTGGTACTGGAAATATGAAATAAAAACTGAAAGTGCCGGAAATGTTCAACTGATTAATTATTCATTAACTAAATCTCAGCTGTATTTACAGCAATACTCTGACCCAGGAAAATCAGTGCAATGTTATTCTTCACATCCCTTCTGCGGGTTTAACTGATATACTGTTTTATTTGCTATTTGCATTGTTCCCAGGTCTGCCAGCTCAGTATCTTTTAATGGCAGCTGACATTCTTTTTCTTCTAGAATACTATGTAAAATTTCACAGCATAGATTTTATGTTAAAACAGATTCAATATTCTAACCAATTCTTTGTTTTGGCACATCAAATTAGTTGTAGCTTTCCAAACAGACATTCTAATGCAGAACTAAGAAAGGGCAGCTTTGGGAAGTGGCATTTCTGAAGAGGCAATGAAGCAAGTTCCTATCTTCTCTCTCAGGTACATGTAAAATAACTCTTGGTACTACTTAAGGCACAGGTGTGACATTTTTATTCCGCATTTACCATTTCTGTAAAAGTTATCCAGGATGCGTCCACACATTCTGACAACCAACTAAAGCCACATGCAGAATTATAGAAATGAACAATTCTTTCATTCCAACCCTAATACCTTTTTTCACTAAGCCCATTTTCCTGCATTGGGCCAGCATCCCTTAATATTTCTCTCCTATCCAGGTGCTGCACTAAAACACATCTTTTAAATGTTATAACAGCATATGCTTCCACTTCTTCCTCTGGCAGCTTGTTTCAGATATCAACTACTCTCCATGTATAAAACTTACACCTCAGACCTCCTTTAGATTTCTTCCTCTCATCTTGAACTTATACCCACTTGTTCTTGTCTCCACTATCTCAGGAAAAGGAATTCTGACTGTCTATAGTATCTATGCCTCTCAGAATTACTGCCTATAGGTCTCATTCGTCCTCCTATGTTCCAGTCTAATTTCTCTTTATAATTACAGACCTGCATTCCAGGCAAAATCCTCGTGAAGCTTTTCTATTTCTACCTGCTATTCAGAAATATTTTAAAATGAATTTAGAAATCAATTAACAATTCAAACAGATAAAGATTATAAAGACATTTTTAATTAAATCACTTAAATATTTAAGAACATTAAAGCAAAATTTAAAATCAAATCCATCTGATGCATAACCTGTGGCTTACTGCTTTTTTTTCTCCCTTCATAAGAAGGGCTTGTTGTTCTTGTACCACGCCTAACTTGTTGCTATGGAACTGAGAGTTTACTCTCTGTCCCATTATCTGACATTGTTCAAATAATGGGACTGAACCCAAGGGTAGCCAGCACATTCAAATAAGGATTCCAAATTTTCATTACATTTGTGGGTAATTTCCCCACAAAAATATGGCAGTCCTTTGCTGGAACATTCACTACAGGTAACAAATCATGTCTTTGCATTCCCATCACCTCTCCCATGATCTTGTAGCTGGCATGTGAGGAGCAAGCATATTCTTCAAGTTAATACAAGTTAAAAGGTGGGGCACATGGGGCTAGGCCCTACTGATGGGATATTTTCTCCATTTTAAAATCATGTCTTTTCTAAACTTATAACAATACTTGATATTATTTTATATTTTAAAGCATCCTTTTTTGTTAAACTTCCATTCCAAAAGGAAGCTTCTCTATTACACAGATACCACTGCAGTTTTCCGCACATGTATCTTCCTTCAATCATATTATGTAAGGGACAAGTTCAATGAACCTACCTTCTTTGCTTTCCTTTTAATTTAACACTGACCAATTATGCTTTACTTTCTCTAATATACAACTACAAACAGGAACTCATAGTGAAGTAATACAGACACAATTCTGCATGTGTGCAGCAAAGCACTATCATATCAATGTACAATAAATAACAATTAAAATACTATTTTAAATCTTAAGAGAACAATAGCTGAATTCATGTTAATCTCTCCCTTAGTCTGCCACCATTGAATATTTTAGAGAACATAAATATTGCTTTACAAATCACTCTTTCATCTATTGACAAAGATTTTTTTCTACACATAAGAAAGAGATGTTAACTAGAAATGAACTTGTAAAAATTTCAAATATAATAATTTATAAGAAAATCCAATTGCAAAGTATTCTGATTACAACCATGGCTTTTGGTTACAATTTAGATTACAATCTATTGTATGTTACATCTAAAAACATCAATAATACATTGAAGCAACACACACAAAATGCTGGAGGAACTCAGCAGGACAGGCAGCGTCAATGGAGAAGAGTATAGTTGATGTTTCAGGCTGAGACTCTTCATCGGGACTGAGAATGATGGGCGAAGATGCCTGAAAAGAAAGGTGGGAGGATCGTGAAAGAGACCAGCGGGAAGGTGATAGGTGAAACCAGGTGGATGGGAAAGGTCGAGGGCTGGAGAAGAAAGAATTTCCAGCATCCGAAGACTTCCTCTTGTTTGCAATAATACAACAAATTTCTCCTTGCCAGTCATCCAAATTTGTCTCACATATATCTCTCCTAAGTCTGAAACCAGTAACAACTTGATATAGAATCATCATCAAAATCATCATCATCATCATCATCACTATGTGCTGTGTAGTATGGCATGGGTGATCACGGTGTTTGACCATGATTATTCTTGGCAAATTTTTCTACAGAAGTAACTTGCCATTGCCTTCTTCTGGGCAATGTATTTACAAGACACTGACCCCAGCCATATTCAATACTTTGCAGAGATTGTCTGTATAGAGTCAGTGGTCACATAACCAGAACTTGTGATATGCATCAGCTACTCATAAGATCATCTACCACCTGGTGCCATGGCTTCATGTGCATGTGACCCTGATTGGGGGGGAATGGTTACTAAGCAAATGCTACGCTTTACCCATCTACACTATAGAAACCATAGAAACTACAGCAAAGAAACAGGTCTTTTGGCCCTTTTTGGCTGTGCCGAAATATTTTCTGCCTAGTCCCGCTGACCTGCACACGGACCATATCCCTCCATACACCTCCCATCCATGTATCTGTCCAACTTATTCTTAAATGTTAAAAAGAACCCGCATTTACCACCTCGTCTGGCAGCTCATTCCATACTCCCACCACTCTCTGTGTGAAGAAGCCCCCGCTAATGTTCCCTTCAAACTTTTCTCCCCCTCACCCTTAACCCATGTCCTCTGGTTTTTTTCTCCCCTTGCCTCAGTGGAAAAAGCCTGCTTGCATTCACTCTATCTATACCCATCATAATTTTATATACCTCTATCAAATCTCCCCTCATTCTTCTACGCTCCAGGGAATAAAGTCCTAACCTATTCAACCTTTCTCTGTAACTGAGTTTCTCAAGTCCCGGCAACATCCTTGTAAACCTTCTCTGCACTCTTTCAAACTTATTAATATCCTTCCTGTAATTTGGTGACCAAAACTGAACACAATACTCCAGATTCGGCCTCACCAATGCCTTATACAACCTCATCATAACATTCCAGCTCTTATACTCAATACCTTGATTAGTAAAGGCCAATGTACCAAAAGCTCTCTTTACAACCCTATCTACCTGTGATGCTACTTTTAGGGAATTTTGTATCTGTATTCCCAGATCCCTCTGTTCCACTGCACTCCTCAGTGCCTTACCATTAACCCTGTATGTTCTACCTTGGTTTGTCCTTCCAACGTGCAATACCTTACACTTGTCTGTATTAAACTCTATCTGCCATTTTTCAGCTCATTTTTCCAACTGGTCCAAGTCCCTCTGCAGGCTCTGAAAACCTTCCTCACTGTCTACTACACCTCCAATCTTTGTATCATCAGCAAATTTGCTGATCCAATTTACCATATTATCATCCAGATCATTGATATAGATGACAAATAACAATGGACCCAGCACTGATCCCTGTGGCACACCACTAGTCACAGGCCTCCACTCGGAGAAGCAATTCTCTACTACCACTCTTTGGCTTCTTCCATTGAGCCAATGTCTAATCCAATTTACTACCTCTCCATGTATACCCAGTGACTGAATTTTCCTAACTAACCTCCCATGCGGGCTCTTACTGCTCATCTATACTAATCAAGAAGCAGGATTAATAATAGAGAACACAAGTGATTTTTTTTTTATTAAGTTCTTCAGATCTCTGTAACTGCAAAAGAACAAGCTGGCAATTGATGGGCATTTGCCACATCATACACATATTTTGTTTGCACCAACTTCACAGTGCACCAATTAGACTTGCTGGCCTTCCAGGAATCTAGTAGGAGTGTATTAGTAGCCAAACAATTCATTGTGCATGGAATGACGTTTCCATGGTTTTCAGCATGAAAGATTGGCATTCTTCCCAATGTCCTGTTTGCAACTTTAAAGATGACATCATATAAAATACTAGTTATTCCAACATAGAGATACTACAGAGAATAATACTCGTCACCATATGGAAAACATAATTTTATTAATAGATGCTAATTTATTCCACCTCAATCATTTACAAATTAATTCAAGATAACACTACAAAGATAATCAAAACAATTGAATATTTTAGTGGCATAAAGTCTTTGCCTATTTGGCTTTAAGAATCATTCCATTGGGTGAAATAAACCATGGTAATGAAATAACTTGCAATTGCAAAGCCAATAAATGACTATCCTACTAAAGGTTAAACATGATAAGAACAATAGCACAATATAGCACAGGACAGGCCATGTCTGTGTTGGCTATGACTGCCTATCTGAACAAATCCCATCTGTCTGCACATGATCCATATCCATCCAATTCCCTACCTGTTCATGTATCTGTCTAAATGCCTCATAAATGTTGCTGTTGCATCTGCCCCTACCACCTCCCCAGGCAGTATGTTCCATGCATTATAACCAAAAGTAAAATATTTAACATGCATTATTCATTGCTAAAGGGTCATTTTTCTGCTTCATCCATTACACCAGGGCTGCTGATTATAATCAAAATGCCAGAGATTTGTTACATTTCTTTTATGTTTTTTTTAATTGTCTTGGCATGTAGTTTGCATATCTTAAGCACTTCTAACACCAGTACCAATTTCAAGATGATACCAAATTATATTCCATCTCATATGCTCCTACACAAAATGCTAGAAGGACTCTATAGGCCTGGCAACATCTATGGAATAGAGTTAACAGTCAGCGTTTCAGGCTGAGACCCTTCACCAGTCTTGATGAAAGTTCTTGGCCCAAAATGTCAACTGTTTACTCTTTTCCATAGATGCTGCCTGGCTGGATGAGCTCCTCCAGCATTTTGTATATGCTGCCCTGGATTTCCAGCATCTGCAGATTCTTACTTGCTCCTATTCCTGTGTTTAACCTTCTTCTCCAGCATCAGCTCCAGGAAAATATAAAAATGGAATTTTCATTATAATTATCAAGTCCACTCTTAGGACAATTAACAATTCACAGATGAAAAATGTGATAGCTCAATATTTCAACAGCTCCATTTAATATCAGAGAATGTATACAATATATAACTTGCAGTTCTTAGTCTCCATGGACATCCTCAAAACAGAATAAAAAACAAGAATGAATGACAGAAAGACCATAAGAAACCCAAAGCCCTCTGCCCACCTCCCATGCACAAAGAGCAGTAAGCAGCATCAACAGCAGCCCCAGCCCCAAATTATTCTACAAACATTTGTAGTATGAAGCATCAGCATTCCCACCACACACCTTGCAAGCAAAAGCAAAGCCCCCAAAGGGAGATCATGGTCTACAGACCATCAAAAACTAACTGCTCACTCCAACATTACAACATCCCACAGGTTCTCTCCCTCTCACTAACAAGGGAGAGACAGATATTGCTCCTTCTATAGCGACAGGGGAGAGACAAGTTACTGTTTCGATGTTACCGTCAGTCTAAAGCCTTGTTTTTTTTTTATTTCAAGTACTCAAAATGTGACCAATTCAATTGTTCAAACAATTTTTTAATGTATTTAACTCTAAATATTTCTGGAATTGTATTTGCTAGTCCATAATGTACTGCTATGCTTCATAGGGATAGCCAAATGAACTGAGAGTTTTAACAAGGACTCTGTAAGCCTAGAAATTAATAGCAAGCTTGACAAAATTAACGAAATGTGAAAGTAAATCAATCTAACTTTTAATTAGGCAAATTTATAAACCATGCTTATCTGCAAATAAACATTCCTAACACCTTTAAAGGTAAAATAAATGCTACAGACATATCTAATTAAAACACACCTTTTCCTTGTTCTACTTTGTGGTAGCACATTTGGCTTATTAGAAAAGGAAGCATAAAAGTGGTACATTTAGCAGAAATCTAGTTGTTCTCAGTGGTGATTTAAGGTGTGAATGATCATACCCTCCAGTGTCTCACACATCTCCTGTTCTAAATCCAACACAAAGAGCTAAAACGTATTATCTGGCTGTCAGCACTTTGAGGTTTCCATGATTTAAGTCCCTATTATGGTTCCTTCACTAAACACAAGGGACAGCACTTTTAATATGGCTAGCATGATTCTTTACTGTGCCTCCTCCTGTACAGTCCTTATAATAGGGGCATTTATCAGATTCCTCAGTATCCATAATAAATCAGCACTGACAGACCCCATGAGTGCAATTAAAGCACAGGGCATAGACTGGGAAAAAGTACAAAGCAAAAAGCAAGTCAAAAATAAAGGGTTGAAAGTATTTGGACAGTCCAAGGAGAATTGTCAGACTTTATTTCTGACCAGTAACTGGAAGGAAGCACGGCAATAAGGAAGGAAGAAGAGATCCCTGCTTGTGGACATTATTTTCCTTTGTGCCTTTTGGTGAAACAAATTAAACAAGATTGCTCCTAATGGGCCTGTTCCCATCCAACCTAAAAACACTGAATTCTGTTTACCTTGCGTAATTGTCGCAGAGTTCTGACCTACTCCTTATCAGTTACCATTTTGCATAGTCCAAACAATGCTGAGATGCAGTATAGAAAAAAATGGAGGGGAATATACATACAAGTAGATTAATAAAACAAGTTCAATTGAGGAGATACAACTGCAAAATTAAATGTGTGTGTGTGTGTGTGACTCAATTGGTTTATTTATGACCTTCCATGAAAAAATTATCAAAATCAAAAGCAGTTTTAAATATCTCTAGCATGCGTCATGAAATTTGTTGTCTTCATGGCAGCAGCAAAATACAATATATAATAGTAGAGAAAAATTGTGAATTACAGAATATATTTACAGATGGCAGAGGGGAAGAAGCTGTTCCTGAATCATTGAGTATGTGTCTTGGGGCTCCTGTACCTCCTCCCTGATGGTAGCAATGAGAAGAGGGCATGTCCTGGGTGATAGGGGTCTTTAATGATAGATGCTGCCTTTTTGAGGCATCACTCCTTGAGAACATCTTGGTCATCTCCAGGCATGTTCAATAGCAATTGTACCCAATTTCCATGGCTGGAGGAGCTGCAAGTAGAACTGAACACATTGCAGCTTGAGCTGGCAAGTTACAAGAAACAACGTGCGTGCTATACAGGTATCAGGCATTGACCATATTGAACACATATAAAAACATCAGAAGTTGAAGCAGGTATAGGCCATCTGGTCTTTCAGGCCTCTTCCACTCTTCATCAAGATCATGGATGGTCTTGTGTCTCACTGCCCCTTATCTCTAATTCATTTGAAATTCAGTATCTCTCTGAATGCACTCAGTAAGAGCCTTCACAGTATTCCAGGATAAAGAATTCCAAACATTCACAATTTGCTGAGTGATGAAATTTCATTTTATCTCAGCCCTAAACACCCTGTGCCTTTTTCAGAGACTATGACCCTTGGTTGGAGACTCCGCAGCCTGGGAAACATCATCCCTGTATCCAGCCTGTTAAGTCCTTTAAGAAATTTGTAAGCTTCAGTGAGACCTCCTTTAATTCATCTCAGCTCAAGATAATACAGGCCTGATCTACTCAACTACTCCTCATATATTCAACCAGCAACTCATGGAACCACTCTCCAGAATCTACGTTGCTCTCCCTCTGTGGCAGGGTTTCCCAACCTGGAGTCCACAGACCCCTTGGTTAATGGTAGGGGTCTATGGCAGAGAAAAGGTCAGGAACCCTTGCTCTATGGCAAATAAATTCTTTCTGAGGTAAGTAAAGGGAATCTATATACAATACACCAGGTGTCATCTCACAAAGGGCTATAAGATAGCAGTCAAACTTACGTAATTCTATAATCAAATCCTACCATAATAAAGTGTGAGATATGATTTGCAGTCCAATCCACTTAGTGTAACTGTACCGTATATTGCTGGCACATTTATGTGGACATTTCTTCTCATAGAGGGCAGTAGATTTCTGGAATTCTCTGCCCTACAGGGCTGTGGAATCAGGATCGTTGGAAGTTTTTAAGTGGAGGAGAATAAATATTTGATGGAATGAAGACTAGAGGGGTGGAGAGAAATGACATTGAAGAGGATCTGAGAACAACATTGATCAACTAGTACGTTGAAGAGCAGGGCAGGCTTCAGAGGTCCGGTGGCCTATACCTCCTCCTATTTTCATGTTCTTGTGTTCACTTCCAAGAATACCAACACTATTCAAACTCGAAAAGCTAAAAATTCAGATGATGGAATTCCAAAAGAGAAGCAGAAAATACTGAAACACCCATCAGCCTAGGCAATATCTGAGGAAGTTGATACAGAGTTAACTTCTCACATTGAAGAATGCATGACCTACAGCCAGTTCTTAAACAAAGAGGAGATACCTAAATTCTTTAATTAGATATTGTGCCCAGAGTACTGCAACATACCCAATTCCCTGCCACTTAAAAACACTTTTGGTGAACAATTTCATTTTTTTTCACATTGTATTCCATGTGCCATGTATTTTCTCCAAATCCCCTGAAGCCTTTTTACATTCTACTCTATCCCACCTAGTTTTTTGCATTCAACAAACTGTGAAATACTGTATGACAAAGAACACTCACACCTGCTTAGTGAAGCAAAAGTTAATATCTTTCCCATGTTTTTTCATTTACTTTAATAATTTATCAATGAAAGGTAAGGTGGATGTGTGCGTGAATATTTTAAAAAAAACTTCTTAGTTATTTAAAAAATATAAATTGGAAGCATGAGAAATCTTGCTGTTAATGGGGAAATCAAAGCTAGGGGCGAGAAATACAAAATAGTCACCAATGAATCCATCAGGAAATTAAGGAGAAGCATTTTAAACAAAGCAGTATTGAGAAAATAGAACTCAATCCCACGGGGGTGGTTGAGGTGAAAAGCACAAGATTGTTGCCTAGAATGGAGCTTATCACTAATGAGGAGGAACGGAATCAGGTGGGTTTGTTTTCTTTGAAGTAGAGAAAACTGAAGAAGGGCCTAATTTAAATATACAAAATTATGAGGGCTTTGATAAGGAATAGGAAACGCTCCCCAAAACAGAGGTTGGGATCTGGAACACAATTCCTCATGTGGGTGATGGAAGTGGACACTCACAAGGTTTAAGACCTATCAGGGTGAACCACGGCACAGAAAAATATGAGCCAAGTGCTGGAAAATGGGGTGGTGTAGTCATTGGTCAGGGCGGACATGTTGGGAGAAAGAAGCAATTTCCACGCAGTATGACTCTATGACTGATATTTATAAAGAAGACTGATCAGTGCATAATGGACAGAAAAATTACCAGATGGACTGAGCAAAGTAAATATGAAAAAGGGTTTGGGCTCTAAAGCTGTTAGAAAAATGACATCTGGGGACTGGGTGGGAAGGAGGAGATAAAGCTGAGGATCAATCATGGTTTAGCTGAATACAACAGCAGGCCCAAGGAGATATATGGCTTACCACTCCTCCTGCTCCTTGTGCTACTAATCTTTACCAAGGAAGAATCAATGCAATACGTAATCAGGGAATGGTAATTTATTACTACAACTTTAATTAAAAATAGAAAACTACAAACAGCTCATGAAAGTCAAAATAAACCAAGAGACAAAATCTTCTCCCACAGGGAAAGTATAGCCAAGAGCACTGACTACCAGAAAGACAGGTGCTGATGCAGAGTACACTAATGATGTAAAGAAACTAGTTTCAATGAACTATATTGATCTCGCAACAAAGCTTAATTTATAATTTGCCCTGCAAATTATGTCAGGTTTATGTCAGGTGTCATGCACGGACTAATTTGCTGAAATTTGCAGATGAAATTTAACATTATATATTTAATGGCAATTATATATGCCTACTCATGAAGTAATGATAGAAAACATAGAAAACATAGAAAATAGGTGCAGGAGTAGGCCATTCAGCCCTTCGAGCCTTCACCACCATTCAGTATGATCATGGCTGATCATCCAACTCAGAATCCTGTACCAGCATTCCCTCCATACCCCCTGATCCCTTTAGCCACAAGGGCCATATCTAACTCCCTCTTAAATATAGCCAATGAACTAGCCTCAACTGTTTCCTGTGGCAGAGAATTCCACAGATTCACCACTCTCTGTGTGAAGAAGTTTTTCCTAATCTCGGTCCTAAAAGGCTTCCCCTTTATCCTCAAACTGTGACCCCTCGTTCTGGACTTACCCAACATCGGGAACAATCTTCCTGCATCTAGCCTGTCCAATCTCTTTAGGATTTTATACGTTTCGATAAGATCTCACCTCAATCTTCTAAATTCCAACAAGTATAAGCCTAGTCGATCCAGTCTTTCATCATATGAAAGTCCTGCCATCCCAGGAATCAATCTGGTGGACCTTCTTTGTACTCCCTCTATGGCAAGGATGTCTTTACTCAGATTAGGGGACCAAAACTGCACACGATACTCCAGGTGTGGTCTCACCAAGGCCTTGTACAACTGCAGTAGTACCTCCCTGCTCCTGTACTCGAATCCTCTCGCTATAAATGCGAGCATACCATTCGCCTTTTTCACCGCCTGCTGTACCTGCATGCCCACTTTCAATGACTGGTGTACAATGACACCCAGGTCTCGTTGCACCTCCCCTTTTCCTAATCGGCCACCATTCAGATAATAATGTTTTCCTGTTTTTGCCACCAAAGTGGATAACCTCACATTTATCCACATTAAATTGAATTAAATTTATCCACATTAAATTGATGGAAGCAAGGTGATAGGCTTCTGAAGATGGACAGGCCAGGATTACTGTCCTGACTATCACTGCACAGAGTCTGGGATGATTGTTCTGAAACAAGAATAATCATCCACCTTTATGTGAGGAACGGCTCACATAATTTATGTGAGGTTGGGAAAGCTAGGGTGTTTCCCTTTGAAGCAAAGGAGGATGGAGGTGTACAAGATGAAAAGAGGCATAGATTGAGTTGACAGCAGAGACTGTTCCCAGAGCAGAAATGACAAATATGAGAAGGAAAAAATTTAAGGTGATCGGAAGGAAGTATAGGGAGGATGTTGGATTTAAGTTTCTTTTTACACAGAAGGTGGTGGTGCATGGAACATACGGCCAGGGTGGAGGTTGAGGCAGATGTAATAGGGACATGCAAGAGACTCTAAGATAGGCATGTGGATGTAAAAGAAATAGAGAGCCGTGGGGAAGGGCCAGCACAACATTATGGGCCAGAGGGCCTGCACTGTTCTATGTTCTATACTCTATGACTCTGACTATTGAAGTTTTTTCACCGTGAAGTCAATAGACCAGTTTTACCCAGTCTCCTTGATGCTACCTCCTTAACCAACTGCCGCCCTCTTATCACACCTATGAGATTCACACTTCACCTCTCAACTTCAGCTCTGCGACCATGCTTTAAACAAGCATCATGGCCCAAAAAGCTTGTTCCCATGCTGAATTATTCAATATTCTGAAAGTCCGGGTTAGAGTGGCTTTATCAAAATACAATGTATTGGTGCTAGGGTCATTTAAGTACTTCTATTTTTCTGAACAATGCTTTGCTTTTGCCAACCATATATAATCTTTTGATTATTTGCTCCTGAGGCCTCATGATTTCCCCTGAGTTTGAAGTGTCACCAAGATCACACATAACACTTAGCCTATAGAAGTATAGGAGGGCAGGACCAATAGGTGATGACTCTGAGCTATATGTCAAATACAGCAATGCACACAAAATACTGGAGGAACTCAGCAAGCCAGGCAGCATCTATAGAAATGAGTGTGGTCATGTTTCAGGCCGAGACCCTTCATCAGTTCCTCCAGCATTTTGTGTGTGTTGCTTGGATTTCCAGCATCTATAGATTTTCTTGTTTGTGATTTGATGCCAAATATAGGTCCATGTTAACTATTGCTCGTTACATATCTGGGTTTTCATATCATCTGCAAACACTGTAAACTACACTCTGTGATTTCAAACCAATATCACATCTAAAAAGTCTGTCACACAGTTGAAGAAACTTGCATGAAATGAACAAGATTTACTTATTTGATCCAAATGAAATTACAGGGTGAACATCAAATAATTAAGGTTGAGCTGTGACAAAAAAAGAAATTAGGGTGAAGTGATATTGACTTCTTGTTGACAGGACAGGTCTTCCCCAGGTTACAGCAAGATTTTTTTTCCTGTAAACCTTTCATAACCCAAACAGATCAGAACTCAGAAATATGGCTGTGAACCAAGATTTCTGTAGCCCATAGCAAACGACAGATCTGGTCTTCCAAATGCTCATTACTAAGTATGTGCTGTATATAAATGGGCACTTGTAAACCGGAAAGACATACTCATTTCTGGAGGTGAGTCAGAAATAGTTGCACAGATAAATTTAATACTTCTTAAAGACTTAGGACACTATCAATGCTGGTGTTGTCTTGTGTCTTCAGCTAAGAAACAACTGTCATCCTATCTCAAACGTCACGTTCTGCAAGGACTGGGAAGTGAATGAGGTGACACTCAACACTGATGGCTGAGGGCAAAATATCACAGTAGGGATTTAATATAACAATTTTTGTAATTTCTTAATTATTCTACAAGGCATCTGTCTTACTAGGTTCCAGGAGACCAAAACACTTTCAAGCCCTGTTGACCATGTAAAGTGTCCTATCTGCATGCACCATGGCTTCGTTTGGCAATTACTCTGACAAATCAAGACATCACTGAAACCAGCCTCCCCTCCATGGACTGTCTATAGTCCTCACTGCCAGCCTAATCAAAGACCCCACCCCCTCATGTCATACTCTCTTCTCCCCTCTCCCACTGGACAAAAGATGAAAAGCCTGACAGCACTTAATGCTAGCTTCAAGGACAGTACAGCTTCTACCTTACTGTTATAAGGTGATCGAATGGCTCCCTAGTATAACACAATGAACGTTTGAACTCAAATCTACTGCATTTTGATCTTGTACCTTATTTACTACATACACCACACTTTTTTTTGCAATTGCTACACATTATCCTGCACTCTGCCTTGATGCACTGTGTAACGAATTCATCTGCATGAACAGTATGGAAGATAAGCTTTTCACTGCATCTTGGTACAGGTGACAATAATAAATGATGAACCAATTCTAACTCAAAACTTGAGTAATTAAGTGCTCAACATTACAGTGGAATTGAGAGTGAACTATTGAATCCAGCTGTGAATTCTCTAATAATTTTTTTTTTACCCTTTTCATAAAGTATCCAAACCTTTCAAATCTTTTCAGAATCCTTAATTCTCCCAGGGTTGCAAATCATCTACGAACCATATCACAGCTCAAAAGCTGGATGAGTAATTTGCCTCAAGGCTATTGGCAATTTTGTTTTAAACCAAAGTGAACTTGATTCAGAACAGAAAGTGTCTACAGGAATAAACTGTGCAACACCTTTTCATTCTATATTCATAGACATAGTGTTTAGAATTAAATTACATTGTATAAAACCAATAGCTCCATTGCCATTCATACAGCCCCCTGGCCTGGAGCACTTCTACAATAACTGAGGGGCTTCCTCACCCAACCTGGCCCCTCCCTATCCAGTAGTGGAAGAACCCTATACTGTGATCCTTCCTCACCAAATCCTTGTGGTGGCTACACCAAGTCTCAGTGCCTCCCTTGGCACAAACTCCTTGAAGCCTGGAATGTGCCAGTCAAAATACTTGCCAATGCTGTAGTCGGATTTTGTGAATAAAACATTCGGAAGTCATTGTATGTGCTTAATAAAAGCCGCAGTGCTTTACTTCCATTACAGAGAAACCAAACAGTCGCCTTATCCTGACATCATTACATCAGACATCGTCTCTTAAAGTGAACACAGCAAGTCAAAGAATGAGGATGTGAATTATGCAGAATGGTTTCTGTATTGAATAATATGCATCATCTGTCACCCATTAAGTTATCCAACACAGACTACCCCACAAGAATTCATCAAGACCAGCATTGACAGTCTGCCTGTAGCTCAGACGAGCTGCCCAACTCTGGTCTTATGTGCCTTGCTTGGAGTAACAGCAGGCACCTTCAGCTTATCCAGGTGTGTACTGACACACACATGGTCATATTACAATGCTAGGGGTAAGGTAGTGGAACCTTCCAGGTCTTGGTGGGCTGGTTTAAGGTGATCTGCAGGAATACATACAGGTTCACCCTTCCTTTCTTCAATAAAAGTCTTTTTGCCCCATCCCAAAATGCAGAAATGGCCATCAGAAAAGGGCTTAAGAAAGTGTTGATGTGCATCATGCCAGACAAAATTGAACAAGGTAGAACGCAGGTCAATTGGAATTCCAGTGCCGTATACCATGATGAGTGGTAGGAATCAGCGTAAAAGAATTGAGTTTACTGCAGAGGGCAGAATGCTGCTGAAACACCAACCAGGCATTCGTGGCATCAGGAATAAAATCACCTGGCCCGTAGCTGTTTCACGTACGCCAACCAGGCTGCGGAGGACTGCAGGTGCTTTTTTGGAACAATCTTTGCCCCAGCAGGACCCACGGGAGACGATCATGTCAATGCTCGTCCATTAGGGATGTACTCAGAGCAGCTTGTGAGGAACGGTCAAACCGCTCCCACCGACCATTGCACTGTGGTGTGATACAATTTAATGCCAAGGCTCTGGGACTTTATGATCCAGAGGTCTGACATGAATTGGGGACGTGGTTTAAAAAAAAATCAGATGGTACTTCGAGCCGAGCGACCCAGGTATTGACGAATGCCTCCCACATCTGCAGCAGATGTCGATGCAAGAAGGGAAACCTCTGTCCACCAGTGACACAGTCCACTATGGTATGAAGATGTGTGAAACTGTGGTTGGGGTGGGGGGGGGGGTGGGTGGTAGAGGACCAACCAGGTCCACGTTGACGTGATCAAACTGTCACTCAGGGACCTCAAAGGTGCCGCTGGTGCCTGAGCGTGATGGTTAATGTTCGCACGCTGACTCACGACACAGGCTGCACTCCAGTCTCACACATCCTTCCAAAGGCCAAGCCAGATAAACCTAAAAGCAATCAATTTCTGTCTGGATGTTAGAGGCTGATAGTGAAGTTAAAACCTGTATGCCTCCAGTTTGCAGGCACTGTGGGGCAAGGCTAACCATTTGGGACATCGAACACTCCTGTGTTCCTCACCTTGATGTAGGCCAACTACAGGCCCATGACAGCTGTCCTATAAGCCAGGACCTTTGGGCTGGTAGCTCGCTTGGCTGCCATGACAGCAATGGTCCACGCCGATACGCAGGGCATCGATGGAGGGCAGTGAAAGGCAATCAGCCACAGCATTATTTTTTCTTTCGATCTGTATATCAGCCATGGATTCCAAAATGTAGATCAGGTGGTGTCACTGTCATGCAGACCAAGGGTCTGACGCTTTGGCCATCATGTGCATAAGGAATTTCTGGTCAACGAACACTGTGAGATGCCAATCCCCGCCCCTCCATAGAAAACTAAATAGCAGATGTCAGATAGTGACAGAGGCGCTCGAGGTCAAACATTCTGTACTTCCTCTCCTGGGGTGGGGGTGCAGAGCTGCCGGCTGAAGAAGGTGAGCCGCTGCCAGAGATCTCTAACCAATTGTTCATACACAGCACCCACAGCATACTCTGAGGCATCAGTAGTGATGGCTATGGGTGCACTGGGGAGTGGGTGCACCAGTAGGGCTGCATTCAAAAGAGCTCGTTTGGTGTCAGCAAATGCTCTGATTAAGTTTGCTGACCACTCAACCATGCTAATGGAGCTCTGCCTTTAAGAGCACTATACAAGGGCAGCACAAGTTCAGCAACTTGCAGAAAGGAACACTAATAGAAATTCACCACACATAAAAGCTCTTGTCAGTGATTTGGTGGTGGAAGCAGTGGAAAGTTCATAACTGCAGTGACTTTTGAAGGCAGAGTGTACATAAATTTGGCATTTGTGAGCCGGAAAGGCAGATTCATTTCTAGAGATGGGCTAAAAATATTTACACACATAATTCTGATATTTCATAAACCCCGAGGGAAAGATCCAGAGCTGGCGTCCTTAAGGCAGTCCTACATTGAGTTCAATGTTGACTGGCAGCTCTTGCGATGCTGTTGGTTACAAACAGCATTGGTCTCTCCTGTTCCATTGGGTTCATCAGATGCATGGAGGTTGGGAGCTTGCTGCTTCGGCAACAACTTGCTCTCCATATCATACTGCCTAGGCTTGCGTATCTAGAAAGCTTGCATGGTTAACTCTGACTGACGAAGACCCTCACAAAGACCGCAGGAATAGTCAATGCTGGTGTTGTCTTGTGGCTTCAGCTAAGAAAAAACTGCCATCCTACCTCAAATGTCACGTTCTGCAAGGACTGTGTAGTGAGTGGGGTGAAACTCAACACTGATGGCTCAGGGTAAAATATCACAGTGGGGATTGAATATAACAATTTTGGTAATTTCTTATTTTCACAGTATTTCAAGCCCTGTTGACCATGTAAAGTGTCCCATCTGCATGCACCATGGATTCGCATGACAATTGCTCTGCCTGTGACCGCAGGAAGCTACAGAGAGTGATGGACACAAATCAGGACATCACTGAAACCAGCCTCCCCTCCATGGACTGTCTATACTCCTCACTGCCAGCCTAATGAAAGACCGCACCCCCTCATGTCATACTCTCTTCTCCCCTTTCCCATTGGACAAAAGGTAAAAGGCCTGACAGCACTTAATGCCAGCTTCAAAGACAGCTTCTACCCTACTGTTATAAGACGATTGAATGGTTTCCTGGTACAATACGATTGACTCTTTCCTGCAAATCTACCACAGTATGATCTGATCTTGTACCTTATTGTTACCTGCACTGCATTTTCTCTGCAATTGCTGCACTCTGTTCAGCATTCTGCCTCGATGCACTGTGTAATGAATTGATCTGCATGAACATGGAGCATAAGCATTTCACTGTATCTTGATACAGTTGATTATAAATAATAAACCAATTCTAACTCAAAACTTATGTAATTAAGTGCTCAATGTTACAGTGGAATTGAGAGTGAACTATTGAAACCAACTGTGAAGTCTCAAATAACTTTTCTTTACTCTTTTCATACAAGTATAAAAACCTTTCAAATCTTTTCAGAATCCTTAATTCTCCCAGGGTTGCAAATCATCTACAAACCATGTCACAGCTCAAAAGCTGGATGAGTAATTTGCCTCAAGGCTATTCAGAAAAAAAAGTGTTCACAAGAATAAACTGCGCAACACCTTTTCATTCTGTATTCATAGTCATAGTGTTTAGAATTAAATTACATTGTATAAAACCAATAGCTCCATTGCCATCCATACAGCCCCCTGGTCTGGAGCACTTCTACAATAGCTGAGGGGCTTCCTCACCCAACCTGGCCCCTCCCTATCCAGTAGTGGAAGAACCCTATACTGTGATCCTTCCTCACCAAATCCTTGTGGTGGCTACACCAAGCCTCAGTGCCTCCCTTGGCACAAACTCCTGTGCCCTGCAATGTGCCAGTCAAGATGTTTGCCAAAGCTGCAGTAGGATTTTGTGAACAAAACATTTGAAAGTCATTATATGTGCTTAACAATAGCCACAGTGCTTTACTTCCATTACAGAGAAACCAAACAGTCGCCTTACCATGACATCATTACATCTGACATCATCTCTTAAGATGATCACAGCAACGCAAGGACAGTGTATGTGAATTATGCAGAACGGTTTCTGTTATGAACAGTCTGTGTCATCTGTCACGCATTACATTATCCTACACAGACCACCCCGAAGAATTCACCAAACTTGGCATTAAGAGTCTGTCTGGACTTGGACGAGCTGCCCGACTTTGTCCAATGTGTCTTGGTTGAAGTAACAGGGGCTGCCTCAGGCTCATCCCGGGGTGTGCTGGCATGCACATGGTCATGTCACGGTGCTGGGGGTAAGATAACGGAACCTTCCAGGTCTTAGTGGGCCAGTATAAGGTGATCTGCAGGAGTACATTCAGGTTTACCCTTCCTATCTACAATAAAAGTCTTTTTGCCCCATTCCAAAATGCAGGAATGACCATCAAAAGGGGGTTTAAGGAAGGCTATTCCCAATTTTGTTTTATACCAGTGTAAACTTTTTTCAGAACAACATACACAACATGCTGGAGGAACTTAGCAGGCCATGCAGCATCTATGGAAAAGGGTAAACAGTTTACGTTTAGGGCCAAGACCATACCTCAGGTCCTGGAGAATGATTCCAGCCTGTTCCAAATGCTGCCTGGACTACTGAGCTCACCCCTGCCCCCTGCATTTTATGTGTGCAAATTTTGATTTCGAGCATCTCAGGATCAGAATCAGAATCAGGTTTATTATCACCGGCATGTGTCGTGAAACTTGTCATCTGCAGATTTTTTCATGATCATTCATTACAAAAAATATTTATAAGAATAAACAGTGGAACACCTTTTCACTGTGGGCAGCAGACTGCTTGCTGATACTGAAGTTGAATAAGGGAGAAATATGGTGCACAGATTCCACATCAATCCCTGAAAATTCTGCTTAAAGTCAACGAAGGCTTTCCTTTGGAGGGAAGCAGCCAACACTTGCATTGTCACATGTTTGTTACTTCATATTTTTAAGTGTTTATTGCCTTCCAAAGCATTTAAATGTATTTTAGTTTTGTGTTTTTTTTTGGTACAGTCCTTGATCATTCCTGGTTTGCCACCCTCTTCTTCATTCCATTCCATTCCAGCCCATTTGTTTCCTTCCACCCAACAACACCTCAACTCTCTATTAGCCCCCATCTCAGCCACCATCATTTAACCTACTTCTCCTACTATCAGCCCTTTCACACTATCTGAAATGCTCACCTTACACCACACCCTTCACTCTATCTCAACAACCCATTCCTCACCCATCCTCCATCACCACCTCCTCAGCCTATTCATATAATCCCATCCGCCACAACCCGATATATCAGTGGAAAATGCTATTCCTCTCAGTGACACACATCCTGGTTCAGAATTAATTTTTTGATAATCATTCATTGTTTCAGTCAAGATCCTGGAACTTAAGAGAAATGTATAAATACTGATCACATTACTGAACCCTTCTGTTCAAGAAGAGTTTACCATTATCCATTCAAGGACAAATTAGAGATGGGCACCAACTGCTGTTCTTTTCATCTTGTTCTCCTGAAGGAACAATAAACAGAGCCACAGAGCACAAAGAAGATAACATTGCCTTGACTGGGATGCCTGACCCTGTTCAGAGACCCACATTTGGAAGCTTAGCTATAAGACAGATGTACTGTATTTAGCTGTCATGAGCAACATTAACGACAGGAAGAAAGTGTTCCATGGGTGTCACCTTTGCCATGATTGAAAGTGGAGTGCTGATGTTTATAGTTTACAGTGACTTTCCTAGAGTTTTGATAAGTATGCCCACAGAAAAGGAATCTCAGGGTTGTACATGGTAACTTGTATGTACTCTGATAATAAACTTTACTTTGAACTTCTTGAACTTTGAACTTCATTTTTTTTCACAGAGTCGGGAGCAAAACGTTTCTTCTTTTTACATAGAAACATAGAAACATAGAAAATACATGCAGGAGTAGGCCATTCGGCCCTTCGAGCCTGCACCGCCATTTATTATGATCATGGCTGATCATCCAACTCAGAACACCGCCCCAGCCTTCCCTCCATACCCACTGACCCCCGTAGCCACAAGGGCCATATCTAACTCCCTCTTAAATATAGCCAATGAACTGGCCTCAACTGTTTCCTGTGGCAGAGAATTCCACAGGTTCACCACTCTCTGTGTGAAGAAGTTTTTCCTAATCTCAGTCCTAAAAGGCTTCCCCTCTATCCTCAAACTGTGACCCCTCGTTCTGGACTTCCTCAACATCGGGAACAATCTTCCTGCATCCAGCCTGTCCAATCCCTTTAGGATCTTATACGTTTCAATCAGATTCCCCCTCAATCTTCTAAATTCCAACGAGTACAAGCCCAGTTCATCCATTCTTTCTTCATATGAAAGTCCTGCCATCCCAGGAATCAATCTGGTGAACCTTCTCTGTACTCCCTCTATGGCAAGGATGTCTTTCCTCAGATTAGGGGACCAAAACTGCACACAATACTCCAGGTGCGGTCTCACCAAGGCCTTGTACAACTGCTCCTGTACTCAAATCCTCTCGCTATAAATGCCAGCATACCATTCGCCTTTTTCATCGCCTGCTGTATCTGCATGCCCACTTTCAATGACTGGTGTATAATGACACCCAGGTCACGTTGCACCTCCCCTTTTCCTAATCGGCCACCATTCAGATAATAATCTGTTTTCCTATTTTTGCCACCAAAGTGGATAACTTCACATTTATCCACATTAAATTGCATCTGCCATGAATTTGCCCACTCACCCAACCTATCCAAGTCACCCTGCATCCTCTTAGCATCCTCCTCACAGCTAACACTGCCACCCAGCTTCGTGTCATCCGCAAACTTGGAGATGCTGCATTTAATTCCCTCATCCAAGTCATTAATATATATTGTAAACAATTGGGGTCCCAGCACTGAGCCTTGCGGTACCCCACTAGTCACCGCCTGCCATTCTGAAAAGGTCCCGTTTATTCCCACTCTTTGCTTCCTGTCTGCTAACCAACTCTCCACCCACACCAATACCTTACCCCCAATACCGTGTGCTTTAAGTTTGCACACTAATCTCCTGTGTGGGACCTTGTCAAAAGCCTTCTGAAAATCCAAATATACCACATCCACTGGTTCTCCCCTATCCACTTTACTAGTTACATCCTCAAAAAATTCTATGAGATTCGTCAGACATGATTTTCCTTTCACAAATCCATGCTGACTTTGTCCGATCATTTCACCACTTTCCAAATGTGCTGTTATCACATCTTTGATAACTGACTCCAGCAGTTTCCCCACCACCGACGTTAGGCTAACCGGTCTATAATTCCCCGGTTTCTCTCTCCCTCCTTTTTTAAAAAGTGGAGTTACATTAGCCACCTTCCAATCCTCAGGAACTAGTCCAGAATCTAACGAGTTTTGAAAAATTATCACTAATGCATCCACTATTTCTTGGGCTACTTCCTTAAGCACCCTGGGATGCAGACCACCTGGCCCTGGGGATTTATCTGCCTTCAATCCCTTCAATTTACCTAACACCACTTCCCTACTAACATGTATTTTGCTCAGTTCCTCCATCTCACTGGACCCTCTGTCCCCTACTATTTCTGGAAGATTATTTATGTCCTCCTTAGTGAAGACAGAACCAAAGTAATTATTCAATTGGTCTGCCATGTCCTTGCTCCCCATAATCAACTCACCTGTTTCTGCCTGCAGGGGACCTACATTTGTTTTTACCAGTCTTTTCCTTTTTACATATCTATAAAAGCTTTTACAATCCGTTTTTATGTTGCCTGCCAGTTTTCTCTCATAATTTTTTTTCCCCTTCCTAATTAAGCCCTTTGTCCTCCTCTGCTGAACTCTGAATTTCTCCCAGTCCTCAGGTGAGCCACTTTCTCTGGCTAATTTGTATGCTGCTTCTTTGGAATTGATACTATCCCTAATTTCTCTTGTCAGCCACGGGTGCACTACCTTCCTTGATTTATTCTTTTGCCAAACAGGGATGAACATTTGTTGCAGTTCATCCATGCAACCTTTAAATGCTTGCCATTGCATATCCACCGTCAATCCTTTAAGTGTCATTTGCCAGTCTATCTTAGCTAATTCACGTCTCATACCTTCAAAGTTACCCCTCTTTAAGTTCAGAACCTTTGTTTCTGAATTAACTATGTCACTCTCCATCTTAATGAAGAATTCCACCATATTATGGTCACTCTTACCCAAGGGGCCTCTCACGACAAGATTGCTAATTAACCCTTCCTCATTGCTCAAAACCCAGTCCAGAATAGCCTGCTCTCTAGTCGGTTCCTCGACATGTTGGTTCAAAAAACCATCCCGCATACATTCCAAGAAATCCTCTTCCTCAGCACCTTTACCAATTTGGTTCACCCAATCTACATGTAGATTGAAGTCACCCATTATAACTGCTGTTCCTTTATTGCACACATTTCTAATTTCCTGTTTAATACCATCTCCGACCTCACTACTACTGTTAGGTGGCCTGTACACAACTTCCACCAGCGTCTTCTGCCCCTTAGTGTTACGCAGCTCTACCCATATCGATTCCACATCTTCCCGGCTTATGTCCTTCCTTTCTATTGCGTCAATCTCCTCTCTAACCAGCAACGCCACCCCACCTCCCCTTCCTTCATGTTTTCTGGCTAAAACCTGAAGAGAATTGCTTTGAGATTTTAGAGTGTTAGTGAACTCTTGACAAATTGCCCAATAAATTCACTGATTATGTCTCAAACATCCTCTTCAAGCACAATGCAGTCAATCAATCTCCAGCAGCAAATGAATAGTGAAAGCTGAATATGGCTGAAACTGGCCCTCATAAACTTCAGCAAGAACACTTACACTTCTCAGCTGCCAATTACTGAAGAGCACTTAAATACAATTGGATTATTGGTTTATATCAACAAACATCTAGGTCTTTCCAAATGCTTATTTCAACTTCTTTACTATGTTAGTGCTTTCTATTCAACATGGCTACTTTAGCTTTGTAGCTCTGATATGTATCCAGGCCAACTTAAAGGATCATCAACACCTCATATTTCTGGGAAAATTACTCCTGATAAGTGTGACAGTTTTCATACAAAGCCCCCAGGGTCAGTATTAAGCTTTGCAGAAAGAATTTTGTACCACAACCATTGGGCCCAACATATCAATGCAGTTACAAAGAAGGCACAACAACAGCTATATTTCATTTGGAGTTTGAGGAGATTTGGTTTATCACCAAAGACACTTGCAAATTTCTACAGATGTACTGTGGGGAGCATTCTAACTGGCTGGTATGGGGGGTGGGGGGTGGGGGGTGGTCACTGCACAGAATCAAAATAAGCTGCAGAAAATTGTGAACTCAGTCAGATCCAATCAAAGGCACTAGCTTCCCCAGCATCCAGGATATCTTCGAGGAGCGATGCCTCAACAAGGCGGTGTCCATCACAAAGGATCCCCATCACCCAGGACATCCCCTTTTCACATTGCTACCATCAGGGAGGAGGTACAGGAGCCTGAAGGCACACACTCAACAATCTAGGAATTGCTTCTTCCTCTCTGCCATCTGATTTATGAATGGATAATGAACCAACGAACCCATGAATACCACCTCACTACTTCTTTTTCCTCTCTTTTTGTAGTAACATATATGTATTTCTTACTGTAGTTTGCAGTTATTATTATTCATTGCAATGTGCTGCTGCCACACAACAGATCTGCATAACACAAGTCAGTAAATTAAATCTGATTCAGATTCTGAACCTATAGATGGAACTATAAGGCTCAATCCATATTGTTTGTTCTTCATGTCCAAAAATCTCCACAGCAGTGAATTCTACTCTCCAAGCACAGCCTACATTTCAAATACAATGTTTAAAGTTCTGTAGTACAAAGGTTAATTTACGGGGTATCTGTCGTTAGTGGTGTGCTAACTTGTTTCAGTCATAAATCCTGATTTACTGAGTCCATATTAAAACACTGAGGGCCAGAAGTTAGACTTTTGGTTATTCACATTAAATAAGGGTAGGTGTAACTCAATTCCTTTCCACACAGTAGAAAAGTCTATTGGCATCAAAAGAATAAAATACGGAGATGGATATAACTCACTACCAGCACAGTTACATAGATTCAGCACTAACAACCAAAGGCGGGTAATTTTTATGTGCATTGAGTGATCCTGTAAATACTCATCTCAGAGAGTCCTCAATCTACTATAGCTTAAAGCTCTCTGCTGCTGTTCACTGATAGAAATTCTCTATTTAGGAATATTCACAATATCTACAGAGAAAGACTGACGGCTGGATTAGAAGCACACGTCATGTGACTGATGTCATAATACAAATCTTGATTGACTAAGGAAGGCAACTTCTGACAGTTACATATTTTAGACCTATTTTTATGGAGTAAAACTAGACAACAATTGGAGAGGGAAATTTAAATAATTATTCAGTCTTATCAGAATTTTCTCAGTGCTGTAAACACTTCTCATCCCAACAACACAGCAATTAAGGGAAAATTATCACCATTGTTCACAGTAATATTAATTCCATTCATACTGCAATTGTGGTTGTTCACCATGTCTGACGATGACAGGAAACCTGTGTGGGAGAGTTTTTAAAGTGGCAAAGCCTTTGCACTAGGGCAGTTCCACTCTCTGAACCTCAGAAGTCTGGGTCCAGTCATATGAACAAATGTCACAAACTGGGGTCTTCTTTGGTTGTAATGGATCACCATGGCAGTTTCTGCGCCTTATCATGCCCTTTGCTCCCTGCGGGGCATTGCAGAACCGCCTTCCTGGCCCTGGTCCACCAGAGCTGACTTTGCATTCCAGTTCAGGCATGCCCCTATCTCACCAGGGTATGAGGCTGCCACCTTCCCTCGCCTGGCTTAGCCTGTTTGTTGAAGCAGTGTATAGGTGTGTGGCCGCTTCACATGCAAACAGCGGCTTGGAGCCGCAGGTGAGAGCCGAGTGAGCTGCCCCAGAATGGACAGGACAAGCCCCTTCCCCAGAGTTGCTACCCCTCTCTGGACACCCCATACACCTGTGTAGATCAAACAACTCAGAAAAGATAATAATTTTGTAGAAATTACTACTACAAAGAACCATGTAGCAGCAATTACTTGCTGGGGCAAAGAATCCCTCTAATATGCCTTTAAATCATTCCCGATCTCTACATGGCACATTAATACAAGATTGAATTTCCATCCAAACTGCAGCAGGAAACTAGTCTGACTGTATAATGCTCTGAAAGAAACTGCCAACTTTTAATTTTAAAAATTCATGTATAGGTAGAGTCAAAGATAAGAAATAGAAGCAAGTGTGGGCTTCGTGGCATCTCAAAACTGGTGCGGCATTTGACAAGAACATGCCCAATCTGTTCAGGTGGTTTGAGGCTAAACTTTCTAGATTTCAACAATGCAAAATAGTCATCGTCTGAAAGGGAGGGTTCGAAAGCAGAATAACTCTGTTCCATCTTCCCAGTTGATGTCCATATCATGGAGAATCAGAGAAATCACACACAGAAGGCATTTAATCTATTGAGTCTGCATCACTTTATTGCAAGAAAAATTTAATTAGTGCACTCATGAGTTCTTTCCTTTATCCCTGCAGATTTCTTCTCCCCATCCAATTTCCTCTTTAAAATAGTAACAGACTCTGCTTTTGAACCCTCCCTTTCAGACGATGACTATTTTGCTTTCCTGAAATCTACAAAGTTTAGCCTCAAACAACCTGAACAGATTGAGCATCTACAGGGCTCTTGGGTGCTATAATTCAGAGACTTACTGCTCCATGAGTGAAGAAATTGTTACCCTCATTTATTCATTTTGAGGGATGTGGACATCAAATGAAAGGACGATGTTTATCACTAATCTCTCATGGCTTTCCAGAAGATTGTAAGGACACACTTGAATTTCTTCTGATAAGAGGTGCTGATTCTCTAATAAAAATGCCATTCTCTGATAAAGAGAATGCAAATATCTGATCAGCCAATCATGGGGCAGTTAGTCAATGCATACAAGCATGCAGACATGGTCAAGAGGTTCAATTGGTAGTCAGACCAAACATCAGAATGGAGAGGAAATTTGATCTGTCTGACTTTGACTGTGCAATATTTTTGGTGCCTGATGGGGTAGCTTGAGTATCTCAGAAAATGTTGATCTCCTAGGTCCTGCGATTTTCATGCACAATGGTCTCTAGAGTTTCAGAGAAAGGTGTAAGAAACAATAAAAGAAATCTACTGAGCAGCGGTCTGTGGGCAAGAATGCCTTGTTATTAAGAGAGGTCAGAGCAGAATGGCCAGGTGGGTTCAAGCTGACAGGAAGGCAACAGTAACTCAAGTCACCACACAGAAGAGCATCTCTGAATGCGCAACATGTCGAACATTGAAATGGATAGACTACAGCAGCAGAGGAGCATGAACGTACACTCAGTGAGGCAGTTTATTGGTACAAGATGGGCCTAACAAAGTGAAAGTTGAGTAAACTTGCAACTCAGTATGGTGTGTGATTTGGAGGGTATCATACAGGAAGTGGTGTTTGCACCATTTATCATGAGAAAATCATAAAACATACAGGTAGAATTAGGCCATTTGACCCATTGAGTCTGCTCCACCGTTCCATCATGGCTGAATTATTATTCCTCTTTATTCCATTCTCCTGCCTTCTCCCCATAACCATTGATGCCCTGACTATTCAAGAACTTATCAACCTCCGCTTTAAATATACTCAAAAACTTGCCTGCCATAGTCGTCTGTGGCAATGGATTCCACAGAATCATTACATTCTGCCAAAAGAATTCCTCCTCATTTCTCTTCTAAATGGACGTTCTTCTAATCTGAGGCTGTATCTCTGGTCCTAGACTCACCCACTACAGGAAACATCCTTCCAACATCTACTCTATCCAGGCCTTTCAATATTCAATAGGTTTCAATGATATCACACCAAGCTCGCCTCCTCCCCTTCATCTTCTAAAATTCAGTGACTATATCCCAGAGCATTCAAACACTCCTCATATATTAATCTTTCATTCCAGAATAATTCTTGTGAACCTCCTCTATACCCTCTTCAAAGACATGTTTTCTTAGATAAGGGGTAAAAAGAAACTCACACTTCAAGTGCAGTCTGACCAATAAGTTTATGGAGCCTCAGCATTACATCCTTGCTTCTAATGCTCCAAATTACATCCTAATGAATTTGCATTTGTCGTCCTTCCCACTGACTCAGTCTCCAAGTTAACCTTTAGGAATTTGTGCACAAGGACTCCAAAGTTCCTTTGCACCTCTAGCTTTTGAATTTTCTTCTTGTTAGAAAATAGTCTACACTTTTATTCCTTATACTAATGTGTAAGACCCTACTCTTCACTGCACTATATTCCATCTGCTACTTCTTTGCCCATTCTTCTAATCTGTCTCTGTCCTTCTGCAGACTCCCTGCTTCCTCAGCACTACTTGTCCCCCTGCCTATCTTTGCATTGTCTGCAAACTTGGTCACAGTTCTGTCATCCAAATCACTAACGTGAAAAGAAGCACACCGAACACTGACCCCTTGCAGGACACCACTATCACCAGCAGCCAACTAGAAAAGGCCCCCCTTTAATCCTGTACTCCTGCCAGTCAGACGATCTTCTATCCATGCCAGTATCTTTCCTGTAGTACCGTGCGCTCTTCTTATCTTGGTAAGCAACCTCAGGTGCAGCACCTTATCAAAGGCCTTCTGAAAAGCCAAGTAAACAACATCCATTGACTTTCCTTTGTCTATCTTCCCTGTTATTTCTTCAAAGAATTCCTACAGATTGTCAGGAAAGATTTCCCTTGAAGGAAAGTCCTTCATGCTGTCCCATGCTGTCTTTGGTCTACTTTATCATGTGTCTCCACGTAGCGCAACTATTTACAAATTATTGTAAATAGTTTAAATTTGACTTGAGCAATAGGCCAGTGATAAAAGTGTTTTGTGCTGTAAGGTGCTACATTTAATCTATATTGTGGTGCTCTGGGGACATGGGCAACAGCTCATCCCAGCATTCCTAGCAGCCAGCGCTACGTTTTGTTCAGTGTTTTGAATGCTTTCATGGATGTTCAAGTTCATTTATTGTTACACTTTAGCTCGGGTTTTACAGTTGTTTGCTGGTGCTTTTGTGGGTCACACTGACTGCAACCAGGGCATGCAATAATCACCTCCCACGCCTGTATGTGACTGAGCTGGTTCTTACCCGCACTCTGATTGTTCTTCTGCTTGTCACAATAAAACCGGCAGTTGAGGTAAACGAGCTCTTCTCATCTGTTATCATGGGCCAAATGCTTGCAACATCGGTGTCAGGGTTTGCCAGCAGCGGGACCAGGTCCTAATGTGAGGGTTGGACACTTTAAGCTCCAGCCCAGATAGTCTGGGGGCTTCTCCCTCCATGGAGCTAAGGCCGTGAGGCTGCCCCCGGCTGATGTGTTTCATGTCTGCGAACCTTGCAGCAATTTGACCTGCTAGTATGATGAACTGAACGAGCAGTAATCCTCCCCCATACCCGGCTCCCAAAGGGAGAACCTGGGAAATGAGCATCATGGCTTCACAGAGAGCCACGATGAGGCGAGGTACACGGCCCACGCCAGGGAACCCACGGTGCCACAGCCATGGGAGAATGGCAGCATGGCAGGCAGCACAGACGGCACTGGAGAAAGAGGAGAACCAAAAGGCCCCAGCAATTGCCGCCACTAGGTCCACCTTGAAGCTTCCCAGATACAATGGTACAGGCCACCTGGAGAGCACCAGTCATAAGACAAACTTGTCACATGGCATAATGGGTGTACGCACCAATACAGCAGTGAACCTTGCCCTGGCGTTGGACGGGGATGCCCGGCAGACCTTCCTCGACCTAATGCCGGCTGAGCAGCGTGACTACAGGGCCTCTGTAGCGGCATTTCGGCCACTGGAAGAAGCAATGAGGGAAGAGCTGGACAGCGGGTGGGGCCGTGTGGGAGAAAGCCTGGGGGTGTTCACAGCAGATGTCTGCCGCTGTGCACGGCACGGCTACCCCTACTCCCTTCCCGCGGCCCAGGAGAGTTTGCCCTTGACACCTTTGTAAGGATGCTGATGTCAGAACAGCTTTGGCAGTATGTTCGCCTGACCTCAGCACCATCACTGGTCGAGTTGCTGGCCGAGGCGGTGCGGCCAGAAGCAATTTTTTCCCCTCGTGCCACGAGCCCTATAATGAAGTGGAGCAGGAAGCTGAGGAGGAGGAGCCCGTGTTACAGGTCTGACCAAAACTGTGCCAGCCCCGTTGTGTACCGTGGAGCAGTCTCTGCTACCAGTGTGGTTTGGGACTATCCCCCCACCAGCGGTACACCACAGCCCAGTGCAGCCATAGGGAAATGCTGAGAGGGCAGCGGCAGCCGAGACCTCCAGCAGAAGCCCTCCGTTGTTGTCCCTCTGGTGGGCTGTTTGGGTGAAGAGCGAGGCTTATACATAGACTGTATTGTGGAAGGCATCAGATGCCGTGCATTGGTAGACACAGGGTCAACTAGGGTTAACCGGGGTCAACTGTGCGTTGGTAGACACAAGGTCAACCGGGGTCAACTGTGCGTTGGTAGACACAGGATCAACCAGAGTTAACCATGTGTTGGTAGACACAGGGTCAACCATCACCATCGTCCTTCTGGGTGTCCTCCCCAACACAGACCAACAATTCCCCGCCTTGGCAGACAATGATGGCGGTCCATTTGGCGACAGTCACCCACGACTGTGCGGCGATGAAAGGGAAGAGGTGGCTGCGCGTCACAGTGGGGGAAAACACAATGGAGAGCAAGGTATGGCTCGTCGACATCTGGGAGTCCTGCATCATTGAGCTGGGCCTGCTGTCCCACTGGAGGGTCCTCGTGGGTGCGCCAGGGACAGCCCCCTACCTTGGCACTGAAGCTGTTGCTTTCTGGCGGGCAGCTCCAGAAACTGGTCCAAGCAGGTGCACTACAACCACCGCAAGTCTCACAGCAGCACGCCTCACAGCGACCAACGCAACACAGTGGAACCAGGGCAAGCGGCGGTGGTGGCACTTCAGGTGGCAGAAAGTGAGGAAGACCTCCCCTCTAGCAGCTGCGTAGAGAGCAGATGAGAGATCCCGTGCTGGTCAGGGTGAGGGGGTGGCTGAGCATTTGACGATGGCCAGAGTGGGCAGAGGTCCGCGCCCTGGACCCAGAGACCACGGCCCTCGACTCGCAGTGGAGATTGCTGGAGGTGCGCAACAGGTCACTGTTCCAGCAGTGGCAGTTTTCCGACAGCGACGGACATCTCCTGCAGCTGTTTGTCACCAGGGGGGCTCTGCGCCGTGCTGCTGCAGTCAGTCAAGGGCTGCTGGGTTGCCGGCTACTTCAGTATCGGAAAGATGCCGAGCAGATTGCAAGGGTGGTTGAATTGGCCTGGGTACAGGCAGGACGTGGCGCTGTTGGTGCACTGCTGTGAAGCTTGCACATCTCAGAAGGGGCCGAGCCGCCAGCCTAGGGCGTCAATGCAGCAGTACATGGTCGGGCCCCAGTATGGGTTTACTGCCCCTCCCGGAAGAAGGGACTATCTCCCAGGCTTGGAAGCCACTGGAAGGATGCAGGAGAGGTGCTCAACCATATGTAACAGCAGGTCTTACATCATCCCAATAGAATGGACTACTAATAGTCAAGATGATAATATATGCATTTGAGAACAAGTTATGCTTGAATAATTTTTTGAATCAGATATACACATAATGCTGAGTTTTAGGAATGTCTTAGCAGTGTTAGGCATCTTAGTTAATGGCCGTACTTTATCATCCAGATTAGAAGAGCGTGGTTTCGAACGTCTACATCAGACAACTGTGGAAAATATCTAGTCCTGCTGAGTTACTGCTTAATACCTAAGATATTATGTCAGAAGAACTGCCTCCTTTCTCAGTTGGTGCATTATGGAATTAGGTTTGGCAGGTATCCATCAAAGATTCGTCCTCAACAAGTTTCTATGAAATTGCAGTTCCCATTGAAGCCAATAACTTTCTAATTGCCATGAAAATGAATTGTATGATTCATTGTTAGTCTCAAAAAATTTTGAAGGAAATTTCTTCTGGACTGTACAAAATAACTATGTCTTATAGAGAGGTTTGTGCAGCTGTTACACAGAATTCCTCAGGGTATCAGAATTAACATACTCTACAGAATCAGTTTATTATGATTGTTAAAAATTGCCTAATTACAGACTAGCTGCCTTTGGGGCCAGCCAATTTATTTCTACTCGTGGAGAGTTTCATTTTGAAAGTATTTAGATCTGTATCCATAATAATCACACTTTCACTCTTGTGAAAGTTACCAGAGCAATTAAATAATTTGTTCCAAATAATAATTTCTAACAGAAAAGTACTATGAATTTTACATTACTTACTGCACGACTTAGCAATGATTTTGAAAAGTTTCATATAAGCCAATTTTGTTTTGCAATTTTAATCACTTGTGGATAAAATAATAGAAGTATGTGGGTTACAATATGAATTACAGGTTAATCAGGTCAAGTAATCTGCATTCATTTTTAATCTGCACATGATAGATAAGATGATAAGTAATAGAATTCAAGTAAATGATAAGTTCATCCCATTTCTAACCACAATGTAGTTAAATTTGTTATGATTGAAGCAGCATACAGTACGATTAGAACAGATGTAAACAGTGCAGATGAATTGTAAGCATTTGGCACAGGAATACATCATAAATTTAATACAGGATCACATTTTGAATGAAATTAATATTCACTCAGCAAGCACAGAAAAATAATGAATATCCATTAAAGGCTTATTGATTAAATCAATATACTGTATACATAATACTGCAAGGCAGAATAACCAGGAAATTAGTAAATGAACAATTTTTAGACTGAAATGTGCAACACTTACTGGTGTGGTGAGTTCTAAGATCAGTTTTCTGCATTTTCAAAACTGGAATTGTATAAAAATGGACAGGTGATCGAAAGTAAAAAGGCAATAAATAGTGAAGAGGTGCACTGTGGTGCAGTTTGTTACTGGTACATATTGCAACCACCATAGAGTGGTGGAAAAGAGAATGGATGGTTCAGGTGGTAGGAGGGATAGCATGATAGTAGACTGCTTTGTCTTGAATTATGTTGAGTGTTTTTGGAGCTACATTCATCCAGATTAGTAGAATGTATTCCATCACAGCCCTGACATCTTGTAGATGACCGAAAGGCTTTGGGGTGTCAAGAGACAAGTCACTTGCCAATAGATTCCTGGCTAAATCTACAGTTGTACTGCCGTATGGGTGGTTGATGCAACTGATATTCCTGTCAATGCTGGTGGACTCTCTAATGGTAATATTATAGAATGGCAAGAGTTTGTGCTCATACTGTTCCTTCAGAGAAGGTTATTGCCTGGTATTTTGTGGCACGAATGTTATTTGCACTTATCAGATGAGACATGAATGTTTTCTAGCTCTTGCTACTTACAGAGATTTATGCTTTATTTACTCAGGAATTGTATATGAAATTAAACAATTGTGCAATCAGCAGTAAGCACTTAACTTTTGAACTTATGATGGAATTGATGAAGCCAGTGAAGGTGAACAGTGCCCTGAGGAACTCCTGCAGTGACAGCCAGCAGCTAGGGTGACTGATCTCTGACAATCACAGTCACCTCTGTTATACAAAGTCTGACAGTTTGAATCCATTGATTTCAGCTTTCCATGCTACATTTAGTGTTAAAGACAATCACTCTCAATCCACATTAGGCTCTGATGAGGTTGACGTCATGGCCAACTAGCAAACTAATTTTCTAGCATTTGGGCAGTCAGCTTCCCTACCGTGGCATTTCAGGTGCTTATGTAAATACTACTTAAATGTTGAGGTCTGGTGTGAAATAGTTATTATAAACTTGACATAAATAATAGGTGCTGCTGGATAGCACAAATAATAATGACATCACCTTGACAATGATTAGAGGTAAACCAATTAGATTAGTTTGATTGAATTTGTCCAAAATTGGACAACAATTCATATAGCCAGATAGATGGCAATATTGTGGAATTTCAGTGGGTATACAAGAGACTGCAGAGTCTGGATCTAGAGCAAAAAAAAAACAACTGCTGGAACTCAACAGATCAAGCAGCATCTGTGGTGCAAAGGGACAGATGACATTTTAGTTTGAGAACCTGAATCAGGAGCAAGGATTCGAGGAAAGATCGCTCATATAATGAGATGGGAGGGAGAATTGTGGCTAGAGTTAACATGCAATAGATTTAACTAGGGAGAAGGAAGATGAGCAAATGAAGTCAGGAGGGAGAGGACAAGGGGAGGTGTGGATCAAGAGACAATGGTTGGTGGGCGATAGGTAAAGATGGATTAGGTAAAAGCAGAGAGGGCAGATGGAGCAAGTTGGGGCATTCTGGGCAGTTGGGAGGATATCATTCTTGTCCTTTTACAGTACCATCTTTTCTTCTGACTATTTATTCATTTCCTTATATAATCATTCATTTGACCTCTATATATTCCATTCTCCAGCCCTCCTCCACACCAATAGAAATCATTGGCATGGATTCAGGGTTAAACAGATGTTTGAAAAAAAAGACAAACATGCCTCACCAGTTACTTTTCTTTGTTGGAAAATGAAGAAAATAAACTGTGAAGGAGCTTACAAGCACAGAATTGAGGAAGCAGCTCCACTAGCTGTGCCACAGTGAAATCTGCTATCCTTACCAACCGCCACCCCCCACTTCGTCCACACAATGAACTTAATTCAAAAATGTCCTCTGAAATGATCAAGCCAAGGGGCAATTAAGGACGGATAATAAATAATGATCTTGCCACAACATACTATCTGTGGTGATTCCTTACAAGGAACTTCTATTAGGTGTTGCATTTGTGGCTATTTTGCCTCACTTAACAATGTTATCCAGAATCAAACAATATCTATACTTGTCAACAATAAATTTACCACATATGTCATGCTGAGCTACATCTACTGATTGTAATCACTGAACAAGCTACAAAGACCTTCCAAGCTGTAATAGTTTTGATAAGCCTTTTCATTCCTTCTACCTTTTGGCTGAATACAAAACTTAATACCCATCAGCATAATTGCATTTAAAATACAGATCATATATATGAAAAAAGACACAAAAACTCTTGCTTACAAAATTATCTATTCAAGTCCTTATATATATAAAAATAGCTTAACAATTGAAACCCAAAAATAAACACAAATACAGGAGCTCTCCATGATGGTGAATAACTCATCTTGTGAGATTGGTAAGTTTTCTACGCAAGAATGTTTAAAAAAGTTTTAAATTGCTACAAGATGCACAGGAAGTCAATTTGCTCTCAGCAATTTGCACATACAAACTTTGTTTACTTTATAAAGCTTATAGCAATTTTGACCAAGTTAACCTGAGAAGGTGGAAACTAAATCTGAGTATGTATAGTGGTTTCTGGTATAATATGGACTCACTGATGAGTACAATCAAAATGTTGTATTTTCTTACATCAGATTAAGTTTCCTTCAACTAATTTTTTTTGTGCCCAACAATCCTTTATCACAGGCTTGATAATATATGATGAAAAGGTTTATAGTGAGCCACACAGTACGAGTAAAACCTGAGTGTACAAACAAAACAATTACATTAAAAATGTCAGCACCAAAACGGATGTTAATTAACTGGCAATCTCCTAAACATTTCCTCGCAGTTTGAGACAAAACAGAAAGAATTATCCAGCTAGTGATTGCTAGATAGAACTACCATATATAAAGGCAAAGATCAGCTTTTCTGTTCATGAACTCTTTTTGCAGTCACAATAGTTTTTATCCTGCCTTTGTTGTCTGAAATTACTTCACAATACTTGTACAAATTCTAGAAATCTAACACATACAATGGAAAAAATGTCAATAAAAAGATATAAAATAAGATTTGACTAAACCTGCCTAATTGAAGTACTGGAGTTAGTATTTAATTTTGGTTAGAATTACTAAATCCTTATGGTTTATTTCAGTATTCTAAAACAGACACCCATAGACTTGGTACTCAATTACAGATTATATTCAATCTTTTTGGAGCAGTACAGGTAGGCTCTCTACTTCACTGAGTGTTGAATTCTCTGGCTGGCAAGTTATGGCTCTTTCTAGGATGTTTTGGTGGCCAGTTGAATAGGAACACTGGTTGCCATGTAGAATATTGGATGACTTGGTGGATTAGATACAGAAGATGGAATGTGACCTTTCTTTTGTCTAAGGGGCAAAGGAGATCACCTCTTTCTTCTGCTCTTCTCTCCAGCAGTAACTGGTATCTGTCTAATCTTGTGTTCTAATCCACCACCCGGGGAGGAATCCAAGTAAACAGGTAGAAAGACAGAGTACCAGACAGGCCTTTCAGCCCACAATGTTATTCTTACCTTGATGCCAATTTTCTGCTCCTGTGTATCACCCATCATCCTCTATTCCCTTCATGTTCATGTGTCTATGGAAAAGCCCCTCAAACCCCATGGAACTGCCCCAGGCTCTACCAGTCTCTGCATAAAATATGTATTCCTCACGTCACCTTTAAACTTTCCTGCACACCCCTACCCCCAAACTTAAAAGATGTCCTCAAGTATGTAGGCATTTCTACCCTGGGGAAATTATACAGTCAACCTTATATGCATCTGATAATTTTAAAGACATCTACTAGGTCTCCTCTCAGCCTCTGACACTCTCAGGAGAACATTCCAAGTTTGTCCATTGTTTCCTCTGTAGCTCCCTCTCACTAATCCAGGCAACATACTGGCGAAGTTCAGTCTCCGCACTCTTCATATATTGGGATATTTCTTAGCACTGACTCATCTTGCAAGTTAACCTTTAAGGAATCCTGCACACAAGCTCCCAAGTCCCTTTGCACCTCTGATTTCTGAATTTCTCCCCATTTAGAAAATAGTTTATTCCTTTATTCCTTCTACCAAAGTGCATGACAATACACTTTCTTCCACTGTATTCCACCTGCCACTTCCTTACATATCCCCTTAATCTGTCCAAGTTCTTCTGAAGACTCCCTGCTTTCTCAACACTACTTGCCCCTACACCTGTCTTAGTATCATCCAAAAATATTGGTTATAAGGCCATCAGTTCCATCATCCAGATTATTGGTATATAATGTGAACAGAAGTATTCCCTACACTAACCCCGCTTAACACCACAATTCACCACAGGACAACCAGGCAAGATTCCCTTTATCCCACTCTTTGCATACCATGGGCTCTTATCTTATTTCATGTTCAGTACCTTGTGAAAAGCCTTCTGAAAATCCAAGTAAGCAGCTTCCGTTGTCTTTACTTTGTCTATCCTGTCCGTTATTTCCTCAAACAATTTCAACAGATTTGTCAGGGATGATTTCCCCTCAAGGAAACCATGTAGACTGCGGCCTATTTTATCACATGCTTCCATGTACCCTGAAACCTCATCCTGTATAATAGACTCCAACACAGTCCAAACCACTGAACTGGTCTATAATTTTTGGGCCTTTGAGTCCTTCCCTTCTTAAGTGATGGAGTGACATTTGTAAATTTCAGTCCTTTGGAACTATTCCAGAATCTAGTGATTCTTGAAAGATCATTACTGATGCCTCCACAATTTCTTCAGCCATCTCCTTCAGAACCCTGTGATGTGGTCCATCTAGTTCAGGTGACTTATCTACCTGCAGACCTTTCAGCTTTCCAAGCACCTTCTCTTTAGTAATATCAGCCACTTTCACTTCTGCTCCATAATATTCTTGATTTCGTGCATACTGTGATATCCTGCTCTTTTCCATAAACTGTCTACATATCTCTTCCTCCACCTCTCAGTGGCTTTTTCTTGGAGGGTTTGGCACTATAGTATAATCGCACCAATGTGACTGGATCTTTCTTATTCCACCTATGTTGTCTCTGTGGATGAGCCTTTCACTGTGTCCTCGAATACCGCTGTGATATTTTTCCTATTCAGCAGTGTAAACCTTCTACCTCTTATACCCGCCCCCCAATCAAATCTAAAACAATGAAACTCAGGAATGCTGAGCTGCCAGCTCTGTCCTTCTTGCAACCAAGTCTCAGAGAAGTCAACAACATCACAGTTCCGTGCACTGAACTAGGTTCTGTTCATCTTCTTTCTGATAATTCTACTCGTGTTGAAATAAGCATATTTTAGCCCATCAATCCCACTATGTTTATTAGCCAGTTCCTTGCTGTACTTCCTTTCCATCTTATTTGTCATGCTATCTTTCTTGCCTTCAACCTTGCCAACCATTTTCTGACTCTTCTGGTTCCTAGCCCACTGTTACTCTGGTTTAAACCCTCTCAGGCGGTACCAGCAAGCCATCCGGTGAGACATTGTTTCCCTTTCAATTCAGATACAAACCATCTTGTTTGTACAGGACCCACCTGCCCTGGACAAGAGCCCAATGATCCATAAATCTGAATCCCTTCCTTCTGCACCACTGCTTTAGCCATGTGTTGAACTGCATCTACTTCTTACTTTTTGACACATGCCACAAGTAGTTATCCTTCCAACCCTGGATATCCTGTTTTTAAATTATCTACCTAGCTTGATAAAGTCACTTTCCAGGACCACATCCCTGCTCATGCCTATGTCATTGGTATCGGCAGTAGATGGACTATGACTTGTGGCTACTGAACCTCCCCTCTCAGTATGTCCTGTAACCCCTGAGAGACATCATTGACCAGGGCATCAGAAAGGATACACACCATCGTGGAGTCTCAAATCAAAGTTCAAAGTAAATTTATTATCAAAATACATATATGTCATCTTATACAACCCTGAGAATCATTTTCTTGTGGGCATACACAATAAATCCAAGGAAAACAATGGAAAAACCACACCCATCAGGATGGACAACAATCAATGTGCAAAAGACAATAAACTGTGCAAATACAAAATAATAATAGTAATAATGATAATAATAAACAATGGATATCAAGAACATGAGATGAAGAGACCTTGAAAGTGAATCCATAGATAAGGACTATCTGCACCCCTTATGATTTGAGCTCACTGTCACTATTGCTCTGCCTGACTTCATCCTTTCCTTCACAGAACACAGGTGACTACAGCACAGTACAGGCTCATTGGCCCACAATGTTGTGTTGACCTTTAAACCTAACCAAGATCAAACTAACCCTTCTCCCAAGTTTTCTATCATACATCTGCCTATCTAAGGGTTTCTTAAATACCCCAAATGTACTATCATCCCTGACAGAATATTCCGCACACCCACCATTTACTGTGTAAAGCACTTAGTTCTGGCATGCCCCTCAGCTCTCATCCCCCTCTGATGTCCCCCTCAATCTACCCAGCTCTGAGACCACTTTAATATCCTTGCATCACTGAGACACAGCTTCAAACTCAGCCAGTGCTGCTGTCCTCTGAAAGATCATTACCCCCCCCCCCAACCACCTCTCTGTAGCGTCTGAGGGGTGACTACCTCACTAAAACTCTCATCTGTGATCTCCTCAGCCTCCCAGATGATCCTGAGTACACCTATCTGCACCTTCTGTTCCTTGTCTGATATGTCAGGATCTACAGTTGGGTGCACCTCTCACAGAGGTAGTCAGCAGGGAGTCTGAGAGATTCCATGACTTTCCATATCTCGCCTGACAGTCATTCCACTATCTACAGTGAGTCAAAGGTCACAGATCAACAGGAAAGTTAAAACCTTGCTCCTCACTATGCCTCCTTGATAAAGCCTCTTAAGCTATCCCACTCTCAGAATGGCCATTCCGTTTGACCCTACTTTCCTTTAGTTAGCTGAGTTGCAACACCTTTAGCCAATCAGAAGCAACTTCCAGATAAAAAAAAGCTGCTTGCACCTCCCCCTTGCTACTGTGGCTGCCGCATCTCAACTCTCTATGGCCAATCTCCCTTTCTCCTGGTTACTCCAATATGATATCCACATAGAGCAGCATAAACTGATAGCTGAAAACATATATACATGTAAATGTATAAATGTAAACCAAAAATGTTGTGCGTGTGGAGTGTGCCAATTCTCCCTGGTTTTCTCCAGGTGCTCAAGTCTCTCCCATATGTCAAAGACATGCGAGTTCTCTGTAAATCAACCCTACTGTAAACGGCGACAGAATCGGAAGGGGGTTAGTGGGAATAGGACAGAGAACACTACATGCTCTTCAGCCCAAGTTGCTGTGCTGAACGTTTACACTACTCCAAGATCAATCTAACTTTTCCCAAATAACACTACATTTTTCTTTCTATCATGTACCTATACAGAAGTTCCTAAAATATCCTTAATGTATCTGCCTCTACCACCACCCTGGACAGTGCATTGCTCTTGGTGTAAAAGATCTATCTCTGACACTCGCCACTAAATGTTCTTCCAATCACCTTAGAACCATGGCCTTTCATATTAGCCATTGCCATCCTGTGAAAAAGGCATTGACTATCCATTTTAGCCTTGCCCTGCATCTTCATGCACACTTCTATCAAGTCACCTCTCATCCTCCTTTGCTCCAAAGAGAAAAATCCTGGCTCGCTCATAAGACATGCTCTCTAATCCAAGCAGCATCCTGGTAAATCTCCTCTGTGCCTTCTTTAAAGCTTACTACAATGAGACAACCAAAATTGATTACAAGATTCCAAGTGTGATCTAACCAGGGTTTTACAGAACTGCGACATTGCCTCGCAGCTCTTGCACTCATTCCCCTGAAGGCCAACACACCCCAGAATCCCTATTAATATCCCTATCAACTTGCGAGACAACTTTGAGGGATCTATGGACGTGAATCCCAAGATCCCTCTGTTCCTCCACACTGCTCAGAATCCTGGCATTCACTCTATATTCCAACTTCAAATTTGACCTTTCAAAGTGCATCACTTCATGAGTCATAGACCTCCAAGCAAAATATCCTTCATCTACCACCTTCAGTTTTCTGTGGAGAAGTCAGTTCTGAATTCATGTGACCATATTTCTCTGGGTTCCATGTCTCCTGACTTTCTGAATGAGCCTAGCACGGAGAAGTTTGTCAAATGACTAAGTAGAATCCATACACACCACATCCTCTGCTCTTCCTTCATCTATTTATTTTGTCACTTACTCAAAGAATTCAATCTGGCTCATGAGACATAACCTGCCGCTCACTAAGCCATGATGACTGTCTCTAATCAGACTATGCTCTTCCAAATGTTCATAAGTCCTGTATCTAAGATTCCTTTCCAATAGTTTGTCCACCACCTATGTAAAATATACACTAATCTATAATTCCCACAATAATCCCTATTAACTTTCTTGAACAAAGGAATAACATTTGCCACCCTCTAATCTTCAGGTACTACACCTGTAGCCAGTGATGATGCAAGGGTCATTAGCAAAGGTGTAGGAATCCCTCCCCTTGCTTCCTGGAGCGTATTCTGTCAGGCCCCTGAGTTTATTTGTCCTAATGTTTTTTCAGTAGTTCCAGCATTTCCTTTTCCTAACACTGATATGTTCCACATATTAAAGTGTTCTACACTGTCATCAAATTCGTCAAGGTCCGTCTTATAGGTGAATATGTTTCATTAAGGACCTCCCTTACTTCCCCTGATTCCAGGTACATTTCCTCTTTTATCTCTGATCAGTCTTACCCTCACTCTAGTCGTCCTCCTGTTCTTTCCATATACATAGAACGCCTTAAGGTTTTCCGTAATCCTATTCACCAAGCCTTTCCCACGTCCCATTCTAGCACTCCTAAGACCCTGCTTAAGTTCTTTCCTGGCTACCATGTAACTATAAAGAGCCCTCTCTGTTGCTTGCTTCCTCAAAGTTAAGTATACTTCCTTCTTCCTCTTGACAACATCTTTTTATCAACCATTCTTCCTTCATCATAACATCACGTCCAGAATCCTGTGTAAGTGTTCTTTAAAAAAACCTTCACACTTCTGTTGTATACTTCTCTGAGTACGTCTGTTCCCAATTGACTCTCCCATGTTCCTGCCTTGTAGCATCATAATTCACTCTCCCCCAATTAAATACCTTCCCATACCATTTGCTCCTATGTCTGTTCAAGGCTATGGTAAAGGTCGGGAGGTTGTGGTCGCTGTCTCGAAAATGCTCATCCACTAAGAAATCAGTAATCTGACCAAGTTTGTTGTCTGTTACTAGATCTTCTATGGCTTCTCCTATAGTTGGCCTGTCCATGTATTGTGACAGGAATCCCTCCTGGACACACTCTGCCTCATCTGCACCTTTTGTACTGATGTTACCCAAGGTGACAACCTTGTTATTTTTCTCAGTGTCTGGGGTTGGGGGTGGTGTCTATAGTGTACTCCCAAAAGAATGATTGCTCATTTTCTGTTTCTGACCTCCACCCACACGGAATCAGTGGACAATTCTTCAGGTGTCCAACCTTTCTGCAGCTGTGATAATATCGCTGGTTAGCAAAGTCACCCCCACACCTATTTTACTTCCCTCCCTGTCCCTTTTCAAACATCTTCACCTTGGAACATCCAGCAGACATTCCTGCCCTTATGACAGCCAAGTCTCTGTAATGACCACAACGTTGTAGTTCCATGTACTGATCCACGTCCTGAGTTCATCACCCTTGTTCCTGATACCCCTCCGTTAAAGTAAACACATTTCAAACTATCCAACTGAGCATTTATGCCCTGTCCACTGCTTATCTTTCCCTGGGGCCTTACTACATATTTCATCTACCCTTACACCAACTGCTCCAACCTCCCCCACCTCCTCCACCTGTCACTCTGGTTTCCACCCTACTTTCAAACTAGTTTAAACCATTCCCAATAGCTCTGGTAAACCTGCCCACAAGGCCTTGATCCCCCTTGAGTTCAGATGTAACCCATGCCTTTTGTACAAAGCATACCTTCCCCAGAAGAGATCTCAATAATCCACAGATCTGAAAGCTTGCCCCCTGCACCAATTCTTCAGCCCCACATTCATCTGGCAAGCTTTAATGGTGCATGATAGAGGCAATAATCCAGTGATTATAATCATTGAGGGCCTGCTTTTTAGCTTCCAACCTATGTGTGAAGATTCAGTGGAGGGGAAGGGGTTGCTGGCATGGGTTTACTTTGTGAGCTGCCATGAATTACATGAGCTGAATAGTCTCCTCTTGTGCATAAGGAAATATGAAAAATATTAAATCTGTGCAAGCATGACTAAGAATTATCATATTTTCTAAAGAAAATAATAAAAATGTCTTGCTGCAACACTCCAAGTACATTAAACGATGTTATGATGTTATGCGATGTTATGCTTCCCTCATCGTTCTTTCAGTTTCATCCTGGTGCTTCCCATGCTTGTCCACACCCCTGAGATGAGAAATATGAAATGAAAGTAAAATAAAACAAGGTTTTTGAAAGCTCATTTTAATTTGGTGATAGTAAATGTGATTATAATCTTTCAGAAAAGGTCATATGCATACTCCAGTGTATTTCACGTCGGTTAACTTGACATCTATAATGATTAACTCCAATGAGTGAATAATTAAAGAGCAGCCAGCAAGAGTAAAACCAACATCTCCCAGGCAATCTGTTGATTAAGGACCACTCTCACATCTGAATTACTTGAAGACCATTCCTTTACTGTGTGCATCAAAGCAATGGCAAAATCCACAGCAACACTCTCAGTGGAGCAACTGTTAGCAATTAAGTTAATAGAAGCAATTAATGACTGTGAAGTGTCTGACTCTCACCCGAGAATCTGTCAGGGCTAGAATCTTCTACGGTGACTGGAAGCTGGCTGTGTTTTGCTTGATGCGTGAGTGTGTTTTGGAACCTGTTGAGGGAAAGAGAGTGGGGAAGGAACGGAAATTGCTGGGAGGGGGTCATGTGGGTCCGGTAATGGCGGACAAGATAAGAGGCGGGGTTGAGGGAAAGAAAGTGGAGAAAGAGAGGGATAGAGACTTGGGACCAGAGGTAGGCAGTTGGGGAGAGGTGGATTATTGTGAAGGGAGAAATAAAGGGAATGAGGAGGTAGTGAGGGGTTGGATGAATAAAAACCAAGACAAAGGGAATAAAAGAGTAAGAAATGATAGTGGAGAAAGCTCTGAAGGTGAGGAAGATGAACAAGCTCAGAGAGGAGGTGTTGTCATAATTAGGTTTAATGAGAAGGCTCAGGGACATATGAAGAAAATTAACCCGTTTGTGCTAACAACAACTCTGACAAATAAGATAGGGGAAATAGTATTTGCAAAAGTCCTTAATGATGGCAACTTATTGGTAAGATGTGCGAATGAGGAACAACTTGAGAAAGCACTCAAGCTAAAAGAGATAGCAAGGTGGAATGCACTGGGAGGGTGGGAGCACAAAACAGTGGTTGTAAAAGAGTGATCACGGGGATACCAATGAGTATAAATATGGAGGAGATAAAGAGGAATATCAAAGGAGGGAAAGTAATGAATGTTCAAAGACTGAAAACAACAAAGGAGGGAGTGAAAAAGGAAAGTGAATCTGTATTGATTGAATTTGAAGAAGAAAGAGTGCCAAGGAAGGTGTTCCTGGGTTTCATGAGTTCCCCAGTAAGGGTGTATGTGCCAAAGCCATTGAGGTGCTATAATTGTCAAAGGTTTGGACATGTGGCTAAAAACTGTAAAAGGCAGAGGAGATGTGCTAGATGTGGGGGTGATCATGAATATGGAAAGTGCGGAACAGGAGTTCAACCAAAATGCTGCAATTGTGGAGGAGCTCATAATGTTGCATATAGTGGGTGTGAAGTTGTGAGACGGGAGACTAAAATTCAAGAAATAAGAGTGAAAAGAAAGATCACTTATACAGAAGCTGTAAGAATGTCAAGAGAATAGAATAATGTGCCTAATGAACAGGGAGCAATAGGGATACCAGAGATGCAACAAAGAACAAATGACAGGATTTATGTAGACAAAAAGGCTCTAGTAACATTCATTGCAGGAGTGATTAATAGTACGGCTGAGGTAAAGTCAAAAAGTGACAAAATTCAGCTGGTGGTAAAAGCAGCAGTGAACCATTTAGGGTTAGTAGGACTGACATGGGAGGAAGTGAGGGAGAACCTCAGTAATCAGTCAAGCCAGGAAGTGTCATGTGTTGGTTAATACTAATTATGGTGATTCTTTTACAATGGAATGCAAGGAGCTTACTAGCCAATAGCCAGGAATTCAAGCACTTTATTAAAGAAATGGTTGTAAAACCGGACGTAGTGTGTATTCAGGAAACTTGGTTGAAACCAACTTTAGACTTTGTGGTATATGGGTATACAATGATAAGGAAAGATAGAAATCTAGGGGGAGGAGGGGGTTGTGCTATGTTAATCAAGCAAGGTATACCATATAGGGTACTGGAGAAAGGAGATGATCAGGAATACATAGTGGTGGAAGTGTGGGAGAGAGGGGAGGGAGTGGTTATAATTAACTACTACAATCCATGTAAAAGGTTGGATTTGGACAGCCTATTAAAGATACAAGGACAAAACAGACATAAAGTAGTGTGGTGTGCAGATTTCAATGCTCATAGCACAATATGGGGGGATCAGATTACAGATCCAAATGGAAAGATTTGATGGAAGAAAGGGATTTGGTGAGTATGAATGATGGTAGCGGCACAAGGATAGATATAACAACAGGAACTGAGTCAGTGTTAGATATTACGTTAGTGTCTAATACCTTGGCTGGCATTAGTAACTGGGGAGTTTGGACTGTTTCAACAGTAGGCAGTGATCACTACCCAGTTTTGTGTTCAGTGGGTGAAAGAGTTGAAGTAAGACCAGGTGGCGGAACCCCAAAGTGGGTGTTTGAAAAAGCTGATTGGGGTAAGTTCCAGAAGTTGAGTGAAGAAGGGTTGACAAAGATTGATATTTCTGGAAATGTAGATGAATTAAACAGTCAGGTGACTTCAGCAATTATCATGGCAGCAGAAGGATCTATACCTCGGAGTAAAAATAGGATGAATAGAAAACTGGTACCATAGTGGACAGAGGAATGTTGTCAGGCTGTAAAAAACAGAAATAGAGCATTCAGGCTAGTTAAAAGAACCCATAATATGCAGCGTTTGGTTCAATATAAGAAAGCACAGGCAGTGGTGAGAAGAACTATACATCAAGCTAAAAGGGCAAGTTGGAGGAGTTTTTGCGACAAGGTAGGAAGAACAACACCTGTGGGAGAGATATGGGGAATGATTAAGAGGATGGGAGGAGATAGAAGGGAATGGGAATATCCAGTAATGATATCTGAGGAGGAAACTGCAGTCTCCAGTAGGGATAAGGCTGAGGTCATGGCCAAGTCATTTGTACTGATACACAGTTCAGAAAATTTGTCTGAAGAAGGGAGAAGAAGAAGGGAAAGAATAATGAGCCAACACCCAGGTGTGTTAAGCAGGAGGGAAGGAACAGATGATATAATTGATGATCCATTTACATTAGCAGAAATGGTGAGAGCAATAAAGAGATTGAGACCAACCTCCCCAGGGAAAGATCTGATATGCTCTGTGAGGCTAAAAAATCTAGGAGAAGGAGCGCTCCTGAAGTTGCTGCATTTTTATAACAGAGTGTGGGAGGAGGGAAGATTGCCAAGTGCATGGAAAGAAGCAGTAGTAATTCCAATAAGGAAGCCCGACAAGGATCTGTCAAAACCCACTAGCTATAGACCAATTGCATTAACATCAAGTATATGTAAGCTAATGGAAAGGATGATAACAGAAAGGTTATCATATGAGCTTGAGAAAAGGGGAATGCTGGCAAGTTATCAGAGTGGTTTTAGAAAGGGAAGGAATTCCATGGACTCAGTGATTATGTTAGAGACTGAAATAAGGAAGGCCCAGGCAAATAGAGAGTCAGTAGTGGCAGTGTTCTTTGACATTGAAAAAGCCTATGATATGATGTGGAAGGAAGGATTATTAATTAAACTGCACAAGATGGGGGTTGGTGGGAGAGTTTTTAATTGGATTAAAGATTTTTTGTTTGGTAGAAAAATTCAAGTTCGGATTGGACCAGAATTATCAAAACAGTACGTAGTGGAAAATGGCACACCTCAAGGTAGTGTGATTAGCCCATTACTTTTCATGATTATGATCAATGATGTCTTCACAAAGATACCAGTGGATATAGGTAGGTCACTGTTTGCGGATGATGGGGCCTTGTGGAAAAGAGGCAGGAACATGGACCATATAATCAGGAAACTACAAGAAGCAACTGATGAAGTGGTGGAGTGGGGTTATGATTGGGGATGTAGATTTTCAGTAGACAAAACTCAAACTGTATTTTTTTACCAGGAAAAGGGTTGAGGTAGGGAAGAAGTTAAGGATGTATGGGGTTGAATTAGAAAGGGTTGCATCATTTAAATTTCTGGGAGTTATATTTGATTCACGATTAACATGGGCAGACCATATCAGGAAAGTTGAGGAGAAATGTAAAAAAGTAATAAATGTGATGAGATGTTTGACTGGTAGGGAATGGGGAGCAAGTTGTTCAGCTTTGAAGAGAATGTATGTGGCTTTAGTAAGATCTGTATTGGATTATGGAAATATAGTATATGGATCAGCAGCTAGGTCTCTTATAAGGAAACTGGATGTGATTCAGGCTCAGGCCTTGAGAGTGTGCAGTGGGGCTTTTAAAACGTCACCAGTGTCAGCCCTACAGGTAGAAATGGGAATAATGCCTTTGGAACTAAGAAGGATGCAACTGATGGCAAACTACTGGGCTAACTTGCAGGGGCACAATGATTCTCACCCTACTAAATGAGTGTTGCAGGAGTGCTGGGAAAATGGGAGGTTTCAGAGGGATACCTTTAGTCGGGTAGGGAATGATATCGCGAAAGAATGTGGAGTATTTGATCTGAGGATAAGTCCTTCAGTAGTTTATCCAGTTGTAGCTCCATGGAAGCTTGTATGGCCTGACATAGACTGGCATTTGTTAGATGTAAAAAGGAAAGAAAGATATAAAACAGATTTGGTAAATGCATTTAACTGTCATGTGATGGAAAAGTATAGTGATTATACTCACATTTATACAGATGGTGCGAAGGAACCTGAAACAGGAGTGACAGGGTTTGGGGTGGTAATACCAGCAAAAGAAATTGGAATCAGCAGAAGAACATCTAATAAGTTAGGGGTGTTTACAGTGGAGATGCTGGCAGTGTTGGTTGCGTTGCAATGGGTGCAGAAAGCCAGACAAGCCAAAGCATTGATATGTTCAGATTCATCCTCAGTTCTAGCAAGTTTAAGGTCTTTTCACACAAACAGTCGGCAAGATGTACTTTATGAAGTCCTTCAGTTAGTTATAAGAATTGCAAATCAGGGAGGTCAGGTAAAATTTCTATGGGTTCCAGCACATGTTGGCAAAGAGGGCGTTAAAGAAAGAAAATGTGGAAATGCACATTAGTATCAGTAAAGCAGAGGTTAAGTGTGTAACCTGGGAAAAAGTCAACCGAATGTGGCAAGAAAGATGGGACAGGGAGGGGAAAGGGAAAAAAGAAAAAAGAGTGTTGCAGTTACTAGGGTAGGTAATGGAAACAGAAGAGAGGAAATTGTGTGGACTAGGTTAAGGCTGGGGCATTGTGCATTAAACAAAACATTGAAAATGATAGGGAAACACCAGACAGGATTGTGTGAGGAATGTCAGGAAGAGGAGTCAGTAGAACATGTAGTTTTGTGTTGCAGGAAGTATGGGATACAGAGAGAGATGATGAGAAATAAATTAAGGGAGTTGGGGATGCAGGAATTCACATTAAAAGGGTTGCTGGGCATGGGTGAGAGAGCACAAGTCCGGGTATTTTTAGCGTTTTTAAGGGGTACAGGGGTTTTTTATAGAATATGACGAATAAACAGGAATAGGATACTAGGATGGTCAAAGATGGGAGGGTGAAGTGTAGGTTTGTGTGTGCGTGTGTGCGCGCGCGTGCGCGATTGGGTGAAGGGATTTAGAATGTATGTCTAGTGCACATTCTGGAGCTGAGGGTGGCGGTAATGCACCATTAAGCTGGATGCCAACCGCCGTAAAACAAGATACAGACAGACAGAGAATCTGTCAGCCAGCAATGAGAAACTTGAAGGATGCTGCTCAGGGTGAACAGAAAAAGCAGCGCCTGATATCTGCAATGAGCATCCTTTCACATAGGCAACATTTGATCCTGTCGCACTTCCATTTTACCTTTGAACTACAAGTATGAGAATGTGGTGAACACTGTTCAAGTGTAAATGATGCTCAGAAGTCATCCCATTGCACAAAGGGGCCCAAAATGTCTTTGTCTTTCATTTTCTTTTCTGAGGAGAAGCAGTTGTGATTTTGCCAGCTCCCCTAAGTTACTCCTGCCTCATTCAGATATATGCTAGATCTCTGCCAAGCCTTGCCTCACCTCCCATGGCTGTGGAGATAAAGTGGACAATCTCTAGTAGACTGGTTAATTGAAATGAAGGCTAAACTTGAAAATCAAGCTGTCCCCTCAAAAATAGTGTAAGGAATGTGGTACAGATGTGCTCTGTTAAAGAAATCAGTAATCTAAATATATATTAGTCAATAGGGGGTTTTACCAAGAGATCATTTTACTTAAAATATTTTGGCACCAGGCATCAGGGAGGACATTGGGGCCAGTCAAGAGATCATCTCGGTGGTCTGGGAGGTTTAGACTAAAACTTGCATATTCTGGCTCATTGTATATTTACTAATATTCTCTATAACTGGGCCTCAAAGCCATGGTGTCACCTAGCAGGTGACGGGGCAGGTCAACAGATGATATTGGTGGGCTGGGGGAGGGGAGGGAGTCTGGACTCTGTACATGCATATACTGCGTTGCTGTAGTTTCTGATATTATATTTGAGTTTGTTGACTCGTACATGTGAGGACTGGACGTCAAGCCATGCTTTCACACGGTAAGGGGCCGCGTCGGGATTCTTTTAATCCGTGAATTTCTTGTGTGTGACTGTTGGTACGGTGTTTTAGCAACATGACCCTGGTAGTAACACAGTCTCGTTTGTCTGTATTCATGAATATTCATGTATGGTGAATGACAATTAAATTGAATTAAATTATGATTAATAGCATTGCTTAAAAGAAGTATTATCAGGATATAGTTTATAGATAAAGATATGATGAAGGAACACATTGCATCAGTCAGCAACACATTCATGGACTGGGCAAAATAACTGCTTACTTAAGATTAAAGAACTTTGACCAATGAAGCCTAAAGTATGGTATAGAGAAGAGACAACATGTATCAATCTAGACAAGGGATTCCCCCATGTTCAAGGATTCCAAAGAAAAGCCTGGAATGAGGAGCGAAGTTTGCACTTTCACTTACAGCAATTGTACAGTCACATCTGCTTAAAAATCACACTTGGGCAGTCTTGTCTCTGAATGAGAAGGTAGTGGGTTCAAGTTCCAGTTCAAAGATGCAAGCACAAAATCTAGCCTGCCATTTCGACGGTATACTGAAGAAATGCTACACTTTCAAAGGTGTTGCGTTTAAAATAAGAAGCTAATCTAAGATGCCACCTTCATGCTTGCAGATCCCATGGCACTACAGTATTTGGAGAAGAGCAGGTGAGGTATCCCCAGCTAAATGGACGATACTAACCTTGTGATTACTCATGGCATTCATTATTAATTGCCTGTTACGCCCCTCACATTTAGGGCATCAATGAAGGCCCTCCATCTCTTTCTGTTCTTGGCTACATAGGAGGAGTCATTATTGCTGTTTCTGTAACAATTTTTTTGACATGTCGGGGTTGTTAGCCCTGAGCTGAACCCCCAAACCTGGAGGACTGGAAGGCCACTCTTCGTCTGGCTTCTACGTTTTGACCTGTTTGGCATGGGTGACCCTACCAAGAGCCAAAGCACAAAGCTCTGACTCCAGCCGACCTAGCTCTCTGAGTCATTGAGGCACACAAGACTTCAAACTCTATGACAAGGTTGTCATCCTCTTGGAGATCATTGCATTTTGTAAGGAACACTTCCATTGAATTGCTGACTTTTCTCCAAGCAAGTTTTCTAGATTTGCACATTTAGGTGACTGAGCATTGTTTCAATACCATGCTCGTGGTGGCTTAAAGGGACTTTCTATGCTGCATGAGTCAATGTTTCTCTAACTTAAAATTAATGATCTTATACATATTACAGGTAGAATATATGACCAATAGACTTAGCTGTTAACTTTTAGGTTTCTCTGCAAGTTCATCATTCCTATTCCAGTTGCTATGTGCCCTAAAAGCATTTGATAAAGTTCCAGCCATGACCTATTGAAGATTACTGCTCAAGGAACTGGAGACAAATTTAGCCAGCTAGATTGAAGATGTCTTCGCTGCCAGCTTCTACCACTGCTTTCTACGTGCCACGCTTTCTGCCATGAGGAGGTACCTAAGGCCCCTATTCCAGTCACTTACACAACTCCAAGATTCTCTCTCCACCGCCTGAAATGGATCTGTGGGCTACTTTATCCCCCACCGGATCCTTGCTTACAGTTGCTGGTACTTTGACTTTCTCATGTCCTGCAAGGATCGTAAGATCACCCATCTACAGACCACAGAATCTGCTGTCTCCCACGCCAGCAGGCCCGGATGTCTCCAGACCAAGATCCCTGCTACCAACCTCAACAGCTTTAACAATCCAGAGCAGATTCAAAACCAGGACTCCACCGCCATCAATGCAGGTTCCAACGACATCAGACACTTCCAAAGTGCCGATTGCGCAACCTCCAACTCCAACTCTGGCCTTGACCTCCAGGCCGGGTCTTCACACGCTGCCACTGGAACCCATTTTCACTTCCCCAACCACCATTCTGCAATCCTGTCTCTCTCAGGTCCCACCAGCAGATCCTGGGTCCTCGGAGACTCCATCTTCCTCTTGCCCCACTATCCCTGAAAAACCCAAACTTCCTTTCCCCTCAGACACTCAACCCAGCTCTCATCCATGCCGAGTTTTCACCATTCCATCTGACCTTCCCCTCTCCGAAGCAGAACATTCTGTCCTCGGTAAGGGCATTGCTTTTGTCAACTATTCCCTTTCACCTTCTCTCTGAAGCAGAACATTATGTCTGGAGTAAGGGCCTCACCTTTGTCAACCATTCCCTCCGACCTTCCTCTCTCTGAAGCAGAACATTCTGTCCGGAGTAAGGGCCTCACCTTTGACCCCTGCACCCACATCTCAGTGAGTTCCGTGCCCGCCACAACGCTGAGCTCTTCTTCCGCCGCCTCCGTCTCTGAGCCTACTTCTTTGGCAAGGACTCCCCACCCCGCACCGATGACCCCTTCTCCTGTCTTCAACCCTCCTCCTCTTCCTGGACACCCTGCCCTGGTCTTGTATCTGCTCCGGACTTTTTCATTGTCAAATGCCGATGGGACATCATCCATCTCCACTTCAACACTCCTCTCTCCTATTCCAACCTCACCCCTTCCGAACGCTCTGCCCTCCACTCCCTCTGCACTAATCCTAACCTCATCATCAAACCCACAGGCAAGGGGGTGCTGTAGTAGTCTGGTGAACTGACATCTACCTTGCTGAGGCCCAGTGACAACTCTCAGTCACCTCCTCTTACTTACCCCTCAAACAGGACCCCACTAAGGAACACCAGGCCATTGTCTCCCACACCATCACCAAACTTATTGATTCTGGGGATCTCCCATCCACCACCACCAACCTCATATTTCCTGCACCCCGCACCTCCCAAGATCCACAAACCTGCTTGTCCAGGTAGATCCATTGTTTCAGCTTGTTCCTGCCCCACAGAACTCATATCTGCATACCTCGACTGTCTTATCCTCCACTCCTAGTTCAGCCTCTTCCCACCTACACCCGTGACCCTTCACCTGCTCTGAATTCACATTCTTTGGCCCCCATCATCTTATTTTTACTACGGATGGCCTGTCCCTATACACCTCCATCCCCCCACCGGGAAGGCCTCAAAGCTCTCCGTTTCTTTCTAGACAGTAGACCCAACCAGTTCCCCTCCACCTACCGGAAACTACCCTCACTCTAAATAATTTCTCCTTCGGCTCCTCCCACTTCGTTCAAGCAAAAGGTGTAGGTGTGGGCACTCGCATGGGTCCCAGCTATGCCTGCCTGTTTGTCAGCTACGTGGAATAGTCTATGTTCCAAACCTACTCTGGTGACTGTCCTGCATTTTTCCTATGGTATATCAACGACTGCATTGGTGCTGCTTCCTGCACCCATGTTAAACTCATCGATTTCACCCACTTTGCCTCCAACTTCCATCCTGCCTTCAAATTTACCTAGTCCATTTCCGACACCTCCCTCCCCTTTCTTGATGTCTCTGGAGACAGCTTATCGACTGATGTCTATTACAAACCCATCGACTCTCACAGCTACCTGGACAGTACCTCCTCCCACCCTGTTTTTTTGTAAAAACAACACACCCTTCTCTCACTTCCTCTGTCTCAATTGCATCTGCTCTCAGGATGAGACTTTTCAGTCCAGAACGAAGGAGATATCCTCCTTCTTCAAAGAGAGGAGCTTTCCTTCCTGCACCATCAATGCTGCCCTCAATCACATCTCTTCCATTTCATGCATATCTACACTCACTCCATCCTCCCACTACCCTACCAGAGATAGGATTCCTCTTGTCCTTACCTACCACCCAATCAGACTCCGTGTCCAGCACATAATTCTCTGCAACTTCTGCCATCTCCAACGGGATCCCACCACCAAACACATCTTTCCCTCCCTCCCCCACTTTCTGCAAGGATCGCTCCCTACGCGACTCCCTTGTCCATTCATCCCTCCCCACTTATCTCACTGAGCAAGTGCTACACCTGATCCTACACCTCCTTCCTCACTACCATTCAGGACCCCAAACAGTCCTTCCAGGTGAGGCAACACTTCACCTGTGAGTCTGTTGGAGTCATATACTGTGTCCCGTGCTCCTGGTGTGGCCTCTTGTATATTGGTGAGACTCGACATAGATTGGGAGACTGTCATGTACTGTGTCCAGTGCTCCCAATGTGGCCTCCTGTATATTGGTGAGACTCGACATAGATTGGGAAACTGCTTCATTAAGCACCTACACTCCACTTACAAGGACCCATTTTAATTCGCCTTCCCATTCCTATTCCAAAATGTCTTTCCATGGCCTCCTCCACTGTCATGATGAGGCCACACTCAGGTTGGAGGAACAACACCTTATATGCCATTTGGGTAGCCTCCAACCTGATGGCATGACCATCGATTTCTTAAACTTCCGGTAATCCCCCCCAACACCCCCCTTCCCTTTTTCCCTCTCTCACCTTATCTTCTCACCCACCCATTGCCTCCATCTGGTGCTCCTCCCCCTTTTTTTTTCTTCCATGGTGTTTGGTCATCTTCTATCAGACTCCCCCTTCTCCAGCCCTGTATCTCTTTCACCAATCAACTTTCCACCTCTTTACTTCATCCCTCCCCCTTCACGTTTTACCTATCACCTTGTGTTTCTCTCTCCCCTCCCCCCAACTTTTTAAACCTACTCCTCAGCTTACTTCTCCAGTCCTGCTGAAGGGTTTTGACCCGAAACATCGACTGAACTTTTTTCAATAAATGCTGCCTGACCTGCTGTGTTCCTTCAGCATTGTGTGTGTGGTGCTTGGATTTCCAACATCTGCAGATTTTCTCGTGTTTTGGATTGAGAACTGTTTGATGATCGAACACGCAGAGAAAGTTTTTGTCAGAGGAAGAATGACCTTTCCAGTTTGGAAATGATAATGAGTTCCCTCCCATTCTCTCTATTCATTGTTAAGGAAGATCATAACATAAGCTAACAGAGCAGTTATAAAATAATCTGCACAAAATGTAAAGGGCCATGGAATGAGAATATACTGTAAATGCAACATAGGGAAATCTAGAAGAGAAGGTTGTTTTAAAAGTCTTATAATTTGGTGTACTGATAATTTTGATTTCCTGGAGATAATTCTGCTAAGTTTATTCACTACTGAAGTCAGGCCAAATCTGTGCTGGCAAATTCCATTCACATGCAATTAAGCTATCCATCACAACTTATTTAATGTTATCATTGCATACACTGAACAGAAGAAAACTAATTTCTTGATTGCTTTTCCTTCAAGTTAAATCTAACTTTGGATCGGCAATGAGGAAAGAAGGATTTTAAACCATTTTAGCACACAGTAAAATTTATTCTTCAGAAATTTTACAACAATCAGTTTGTAAGTTTGTGTAGATCATATTTCTTTTTCTACATGCAATATAGAATATAGCTACATAGATATATTCACAATTAATGGAGTGTTAAAATTACCAAACACTTAAAAGTTACATCTCAAACAAGTTAAATTATGCACTTTCATTTTATCAGGGCAGTAGGTGAGAAAAAGGCATCTGATTTCTTCAGCTTGTTATCCCCTGCTGGCTTTCTGAGTCTTTGTAGTTCAGCAAAATTTGAAGAAATCAAGTTCTGCTGCTTTTTACTAGTCTGATGGTCAAGTGTGAAACCATTATTCCCTCCTAATTATCTGCCATGTTCAATATCAACAATTATCTCTTTTAGACCTGTCAGTAATAACAGCTAATAAAGGGACAATTATTGCAATCATTGGGCTTGAACTTTTAGTGTTTCCCAACAGTTTCTCAAAATCTTCTGATTCTTCTGTTAGTAGACTAGCACAGCAAAACCGAGGCCAAGAAATTATAATACTACTACTCAAAAGTAAGACCATCCAAGAACATGTACTACATGAAACAAGCTAAGCAGAGTTTTAAGTTTTGGTTTTGAATACAGCTAATTATTCTTCACTTAGAAATCCTACCACCTTTATTTTCTCAGTTTCAAAGAAGCATTGATTGAGATCTCCTCAGCTAAAGCACCAATATGAATCCCAGATGAGAGAGCATTAAGCCTCTGGCTCTGCATGCTCGAATTATAAGGGTCATTAAAACAAGCTCTGGCCTCTATCTTATGCAAGCTTAATAGTAATGAGGGAAATTCCTTTATTTGGACAGGCATTTTAACCCAAAATTTCCCAGTGGGGCTCACTGCTTACCTTCCTCACTGTTCTGAGTTAACTTCTCAAAATTGCAGATGTGCCTATCGTCAAGTGGCGAACTTTAAAGTGGCAATGAAATTCTGAATGGATTAATTAGATAACACAAGCAAGTATTTTAATAATATTATAAACTATTAAAAAGTTAAAATACAATGAGAAATTAAAATAATAATTAAAAACTTAATTAATTAAAATATTGACTTAAACTGAAATAATTTTTTAAAAAAACGTGTCTGACTCTTACCTGTCCTGCCGGTATACCTTTAGTCACCAATTTTCCTTGTAATTCCTCTCTTCCAGCCACAGTAGGTATTCGTGAGTCATTGGAGCTCAGCAGCTGTCTCATGTCCCAACTTTACATTTCCTGCAACCGCTTAATTTTGTGCTTTATCATTTCACTTTGCACAGTAATTTGGAAAATGTGTAGCTCAGGTCGGGCTGATCTGTTATCCGATCTTGGCAATTTACTTGGAAACGTTTTGTCACCATAAGAGGAGGAATCGTCAGTGTGCCGTTAACTGTGATGCATCCTCTGAATGCTTGGCCTTTATGCACTTTTCAATCAGCTGATTGGTTGTAATTTCGGAAAACTCAATTGTGATGTGGGGAGGAAATCTCATCATTGATTGACTGTGTGACGAACTTCATGCATATATCATCCATGCAAAAATGAGCTAAACACTCCAAGAATTGACCATATAAATTATGATCATGATTTTGTTTAGTACTTTTAACCTAGTCACCTGATATGAATGTTTTAGTTGGCTGTTTTTTTTTCTTCATTGTTTACCGCTACAAAATTGATTGGAGTGCTGAATGTGATGTTTTTTGGATGAAACGTTAGAAAAAGCGAGATCTAGTCTGTCAATAAAGCGACCTTGTAAAAGATCTTGTGGCACCATTTAAGATGAACATGGTTCCTATTCCCAGTATCCTGACCAAGGTTGGCTATTATCATACTTCTTATTGTGGGAAGCTTATTTTCTGCAAACCACATGCCAGGTTTCTCACAGCAGTGACTGCACTTCAAAATATGTTATCAGGTGAAAGCTTTGTTACATTCTGAAAGAGACATGAAGCCACTGGGGACAATGTTCTTCTTTGCCAGTTGCACAAACTATATGCACAGTATTTTTTTTCCAAGTAGCATCAAAGCTGCAGCTCAGACTTAACCGTTTTTTAGTTTTTTTTATGTTCATAGGAATGGTTTTTAGGGACAAAGAAGGGAGCTGGAGTCAGGTTTGTGTTTAGGGACAGGGATGTGGGGGAAATTAGAGGACAGTCTGGTGTCTAAGCTTCAGCTTCACATTCAATGGCCAGCGACGTGGACATGTCATCTGTCAGACCAGAAGACCATTGAGTCGGGAGGATCAGGATTCATTTTGCTATGATTGCATCGTTGTTTGGAGTGTTCTGCTTTGGCGTGTTCTACCAAGCATGGTGGCATACTATATATGTGCCAGAATGTGTGTTATTTCTTGCAGGCTGCCCCCAGGACATATTTGGGTACCTAGACAAATATTTTATTGATACAAAGAAAATTATAGTGTCACAGTAGCTTACAAGTACACAGATACACAAATAGACAAATATTAGAAGAAAAGTAAGAAAGAATATTTTTAATAAGTTACCTCAAATAGTGTAACAGCGGGGGGTTATCACTTCCCCAGCTATAGGTTGTCTCCATTATAGAGCCTAATGGCCAAGGTTAAGAATGACCTCATGTAGCGCTCGTTGGAACAGCACAGTTCTCTTTCTCTATTACTAAAAGTGCTCCTCTGTTCAGCCAAGGTAGCATTCAAAGGTGAGAAATATTGTCCAGAATTGCCAGGGTTTTCTGTAGGGTCCGTTGTTCATCCACAGCCTCCAGTGTGTCCAGTTTGACTCCTATAACAGAGCCAGCCTCTCTAATCAGTTTATTGAGCCTGTTGGCATCAGTCATGTTGACGCCATTGTCCCAGCACACCACCACAGAGATTGTACTGGCAACAACAGACTGGTAGAACATGTGAAGAAGAGGCCTGCATACTCCAAAGGACCTCAGTCTCCTCAGAAAATAGAGGTGACTCTGGTCCTTCTTGTACTCTGACTCTGGCCCCTCTGTGTTGGTGCTCCACTCAAGTCTGTTATCCAGGTGCACCCCCAGGAACTTGTAGGTCCTCACCACATCCACATCCTCATCATCAATAGTAACAGGGAGCAGTGCAGGCTTAGTCTTCCTAAGGTCCATCACCATCTCCTTTGTCTTACTGATGTTGAGCTGCAGATGATTCATCTTGCACCATTTGACAAAATCCTCCACCAGGGCCCTGCATTCATCCTCCCATCGTCCCTTTATACACCAACTGTTGCTGAGTCATCAAAGAGTATTTGCAGATGACATGACTCAGTGTTGTTTTGGTTGTTAATGGAAATGGCACACTTCACCATATGTTTCAATGACCATGTGATATACAAATCCAAATATGAATCTGAATCTGACCTTTCCAGTGATTCCTAAGAGTGCAAAATCTACAATGTTAATACACTCTATTAAATGGAGTATGGTATATGGCCAAGACTAAAATAATCTGAAGGAAGACTATTACTTAATTCTGGTGTAATTGCGGCTAATGAAACTGCTAAGCTATCGACTATTAGGTTTTGATTGTACCCAGGTCTTCAAGACTGATATTGCAATTGCAGAAACTATAACTGACTCTCAAAACTCAGAGGTCATTTTTTGACTTCTGTGTTTCATTACTGTACACATACAAATTTGCTTTTATTTTTCTAACAACAATTTCCTTCTATTCTATGATTTGTGATAACAAAATAAAATTTGTAACCTTATCCATTTATAAACTTCTGAAATAATCAAATGGGCCAGATACAAAATTGTACAGAAACAAAATTATTATGGAAATACTATGTAATAGAGGTGAAATGGTTATTACCTTTTTAATGACGTTTGAAATAATTCCCTACTACAGTGCCTCATTAATCTGCTGTTTCCTACATTAGAGATTGTAGTTAGCTCTCTGTTATGAATAAAAAAGTATAGCAATGTAATTTTACAAATATTTGCAACAGTATTTCTATAAATTCAAGCATTAACATTTCTTTCAAGTCAGGAATTAATGTCAAAGCCTTTCACTGGCTTTCTCTTACAATTATTTTATTTTTGAGACCTGTAGTGGAAAATAACGGGCTGTTGATTTAAACACTTTTCCAATTTGTCTTCCAGTGTCAAGATCAATTACCTAGATCAGTGCATCACAGCTGCTACAGTGCTGGCCTCCTGTAATTCTGTCCCAACAAGTTGCCTCAGTTATTACTGCAATATCTAAGATATTCCACTCCTCACACCTTATGCTACCTTGGAAAGAATACCATTTTAGTTCTAATTCTCTCTATTTATTTTATTTATTACATTATTTTATTGAGATGCAGCGCGCTGACAGGCTCTTCTGACCCAATAAGCCCCCACTACCCAGTTACACCCATGCGGCAAAGTAACCTACTAATCTGTACGCCATGAGAACGAGGGAGGAAATCAGAGCACCCAGAGGAAACCCACATAGTCCATGGGGAGAATGTACAAACTCTTTACAGATAGCAGTGGAGCTGAATCTGAGTGCTGTAATAGTGCTACGTTAACTGCCATGCTACTGGGCCACTCTAAATTTGTGGATATCTCATGTCAAGGACCACTTGGGAATTACACCACAAGCTAAATTCTTAGTTTAGAGCTAGTTGAGAAAAATCACCTTTACCTCATTAATGCCAAATGCATTTTGATGCTAGAATTCAAACTACATTTAGATATCCTTCTATATCATCCAATCTAAATTTTTCCTTCTTCTGCTGAATGGTTCTAATTGTCACTAGCAAAGGTGCTTGTGCTTTTTTAAAAAAAAATCTCATCCTCATTGCTATTATTCATTTACCAGCACTAAAAACTGTGCACTGCCTAGCTGCTGGATTGTTGTGGGGGATTGCCTTTAAACCCAGTCCGGTTCTTATGTAACTTCCAGAGATCCTAATGAAGGTGGTAATCCTAGTGAGAACTGTATTTAGCTGTTCCTAAGTAATGTAGAGGCGCTGAGGCCAATTGTAAAGTACCTGTTAATGCTCTAGCTGAAATCAACACCCCCGCCCCCAGCAGAATTCTGTGCTCATTCCTCTACACCAGAGGTAATTTTACATAGTTAAGTAATCTTACACCAAGAATGTCTTTGCAGAGTTAACTTCTCTTTTGCTTTCATGAGATTTATGAGTAAAATTAGTACTTAATGGTAGTACAGTATAATCAATAATGAACTCTCCATCCATTTTACCTGGCATCCTGATTTTTTTGCTATTGGAAAGACTGAATGAGACTTAAGACAGATATTAATTCACAAGTACCTGAAACAAATTCACCCCTATTGTGTTGATGTTGGCTCAACTGGAACTAGAGAGATCAACATCAGTGCTCTTCTTTAAAATAGTTCTACAGTTTTAAAGTATCTGGATGATTAATAACAAAGAAAGAGTATCACAAATTGACCATGGATACAGATACTATATAGTGGTGTTCATTATTTCAATCAATGGGAAAACTACATTGAACTATATTTAATTTATTAAATGTGGCTTCAGCATAAATAACTCTGTTTCAAACTACAGTGTAATCAATGATTTTAATGGGAACAGGGGTAAATCTCTTCCAGATGCAGACGTCATACATTAATCATAGCACAGCTACAAACAATGTCAGAGCAATTAAACTACATGTGCTCTTGATTATGTTAAATGGATTTTCTTTGTTTGTGAACTTTTCTCACAATGGAGACAGGGATACTATCTTTAGCTTCTTCTTGTGTAGCTGTTAATTTGTTTCTAAAACAGATTTTATTATTACAAATAAACTCTTCTTGAGTTTAAAGCCCGGTACATTTATCCATTATAGCTGACTTTTACTCTGCCATCTTCTTCAGGTCTAACGCCTGAGCAAGTCCGGAGGTACTATTAATTTTATTGTTATTATTATTATGTTATTATTTACTTTAGGATCAGGTGGTTCAAGTTACCATTTACCTTTTAATAATCCCGTTTGTTCTAATGTGTTGGCGCATGGCCAAGTGGTTAAGGCATCGGTCTAGTGATCTGAAGGTCACTAGTTCGAGCCTCAGCTAAGGCAGCTTGTTGTGTCCTTGAGCAAGGCACTTAACCACACATTGCTCTGTGACGACACCGGTACCAAGCTGTATGGGTCCTAATGACCTTCCCTTGGACAACATCGGTGGTGTGGAGAGGGGTGACTTGTAGCCTGGGCAACTGCCAGTCTTCCATACAACCTTGCCCAGGCCTGTGCCCTGGAAACCTTCCAAGGCGCAAATCCATAGTCTCATGAGACTAAGGGATGCCTATTTGTTCTAATAATGCAGAATAATACTGTTTTGACATTACACAGAACAATTATGACCAAAGATTGTGCTGACCTTAACCACTATTTTACCATACGTAACAAGTACATCAGTTATTAGCCTGCTTCCCCAATCCTGCAACAAGGCAAACTGGCTCAAGACAAGAATGCAGCAGAGTCCTGTATTCACAGATGAGGGTTATTTCACAGACTGATCAGTGAAATAACTGAACCACAGAGAATATCTGTCAAGGTCCAAACACTGGAATTTATAGATCCAATAAAACAATTTATGTGTTACATATTGTTTTGTCTTAATTATTATCTTAAGAAAGAAAATTAAAAGAATCTTAAAATGATGTTCTGATACTCAGTTTAGATAAAGTAACTCAGGTTTTATGAATGTCTTTAGGAAGAACGCTTGCTTTCAATATATTATGGATCCTTTTAACTTATCCGGAGAATAGTTTTGGATAAAAATTACACAAACATAAACTAACATCAGAATAGCTTTCAGGTTGTTAACCCAGCCGTATGATATAATTGTCATCTAGATGAAGCTGAATCAATTTTTTCACTTTGAACTTCTAAAGGTGGCAGTTACAAGATGTAATACAATATTATTTCCTTTCAGTCCCCTGTCATACAAGGATGCAATGTTACTTACTGAAAGGATTACTCATGCTTGACATTTTCTGATTATTTAGTCTCTTTTACTAAAATTGACAATAGAATCGACCCATGACAGGTGCTGGGAGGATCGCTTTGGTTATGAAATGTTATACAGTTCAAGTTGCTCTCATATTTTGACACCATTATTTTTATGGGACTTAAATAGTTATTTTCTGAACTTTGATTTGATTCAAGATTTTGAGCAGAAATCAAGAATGTCTCCAAAATACCTTCAGCTACATTACTTTGACTGACAGCAAACAACTATTCACCAAGGGAAGTTATTAGAAACAGAGTGGGCCAGGGCACAGGTGGAAATAGGGGAAATAGGAACAGGAGAAAAATGGGGATGCGGAAAAAGGGGATGAAAGAGAATGAATTGGGAGGAGAGACAGAAAGTGTGGTTCATTGGAAGAACATGAGGTCGTTGAGTTACAGGCAAACAAAGTGCAAGTTAAAGATGAAGTAAGGGAGAGAAAAGGCAACCAACTCGTGCAACTACACATGGGTGGTTGTGGTGAACATGTGGGATAAATTGGACAGACCAGGAAATTTGGAGTGTATGGTGGGTGGAGTGATTGAGTAGGTGGAGAGTTTTGTTGGGAGAGGTGGAGCAATATAGTAAGGGTAACGGGAAATTCTAGTTGTAGGGAGGCAGGAGGAACTAGAAAAGGAGGCATCAGGTGGCTGGGAGGGAAAGGAGAGGCATGTTGAATGCCAGGTGGGAGGTAGTTGGAATGAAGGATTGCCTATGGAAAGAGAAGTGTAGTTCCGAAGAAGGGACCAGGAAGGCAGTATAGAAGGGTAAAGGTATAGTGATACGATCCAAAAAGATGATAGAGTTTGTGATGGGTGGTAGGTTGTCAGGTGATAGAGTTTGTGATGGGTGGTAGGTTGTCAGGTGTTTTGTGTGGGAGAAGCAAAGGCTGAGGAGGTAGGAAAAATGGGGAAGGATTTTACACCTGTGTAGTTTGGATGCATAGGGATGGTGAGAAGGGAACAATCACTGAGTTTGGAGCGATCTTGAAGGCAGGAGGATGGGTAGGTAGAAGAATCTGAATCAGGTTTATTATCACAGACATAGAATTAAATAAGTCATGCCAAAATGTGAGCAAAAATTGTGAGGTAGTGTTCAAGGGTTCATTGTCCATTGAGAAATCTGAAGGGGAAGCAGCTGTTTGTAAAGAAAGGTCTGACAAGATAAATAATGGAATGGATTGAGGAGGGTGGGAAAAGAAGGAAGATCATTGATGGTGGTGTAGGACAACAGAGAGAGTAAAGGAGCAGGAAGGCAAGTGAGAGCACTGACAAGCTATCACAATGATTGACAGGGAAGGAAACGTCGTCTGGGTTAGGGATGCTGTCAGAAAGGGCAGAATAAGCACAGGGAAATGAATGTGACAATAATCAGCCAATGATGGAGATGATTGGACTGATTGGAACCCAGAAAAGTAAGGTCAATAATCAAGACCAACACGGTTTGACTGTGATTACAAGCAGCTTGAGGAAGGATAGAAGCAGCGATAGGCTTTATAGGATTAGGGATGTTTAACTACTTTCTATATTTATTAAAAGTGATACTAAGAAGAGCCTCCCTCCTCTTTTAGCTTCACATTTGGATTAGCACAACTTAAATTTTTACCTTCTAGTTCTTAGCTATCTGGCTGTCCTCTAAGGTATGGCCACTAAACGTAATACGAATAAGGAATAAGGAATCAATCCAAAAAATGTGGTTTGACAAATCTGCTGTCGACTCAAGCACTTCTCTTCACTTAAGCTAAATATCTAAAGCAGGTCCAGTGAGGTATCACCCTTTTAATCAGTCTCTGTATTTCACTGACAAACTTAACAAGACTGCTATCAATCCTAAAGAGGAAGTGTACGGTACGAAAACGGATGTCTAGAGAACCACATTTAGTTTTAAATGTGTTTCTACTCACAAACTACAATATCATCATTCACAATACTCGAAACATAGATTTCTAATTCAATTAAATGCAAAGTCTGCACATGAATTAAGTGACTACAACAATTTGAAGCACCACTCTGATTGCTGAAGGAATTAAGGGGATTATTCCTATTTGTTTGTGTTTTGCTCTTAATTTTGCAGTAAACTATATTTGCATTGCAAATTACTAGACAGCAAAATTCTCAAAGGGTCATTTCACATTACAATCTGACATTTTGCAAATCACACTGGTTGAAATTACACAAAAGCACTTCCCCGTTAACCCAGAAAAAAATAGACAAAGAATGACTGGGTTACACAAACCAAGAAGTTGAAGATTCATTCCCAGACATAATTTGAGTAGTACAGGCAGTCTCCAGTTTAAAGAGGGTTCCATTGACGAGAGCTGTTGAAACCCCGGCTGTTTCTTAAGTCAGAAGATGAAAAAAAACAGTGTGTGGGAGAGAATCACAGAAACACCTGTGACAGGGAAGGCAGCAGAAGTGAGTGAGTGACTGCAAGCCTGTCTCACTGACTCAGTGAGTAAGTGAGTGAGTGGGTCTGCTTAGCACTCCCAGCTCTGCTCAGCTTGACCCAGCCTATGACTGTTGCGGATCAAGGGTGGAGGAAGGTGTGTGAGGCAGAAAGGCATGCAGAAATGCTCTATTCCATGTCCACTCTGTAGAAGGAGTCTCTTTCAAGTAGAGAAGGAGACATCCAGGATCCAGTTTTGGGTAAAGGAGCAGGCCAGGTACTAGACCTGATAGTGAGAGAACACATTCGGGAAATGCGACCACAACTCATTGTGTTTTAAAATTGTTATGAATAAAGATAAAATTGTATCTTGCAGGATGGTACTAAACTGGGAAAGGGCAAATTGTGATACTAAAACATAGGAGCTAATGGTTATCAACTGGGAGCTGCTGCTCTTGGTCAAGTCCTGTCTGACATGTGAGAGATTTGTTAAAAGACCAGCAGATCAGAGTTCAGCATCAACATGTTCTTTAAAGGAGTAAGGACAAAGATAGTAAGGTAATGGAACCTTGGATGACCCAAGAGCTAATGTCCTGGGCATTTTGAGATTAAGAAGGAGGGAGTTTTGGGTCTTCTGATCAGCATTAAGGTGAATAGCTCCCCAGAACTTGATGACATATATCCCAGAATACTGAAAGAATCTAGTGAGAAGATTGCTAGGGCCTTGATAGAGATCTTCGACTCCTCATTAGCAGGTGGCATTATCCCAGAGAACTGGAGAGTACCAAATATGTGCCTTTGTACAATTAAGAAAATGGGATAATCCAGGTAATTATAGGCCAGTAAACTCATGTCAGTGGTAGGGAAACTACTGGAGAGGATACAGAGGGATATGGGTTATGTGGTTTGGAAAGACATGGCCTACTTAGGGACAGTCAGCAGGGAGGGTTATGACTTACACATTTAATCAAGTTTTTTTGAGGAATTGACAAAGGAGCACAATGAGGATAGGGCAGTGGATGTTATCAACATAGGCTTTAGTAGGGCAATTGATAAGGTCCTTTAAGATCGAAGATAAAAATGCATGGGATCCAGGGTGAATTCCAAATTCAGATTTAGAAGTGACTTGCCCAGAGAAAACAGAGAGTAGAGGTGGAAGTCTATTATTCTGGCTTCAAATGATCAATGATCTGATGAAAATGTAGATGGATTGATTAGCAAGTTCGCAGATGACACCAAGATTGATGGAGAAATGGACTGTTTAAAGGACTATTACATAATACAGCAAGGTATACATAGATCAGTTGCAGATATGAGCAGAGAAATGTCTGATGGAGTTTAATACATTCAAGTGTGATGGAGATCAAATGGAAGGAGAAATTATGCAGTTAATGGTTGACCCCTAATAGCATTAACGTATGAAGGGTCCAGGCCCATCATTGACAGAAAGGGGCTATGCAAGTGGGAAAAGTGATAAAGAGTGTAAATGGTATGGTAAGTTTGTCTTCATTAGCAGGGGTGCTGAGTATAAGGGTAATGCTGTAGTTATATAAAAGTTCAAACGAATTATTGCAGGCAGTTCCAGTTGCCCTATTAATAGGGAGAATGTGGAGACTATGGAGAAGGTGTAGAAGAGGTTTACTAGGATGCAGTATGGATTAGAGGCCATAAGATACAGGAGTAGAATTAGTGTACTCCGCTTACTGAGCTGCTCCGCCGTTCGATCACTCCATTTATTATGCAGTCCCATTCACAATCCCATTCTCCTGCAGCTTCCCTGTAACCTTTGACACATTTACAAATGAGAAAAACTATTAACTGCCGCTTTAAATGTACCCAATGACTTGCCCTCTGTGGCGATGAAGTCCACTGACATTCCACCCTCTAGCTAAAGAAATTCCTTATTTCTGTTCTAAAGGGACATCCTTGTATTTTGGGGCTGTGCGCTCTGGCCCTAGATTCCCCCACTATTGAAAACATGCTTTCAATGTCCACTCTATCTAGGCCTGTAAATAGTTAATAGGCTTCAATGGAATCTTTCCTCATTCTTCTAAACTCCAGCAAACACAGAGCCACTGAATGCTTCTCATACAGTATGTTAACCCTTTTATTCCCGGGATCATTCTCATGAACTACCACCGGGCCCTCTCAAGAGTATAAGCCATCAGGAAAGACTGGACAGACATTGGTTGTTCATGACTTTAAGTAGCCTGGCTCATTGCCAAGGCATTGCACTTTGAATTCTGATCATATCTAGTGTCTAGATATGACCTTGACACTCGAGCATATCTATATACTATATATGTCTTATCTAGGTTCAGGGGCTACTGGGAGATGAGAGGCATAGATAGAGTAGACATTCAGAATCTACCCCAGGGCAGAAATATCAAACATCAGAAAATTTGCTGCTAAGGTTAGAGGGAGGATGTTTAAGTGTGATGTGAGGGGCATTTTTTTCCCTTTGAATAGGTTAGCCGGGATAGTATTGGATGCATGCAATTTGGTAGTGTTTAAAAAGTCTTTTTTTCTACTTTCTAACTCCCAACTTCCAATTGTCCATTTCCACCTTGCAACTGGAAGCATCCAAACTGCACGCTTCCAAATCGGTTGACATTGAGATAACAGCCACTCTTGGCGTAGAAAAAAATCCTCTCAAATCCCCTTTAAAACTCCTTCCTCTCACCTGAAATCTCAGTTCCAAAATAATAGAGAGGACACTGATAGTTCAGTATTGTGAAATTATGAATGCTACCAACCTGAGAACTGAAAACTACATAAAGCTACTGCTACTTCCTGGATGATGACTCAGCAGCTATATTCCCTCCAAGCTGTGTGCATATGCACGCACACACATGTTTTTCAACCAGCGCACAAAGGAAATTAATGTGCGCACAAAAGGCTAGTTACCTAAAATCATGTAGTAATTAATAATTATACTTATTGAAAATAATCTTTCAGCCCAATGTTTCTGTTAACTAGTTAGTCGGTTTTTCAAATACCAGAATGCACATCACTAATTTACGTCACCTCACCTATCCTGTTCCGGTTTGTACAGCTGCATCACGGCGGCAGCCGTCTTTTGTGGACAGTTTTCATATTGTAAAGGTTACAAAGATCTGTTTCAAATCCTGTCAATAGCTTACTAAGTTTTTATTGAAAAAGATCAGTCAAATGACCCTGTGGCTAAATACTGTCACAATAAAGTGATAAACTGTTACAAGGGGGTGCTGGTAGCGTACTCAAATGCAAGGCACAGACACTGAAGTTCTAGGAACAGGACTAGGTTTGTCAAGAAAGCAAGGGAAGAAAAGATGCTGGACATTAACACAGGCCCTGGACGAGACTAGGATACAGGGAACACTCACAATGCGCTGGAGGAACTCAGCAGGTCAGTCAGCATCAGTTGAAAAGATTAGTCGATGTTTCAGGCCGAAACCCTTCGTCAGGACTGAAGGAAGAACTTTGGGGAGGGTTTGAAGAATGCTGGTAGTTGAAAAAAACAGTAATTTGAAAGACAAAGGGATGGGGGAGGGGAAGCAGGGAGGTGATTGGCAGGAGAACAATGCGCAGTAGTAGAAAGAGGCAGAACTGTGAGGGAGGTGATGTGAAATAGGGATAAAGGAAAGGAGGGAGAGGGAATTACCGGAAGTTGGAGAATTCCATGTTCATACCAAGGGGCTGGAGACTACCTAGACAGTTACCAAGGGGCTGGAGACTACCTAGACGGTTACCAAGGGGCTGGAGACTACCTAGATGGTGATACAGGGCTTGGGCTAGGACTTGGGCTAGAAGCACAGGACCCGGGCGTGGAACTAGGAACAAGGAGCCAGGACTAGGAACACGGAACTCTGGAACCAGAGTCTGGACAAGTACCTGAAACCTGGGTCTTGGTTGGGACTCGGAACCGGAACGTGGGTCTAGGCTAGCGCTCAGGACTAGGACCTTGGCAAGGACAGGACGTGGCTACAGGACAGGACAAGGTACACCAGCACAGGACGAGGAATCTCCAGCACAGGACGAGGAATCTCCAGCACCAGACTGAACATGTCTCTTGGACTAGGTTTGGCTCAGCTCTTGGACTCGGCTTTGTTAGGCTCTTGGGTATGGAGCCGGGACTCCTCCTAGGATGCAGGGCTGGGACCCTTTCTAGGATGCAGGACCAAGATGCTTTCACAGGGCCAAGACCCTTTCTTGGACGCAGAGCCAGGATGCTTTCTAGGACGCAGGGCCGGGACTCTTTCTAGAACGAAGGGTCAGGATGACTGCCGAGATAAACTGCTGAGGATTCGGACAGGGACGATCCAGCACAGGACGAGGAATCTCCAGCACCAGGCTGGGTGAGGAACATGGACTGGAAGAGACACCAGAATTGGATGAGGACACGAAGCTCAGGCATGGAGAGGGCTGGAACACGGCACCTGGACTTGAGCACAGGAACACAGAGCCTCGGACCTGAGCACAGGAACACAGAACACAGAGCCTCCGACTTGAGCACAGGAACACAGAACACAGAGCCAGGACCCCTCCATGGGAGCAGGACTTAGGGCCGAGGCTTTACACAGAGTCAGGACCCCTCCTTGGGAACAGGACTTGGGGCCGGGACTCTTCTTTGACACGGACACTAAACACAGGGACACAAAGAGACAGTTCCAAACTCAGTGATAGATAGTTCCTTATATTGGCGTGGCAAGGCTCCGGTCTCACTCTGGCGGTTCAACTAGACGGCGATACAGGCGAGGTAGCAGGTGAAGGCAACAGAAGAAGATTACAGATGAAGGTTAGCACCAAAGTAACCATTGAGATGAACTGCCAAAGTAACTGCCAGGGATTAAGATAGGGAGGGGAAGGGAACAGGCCAGCAGGGAATCCTTGGTTGAGATGTATTTATGTGCCAGCCCACAATGAGAATCAGGTGCCTCAAATAAGGCACCCAACAGAACAAGGGAGAAAACAGGAAAACCCAGAACAAGGATCGATGGACCAGACCGTGAATCGGAATGCGGACTTCACAGTCCAGGCCATGACATAAACATTACATACAAAGTAGCTTTACAGGTTTTAAGTGACGTCTTTGATGAACTGGCTGCACTGTGTAAGATTCTGCAAAAGAGTGGCCTGACACTGATTGATTCACTTCATCTTGAGCGAGGCAAAATTAACAAGATAAGAAAGCAGTATCTGGGAGACAATAGATAGATAGATAGATATACTTCATTGATCCCGAGGGAAATTGGGTTTCGTTACAGCCACACCAATCAAGAATAGAGCAATAAACAATATTTCCTATTGTTAGATAATGTTTCATGGAGTGACAAAGTTAAAGTTTTGCTAAGCCAACGATGTGAAGAAAACATCACAGAAGATACAAGTTCGCTGTTGACTTCTATAAATAGTCTTTGTGTTCACTTAGAAGAAAGGTTTCCTGAAGATGAGGTACAAGAATGGTCAGCTTTTGATTTCTCTGCAATTACAGATTGTGACTTCACATTTGGCGATGAACAAGTTAATGCCTTATTTCTAAAATATCATGATTTTCTAGCTGAAAATACTGTAATAGTTAGACAGTTTAATGATTTCAAATTTTCCGTGCAAGAAAAAATTAAATCCAAACTGATTTCAAACTTTGCTCAAACGGTGATATTTTTGCAACCTTGCACAGTTGATAGCCATTGGGGGAACCTTTCTTGCGTCTAGTGCGGACTGTGAGCAAGGTTTTAGCCTAATGAATCAACTCAAAACCAAGCTGAGATACCGTTTAGTTGAATGTCATTTGGATATGTTAATGAGAATCAAAAGCTATCAATTGGATGGAATTTCTATTAGCCTAGATAGAGTTTACAAAGAATGGGTAAATGCCAAAGACAGGAGAGAAAAAAAATAACTGAGTGACTTAAATATGTATGTTATTTTGTTGTTGTTCTGTGCAGTTTTATGTCAAATATTTTGTAAACCTTCATAAACTGTACCATGTGTGCATTCAGTGCGCACAAACTTTTGTCACAGGAAAAAAATTTGCACAACATAAGATTTTTGTGCACACTGACTACCAAAAATTAGGGGGAACATTGCTCAGCAGATCTAATAATCTGCTGAAAGAGAGATGGTTGGTGTACCACAATACTCTCAAAGTCCCCTTCAACAATAATACCCAGAGTTTTATTCACAGCTGATAGAGATCCATACCAGTAGTCAGATTTTCAATGAAACATTCATGATAGACTGCTTCTAACATGTTTCAATGGATCATGAGAAATGAACTACGATAAAGCTTGATGGTCTGCAGGTGAATTAGAGATGGTCACCATACCAATGCCAGTTCCACAAACACCGTGGATATAATTGGAGCTGAAAATATTTTCCATTTTGAGTAGACTTTAAGTCAGGTCTGCCAATGCTCCAAATATCTAATTATACTACTAATAAGAATTCATTTTCAAACAGTGAATCCGCCCCAACTCCTACAAAACAAAAAGGTTCTCATCTATTGTTGATTATCTCAAAACTATTTTATCACAAATGATGCATGTATGGCCTGGCCACAGCGTGTTGTGAACTCAATATGCAAAGTCTTGGCAATGATCTGGGCTATGAAAAGACAGAGTCACAAAGCTGTACAGCACAGAAATGGGCTTTTCAGCCGTCACATCCACACTGACCTTTTATCCATCTACAGAAATCTTATGTCCCCACATTAGGTCCAAATTCTTCTGTGCCTTGCCTATTTAAGTCCCTGTCTAAACACATCCCAAACATGATAATTATGCCACATGGTAATTCATTCACTTCTCTCACAGTGAATTCCAGATATCAACCACTCTCTTTTTGTGTCTCTGGCTCCCGGGGTTCTGGCACCTGAGCCACTCTTACCGTAGCAGCAGATCACTCATGCTCAGTGACTCCTGTGTGCCAACCCCATGTCAAGGTTACTTCACAGAGATAAAGAATAAACATCATTTTGTATTAGACAGAGTCCCAGTTTCTGCACTTAAGAGTGTGAGTGAAGGAATAATTTTTTTTCTTCACTGTTCAGTTGCCACTGTCTAGCCAAGTGTGATATCTTGGCTATTTGGGAGCAAAGAAGCAAAATTGTAGGATCACCGTTAGTGGATGGGCCAACTAAGAGACACTTGCTAATATCTTCTCTATCTTGTATATCAGGATGAGGGACAAGTGGGATGTAAAAAGTCAGGTTGTATGTGAACAAGGACTCGGTGATAGCAGAGCCAATGGCGGACAGTATGATTGTCTCCAGTGAAACTACTGAGTCAGGCTTGTTCCAAAGGAGGCAGCTGTTGCTGATACCAGTTACACATCTTCTTGGCCTGAAAGAGAGGGAAGTGTATACAATGTGCCTGAACAATACATTGCATTGCTTGCCTTAGTGGCAGTGTGATTAGTTTGTGTGATGCAGTGAAAGACTTTATAGCTGTTAAGTGTACATGGTAATGGATGTAAATGTTAGGAGTTGTGCTGGTTAGACATTGTGATTGGTCACTGTGAGTTCAGAATGGAGAGATATATGAGGATATGGCCCCATTGATTATGTTTGATGATTCTTCATTGACAATGTGTGCTGTTATTGAACTGCGTTGTGGCACTCTTTGAATAGCCCTGGTACTTTATTCCTAATCTTTATCACCTCAGTATAGATCAAAAGGAATTATGGGCTTTCATGTGTACAGGTCTTTTCTGTAACTCTCCATCTCAATAGCCAAGATAACCACTACTCTCCTGGAAAATCAGGATGCCTGCTCTTGCACCTGCTCCGCTATGGCTCCCATAAATCTTCTGAAGCCTTTGCAATGGCTTCTGTTAATCTTCAGAATTGATTAGCAACTCTTTCATCGATACAGAAAGAACTTCATTTTGTATTAGCCTGCTTCAATGGATGACTTTAGACCATATGAGCATACACAGGTGATACACAGGAGATACTTCTCATCTTGGGTTGACACCCGTGGGATGGGGTTAGAACAAATGTTACAGAATATATGGCATACCTTTTGCTTAGCGGAATAATGCAATCTAAATATCCCAATAAGCTTCTAACTTAGAATTAAACATATTTAGCAAAGCCTACCCTTGGACTATTCAAGTAGAATAGTATTCATTCTTCTTAAATTCTATGGGACTACTTCAAAGAAGCTTGCAATGTCCAATTCCCTGTGCATTTTTTTTCAAATGTGATTATTGAATAGATGGCAATTAAATGGAGATAAAGACCATGATTGCTGACAAGTCAGACAGGCCAAAAACAATAAAGGTCCCTTTAATGGATCTAAAGAAGAAGAAATGCTGAGATTACAATGTTCTCGGTGTAAAACTGGATTGTTTGTTGCTCTTAATAGGTAGCATCTGTCTTCAATTGACTGAGCTACAAGTGTGGTAATTTAGCTTCTTGCTTAACAACTTCTTAAAAAACTGTTATAAATGTTCTCTGAAATTAGACTAATTTCTATCATAACCAAATGTACTGTTTGTGCTATGTGCAGCGTGCTGTGTGCTGTTAGTAATGTGCTTTGCACCTTGGCCCTGGAGGTACACTGGCTATTTTCATGTACGGTTGAATGATAATTAAACTTGAATGTAGTCCAAGGGTCAATAATTAGTCTGACTATCACAAACAGAATGAAATATGTTCCCCATGGAGACATGGGAACATAGCTGCATGGATTCAGGATTGGCTTGACCACAGATGGTAGAGGGTGGCAGTAGATGGAGCATATTCTGCCTGGAGGTCGATGACCTACGGTGTTCCACAGAGACTGCTGCTCTTTGTGATTATTATAAATGAGTTGGATGAGGAAGAGGAGGGCTGGGTTAGCAAGTGTGCAGATGGCATGAAGGCTGGAGGTGTTGTGGATAGTGTACAAAGATGTCATAGGTTACAATGGAATATAAATAGACAGGATGCAGAGTTGGTCACAGAAGTGGCAGATGAAATTCAATCCAGGAAAACGTGAAGTGATAAGTTTTGGAAGATTAAACTTGAAGGCAGAATATAAGGTGAATGGCAGGAAAGAGAGATCTTGGGGTCCAAGTTCATAGATCCCTCAAAGTTACCATGCTTTTGATGGGGTGGTTAAGAAGGCATAATACACACCAGTCTTAATTAGTCAGGAATTTGACTTTAACAGCCAGGACGTAATGCTGCAGCTCTATAACTTTCTGATTAGACCACACTTAGAGTGTTGTGTTCAGTTCTGATCACCTCATTATTGGAAGGATGTAGAAACTTCAGAGATGTGCGGAGAAGATGTACCAAATGCTCCCTAGATCTGCATCAGAGAGCATGTCTTAAGAGAATAGGTTGAACAAGCTATCTTTTTTTCCCTTTTGGAGCAATGGAGGACAAGAGGCAAGTTGATTGAGGTGTACAAGATTATGAGAGGCGTAGATGGATAACCAGAACCTTTTACTCAGAGTGACAATAACTAATGATAGAGCAAAGTTTGGGGGAATGCCAAAGGTAGATTTTATTTCACACACGGACAATGATGGATGCCAGGAATGAACTGCTGGGGGTGGTTGTAGAGGCTGATACAAAAGGGATATTGAAGAAACTTAAAAAAGAGACACATGGATGTAAGGAAAATGGATGGTTATGTGCTCTGTAGGAGGGAAAGCTTAGATTGATTGTGGAGAAGGTTTACATTGGTTGGCAAAGCATAGTGGGCTGAAGAGCATATACTGTTCTAAGTACTAAATATAAATCCTTCATGATTAAAGAGAAAAACAGGAACAGCATTCTCCTCCTTCCAGACAACATTGTTTGCAAATGTTACAATATAATTTACTTACAGGGATATCACATGTAAATAGAGTCATAGAGAAGTACAGCACAGAACCAGGCCCTTCGGCCCATCTAGCCCATGCAAAGAGCATTTCAACTGCCTACTCCCAATAACCTGCGCCGAGACCACAGCCTTCCATACCCCTACTATCCAGGCTGAGGGTAGCAGACACCAACAGAATCAACAAACTCATTCATAAGGCCAGTGATGTTGTAGGGATGGAACTGGACTCTCTCACGGTGGTGTCTGAAAAGAGGATGCTGTCTAAGTTGCATGCCATCTTGGTCAATGTCTCCCATCCACTACATAATGTACTGGGTGGGCACAGGAGTACATTCAGCCAGAGACACATCCCTCCGAGATGCAACACAGAGTGTCATAGGAAGTCATTCCTGCCTGTGGCCATCAAACTTTACGACTCCTCCCTTGGAGGGTCAGACACCCTGGGCCGATAGGCTGGTCCTGGACTTATATCATAATTTACTGGCATAATTTACATATTACTATTTAACGATTTATGGTTCTACTACTATTTAATATTTATGGAGCAATTGTAATGAAAACCAATTTCCCCCGGGATCAATAAAGTATGACTATGACTATGACTACCCATCCAAACTTCACTTAAACATTGACATCGAGCTCACGTGCACCACTTATGCTGGCAGCTCATTCCACGCTCCCACAATCCTCTGAGTGAACAAGTTTCCCCTCATGTTCCCTGTAAGCCTTTCACCTTTAACCCATGACCTCTGGTTGTAGTCCCACCCAATCTCAGTGGAAAAAGCCTGCTTGTACTTACCCTATCCATACCCCTCATAATTTTGTATACCTCTATCAAATCTCCTCTCAGTCTTTTACATTCTAAGTAATAAAGTCCTAACCTATTCATACCTTATAACTCAGGTCCTCCAGACCTGGCAACATCCTTCTAAATTTTCTCTGTACTCATTCAACCTTGCTTACATCTTTCTTGTAGGTAGGTGACCAAAACTGCACACAATACTTCAAATTAGGCCCCACCGATATTTTGGTACAACTTCAGCATAACATCCCATCTCCTGTACTCAGTACATTGATTTATGAAGGCCAATGTGCCAAAAGCTTTCTTTATGACCCTATCTACCTGTGATGCCACTTTTAATGAATTATGGACCTGTATTCCCAGGTCCCTTTGTTCTAACACACTCCTCATTGCCTCACCATTCACTGTGTAAGTCCTACCCTGGTTGATCCAATGGAAATGCAAAACTTCATACTTGTCTGCATTACATTCCATCTGCCATTTTCAGCTCGCTGCAAGCCATGATGGCCTTCCTCACTGTCTATTACACCCCTAATCTTGATGTCATCCACAAATTTCCTTATCCAGTTAACCATATTATCATCCAGATCATTGATATAGGTGACAAACAAGAACTGATCCAGCACTGATCAATCCCTGCAGCACACCACTAGTCACAGGCCGCCAGTTAGAGAGGCAACCATCTACCACCACCCTCTGGCTTCTTCCACAAAGCCGATGCCTAATCCAATTTGCAATCTTATCCTGAATGTTGAGTGACTGAACTTCCTTGACAAACCTCCCATGCAAGACCTTGTCAGATGCCTTGTTACTGTCTGTGTAGACAATATCCACTGCTTTGCCTTCAGCCACTTTTCTGGTAACTTCCTCAAAAAACAAACTCTACTCGGATTCCAGCTGAGTACAGGGATCGATTTTAACTGACATTTCAATAACAAACTTCACCATTTTCATCAGAGATTATGCCTGGGCATGGCTAGTCTGGTGGTATTTTTTCCCATTGTCCTTCCCCCCTGATTGGTTAGTCCTTAGGTGGCTGAGTCCCACTTTGTTTACACTTGAATTCCAGTTCTTACTTAGACCAAGACCGTCATCTTTGTTAAAATACTTTTCCTCTAGTTTTATTTCAATGGCTTCCTTTACCAGGCAGTCCCAAAAGCCATTGGCGTTGCACAATATTTTTGTGCCACAAAGTCAATCCTATAGCCGTTGTGAATGCAATATTCTGCTACCGCCAATTTCTCTGGGTAATTCAAATGGATACATCTCCTGTGCTCCTTGATGTGGGTTTCCACCATGCATCCCATCTGACCAATATGTACTGCTCTGCGTTCACAGGGAATCCTGTAAACACAGCGGTCTTGAGACCCAGGTCATCTTTGACCAACATATTCTTTGCTTTGAGCTTCCTTACGGGCTCGTTGCGATCCTTCCGGAATCTGTGGAAATACAGGGAAGACAGGTGGTAGCGATGGGTTCCTTGCTACTGACTTCATTGGCATAAAACTACTGTGCCACACCAATGGCTTTTGGAACCTTCTGGCTAAGGAAGCCATTGAAATAAAACTAGAGGAGAAGAATTTTAACAAAGTCGAATGTCTCACTCTAAGTAAGAACTGGAATTCGATTGTAAACATAGTGGGACAGTGGAAATCTGATTGGATAAAGACTAACCAATAAGGAGGACAGACTACAATGGTATTAATACCACCAGATTAGACATGCCCAGGCATCATCACTGATGAAGATGGCAGAGTTTGCCATTGAAACGTCGGTTAAAATTGATACCTGTACCTGACTGGAAGCCCAAGAACTGTTTATTTATCATATACTCCAGGAAAGCACTAGATCCTTTTTACTTGAAAAACTCTATAAGATTGGTTAGACATGACCTACCATGCACGAAGCCAAGATGACTATCCTTAATCAGTCCACGTCTATCCTAATATTTATATGTATGGTCCCTTAGAATATCTTCCATTAACTTTCCCACAACTGATGTCAGACTCACCAGCCTATAATTACCCGGTTTATGTTTAGAACTTTTTTTAAACAGCGGATCATTGACTATCCTCCAATCCTCTGGAGTATTATTTAAAGGGTACCCTGTTCGCGTAAGTGTCTGGTACTGGGAACCCATGTGAAAGATGCCTCTTTCAATAAATGTCTTGACCTGCTCTCCATCCAGTTCTATCTCTCAATTGCCTTAGTACTCCAGTTCATCACTACAGACTCTGTCCAATAGTAACATAGCAACATATCCAAATTTTTCAGACCATCAACTTTGCCATTGCTAACTAACCCACAACAATCAATCCTCAGCTTGAACATTCTGCCATCTTCCTGGCCTATCCTCTTTACCAATCCATCTAGATATTATTTTCACTAAAGTCTATTCCAAATATCGGTCTTGGTTATGAGTCCCACTGATCTTCAACCCATTCTAAAGACCTCTGTGAACTTTTCCCACTATACCCCTACATTCTTGGGTTGTGTAAAGTATTGAAGTGTCCAGTAGTGAACCCTTTGACTGCATTCAAATTCAAGATTTGATTATCATTCAACCATACATAAAAGCAGCCAAATGAAACAGTGTTCCTCCAGGTCCAAGGAGCAAAAAAACATTACCCACAGCACATAGCACATATGGTTGCGATTTCAGAAAAACATGGAGTCACAAATAAATAATATAGCCCAAGCCCTTGATTGGCATGACTGTAAGATTGATGGTAAATTGTCCTGGTATAGTTTATTCTTCCACCAAGTGAACAATGGAAGGCAGCACCGAGCGAACACCAGATGGCAGCCTCCAACCCAAGCATGGATTCCAGCACAATCTCCAGAGGCTCTCCAATGTTGCCTTTGCGTCTCCTCTCTTGGTTGGCTGCAATATTCAACCCCATGGCATGGGCCTAGTCCTCACTCCAGCTGAGGCGGTGGAGCCCCTTTGCTATCGGTCTTGACAATGAATCAGTGAACCGGACTTGCAGTATTTTACTTATGACCCTAATGTCAACGAACATGCTTACGTAGGTATGAATGAAGGTAAATTCCACTGTCTGCTTGTCATGAGGACTATTTCCAGCAGTTCTTGCTTCTCTGTTGAACTTGCAGTCATATTTTACTTTTGTAACTTCACACAGTACAGAGTTACATCTGCATTGGATCAGAGTGTAGCCTGGAACCACTGAAATGAGCTGGGTGTGTGGAGTTAGTATGTCGGCTGCATTGTTATCTGGTATTACAATCATTTTAATTCACAATTACATCTAGTTCCAATTAATGCATTTCGGATTCCTGTAAAGGTATTATTCTTCTTTGTTTTACTACAAGGACTTTGAATGTTATTGAGTACCCTTGGCATTCAAAAACATTTAAAATGCCATTTAATTAAAACATCCAAAACAAAAATATAAAATTTAAAACAATAGAAGTAATTAATTCAACTCAATTAATTAAAAGACAGCTAAAATAACTCATAGTAACCGATGAGACATTGCTGTAGTTTCACTTAACTTCAGTGGAAGAAACCTACTTGCATTTACCCCGTCTATACCACTAATAATTTTGTATATCTCTACCAAATCTCATCTCAATCTTCTAAATTCTAGGGAATAAATTCCTAGCAATTTCAAATTTTTTTGATAACTCGGGTCCTCAAGTCCCAGCATCATCCCTGTAAATTTTCACTGCACTCTTTCAATCTTACTTACATCTTTCCTGTAGGTAGGTGACCAAAACATAACACCCCCAACTCCAGTACTCAATACATTGATTTATCAAGGCCAATGTGCCAAAAGCTTTCTTTACGACCCTTTCTAGCTGTGATGCCACTTTCAAGGAATGACGGCCCTGTACAGTATTCCCAGAGCCCTCTGTTCTACCACACTCTTCAGTACCCTACAGCTCACCAGGTAAGACCAATCCTGGTTTGTCCTCCCAAAGTGCAACACCTCACACTTGTCTGTATGAAACTCCTTCTGCAATTTTTCAGTCTATTTTCCAGCTGGTCCAGATCCTGCTGCAAGCTTTGATTGTCTTCCGTGCTGTTCACTACACCCTCAATCTTGGTGTCATCTGCAAATTTGCTGATTCAGTTGACCACATTATTATCCAGATCATTGATATAGATGAGAAACCACAACGGACCCAGTGCCAATCCCTGCAGCACACCACTGGTCACAGGTCCTGTCAGAGAGGCAACCACCTACAAGCACTCTCTGGCTTCTTCTGCAAAGTCAATGACTAATCCAATTTACTATCTCATCTTGAATGCCAAGTGACTAAACCTTCTTGACTAATTTTACATGTGGGACCTTGTCAAGAACAACATCTACTGCCTTGCTTTCATCAACATTTCTTGTAACTTAGACACAATTTAGCATGTAGAAATCCATGTTGGCTATCCCCCAACCAGTCCCTCTCTATCCAAATACTGATATATCTGGTCCCTTAGAATATCTTCCAATAATTTACCCACTAGTGATGTCAGGCTCACCAGTCTATAATTTCCTGGCTCATTATTAGAGTGCTCTTAAACAATAAAAAACATCATGCATCCTCCAATCTTTAGACGCCTCCTTGACTATAGGAGGAGACCAGAGGTCCATGAGCTAATCCTCTTCAGGAGATCAGAGGTGGAGAGACCCAGCATCTTTAAATTCCTCTGTGTTATCATTTCCCTTAGGTGTCAGTAACAAAGAAAGCATGCCAGCGCCTCTACTTTTTTAGAAGTTTGCACAGATTCAGCATGTCATCTAAAACTTTGAAAAATGTCTACAGATGTGCAGTGGAGAGGGTATTACTGGTTGCATCATGGCCCAGTGACACAATGCTGTTGAATGGAAAACCGTACAAACAATAATGAATACAGCACAGCCCATTACAGTTAAAGGGCCCACACCCACCACCATCACCAGTCTGGCAGAATGAGGCCATTCAGCCCATCGAGTCTGTTCCGCCATTCCGCCGTCGCTGATCCAAGATCCCACTCAACCCCATACATCTGCTTTCTTGCCATATCCTTTGATGCCCTGACTGATCAGGAAACTATCAACTTCTGCCTTAAGTATACGCACGGACTTGGCCTCCACCACAGTCTGTGGCAGAACATTCCACAGATTCACTACTCTCTGGCTAGAAAATATTCCTCCTGACCTCTTTTCTAAAGGGTCACGCCTCAATTTTGAAGTTGTGCTCTCTAGTTCTGGATAGCTCAATCATAGAAAATATCCTCTCCACATCCATCCTATCTAGTCATTTCAACATTCAATAGGTTTCAATGAGATCCCCCTGTATTCTTCTAAATTCCAGTGAGTACAGTCCTAAAGTTGCCAAAGCCTCATCATATGTTAACCCCTTCATTCCAGGAACCATCTTCATAAACCTCCTCTGGACTCTCTCCAATAACAACACATCCTTTCTGACATGTAGAACCCAAAACTGTTGACAGTATTCTAAGTGCGGCCTGATGAGTGTCTTATAAAAGCTCAGTAAATTTTCACTGCTTTTATATTCTATTCCCCTTGAAATAAATGCCAATGTTGCATTTGCCTACTTTACCACAGACTCAACCTGTAAGTTAACCTTCTGTGAGTCTTGCACAAGGTCTTCTAAGTCCCTTTGCACCTCTGATGTCTGAAACATCTCCCTATATAGAGAAAAATCCACACTATTGTTCCTTTTACCAAAATGCATTATCATACGTTTCCCAACACAATATTCCATCTGCCACTTTTTTGCCCATTCTTCCAACTTGTCTAAGTCCTACTCCACCTATCTTCGCATCACATGCCAATTTTGCCACAAAGCCATCAATTCCATTATCTAAATTATTGACAAACAATGTGAAAAGCAACAGTCCCAATACTGACCCCTGAGGACCACCACTAGTCGCCAGCAGCCAACCAGAAAAAGCCCCTTTTGTTACCACTCACTGCCTCCTACCTATTAGCCATTCCACTATCCATGCTAGTATCTTTCCTGTAACACCCATAGGATTTTGTCTTGTTAAGCAGTCTCATGTGTGGCACCTTTTCAAAAACCTTCTGAAAATCCAAGTAAATGACATCTACTGTCTCTCCTTTGTCCACTCAGCTTGTTACTTTTTTGAAGAACTCTAACAGATCTGTTAGGCAAGATTTCCCTTTACAGAAACCAGGCCAACTTTGACTTATTTTATCAATAGTCTCCAAGTACCTTGGAACCTATACTTAATAATAGGCTCCACCACGTTCTCAACCACTGAGCTCAGCTTAACTAACCTACAGTTTCCTTTCTTTTGACTTCCTTCCTTCTTAAAGAGTGGAGTGACATTTGCAATATTCCAGTTCTCCTTGATCATGCCATAATCAAGTGATTCTTGAAAGATCATGACCAATACATCCGTTATCTCTTTAGCAACCTCTCTCAGGACTCTGGGATGTAGTCTATCTGGTCCAGTTGGTTTTTCCCACCTAAAGACCTTTGAGTTTGCCTAGCATTTTTTCCTTAGTAATAGCAATGGCACTCACCTCTGACCCCTCACACTCACAGCCCTGCTAGAGTCTTCCACAGTGAAGACAGCTGCAAAGTATCCATTAAGTTCATCTACTATTACTTTGTCCCCCATTATTATCTCATCAGCATCATTTTCCAGCGGTCTAATACCAACTCTCACCTCCCTTTTACTCTTTATATAACTGAAAAAACTTTTGGTATCCTGCTTTATATTATCAGCTAGTTTGCCCTCATAGTTCATCTTTTCCCTTCTTACAGCATTAGTTGCCTTTTGTTAGATTTAAAAAGTTTCCCAGTCATCCAACTTCCCACTCACCTTTGTTACCTTGTACACCCTTTCCTTGGCTTTTATGCAGGCCTTAACTTCCTGTGCGTACATCCCATGCCCTCCACCTCTTCAATAACTTCCAGTTCCCCGGTCCCAACCACTTCATTTTCACTATGGATGTCTAATCCCTATACACCTCCATTCCCCATCAAGAAGGCCTCAAAGCCCTCCGCTACTTTCTGGATAATAGACCTCACCAGTTCCCCACCACCACAACCCTCCTCCAGTTGGTGGAACTGGTTCTCACACTATAACTTCCCACCTTCTTCAGACTAAGGATGTAGCTATGGGAACTCACATGGGCCCAGCTATGCCTGCCTCTTCGTTGGTTATGTGGAACAGTCTGTGCTCCAGACCTATTCTGGTACTGCTCCCCAACTTTTCCTTCGGTACATTGACGACTACATTGGTGCTGCTTCCTGCACCCATGTCAATTTCATCGACCTTACTTCTAAGTTCCACCCAGCCCTCAAATTCACCAGGTCTATCTTGGACACTTCTCTCCCCTTTTTCGATCTCTCGGTCTCTATCTCTGGAGACAGACTGTCCACTCACATCTTCTACAAGCCCACTGACTCTCATAACTACCTCAACTGACAAATCTCATAGAATTTTTTGAGGATGTAACTAGTAGAGTGGATAGGGGAGAACCAGTGGATGTGGTATATTTGGATTTTCAAAAGGCTTTTGACAAGGAGATTAGTGTGCAAACTTAAAGCACACGGTAGTGGGGGTAAGGTATTGATGTGAATAGAGAATTGGTTAGCAGACAGGAAGCAAAGAGTGGGAATAAATGGGACCTTTTCAGAATGGCAGGCAGTGACTAGTGGGGTACCGCAAGGCTCAGTGCTGGGACCCCAGTTGTTTACAATATATATTAATGACTTGGATGAGGGAATTAAATGCAGCATCTCCAAGTTTGCGGATGACACGAAGCTGGGTGGCAGTGTTAGCTGTGAGGAGGATGCTAAGAGGATGCAGGGTGACTTGGATAGGTTGGGTGAGTGGGCAAATTCATGGCAGATGCAATTTAATGTGGATAAATGTGAAGTTATCCACTTTGGTGGCAAAAATAGGAAAACAGATTATTATCTGAATGGTGGCCAATTAGGAAAAGGGGAGGTGCAACGAGACCTGGGTGTCATTATACACCAGTCGTTGAAAGTGGGCATGCAGGTACAGCAGGTGGTGAAAAAGGTGAATGGTATGCTGGCATTTATAGCGAGAGGATTCGAGTACAGGAGCAGGGAGGTACTACTGCAGTTGTACAAGGCCTTGGTGAGACCACACCTGGAGTATTGTGTGCAGTTTTGGTCCCCTAATCTGAGGAAAGACATCTTGCCATAGAGGGAGTACAAAGAAGGTTCACCAGATTGATTCCTGGGATGGCAGGACTTTCATATGAAGAAAGACTGGATGAACTGGGCTTGTACTCGTTGGAATTTAGAAGATTGAGGGGGGATCTGATTGAAACGTATAAAATCCTAAAGGGATTGCACAGGCTAGATGCAGGAAGATTGTTCCCGATGTTGGGGAAGTCCAGAACGAGGGGTCACAGTTTGAGGATAAAGGGGAAGCCTTTTAGGACCGAGATTAGGAAAAACTTCTTCACACAGGGAGTGGTGAATCTGTGGAATTCTCTGCCACAGGAAACAGCTGAGGCCAGTTCATTGGCTATATTTAAGAGGGAGTTAGATATTGCCCTTGTAGCTAAAGGGATCAGGGGGTATGGAGGGAAGGCTGGTGCAGGGTTCGGAGTTGGATGATCAGCCATGATCATAATAAATGGCGGTGCAGGCTCGAAGGGCCGAATGGCCTACTCCTGCACCTATTTTCTATGTTATACCTCTTCCCACTCCGCCACATGCAAAAATGCCATTCCCTATTCCCAATTCCTCCGTCTCTGCCGCATCTGCTCCGAGGATGAGGTTTTCCATTCCAGGACATCTCAAATGTCCTCTTTCTTTAAGGATCGTGGTTTCCCTTCTTCTGTCATCAATGGTGCCCTCACCCGCATCTCCTCCATTTCCCACACTTCGGCTCACTCCATCCTCCCGCCGCCACAACAGGGACAGAGTTCCCCTTGTCCTCACCTACCACCCCACCAACCTCCAGATCCAGCACATTAACCTCCGCAACTTCCGCCACCTTCAACAGGACCCCACCACTAAGCACATCTTTCCCTCTCCACCCCCCTCTGCTTTCCACAGGGATCTCGGTCCCTCCACGATCCCCTGGTCCACACGTCCCTCCCCACGGATCTCCCACCTGGCACTTATCCCTGTAAGCACAAGTTCTACACCTGTCCCTACCACTCCTCTCTTGCCACCATTCAGGGCCCCAAACAGTCATTCCAGGTGAGGCAACACTTCACTTGTGAGTCTGTTGGGGTCACCTATTGCATCCGGTGCTCCTGGTGCGGCCTCCTCTACGTCAGTGAGACCCGACGCAGATTGGGGGACCGCTTCGTCAAGCACCTCCGCTCCGTCCACCAAAACAGACAGGATCTCCCAGTAGCCATCCACTTCAACTCTGCTTCCCACTCCCATTCAGATATGTCCATACATGGCCTCCTCTACTGCCATGATGAGGCTAAACTCAGGCTGAAGGGGCAACAACTCATATGCCGTCTAGGTAGTCTCCAGCCCCTTGGTATGAACATAGAATTCTCCAACTTCCGGTAATTCCCTCCCCCTCCCTTCCCCCATCCCTATTTCACTCTGCCCCCTCCCCCAGCTCCCTATCACCTCCCTCGTGGTTCCACCTCCTTCTACTACCCATTGTGTTTTCCCCTATTCTTTCTTCACCTTTCCTGCGTATCACCCCCCTACCTCCCCTCCCCCACCCCTTTATCTTTCCCCTTACTGGTTTTTCACCTGGAACCTACCAGCCTTCTCCTTCCCACCCTCCTCCCACCTTCTTTATAGGGCCTCTGCCCCTTCGCTCTTCAGTCCTGACAAAGGGTTCCGGCCCGAAACGTTGACCGATCTTTTCCACGGATGCTGCCCAACCTGCTGAGTTCCTCCAGCGTGTTGTGAGAGTTGCTTTGACCCCAGCATCTGTAGATTATTTTGTGTTTACCTTAACTTCCTTTGTCAGCCTCCGTTGCCTACACCTGTCATTTGAGAACTTCTTCCTTTGAGGGACATATCTGTTCTGTGCATTGTGACCTATTCCCAGAAACTTCAGCCATCTCTGCTCTGCCATCATTCCTTTCAGTTTAGTTCTCCAATCCACCTGGGCGAGTTCCTCTCTCATGCCTCTGTAGTTCCCTTTATTCAACTGCAATGCTGATACACGTGGTTTATGCTTCTCCCTCTCAAATTGCAGTATGAGTTCAATCATATTATGATGACTGCCCCCCTAATAGTTCCTTTACATTAAGCTCCCCAATAAGATCTGGTTTATTACACAACACTCAGTCTAAGATAGCCTTTCCCCAAGTAGGCTCAAGCACAAGTTGCTTTAAGAAGCCATCTCGTAGGCATTCAACAAATTCCCTCTCTTGTGATCCGACACCAACCTAATTTTCCCAATCCCCTTGCATATTGAAGTCCCCATTAGAATTATGCCATTACCCTTATTACATGTCTTTTCCAGCTTCCTTTGGAATCTCAACCCTAGATATTGACTACTATTTGGAGGCCTATATCTGATTCTCATAATAGTTTTTTTACCCTTTCAATTTCTTAACTCCACCCTCAAAGGTTCAACATTCTGATCCTATGTCACCTCTTTCTATATTTGTAATTCCATCTTGTACCAACAGAGCCACACCACCACCTGTGCCTTCCTACCTGTCCTTTCAATACGAAGTATATCCTTTGATTTTACGTTCCCAGCTATGGCCTTCTTTCAGCCACAACTCAGTGATGCCCACAACGTCATAACTGACCAATGTTTAGTGGCATCACAAGTTTGTCATGCTACGCACGTTTAAATCCAGCACCTTCAGTGCTGCATTCTTTGGCTTTTTGAATTTTGTTTTGGTTGTACAATTTAACTCTTTGTTCTGTCTGCATTTGTACCCCATCACCGGCTTATCCTTCCTTACGTTCATGTTACATCCATCATCTAAGCTATCTGGTTCACCCTCAGCTCTATCATCCTGGTTCCATCAAGCCTATGTTTTTTATCTCAGTGCTGTCATCAGGAAGGAGATGGATACCGAAGATTCAGGGCCCATGCCACACCTTTCAGGAACAGTTATCACCTCTCTTCTGTAAGACTCTTGAGCCAGAGCAAATAACTTCACTCAATTTCACTCGCCCCAACACTGAAAAGTTCCCACAACCTACGGACTCACTTTCACCTCATTGCTCATTTATTACTTTTTGTATTTACACATTATATTGTCTTTTGCATATTGATTGTCCATCTTGTTGTGTGTGGTCTTTCACTGATTATATCATGCTTCTTTGTATTTACTGTGAATGCCTGCAAGAAAATGAATCTCAGAGTTGTACATGGTCACATGTATGTCCTTTGATAATAGGTTTTGTTTAAACTTAGAAGGTTTTGCACTGCAGCATCATGCATATGACAATAATAAACCAATTACCAATTATGAATTAGTAGGATGCTGAGTCTCCGACATTTTCCGACTGGACAATTAGTATGAACTTTGGGGGCTCATGTACGAGCCAGTGGCACAACAACACTTACAGCAGCTACTTACCCCTGGACTGCAAACCAGAACCACAGGCCTCTGTTGCTCCAATTGTCCTCTGTCTGACATAATCAGGAGCCAAAATACAGTGATGCCATTTGTGTGTTTTCCATCTAAAGTTAAATAAACAAAGTGGTAATAATCCTTTCAAAATGGTCAAATCAGTTTAAGAGGAAATCACTAAGTTCATCAGTGAACTCTACACACTATTTTATTTTATTTAGTTATACAGCACAGAGTGGGCCCTTCCAGCCCTATGAGCCAAGCTGCACAACTCCTGACACAGCTGATTAACCCTGACCCAACCACAGGACATTTACGATGTCCAATCAACCTACCAATACAAATTTGGACAGTGGAGGGAACCAGAGCACTGGGGAGAACCCACACATTCCACGGGGAGGACGTACACCAACTCCTGACAGTACGGCGCCGGAATTGAACTCCGAACTCTGGAACTTCCCAAGATACCAAACAGGAAAAACGCCTAACTCATGCAATGGCATTGATGAGGACAGACGATCGCAGACACAAGGCCTGTTGGGAAGATTGACTTAGTAAGGGCTATTAAGTCTGTAGTTCATATGAAAGTTAGTTATGATGAGAATCCTTCGGTTTGTGGTCACCTGAAAAAACATCACAGAACTGAGGAGATAGCTCCTCCATGCAATAGACAGTCCTCTGGCCTCCTCTCACATGCCAAAGAAGTCCACCTAATCGGTAGCATACGAGTGGTGGAATCACAGAGGGAGTTGATAAGAACATGGTCAGAATGACATAGGATTAATGAAAATAAGGGCTTGTTGCTCATTGCAGACTTAGTGAATCAAAGGACATGTCTGTTGTGCAATATGACTTTGTGACTTGATAGCATTTGATTTCTTAAATTCTCTGCTTATTGTAAACTTTTTAAGCATATTCATTAACTGCTCTCTCTATTGTTAAGGTGAACTTCAAAACTACAAGGAGAATTGGTCTGTCACCAAAGACATCTGCAAATTCTACAGATGTACGGTGGAGAGCATTCTAACTAATTGCATCTGTCTAGTTTGGATGAGCCACCATACAGGGTCAGAAAAACCTGCAGAAAATTGTAAGCTCAGCCAGCTCCTTCATGGGCACTGGGCTCACCAACACTCAGGACACCTTCAAAAGGTGACACCTCAAAATGGTGGCATCCATCATTAAGGACCCCTATCATCCAGGAAATGCTCTCTTCTTATTGCTACCATCAAAGTGGGGAGTGGGGAAGGTAGAGGAGCCTGAAGACACACACTCAGTGTTTCAGGAACAGCTTTTTCCCCTCTGCCATCAGATTTCTGAAAGGATAATGAATCCATCAATACTACCTCACTATTTTCTTTCCCTCTCTTTTTGCACTTATTTATTTTTAAACATACTAATTTATAGTTATAATTATTATGTTTTGTAATGTACTGTTGAGCAAAACAACAAATTTCTTAACATATGCCAGTGGCATTAAACCTGATTCTGATAATGAGAGAGAATGGGAACAGTTGTCCACGTGGAATGGGGCAGCAGGGTAGCATAGAGTTTGCGTAATGCTTTACAGCACCAGATGTAAGATCAGGATTCGATTCCTGCAGCTGTCTGTAAACAGTTTGTACATTAACCTCATGACTGTGTGGGTTTCCTCCAGGTGCTTTGGTTTCCTTCCACATTCCAAAAGACATACAGTTAGGTTTCTAGGGCTGTTGGCATGCTATGTTGGCACCAAAAGCATGACCACAATTGGGCTCTGCCCAGTACAACCCTTGCTGATTTGATTTGATGCAAATGATACATTTCACTGAATGTTTTGATGCACATGTGACAAATAAATGTAATCTTTAATCTTTAGAACATTTTACAGAAGGAATGCAAAGACCAAGAGAGTACTGAATGTAGCAACGATAAATATAAGTAAAGAAAGTGATTTTGGTATGTCATTATTCCAAATCCCAAGGGTTTCTACAGTTATATTAATAGCAAAAGTATAGTGAGGGAAAAAATTGGTCCCTTAGAGAATCAGAGTGGACAACTATGTGTGGAGCCAAAAGAGATGGGGGAGATTCTGAACAAACTCTTTTCTTCGGTATTCACTAAGGAGAAGGATATTGAATTGTGTAAGATAAGGGAAACAGGTAAAGAAGTTATGGAAACTATGATGATTAAAGAAGAGGAAGTACTGGCGCTTTTAAGGAATATAAAAGTGGATAAGTCTTCAGGTCCTGACAGGATACTCCCTAGGACCTTGAGGGAAGTTAGTGTGGAAATAGCAGGGGCTCTGACAGAAAAATTTCAAATGTCATTAGAAACGGGGATGGTGCCGGAGGATTGTCGTATTGCTCATGTTGTTCCATTGTTTAAAAAGGGTTCTAAGAGTAAACCTAGCAATTATCAGCCTGCGAGTTTGACGTCAGCGGTGGGTAAATTGATGGAAAGTATTCTTAGAGATGATATATATAATTATCTGGATAGACAGGGTCTGATTAGGAACAGTCAACATGGATTTGTGCGTGGAAAGTCATGTTTGACAAATCTTATTGAATTTTTTGAAGAGGTTACTAGGAAAGTTGATGAGGGTAAAGTGGTGGATGTCGTCTATATGGACTTCAGTAAGGCCTTTGACAAGGTTCCACAGGGAAGGTTAGTTAGGAAGGTTCAATCGTTAGGTATTAATATTGAAGTAACAAAATAGATTCAGCAGTGGCTGGATGGGGGACGCCAGAGAGTAGTGGTGGATAATTGTTTGTCAGATTGGAGGCCGGTGAATAATGGTGTGCCTCAGGGATCTATACTGGGTCTAATGTTGTTTGTCATATACATTAACGATCTGGATGACGGGTGGTAAATTGGATGAGTAAGTATGCAGATGATACTAAGATAGGTGGAGTTGTGGATAATGAAGTAGGTTTTCAAAGCTTGCAGAGAGTTTTAGGCCAGTTTGAAGAGTGGGCTGAAAGATGGCAGATGGAGTTTAATGTTGATAAATGTGAGGTGCTACATTTTGGTAGGACTAATCAAAATAGGACATACATGGTAAATGGTAGGACATTGAAGAATGCAGTAGAGCAGAGGGCTAGGAATAATGGTGCATTGTTCCCTGAAGGTGGAATCTCATGTGGATAGGGTGGTGAAGAAAGCTTTTGGTATGCTGGCCTTTATTAATCAGAGCATTGAGTATAGGAGTTGGAATGTAATGTTGAAATTGTACAAGGCATTGGTGAGGCCAAATTTGGAGTATTGTGTCCAGTTTTGGTCACCGAATTATAGGAAAGATGTCAACAAAATAGAGAGAGTACCGAGAAGATTTACTAGAATATTATCTGGGTTTCATCACCTAAGTTACAGAGAAAGGTTGAATAAGTTGGGTCTTTATTCTTTGGAGCGTAGAAGGCTGACGGGGAACTTGATAGAGGTATTTAAAATTATGAGGGGGATAGATAGAGTTGACGTGGATAGGCTTTTTCCATTGAGAGTGGGAGAGATTCAAACAAGAGGACATGTGATGAGAGTTAAAGGGCAAAAGTTTAGGGGTAACATGGGGGGTACTTCTTTACTCGGAGAGTGGTAGCTGTGTGGAACAAGCTTTCAGCAGAAGTGGTTGAGGCAGGTTCGATGTTGTCGTTTAAATTTAAATTGGACAGCTATGTGGACAGGAAAGGAATGGAGGGTTATGGGCTGAGTGCAGGTCGGTGGGTCTAGGTGAAAGTAAGAGTTCGGCACGGACTAGAAGGGCCGAGATGGCCTGTTTCCGTGCTGTAATTGTTAATTGTTATGTGGTTATATGGTTATATTATATGGCCCTCGTATAATCCCCACTTACTATAGGTGTGTGGAGCACATGGTAATAGATGTATGTTTGCACTTCAATTCAAATTAATAGCCACATATCCAGTAATAAATGAAGAGAAATTGAGAAAGTCTAATCAGGGAAGAACACAAAATACTTGAGACTTAAGAAGTGAGAAAAAGGAAGATACAACAAGGGAACAGAAAGATGCAGTGTCCAGATATGTTTATAAACCTTAAGACCAGAGGAGTTTCAATGATAAATTATTGCTTTGTTATTTTTTTTGCTTATCATAGAGAATTCTAATAAGTTTCAACTTTATGCAAAAGTTTGTTTAAGAGGACCTAAACATCAAAAATATTTTTGACAGAGCAACACTTTTGAACATATCACCAATATGTAATCAATAAATACTGGAATATGACAGGGACCAGAATCTACAATGATTTACAATCTACAAATACATTAATAATGTACAAACATTTGTAGATGAAGGATCCACGTGTACTGTAGCTAAATTTGCTGCAAGATACAAAGACCCTGCAAAGGGATGTAATGACTGCAGAAGTTGGTAAATGGAATATAATGTGAGAAACTATAAGATTCTCTACTTTGAAAAGAAGAAAGTCTTTAAATGTCTTATGGAATACTGGCCTTTCTTGCCACAGGTAGGGCATCGCTGATACAACTTTATAGGTTGCTGATGAGTGCTGTTCATAATTTTCGTCGCTGTAGCTAAAGAAATATATCACTGGATTGCAGACAAAACAAGAGAAAGTTCACTTGATTGGTTTCTGGGAAAATGAGGTTAAAATATGGAAAGAAATTCAACAGTTTGGGTCAATACTCATTGAGTTCAGAAGAAGGAGAAATGGATACATACTATATTCTGAAGAGGATTGACAAGGTGGATTCTAAATTGGTGTTCCTCCTAGTGGGAGTATCGGAAACTAGTCACTATAATCTCAGACAAATGATCAAACCCTAATCATGGGGAAGTATTTCTTCCCTCAGAGTTGTGACCATATGAATTCTCTAACCCAAAATCCCCGGGACCTGACAGGGTGTTCCCTCGGACCTTGAAGGAGACTAGTGTTGAAATTGTAGGGGCCCTGGCAGAAATATTTAAAATGTCGCTGTCTACGGGTGAAGTGCCGGAGGATTGGAGAGTGGCTCATGTTGTTCCGTTGTTTAAAAAAGGATCGAAAAGTAATCCGGGAAATTATAGGCCGGTGAGTTTAACGTCAGTAGTAGGTAAGTTATTGGAGGGAGTACTAAGAGACAGAATCTACAAGCATTTGGATAGACAGGGGCTTATTAGGGAGAGTCAACATGGCTTTGTGCGTGGTAGGTCATGTTTGACCAATCTGTTGGAGTTTTTCGAGGAGGTTACCAGGAAAGTGGATGAAGGGAAGGCAGTGGATATTGTCTGCATGGACTTCAGTAAGGCCCTTGACAAGGTCCCGCATGGGAGGTTAGTTAGGAAAATTCAGTCACTAGGTATACATGGAGAGGTGGTAAATTGGATTGGACATTGGCTCGATGGAAGAAGCCAGAGAGTGGTGGTAGAAAATTGCTTCTATGAGTGGAGGCCTGTGACTAGTGGTGTGTCACAGGGATCAGTGCTGGATCCATCGTTATTTGTCATCTATATCAATGATCTGGATGATAATGTGGTAAATTGGATCAGCAAGTTTGCTGATGATACAAAGATTGGAGGTGTAGTAGACAGTGAGGAAGGTTTTCAGAGCCTGCAGAGGGACTTGGACCAGCTGGAAAAATGGGCTGAAAAATGGCAGATGGAGTTTAATACTGACAAGTGTGAAGTATTGCACGTTGGAAGGACAAACCAACGTAGAACATACAGGATTAATGGTAAGGCACTGAGGAGTGCAGTGGAACAGAGGGATCTGGGAATACAGATACAAAATTCCCTAAAAGTGGTGTCACAGGTAGGTAGGGTCATAAAGCGAGCTTTTGGTACATTGGCCTTTATTAATCAAAGTATTGAGTATAAGAGCTGGAATGTTATGATGAGGTTGTATAAGGCATTGGTGAGGCCGAATCTGGAGTATTGTGTTCAGTTTTGGTCACCAAATTACAGGAAGGATATAAATAAGGTTGAAAGAGTGCAGAGAAGGTTTACAAGGATGTTGCCGGGACTTGAGAAACTCAGTTACAGAGAAAGGTTGAATAGGTTAGGACTTTATTCCCTGGAGCGTAGAAGAATGAGGGGAGATTTGATAGAGGTATATAAAATTATGATGGGTATAGATAGAGTGAATGCAAGCAGGCTTTTTCCACTGAGGCAAGGGGAGAAAAAAAAACAGAGGATATGGGTTAAAGGTGAGGGGGGAAAAGTTTAAAGGGAACATTAGGGGGGGCTTCTTCACACAGAGAGTGCTGGGAGTATGGAATGAGCTGCCAGACGAGGTGGTAAATGCGGCTTTTTTTTAACATTTAAGAATAAATTGGACAGATACATGGATGGGAGGTGTATGGAGGGATATGGTCCGTGTGCAGGTCAGTGGGACTAGGCAGAAAATGGTTCAGCACAGCCAAAAAGAGCCAAAGGGCCTGTTTCTGTGCTGTAGTCTCTATGGTTCAAAGAATATGTTCAAGGCAAAGAATGAAAAACATTTCACCTGCTAGAGAGTAATGGGAGAGAGTAATGCAAGTGGTATCTACACTCAGATTAGATCAAAAGAAAAAGCTTTAAAGGATGATTGTCCTCGTCCCAACCTTGTTTCTTACATTTTTTATGTGAGTAAGGTTTCTGCTACAAGGAAGTTGTGGACAGAGCACACTGAAGTGTCAATAGACTTTGCCAGGAGTTTGGTCAATAATCCACCTTATTCTGTGCTTATGTTTTGACGTCAAGATCCTTTCCAATAATGGGATATGCTACAGGTGAATGAAGTGTATCTCTAAGTTTTGCCTCAAGTTATTTTTACCTATAGATCGGACAAACAGAGAGTGGTTCACATTCTCTTTCTTCATACAATGTATCTGGACACTCCTGCCCTTGATTGTCAGGCTTCTGGATGATAATTCTATAGCGAGACTGCTTTGCATTAGAAGAATTGCCTGAAAAAAGAGCATGGGAAAAATAGTCAGATGATTTACTACTGATGAACCTGAGAATTAAAGGAAAATTGAAACATTAAAATATAGTTATAAAACAAGGCATATTTTAGTTATACTTTCTAATCTACAACCACTCATTCCCTCCCACCTACATGCAGCTCACCCCACCTCCACACAGAGGCACAAGATCAGATCCTTATACAAAAATGCTAGACAGCCAATATGAACCCTAATGTCCATAACTTTTGCATAGCAATAAGCACATGCACTGATCCCAGGACAATGCAGATTGAGTTTTCTACTCTCTATCAGGACTAGCAGTTTCCAACTTCCCAACTGTTTCTCATTGATAGAACTCAGCATGGTGGGGTGGGGAGAGAAACAAAATCATAAATCTCGTCAAACAATTTGTTCCTAGTGCCTTTGGTACACAAAAGTGCTATGTTACACCGTTAATAAAGCACATGAGGTAATTAAATCGTTAATGTTACACAAGTATTATATGCTGCTGCAGTGTGGATACTATTAGCTGGTTTACTGTTGACTGCCCTGAGGACAGCAGCAACATCCTATGCACAAAGTTCCAGAGGAAGGCTATGTGAGAAAATACTAAAAAAATGCTGCCTCACACTGAAAAGCTTTTTTTTTTCTCTCTGTAAAACAAGTGTCTCACCAGATAATTTGATTTTCTGACTTTTATCCAGTATCTCCACTGACAGGGTTACTGAGATGTGGTACCGGAAGTGCTGGTGGGTGGAATTATAATGTCTTTCCACGAGCTTGAGTCAGTCATCATCCTTCTCAACTGAGATGATATGTGATCAATTGCATGTATTAAGATGGTGCACAATGGAACAAGGAGTTACTTGAGCCTCTGTATTTCCAGCACATCTGAACAATATTTTCATGTACTATGCAGCCAGATCTGAACCAGATGTAGAAATATGGTAAGATGCACCATTATCTTTGCAGAACAAAACACTAGCAGATTGATTAAAGGTCCTGTGGATCTCTAACTAGTGAGGAATAGAATTGAAGAAAGTCTGTTGACCAGTATCAGGAAAACCTGATGTCAGAGTAAATTTGTAAACTTTATAAAACATCAGTGGGACTGTACTTGTGATATTGTGTGTGTTTCCCATTATAACGCTACAGGAGAGATATAGTTGCACTGGAGTGAGGACCGTTGCACAAGGACGTCGCTTGGATTGGAGGACTTTAGATAGTCTGGGTGTGTTTGCCCAGGGATGACCTGATAGAAAAAAAATAAGAACAATAAGAAACATAGGTAGTCTAAGTAGTCAAAATCTTCTCTCCCATTGTCGAAGTATTGAAAAAAAAGAGGGCATTGACTTAAGGTTGGAAGAAGGTGGGAGGAAGAAGTTTCAAAGGGGATCTAGAGGCACATTTTTTTATGAAGAGTGTGGTTGATACCTGGAATGTACTTTCAGGGAGGATGGCAGAGACTGTGTTGAAGAAGCATTTATGCATGTAATGCCCTGGTTCACATCTTTACTGTTATGCTGTAGGTATTTCATATAGCAGCTCTGTAGGAGCAGCTTGTTCTGATTTCAGCCTGTTTGGGTTATTGTTAAAGATAAGGGATGACGTGGAATCCAATTTGCGGGAGGTTTTCTTGGTGAGGGGCAATAAGGGTGGGCTTGTGTTCGGCAGGAGATGGAACAAGAAGACACTGGGGAGAACCGGTTCTAGCATACGATCCGGTGGGAGACCCGTTTATTCGAGATGGATTGCGAGCGACGATCAGAAGATGGCCTGTGCTTTCACTGGCCAAGGGCCCAGCGTATGAGTGACAGAGAAGTTCAAGATGGGCTCTAACTTGTGCACATTTGACTGCTTAAGTAGAATGGGCCCTGTTCGTTATTCTTTACTAACCCTTTAGTTAAGAGAAGATTCATAAATATTCCTTTAATCGTTTGCAGTGTACTGTCTGTTGTTTCGTGGCACTAATTTTTAACAGGGTAGCAAACAGCATCCACACAAACTGGGGTTTGGGGTGGGAAGAGTCATCTTAATCTCACAAGTTTGGCAGGACCAGGGAGTGTCTTCCCTAGACTTGCGTAGCCAAGGAAACCAAGGTGTTTCAAACAGACACTTAAATAGGCAAAGCATAGAAGGTCAATGAAAAGGTTCGCATGGATATTGTAGACTGGATGGTGCCTTTCTATACTGACCCTAAAGCATTATAAAGCATTATAAAAGAAGTGTAACTATAAGTTATATAGGTTAAATATAATATTAGAATGGAGGTAAGGGATGTCACCTTAATGATTTTATCACATGACTATGTGTTCATTAGGTGGCATCAAAGTACGAAAAATGTTGCAGTATCTTGGAAAATGGGTGACTGTGATACCAAAACAATTCATATACCTGCCCATGATTATCAAAGCTTTCTGGAGAAGTCCACAAGCATGTGTGATAGAGGAGACAATGGCATTCCCGGCTACACCTCTTAACGGATCCTGGTTTTGATTTTTGGAGATAAAAGTCTGGCTTAATTGAGTTGGTTGTAATCAGTAAATTAGAATCGTTTCTTTAATGGATACACTTTATTATGTGCTTTCAATCATTGTGCATGGTGAAGTTCACGAAATACAAGGGCATTGTCACCAGGAACCCCAGAGAAACAGTCAACATCCTCACTGCAAACAGTCAGAATTTAATTAAAGGACTGTGTTACTGTGGTCATTGATGCAAAACGTTTCTTTACTCCTGTAATTGTAGAACAATGTTCTTCATAACAGCCTCAGGAGTTTACTCAGTACAATTAAATTAGTTTCTGTTGACATTTTTAAAGAGAGATCTGAATGTTCAGCCACTCTTTTGCTCTATACAATCTTGAAGCCTGTATAAAGTGTCCTTGAGCATAAACTGTGATTGAAAATAAAAACAACAGATTTTTTCTTATATTTTGCCTAGTATTGGAATTTCATTTAAAGATCTCTATCTTTCTGTAATTCATTATAGCTCTGCATCCTCAAAATAGAGGTTTTTTTTATTTTCTTCACCTTAACACTGCTCTGCAGCCTAAATTCTTGCAATGAAATATGTATATTACTGCTCTATTATCCAACTGATTAGTTATTTTTAATTTTTCAATTATTCTACTCAGCATAGTTCTAGATATGTATCATAGAATGTGCTCGGCTTAAAATTAATTTTCTCTGTGCTCCCAAATAGTGATCATCCCACAAAAAATCTCTCTCATACCCAGGACTTTTGAGAGCAAAACTGAGCTTTCTGCAATGGAAAATATGCAATCCAGTTCCAAAGCAAGTTGTGAGAGGGTTGAACACATGTTACATGGATGGGACAGAGACCTGGCAAGCAGAAGACAAGAAGTGACAAGAGATTGCAGAGGCTGGGATCTGGAGCAACAAATTTGTCAGCCATAAACAAAATTTAAAAGGTTAACTTACTGGCTTGGTAATGTCTTCAAGAACAATTGGTGTCTAGGGTCAGGAGTCACAGGTCCAAAGATTACCCCTTGAAGGGGATTTATATCAGGGATCAGTGGTTGGTGGGGACCTTCACAAACAATTGGTATTGCTGGAGGAACACTGAGCAGAGAGAGAGATCATTTGGGATGACTATGCCAGAGGACAGAGGATCTTCCATATGGACCAGTGCCTGAGATTGGGGCATTAAGGCTGGGGTAGGGGTTTGGGGGTGGTGTAGAGATCAAGACTGGAATTCAAAGATTCCATCCAGGAAACCAGTTCAGAGGGTGTACACGTAGAACAAAGAATAATTGGTTAGCATCAGTCACATCAATGAACCTTAGAGGGGCCTAGATCAAGTTAAGTAAATTTATAGTGCTTAGGGAGCAACTTTTTCAGATTTGAAATTCTTTAAGTAATACTATCTGAGGTGCTGGTATTGTGTGCTTGCTACAAAATATGGGTTTGGGGCTTGCAGCAGTGTGGAGTGCCTGCAAATTAATTTACATCTTTACTGATTGCAAATTAAGTTGTGTATGATGTTTTCCTAAGGAGTTGTCTGTTGCTGTGTCCTAAGGAGGCACACACTATACTACTCTCATTTAATGTATTATTTATACATTATCAACAACATCATAGTCTTCCTCTTTCCCTGGGATCTTCTCACACAATTGGCTTGCCTGGTGCCTCTCCAGCATTCACTCCGGATGCTAACTGAACACTTGTTTCATAATTCACGGTGATCTCCATCAGGTACTCTCTCATTACCTCTTCTACACCTTCCTCATGTTTTGTAGTGAAAGCCTCTTCTAGCACATCCTGTATTTAATGACTCGGTTTGTCACCAATTCTTGCACCTTGGGAACAGTGATCAACATCTGCTGCACCTTTCTGAACTTCTCATCTATTTATTGCAAAGCTGATAAAAAAAACTTTTCCCACACTTTACTACTCACTCGAAACTGTCTGTCTTTCTTTATCAGCTACAGTTTTTAGCTTTCCTCCATTCTCCCAACTCAGTTTGGCTGCACCTGGCTTAGGTTTCTTCTGAGCTGATGGATGAAAATTAGAATTCTGTTTTGCTTGAGCCATTATGGATAATCATCTACTTTTTTAAAGTGTCCTTCACAGTCTGAAAGGTCTAGTCTGTTTACCCAATGGAAGCAGCTTTGTAGGGAGGTGGGAGACTTTTTTTGTAGCCACAGCACAATAAATTCCCTGAATTGGCTGGAAAGGAACTGCAGCCCCTCCCTATATATTTGGCAAACCAATAGCGGTCAAATTGGTCAAAATTCAGCAATAGTGTTTTTTTTCTCATAGTGCATGATTCCACAGGTTATATTTCAAACCACTTGCAGAAGATTCTGAATAATATGAGGAGGCTATCATATCACCATTAGACAATAATTAGTACACCAACCATACAGTCCAAGTCCAAATTAGCCTTCTCAGAAGATGGGTTTTATAATTCATAAGAACATAAGATGTAGGAGCAGAATTAGGCTATTTGGCCTGTCGGGTCTGCTCCACCATTTCATCATGGCTGATCCATTTCCCTCAGCCTCATGCTTACTCCCCGTATCCCTCTACGTGCTGACTAATCAAGAATCTATCAACCTCAGCCTTAAATATACCCAATGACTTGGCCTCCACAGCCACCTGTAGCAATGAATTCCACAGATTCATCACCCTCTGGCTAAGGAAATTCCTTAGTTTCTCTGTTCTGAAAGCAAGCCACTTTATTCTGAGTCTGCATTGTCTAGTCTTATACTTGTCCACCATAGGAAACATCCTCTCCACATCCACTCCACTGAGGCCTTTCAATATTTGATAGGTTTCAATGAGTTCCACCCTCTTTCTTCTGAATTTCAGTGATTACAGGCCCAGGTTCATCAAATACTCCTCATCTGATAAGCCTTTCAATCCCAGAATCATTTTAGTGCATCTCATTTGAACCATCTCCAATGTCAGCAATCCATTCTTAGATAAGGAGCCCTAAACTACTCACAATACTCCAAGTCAGGACTCACCAGTGCCTTATAAAAGCTCAACATTACATCCTTCTACAACATTATATTATATTCTAGTCCTCTCGAAATGAATGCTAACATTGTGTATGTCTTCCTCACCACAGACTCAACCTGCAAGTTAACCTTTAGGGAATCTCCCATGAGGACTCCCAAGTCCCTTTGCGCTTCAGATTTTTGAATGTTCTCTCCATTTAGAAAATTCTCTATGCTTTCATATCTTCTACCAAAGTGCATGACCAAACATTTCCCAACACTGTATTCCATCTACAACTTTTTGTCCGTTCCTCTAATCTGTGCAATTCCTTCTGTAGCCTCTCTGCTTCCTCTACATTGCCTGACCCTCCACCTATCTTCGCATCATCTGCAAACTTGGCCAGAAAGCCATCAAAACCGACATCCAAATCATTGACATATAACATAAAGCGCAGTCCCAACACAGACCCCTGTGGAATATTACTAGTCACCAGTAGCCATTAAAAATGGCTTCCTTTATTCCCACTCTTAGCCACCTGCCAATCAGCCAATGCTCTATCCATGCTGGTCTCTTTCCTGTAAGACCATGTGCTCTTAACTTATTAAGCAGCCTCATGTGTGATACCTTCTCAAAGGGCTTCTGAAAATCCAAGTACAAAACATATATTGATTCTCTTTTGTCTATCCTATTTGTTATTTCTTCAAAGAATTCCAAAAGATTTGTCAGGCAAGATCTTCCCTTGAAGGAAACTATGCTGAGCATGGCTTATTTTATCATGTGCTCCCAAGTATCCCAACCACATCCTTAACAATCAACTCCAACAACTTCCCAATAACTGAGGTCAGACTAACTGACCAATAATTACTTTTCTTTTGCCTCTCTCACTCTTGATGAGTAGAGTGTCATTTAATTTTCCAGTGTTCCAGAACAATTCCAGAATCCATTGATTCTTGAAAGATCATTACCAATACCTACACAATCTTTTCAGCCACTTCTGTCAAATTCCCGTGGTATAAACCATTTGGTCCAGATGACTTATCTACCTTCAGACCTTTCAGTCTCCCAAACACCTTCTCTCTAGTATTTTTAACTTCACTCACTTCTGCTCCACGACACCCTCGAACTTCCGGTGAACTATTGGTGTCTTCCACAGTGAAAATTGATGCAAAATATTTATTCAGTTCATCCGTCAATTTCTTGTATCCTGTATCTACCTCCCGAGAATCATTTTCCAGCAGTCTCATATCTACTCTCACCTCTCTTTTAAATGTTATATATCTGAAGAAACTTTTGGTACCCTCTTTAATATTATTGGCTAGCTTACCTTCATATTCTATCCTTTCCTTTATGATTTTTTTTAGTTGCTTTCTGTTTTTTTTTGAAGTTTTCTAATCCTCTAACTTCCTACTAACTTTTGCTCTATTATATGCCTTCACTTGGCCTTTCTGTTAGCTTTGACTTCTCTTGTCAACCTCAGTTGTATCATTCTGCCTTTATAATATTTCTGCTTCTTTGGGATGTATCTATCCTGTGTCTTCTGAATTCTCCCAGAAGCTTCAGCCATTGCTGCTCTGCCATCATCCCTGCTAGTGTTGCTTTCCAAACAATTTTGGCCAGCTCCTTTCTTATGCCTCTGTAATTCCCTTTACTCCACTGTAAAACAGATGCATCTGACTAACCTCTCCTTTATAAATTGCAGGATGACTTCTATCATATTATGGTCAACACTCCAAAGGATTCCTTTACTCTAAGCTCTCGAATCAATTCCAGTTCACTGCACAGCACCCAATCTAGAATAGCTGATCTCCTGATGGGCTCAGCCATGAGCTGTTCTAAAAAGTCATCCCCTAGGCATTCTACAAATTCTACCCTTGGGATACAATACCAACCTAATTTTCCCAATCTACCTGCATATTGAAATCCCCTATGACTGTCATAACATTACCCTTTTGACATGCATTTTCTATCTCACATTGTAATTTGTTCACCACATCTTTGCTACTGTTTGGAGGTCTGTACGTAACTCCCACCAGGGTCTTTTTACGCTTGCTATTTCTTAGCTCTACCCACAACAATTCTACACCTTCTGATCCTGTGTCATCTCTTTCTAATGATTTCATTTCATTCTTTACCAACAGAGCCACCCCATCCGCTGTGCCTACCTGCCTGTCCTTTTGATTCAATTTATATTCTTGGGCATTAAGCTCCTAGCTATAATATTCTTTCAGCCACGATTCAGCGATAGCCACAACATCATACAAAGCCATCTGTAACTGTGTTACAAGCTCATCTATCTTATTCCATGTACTAGGTGCATTCAAATATAACACCTTCTCTGGAAGAGATCTCACTGATCCAGAAATCTGAACCCCTGCATCATTTCCTCAGCCACACATTCATCTGCCGAATCATTCTATTCTTACCATCACTGGTGCATTCAATCCATGAATGTTGAATACATGTCAACCAGGTCTTTAACATCTTGGCCTATTCTAGGCCTGTAAACAAACTCACATACCACAACCTTCTTATGCATGTGCCAGGATGCTGTGAAAATATGTCACGGGATTACTCTTCAAATGTTCCAGCAATAACCAAGCAATTACTCCATGAGCACACACACTCAATTGATATTCAATTCATATTCTCTGCCATAGAAAGATTAGATTATATTAGTGTTACCAACCTTTCCATGAAAACTAGATATTCATATGGCTGCCTTATGGTGGCTCTTTTTGGTACTGCTTACAGCAATGAAATCATGAACAGTCTGTGATGTAAAATTATTATTCTTGGAATTGAACCAAGTCTCTTCGTTTGGGCCCCTGACAGAACAGTTGCAGCAGCATTCTGAGTTGAAAAGTGCACATGCAAACTACGAGGTGGAACACCCTGTTCACCACTTCTGTGAGTAATACAGGGTCACGACTGACCTTCAACTCAGCACTACTTTCCTGCACCAACCCCCAAACCCCTGATTCCTATAATCTTTAAAAACCTGTCAACATCTATCTTTGCTCCATGACCTCCATCAATTATTTTCTCCCATCAGCTGGGAGACCAGGCCTTTTCACACCATTGTCTGTGTGATCTCAGTGGGACTCGAAATAATGAAAGCGAGGCATCAATGATAAGGAATTGGAATCTGTGACTGAGGGATGCGAACATGTGTTTGGGTCAGCCAGGGACCTCCTTATATGGGAGTAGTTGATTGGTGCACAAGACACAGTCACCACACTCATCCTATTACTTACTTACTATTCATCTTCTCTGGAATGCAGTTTGAGTAGATGTGTGCTATTGGAGGAGATTCTTTCACAAATTTGTTGTTCAATTACTTTTAATGATCTGTTTGAGTACATTTTACCACAGAAGAACATAAGTAGAAACAGGCTCTTAGGCCAATGATATCTGTGCTGACATTGAAACCTATTTAAAACTAATCCCATCTATAACCCCTCAATTCCTAGCTGTTCATGTGCCTATCTAAAAGTCAATTAAATGTCACAATTGCGCCTGCTTCCATCACCAACCCTGACAGCACATTCTAGGCATCTACCACTATATGTGTAAAAAGACATCTTCTTTAAATGTTCCCCCCTCTCACCTTAAAATTATCTTCCCTAGTATCCCTACTCTGGAAAGAGCTTCTGAATGTCTAATTGATCAACATTTCTCATAATGTTATAACTTTGAGTCAGGTCTCCCTGCAGCCTCCAACAGCCCAGAGACAACAATCCAAGCTTCTCCTCACATTTCTTAATCTCTAATCCAGGCAACACCCTTGTGACCATCAGTGACCTGCTCTCCAAGGCCACCACATCCTTCCTGCAATGGGGTGACCAGAACCACATACAATGTGGCATAATTAGACTGATTGAGTATCTTCACCACTAAAGATACGTCATCAGAAGAATTACCTTGTTGACATGTAGTGGGGCAAGAGGTCCATTCACTGAAGGGGGTGGCAATGCAATCCTTTTTACATGGCAAAAGGCATGGCTGAAAAGTTTTAGGCTGGGAATTTTCAGGACACCTGGAAATGTTGGGAAAGAGGAGGAATCAATAATTACTGTTCCAAAGATCAGACATAAAAGATGCAACAAACCTTTTTAAAAAATAATGTTAAAGGATAATTTATTTTAAACAAGAGAATGACAATAGGCCACATAGATCCTTGAACCTGCTATGTTACTGAATAATATCAGAATGATCCTGTGCCTCATGCACTTTCCCAGCTAATCCTACACCCCTTGATTGTCTCAGTTTTTAAAAACAAATTTATCTTAACTTTAAATAACTGTATTGAAAAATGCGCCCACAATCCCATGGTGGAGAGGTTCATGAAATTACACTCTCTGCCAAGGGTCTTCATCTAAGCCTTAAGTAACTATTCTCTTACTCCGAGTCTATATCCCTGATTTTGTGACTTCCTGCTATGTAAAAAAATTATATTAGGCTCCCAAACTGAGTTATACAAACTTTCAGGATGTACTTTATACAGCACGTCAGTCACATGCATCATCTGCAGCACATGATCAGAGAAATAATTTAAATGCATTTTCAAACAATTGCCTAATTGAAATTCCTGTTATGCTTGACAATCAATGTTCTAAATCACAATGCTGGTATGTTTTAAAAAAACTGCAGTTTGTCAAGTCAACCAATACTGACCTGAATAAAGAACCCCAGAGTTTGCTTTCACTTCAAGCAGGGGAGACAATGAGTGGACAAGAGCTTTTCAGTACTGGGTCATTGACTTAAATTATGCCCACACCAGTGTCAGTAATATCCCCATTGTTGCTAATGGAGAATGAAATACTAACAGGAGTATCATTATTAACCAAGAACCAACATTGAACTGAATTATAGTTCTCTCACTGAGATCACGGCTGATGATGCAATATCAGCAGCTCAGCCCAACAAATTGAACTTATCTTCGCTAACACACAGTGACGCAGCAGATCATGGTACTGGAAAGGAAGAGAACACTGCAGATTCTGGAAATGTGAAATAAAAGAAAGTTCAAGAAAAATCCAAAGATTAGGTACTATCTGTGGAGAGAAAAAGAGTTAACAATTCAGATCAATGACCTTTCATTAGAACTGGGGAGAGTTAGAAATCCAGCATGTGTTAAATTGCTGTAAAGGATGAGGGCTTGAGAGAATAAAGGGAATATCTGCGATGGGCTTAGACCAAGAAAGGCTGCATAGCACAGGTGGTAGAAGGGCCAGTGGAGAACAGGTGATGAAGGCTGTTTAATTAGGGCTGATATTACTGGAAAAGGTGTAACTAAAAGAAGGCAAATCACAGCAGAGGACAGAAAACAAAATACTGGAACCATGAGACAGAAAAACCTGCAGCTGCTAAAAATCTGAAAGAAAAGAGAAAGCTGGAAATATTTGTCAGGTCAGACAGCATCTGTAGAAAGAGAAAGTCAGTTTTAACGCTACGGGTTGAGGGCTTTTCATCAAAATTCAATAGCTCCAATACAAACTTAGCAGATCATCTGAAAAACATGTTTCATTGAAAAACATAAAGAATGAGATTTAACATAGCCATAGAACACTCCTTGGAAAGTAGTTTCCCTTGTTATTTCTCAACGTGATCTTTGGAGCATAGTCATTTTGTTCCAATCTGAAATTGAATATGTAAATGTGTAATAGACATTAATCTACATTGTGGTCCTTTTCACTGAAATATTCAGCTATTGTCCAAGTACCCTTTGTTCATTTATTAACATCATTTTTAATAAGGACAATTAAATAGCAAGACTTGACAGAACTTGACTGCATTTATAATCTAAAATGTGTTTCTTTGCAGAAGAGAATGACAAAATTTGAAGGCTGAACTTCAGTATCTTATTAACATTGTACAATGTAATTATTGTTCCTGATGTTCAAACACAGAAGACTCACTCATCAGCATGATTTTAAAATGCCCATGGTATTTTAATGTGCTGTCCATTAGCACTACTTAGTTTTTATTTTCCTTTCATTGCTCTTTGCTTCTCCTCTTTATATATCAAAAAAGCTATTAGTGTGCTTAAAAATTCCCGTAAAATATTATTGTAGCTAATACCGAATAAAGCTATATGCATAATTTCAAAATAAATATTATCAAGTGAATACACTGTGAAGGATTCAGCCAGATATTATCAGTACTGATCTAACAGGATAACCTTTTTATTTGAACGGGATAATTTAATGTTAAACAAACGCCAAATAAACTGACTTACCTGCCAGTATCTTATTCATATCCCCCATTTTATATTGTCCAATGTTAGGGCAGAGTAAATGGTCTTAATGGAACTTCTTCATATTTCACTCATTAGATTGATTGTTTCAAAAGAAATATTTTTTTCTCCTTTCAAGAATTTTAAGACAGTATTCTTTTGTCAGTAAAGCCATGAGAACTTCAAAGCAGCATTGTTTTGTAGGTAAATTTATTTAATTATTAATATAGAGAATATTTTTGACTGAAATGCAATTTTGCCAATTTAGTTAGATCAGCCTTTGGGGCAGTATGAAACCTTTTAAAAGGGAACAAGATGGTATTGCTGACCAATAGATTAAAGAAAAGCAAAAATGTACACTCAGTATCTTCACACTTCATACATGAGAATTTTAACGGATTAAGATATGCTATTTATTTCTGTTAAATTTTCACTCTGAATAGGAAATAATACCTTTTTGGAGAAACAGGTCCAAATTTGTTCCTTACACAGTGGACCTGTCGAACTTGGATGCCCACAGAACAAGTGGCTTCACCATTCCAATTGACTGTAGTGTTGAGGGCTGCCACTGACGTATCTTCTGTGCAAGGACCCCATGGTGATGCCTCCCAGTAAAACACTGTGCAGCCATGAATATTACAGGATCGCCATTCTTGCAAAGCTTGGCTAGACGGGCATGGCTTTCCACCTAGGATATAAAGGAACTTACCATAAGTAATTTATGGTTATGCCTTAAAGAATATCATTCAGTTTTCTATCCACAAGAAAGTCTGTCTACCAAAACTAAGAGTACACTATATTTAAGAACGTGAAAAATTACTTATGCTCAATAAATGTTAACTTATTTAGTAAAACTGATCTTTAAGTACATATTTTGAGAGCACAAAGTTTATATTTACTATACCTGCATTCTTAATGTTATTGCAGAAGATATTAGCACCCAATAAATTTAACTAGTTTGTTTTACCACTTACTTTTATCTATATCTACTTAAGGAATATGCATGACTGACTTTCAGAAATAATCATGTCAATAAAAATTTCGCAACAACCCGTATGAATTTTTAAATTGTGTATTTATATTTTACATCAACAGGTTATAGATACAAATTAAAATAGATTATTAAATGGTCACAGATATTTTAAGTAACTGAACAAATTACAGGTGTGTAATCAAATAGCCTTCAAAATGATAGGTATATATTTAAAGTGTCTATATTTAAATAACAACTAACAAATTATATATTCTATCAAATTACAGATGCTTAGCTTCCTTTAAGCAGCCTAATAAGCTGTGACTGCATGGGTTGGTAGATCCTTAACCTATTAACAAAGTTATACACGTGTGGTTCAATGGCTCATTAAAAGGATACAAGTGTTTGTTTAGCACCTTAATAACCATTATGTGGTTTAATAATCCATTAATAGGCTGGAGACTTTCCTAAAGTCCCACAGGCTTCACTTTTCCCAAGATTCTGTGAAAAAAAGAGATTAGCACTGTTCTCAGCCTCAGCTGGTAGTAATTCACACCAGTGAAAACATGTACCATTGAGGATACATAGAAATATAATTGATTATCTTACACAAGCTATACTAATACTAATGCAGAAATTACACCTGACCTTACACTGGCAAAGACACTCAGCATGATGCAAAAGCAAAATACAATGGATAATGTGAATCTGTGAGATGTATTAGGTCAGGCAGCATCAATAGAGAGACAAATTCATTTAACGATTTTTATATCAGTAGATGCAAATTAATATTAGTGTTTAGAAAAAGAAAATAATTGATTTGGACCTGAAAAGTTAATTTAATTTGTCTCTATACATTTTCTATACACAGCAAAACTTAGAACAAGACTGTCAAATGTCACAGCCACCTCTCTCTTTGAATGGAAAAGAATAATGCACAAGTTAACAAGATTGGTGAATAGGGACTTTTGAATAGAGGACAATTTTTGCTGATAAATTAAACACTGTATGCCTAACTTCTAAAAATTTTGGAATAAAAAATATATTTTGGAGACATTGCACAATTTAGACAGCATATGTGGAAGAAAAGAAATAGAGTTAATGTAATAGGCCAAAGACCTTTCATCAGAACTGGAAAAGAGAAAAAATAAGTTGGATTTAGCTTGCAGAAACATTTGGAAAGGGAGTGAATAAGACAAAGGGAATACCTGAATTAGAATGAGTTTAGAGGTCCCATGCAGAAAAGTTGCACATGAAGGTATCTTGTTGATAGACCAGTTAGTTATTTGGTAATTAGGGTAATTAGAGACGGCGAGTTACGAGGGATGTTGGAGAGAAAAAACCCAAGCAAAGGAAGATAAAAGTTATGAAATGCAGAGATGTGAGGAATGCTGCAGGTCTGGCAACATTACTGGAGAGAGATGAACTGAGCTGATATATTAGATTAATGGCCTAAAACAGAACTGGCTCGGTGTAGAGAAAGTGAGTTGCATGAACCTATAAAATTCAGTATTGAGACTGGATGACGATAACCTGCCCTGGCACTTGATAAAGTGCTGATTCTCCAGCTTACCTTGAGCTTCATCGTAAAATTGCAGGAAACCACATTAGAAATAGCATGGTGAATTAAAGTGGCTAATACCAGGAACCTTGGGATTGCCACGCAGACTTTAAGAAAACCTGATGAGTTACAGTATCCAAAGTGCAGCTGTTACTTAACAATCCAGAGAATTTGTAAAATAAATAAATAAAAATACATTTTCAGATACTCTATTGCACTGGATCTTTATTTTAGAAGTTTCTTGAGCTTTGCTTCACAACCATAATGAGCAGCTAGACTGCAAATTGCAAAACCTGGGAATGATAATGTGGCCAACAGTTCATGTTATTGGAAAAACAGAAAGTACTCCATAATTGAGATGAAACCAGTTACTTCCACTTGGTACCACACATGCACTTTCCTAATCTGAACATGGACCTTCAGTCGAATCAGCCATAAACTATCCAGTACTGACAATGTGCTCTAAATGGTTACAGGATCACTGCCAATGTAGTGAGGAAACCCCATCACTAAATCACACCCCTTAGTTTTTGATAGCCAGCAACTACCTCCCTTCCTTGTACAATCATTGATGATTTTTAAATCTCTAAAATTCAAACTTATCTAAAGCCTAGTATTTAGTAACGATGGTTTATTGTTTTAAGCAAAGTTTAATTATAAGTGTCTATCAATACTCAAATCTGGTCATATCAATGGATCCTGGACTGCAGGCTCAAGTTGTGAGTGCAGTTCTACATTAAGAAAATGAAGACATGGAAGATGAATCATTCTACAGGTACAATTCAAAAACAAAGGCCTTTGATCTCCATTCCCAATTATCCTGCTGGCAAATGTACAGTCTCTGGAAAATAAAACTGAAGTCCTCAGAGCAAGATTTCAGGACCAGAGGGGCATCAGGGACTACTGTGTACTTTGTTTCATAGAAACATGGCTCACTCCCACCGTTTTGGATGCAGCGCTACAGCGTGAGGGTTTCACCATCCACCACAAAGACAGAACAGCTGAGTCTTTTAAAGGTAGAGGAGGTGCAGTATGCTTCATGATTAACTCATCATGGTGCATTGATGTGGCTGTTCTGTCTCAGTCCTGCTCCACTGAACTAGATCATCTAGCTGTCAAATGTCATCCATTTTATCTGCTGAGGATGTTTTCCGACATAATCCTGGTAGCAATGTACATTCCACTTCAGGCCAACATGAGGCAGGCAGTGGAGGAGCTAAGCACTGTAATCTGCGGACATAAAACACTCCTGGATACTTTTCATTGCAGGAGATTTTAACCAAATCAGCTTGAAGAAGTCTCTTAAACAACTACCACAACATATTACCTGTGGAACCAGAGCAGCCAACACACTTGATCACAGTTTTACTGTGCCATCCCATGCCCACACTTTGGAAAGTCTGATCACCTGGCTGTACTTTTACTCCCAGCATATATGCAGAGATTAAAGACCGCAGCACCAATGATGAAGACCAAGAAGGTATGGTGAAGGGAGGCATGCAAGACTGCTCTGAGTTGGTGGATTGTACAATATTCATCTTCGAATCTGAATGAATACTCCACAGTTGTCACTGATCTCATCAAGACCCGTGTGGATGAATCTGTACCTTCAAGATCATATTGGGCATACCCAAACCAAAAGCCGTGGATAAACCAGGAGATTTGTAGTCTACTGAGGGCTAGATCTGTGACTGGTGATCCATAGCTGTATAAGAAGTCCAGGTACGTCCTGCGGAAGGCAACTTTAAGAGCAGAAAAACCCAATTGTGATTGAAATTAGAAACACTTCAGCTCTGGCAGGGTTTACAAACCATTACTTTCACCAAGTTGCAACGTAACATCATGAATAGCTGTGATGCTTCACTCCCAGGCAAGCTCAATGCATTTGTAAGGGGGTTTTGTCTTTTACTGCGTAGGCTAATTAAAATGGCTTCTTTGTTACGTTATACTTAGGAATGCTTCTTTGTTATGTTAAACGCTGAGAAAATTCTTCTCACTAGCAGTTTGTTGAATTATGTTACTGATAAGAGGATGTTATGAACCAATTGGGATAGTTGTTATGGTTTTGGTGTATTTGAAGATACTGTATACGCGGGGTTTGGGGGGAGAAGGCAGGAGAGCGGGACAGAGGATGAACCAGGTGCTGTGATGTCCACTAACGGGGTTGGACCCCAAGGAGGGCGTTTGGTGAGGAGACGGAGACGGACTCATGTGGAGCGTCTGGTCGACCACCATTGTTGGTCCCAGGAGGCCAGTCAAGGTGGTCCGAGGGGTCACAGGGTGAAGAAGAAGGTTCTTGAGTTCCAACTGTTTTGTGCACGAAGAAATTGAACTTTGATAAGTGTGGCGCCTTTTATTTTCCTTTTATATTTTATTCTCTATTAATTATATTGTTCCAGTAATATCTATAAACTGTAAATCATTTAATCGTATCTGGTGTATTGTCTGTTATTTGGGCAGGGTGGTGTACATCACACAGCATCCACAGAAACTAATTACTCAGTTTGGCGGGGCCGAGGGTTGGCTCCCTAGACGACAGCGAGCCGAGCGACCCTGAGGGTGGCCGGGGGGCTACACACTTTATGCACAGTTTGAAAGGGAGAACTAAACTACAGCTGTGGGAATCCCTGCAGCATCTGGTGATCACTGTGTTGGAGGCTGACAATAGAACATCCTTCAAGAGGGTGAACACTCGCAAGGCATCAGGTCCCGATGGTGTAGATGGTAGGGCACTGAAAATCTGTGCTAACCAACTGACAGGAGTGTTTAAGGACATCTTCAATCTCTCACTGCTGCACTCAAAGGTTCCCATATGACTCAAAAGGGAGATAATCATACTTGTTCTCAAGAAGAACAGAGTGAGTTGCCTCAATGACTATTGCCCAGTTGTACTTATATCTATTGTGAGAGGTGGTCATGATCAGAATCAACTCCTGCCAAAGCAAGAACGTGGACCCACTGCAATTTGCGTATCACCACTTTGCTCAAGGAGATCTGTTTTTTTTGTGAGAATGATGTAATGGTCTTTTGGAGGTCACCTGATGTGATTTTCCCGCCGATGTGAGGTCACGTGATGACATGTGCCCCGTGACTATATAGGGGTCGACTCAGGTGACGCAGTTAGTTTTTGAGTTTGTAGATTTCCAGGTAGAACGTGTTGAATCTCTGTTTCTGTTGCGTGTTTGTTTTTGTGACACAGTTTCATTTTTAAAACGGAAGGTGCATTCTCTTACAAGGTATTGTATTTGAACTGGAAATTTGTGGATGGAAGTGCCAATTTACTCAATTCCGACAGTTTTGAAAGGAGAGTGAAGAATTCATTGAAGTGAAGGATCGAGAGAAGCCGGCATCGTTTGGCAGTTTAATAAAGAATCGACCTGATTGAGTCTTCGTTGAAGAGAACCTGCATTGAGATAACTCTTGCAATAGCGCAATGAGTTCATGCACAAAGGCTCTCTCTCTCTCTAAAAGGAATTTAAGGTCAGTCGATTTAAACTGTTTATTTTCGGCATCGGGAATCCTGTGGACAGAACCAGCAGTAAAGGTGCGTCAGTGAAGAAATCCTTCTCTAGAGAAGTCTCTCCCAATTGAATGTGTAAAACTGTTGGACTTCCGAAGTTATTGCTTTAAGAACTGTTTTCGCATTTAATGCTTTAAGAACCAGAGCCAAGTGGAGTTGATGAATGGCTGCGTACCTGTTTAACCTCCGGTTAAAGTTTGCCTTTGTGTTTTTTTTTTCTTATTGCTTATGTGTTTAATAAATGTTTGGTTGTTTTCATAAAACCTGTCTCAATTAATATTCATTGTTGCTGGTTACGTAACACCACAATAGGTCTATAGTGGATGCAACCTTACTGATTCTCCACTCGGCCTTGGATCACCTGGACAATAACAATACCTATATCAGGCTACTGTTTATTGATTACAGTGTTCAACATATTCATAGCCTCAGTTATAATCAACATGCTCCAAACTCTGGGCCTCTGTATCTCCCTCTGCAACTGCATCCTTGATTTCATCACTGGGAGAGCACAGTTGGTGCAGATGGGAAATAATATCTCCTGCTTGCTGACAATCAAGTCTTGTGCACCTCAAGAATGCGTGCTTAGTCCACTGCTCTACTTTCACTAGACCCATGACTGTGTGGGTCAAATGCCATCTTTAAGTTCACCAATGTTACAACTGTTTTCAGCAGTTTTAGATGGTGACGATGGGGCGTACTGGAGCAAGATAGATCAGCTGATTGAGTGTTGTCACAGCAACAACCTTGACAGTAAGACCAAGAAATTGATTGTGGACTTCAGGAAGGAGAAGTTTAGGGAGTACACAGTCCTCAATAAGGGATCACCAGTGGAAAGGGTGAGCAGTTTCAAGTTCCTCTGTGTCAACATCTCTGAAGTTCTGTCCTGGGCCCAACGTATTAATACAGTTACAAAGAAGGCACTACAGCAAATATATTCCTTTGGGAGTTTGAGGAGACTTGGTAGTTACCAAACACTCTTGCAAATTTCTACAGATCTGCTATGGAGAATATTTAACTGATTGCATCAGGGCCACTACATATTCAGATTTGTCCAGTATTTGTTGTCTTCTGTTTCAACTGGACCACGCCTCTATTGCCTGTAAATCATCCCACTGGCTGTGATTTTGCCTCATCTCCTGCCTGTCCTTTCCATCATCTCTGTTGCACGCTATCTTTGATTTATTTCTGTTTTCCCTTCCTCAGCCCTATCACTCCGGTTCCCATCCCCCTGCCAAATCAGGTTAAACTCTCCCTAACAGCTCTATTAAAACTGCTTGCTAAGATATTGGACGTCGTTGGGTTCAGGTGTAACGTGTTCTTTTTGTACAGGTCGTATCTCCCACAGAAGAGGCCCCAGTGATCAACGAGTGCAAAGCTCTGCCCACCACACAGTCTCTCAGCCACGCATTAATATGCCTGATCACGCTATTCTTGCGCTCGTTAGCCCGTGGCACAGGCAGCAATCCTGAGATTATTACCCTAGACATTCTGCTTTTCAGCTTCCTGCCCAACTCCCTGAATTCTCTTTTCAGGACCTCCTCCCTTTTTCTACCTATGTCATTGGTACCAACGTGTACCAAGACACCTGGCAGCTCACCGTCTCCCTTCAGAATACTCTGAATCTGATCCAAGACATCCTGTACCCTGACATTTGGGAGGCAATACACCATGTGGGTGTCTCTATCAGGCTGACAGAACCTCCTGTCTGTACCCCTCTCTATGGAATCAGCTATGACTATTGCATTTCTCATCTTCCTCTCTTCTTTCTGCACTACGGAGCCACGCTCAGTGCCAGAGACCCAATCGCTGTGGCCATCCTCTGTGAGGTCACTACCCTCAACAGTATCCAAAATGAGATAATGATTACTGAGGGGGATGCCTACTGGGGTGCTCTTTACTATCTGAGCTTTACCCTTCCTTTCTCTGATAGTTACCTACTTATCTAGCTCCTGCACTGACTCAGACCACTCCATCGATGACTGCTCCGCTAAGCAACGTCTCCCTTTTATGCCTGAACCTTCCCTGTTCTCCAACACACAACTGATGCTCCAGTTATAGCCGAGTTCCCGCGAAGTTTTCCCCTTGTAAACTTTGCTCCCGGACCTCCCTCAGTGCAAGTAACCTGATACATTCCAAAGGGGCTGGGGCTTCCTGAAAGGGCCTATTTCGAGGTTCAGCGACTGTCTCCAAAACTGAATGCCTTTCACATTTGACAAATATTCAAAAATGCCAAGAAGCTTTTCAAAATAAACATATTTTTTGGAAATGAAAAATAGTAACACAAAACTAAGAGCAATAAATAAATTCAATTGACCCGGCTTGAAACAAGTTATATGATCTGCTCACCTTTCTCATAGCAGTAGAATTGATGTCATCGTACAGTTATATAATGCAGCACTGGATCCTTTGACCCAACTTCTCCACGCTGGCCAAGATTGCCATCTAAACATTTCCCCTGCATTCTGAATGTTTCTCTTTATCCACGTATTTTTCCCAAGTACCTTTTAAATGTTGTTAATTTACCTGCCCCTACCGCTACCTCTGGCAGCTCATGCCGTATACTAACATGAGAAAATCTGCAGGTGCTGGAAATCCAAGCAACGCACACTAAGTGCTGGAGGAACTCGGCAGGCCAGGTAGCATCTACAGAAAAGAGTAAGCAGTCAATGTTTCAGGCTGAGACTCTTTATCAGGACTGAAGAAAGAAGAAGAGAAGTTCAAGGTTGTAGATGATAGGTGAAACCGAGAGAGGGGGAGAGGTGAAGTAAAGAGCTGGGAAGCTGTTTGTTGAAAGACATACAGGGCAAGGGAAGGGGGAATCTGATAGGAGGGAACAGAAGGCCATGGAAGAAAGGGAAGGCGGAGGAGCATCAGAGGGAGGTAATGGGCAGGAATGGAGATAAAGTGGGAGAGGGAAATGGGAATGGGGAATGGTGGTGGGGGAAATTATCAGACGTTTGAGGAATCAATGTTCATGCCATCAAATTGGAGGCTACCCAGGTGTTGGTCCTCCAATCTGAGTATCGCCTCATCGCAGTAGTAGAGGAGGCCATGTACTGACATGTCGGAATGGGAATGGGAAGTGGAATTAAAAAGGGTGGCCACTGGGAGATCCCGCTTTTTCTGGCTGACAGAGCATAGGTGCTCGGTAAAGTGGTCTCCCAATCTATGTCACGTCTCACTGATATACAGGAGGCCACACCAGGAGCACTGGATATGGTAGATAATCCCAACAGACCCACAGGTGAAGTGTTGCCTCACCTGGAAGGACTGTTTTGGGCCCTGAGTGGTAGTGATGGAGGTGGTGTATAGGGACTGGACATTCATAGTGAAAATAAGACAACTGGGGCCAGGGAATCAGAAATCATTGAAAAGATCAAGAGCATGTCAAGTGTCACAGGTGTAGGTAGGAGGGGACAGAACCAAACAGGATAGAACTGAGTCGAGGTATGCAGATATAAGTATGCTGAGGCAGCAACAAGGAGAAACAATGGTCTACCTGGACAGGAAGGTTTGTGGATCTTGGGTAGGAGGTAGAAATGGGAGGGGTTGGGTGAGGGAACTATGAGGTCAGTGGCAGAGGATGGGAATTCCCTAGAGTTAATAAGGTCGGTGATGATGTAGGAGACAATGGCCTGGTGTTCCTTAGCAGGGTCCTGTTTGAGGGATAAGTAAGAGGAAGTATCTGAGAGTTATCACCTGGCCTCAGCGAGGTAGAAGTCAGGCCCCCAGATTGCTACGGCACCTCCCTTTTCTGCAGCTTTGATGGTCAGTTTACGATGAGTACGGACAGAGTGGAGAGCAGTGCGTTTAGCAGGAGTGAGGATAGAATTAGAGGGGGGAGTGGTGAAGCTGAGATGGTTGATGTCTTGTCACCAGTTATCAATGAAAAGATCCAGAGCAGGCAGAAGACCAGGGTGGTGTGTCCAGGAAGAGGAGGAGGGTTGAAGACAGGAGTAAGGTTCATCGGTGCGGGGTGGGGAGCCCTTGCCAAAGAAGTAGGCGCGGAGACGGAGGTGGCAGAAGAAGAGTTGTGCGTCATGGTGGGCGTGGTGCTCACTGAGGTGTGGGCGCAGGGGGATAAAAGTGAGGCCCTTACTGAGGACAGGATGTCCGCTTCAGAGAGGGGAAGGTCGGAGGGGATGGTGAAGATCGGCACGGATGAGAGCTGGGATCAGCGGGGGAAGGAGGTTGGTAGTATCACTGATCAAATTCCATATACTGACCACTCTCTGAGTGAAAACATTTGCCCCTCAGGTTCCTATTAAATCTCTCACCCTTCACCTTGATTCCCTAACCTTGGGAAAAAGAATTGTGCACATTGACTATATCTATTCCCCTCATTTTTTTATGCACCTCTATGAGGTCACCCCTCATTTTCCTACTTTCCAAAGAAAGAAGTCCCAACCTGCTCAACCTCTCTCCTTAAGTCACTCTCTCTGTCACAATGTTTGCTGGCAATATCGAAACCCTGTGCTGAGGAAAGATAGACTCCTATGTAGAGACGGCAACAGAAAGTTTATTCATGATAATTCCAGAGAATCATCAGTGGCGTGGCCGAACGAAACTATGACATTCTCAAAACTAGGACCCTGCAATTAGCACCGATCAGGCATCTGCTTAAATAATACAAGTAACACTGAATTCCCAAGCCTATCATAACCTTAAACAGAAAGCACCAGGAGACTGCATTATAAAAACAGCAATTCACTCAAGAAAAATGTAAGGAACTCTAAGCGATTAATGACTGTCATTAAACAACAATTGACAAATTTAGGTGCACTAAAAACCTCAGAGCCCAACACTCTTTGGCACCCTGCACAGTCATTACAGTCTCCAGTCCAAGCAACATCTCCATAGGTTTCCCTGCAGTTTTTCTAGCTTAATAGCATCTTTCTATAACAGTGTGAACAATACTGAACACAATATTTCAAATATGACCTTAACAACTTCTGTACATAATACTCTGACTGATGGTTGCCATCAGGTTTCCTAAATTTGTAGCTGGTACAGACACAGTGGGCAGATATCCTAATCTGACAGCTCAGAAATCCGCAGAAGTTCTTCCTGTCTCATGGGAAATTAAGGGAAATCAGCAGACAGCGCAGGAATAACTGGTACCATGGGTGACATAGTGAATGGAGTCTCTGCTGGTTTAACCCTGCAGAAATGCAGGATTTAGGAATTATGCAGAGAAATCCAACCAAGTCTAGCAAACAAGTTGCCACCTAGGTGAAAGAGCTGCCTTATGATGTTCATTTAAGGAGGTTTTTAAATGGAATCAAAAGACACAATAAAACAGTTCAGGGAGTGCAGTAAAAATATAAAATCTATTTTTCAAGTTTTATTTTAAGTTACAAAAGCAAGCTTACTTTTTAAATTTGTATAACATTGAACATATAATTGGTAAAACATTTCACTGTATGTGGTATGTTATTAACTTGCTTCGGACATTGATTTGAAATGCTTCTGTACGGCTTGCAAATTATTATTTTTCTCTTCCCATGTGTGAAACAAACTTACTATAGAACCTAACAACTGCAATGTTGTCTACTTTTTTTTTGTCTAGGAGAGAACAGATTATTTTCCTCTTTCTGTTTAAGGAAGAAAATGCTTCAGCTCAGCCATTGTTGTCCCTCATTTTGATGAATAACCAGGCACGAAAAATCTTTAAAAGCAATACTGTTACTGCAAGGATCTCCTGCTCTTTTTGAAAACATCATATAGTTCTAAGCAGTTTACTCAGATGGCACAGTAACTATACACTGACACTTAAAAGACTTATTAGATTAGGATGCCTCACTGTAAGAAAACCATTCGTGCAATCTGAACAATTGTTCTCCGACAAAATATGTTGGACCAAGTGGGTATGCCGTGGCTGATATTTTGTCTTCAAGAAAAAACACAGCATTTTTGTGGATGATGGATGAGGTCCTGTGGGTGGTGCCAATAATGAGACTGTTACATTCTCTCAACAGTGGAAAGAGGGAAATGTAACCAGACAAATGCCAGATCTGCAGAATAGCTCTAATTCATTTAACTGCATCTGTTTGAATGAATGGCGCTATTGAAATGCATTGCTGTAAGCTGATTGGAATACTAATGGTCAGTGTTTTCCTATTGACTGTAATTGGTGAGAAAGTTAGCCGTATGGAATACAGGTGAATAATAGTTCTCCTGTCGATCAAACCTACAGTCTATGATTTTATCACCAAGATTTATCCTATGCACATTATTTAAATTAATTATCCTCCACTCACATAGAAACCATAGAAAAACTACAGCACAGAAACAGACCTTTTGGCCCTTCTTGGCTGTGCCGAACTATTTTCTGCCTAGTCCCACTGACCTGCACATGGACCCTATCCCTCCATACGCCTCCCATCCATGTATCTGTCCAATTTATTCTTAAATGTTAAAAAAGAACCCGCATTTACCTGCAGGTTACTTTTGCTACCTTATATGCCCTTTCCTTGTCTTTTATTCAGTCTTTAACATCCTGCAGGTTATCATTTTTCTGCAGAATTCATTCTTCTTTTACTGGGAGAAATTGCAGTAATAGCTTCCTCTGTTCTTTAAACCACTTTACAGCGTAATTTGATTTTGTTTGCTGACCAATAAACTGACTACTTTTATGTCATATGCCAATACCACATCCTCCCACCCCACACATTCACATCTGTAGTTCATTAGCTGATAGTATTGATATTAGAAACTTTGTTCCTGTTTATTTCACGAGGTATTTTTCCACAAAGCCCTGATTAGTTTAGTTCAGGGCTGATGAGTTGAGAACATAGTGACCTGCCTCAATGACCATCATCCAGTAGCAGTTACATCCACAGTGATGAAGTGTTTTGAGAGGTTGGTAATGAAACATATCAACTCCTGCCTGAGAAGCAATGTGGATCCGCTCCAATTTGCCTACCGAAGCAACATCCCTAGCAGATGACATTGCATCGGTTCTTCACTCAACCCTGGAACATCTGGACAGATGCAAGCGGATTGGGAAAATCAGGTTGGTGTCGGATCGCAAGAGAGGGAATTTGTTGAATGCCTATGAAATGGTTTTTTAGAGCAGCTTGTGCTTGAGCCTACTCGGGGAAAGGCTATATCAGATTGGGTGTTGTGTAATAACCCAGATCTTATTAGGAAGCTTAACATAAAGGAACCATTAAGAGGCAGTGATCATAACATCATTGAATTTATACTGCAATTTGAGATGGAGAAGCATAACTCATGTGTATCAGTATTGCAATGGATAAAGGGAATTACAGAGGCAAAAGAGAGGAACTTGCCCAGCTGGATTAGAGGAGGATACTGGCAGGGATGATGGCAAAGCAGAAATGGCTGTAGTTTTTGGGAATAGTTCACAAGGTATAGGATTGATATGTCCCATAGAGGAAGAAGTTCTCAATGGCAGGGGTAGGCAACTGTGGCTGACAAGGAAGTTAAGGACTGAATAAAAGACAAGGAAAGAGCATATAAGGTAGCAAAAGTGAGTGGGAAGTTGGATGATTGGGAAACTTTCAAAATCTAACATAAGGCAACTTAAAATGCTATAAGCAAGGAAAAGATGAATTATCAGGGCAGACTAGCCAATAATATAAAGCAGGATACAAGAAGATTTTTCAGTTATATAAAGAGTAAAAGGGAGGTGAGAGTTGATATTGAACCACTGGAAAATGATGCTGGTGAGGTACTAATGGGGGGCAAAGAACTGGCAGATGAAGTTAACGGGTACTTTGCATCTGTCTTCACTGTGGAAGACATTAGCAGTGTGTCAGAGGTCCATGAGTGTCAGGGAGCAGGGGTGAGTGCCATTGCTATTACAAAGGAAAAAGTATGATGCAAACTCAAGTCTTAAAGTGGATAAGTCAGCTGGGCCAGATGCATTACATCCCAGAGTCCTGAGAGAGGTTGCTGAAGAGAAAATGGGTGCATTGGTCATGATCTTTCAAGAGTCACTTGATTCTGGCATGGTCTCAGAGGACTGGAAGATTACAAATGTCACTCCACTCTTTAAGAAAGGAGGAATGCGAAAGAAAGGAAATTATAGGCCAGTTAGCCTGAGCTCAGTGGTTGGGGAGGTGTTGGAGTCTATTATTAAAGATGAGGTTTTAAGGTACTTGGAGACTAATGATAAAATAATTCAAAGTCAGCATGGTTTCTGTAAAGGGAAATCCTACTTGACAAATCTGTTAGAGTTTTTCGAGGAAGTAACAAGCAGGGTGGACAACTGAGAAGCAGTGGATGTAATTTAGCTGAATTTTCAGAAGGCATTTAATAAGGTGCCTCACATGAGGCTGCTTAACAAGGCAAAATCCTATGGTGTTACAGGAAAGATACTGGCGTGGATAGCAGAATGGCTGACAGACAAGAGGCAGCAAATGGGAATAAAAGCTGCCCGTGACTAGTGGTGTTCCTCAGGGCTTAATATAGGAACTGCTGCTTTTCACATTGTTTGTCAATGATTTAGATAATGGAATTGATGGCTTTGTGACAATGTCTGCGGATGATACAAAGATGGTAGTGCTGAGGAAGCAATGTGATTGCAGAAGGACTTGGATAAATTGGAGGAATGGGCAAAATGTTAGTAGATGGGAAATGTATCATAATGCATTTCGGTAAAAAAACAATAGTGACTAGTGGTGTGCCACAGGGATCAGTGCTGGGTCCATTGTTATTTGTCATCTATATCAATGATCTGGATGATAATGTGGTAAATTGGATCAGCAAGTTTGCTGATGATACAAAGATTGGAGGTGTAGTAGACAGTGAGGAAGGTTTTCAGAGCCTGCAGAGGGACTTGGACCAGCTGGAAAAATGGGCTGAAAAATGGCAGATGGAGTTTAATACTGACGAGTGTGAGGTATTGCACGTTGGAAGGACAAACCAAGGTAGAACATATAGGGTTAATGGTAAGGCACTGAGGAGTGCAGTGGAACAGAGGGATCTGGGAATACAGATACAAAATTCCCTAAGAGTGTCGTCACAGGTAGATAGGGTTGTAAAGAGAGCTTTTGGTACATTGGCCTTTATTAATCGAAGTATTGAGTATAAGTGCTGGAATGTTATGATGAGGTTGTATAAGGCATTGGTGAGGCCGAATCTGGAGTATTGTGTTCAGTTTTGGTCACCAAATTACAGGAAGGATATAAATAAGGTTGAAAGAGTGCAGAGAAGGTTTACAAGGATGTTGCCGGGACTTGAGAAACTCAGTTACAGAGAAAGGTTGAACAGGTTAGGACTTTATTCCCTGGAGCGTAGAAGAATGAGGGGAGATTTGATAGAGGTATATAAAATTATGATGGGTATAGATAGAGTGAATGCAAGCAGGCTTTTTTTCCACTGAGGCAAGGGGAGAAAAAAAACAGAGGACACGGGTTAAGGGGGGAAAAGTTTAAAGGGAACATTGGGAGGGCTTCTTCACACAGAGAGTGGTGGGAGTATGGAATGAGCTGCCAGACGAGGTGGTAAATGCGGGTTCTTTTTTAACATTTAAGAATAAATTGGACAGATACATGGATGGGAGGTGTATGGAGGGATATGGTCCGTGTGCAGGTCAGTGGGACTAGGCAGAAAATGGTTCGGCACAGCCAAGAAGGGCCAAAGGGCCTGTTTCTGTGCTGTGGTTTCTATGGTTCTATGGTTCTATGGTTCTAATAGTGCAGACTATTATCTAAATGGGGAGAAGGTTCAAACATCAGAGGAGCAGAGAGACTAAGGAGTCCTTGGACAAGACTCCTGGAAGGTTAATTTACAGGTTGAGTCTATGGTAAAGAAGGCATATGCAATGTCGGCATTTATTTCAAAGGGAATAAAATATAAAAGCAAGGAGATAATGCTGAATCTTTATAAGACACTAGTCAGGCTGTACTTAGAGCATTATAAACAGTTTTAGGCCCAATATCTCAGAAAGAATGTGTTGGCATTGGAGACAGTGCAGAGAAGGTTCACAAGGATAATTCTGGGAATGAAGGGGTTTACATATGAGGAGCATTTGGCAGCTTTAGGCCTGTATTCACTGGAATTTAGAAGAAAGCGGAGCAATCTCATTGAAACCTACCGAATGTTGAACGGACTAGATAGGGTGGATGTGGGGAGGACGTTTCCTATGGTGGAGGAGTCCAGAACTAGAGGACACAGCCTCAAAATTGAGTGGTGACTTTTTAGAATAGAGGTAAGGAGGAACCCTTTTAGCCACAGAGTAGTGAATCTGTGGAATGCTTTGCACAGACTGCAGTGGAGACCAAGTCTGTACATATATTTAAGGTGTATGTTGATAGCTTCCTGATCTATCAGGGCATCAATGGATATGGTGAGAAGGCAGGTGTATGGGGTAGAGTGGGATCTGGGTTCAGCCATGATGGAATGGCGGAGCAGACTCGTTGGGCTGAATAGCCTAATCCTACTCCTGTCTTATGGTCAGCAAAGATGCATACATCAAGATGCCCGTTATTGACTACAGCTTGCCACGTAATACTAACATCCCCTCAAAACTAATCAGCAAGCACCCAGACCTTGGCTTCAATACCTCCTTGTGTAATTGGATCCTCAATTTCCTCACTTACAGACCCCGATCAGTTTGGATTGGCAAGAACATCTCCTCCACGAGCTCCATCAGCACCGGTGCAACATAAAGCTTTGCGCTTAGACCCCTGCTCTACTCTCTTGACATTTTTGGCTCAGCACTGTTCCAATGCCATACTCAAATTTGCTGATGACACCACTGTCATATGCTGAATCAAAGATGGTGATGAATCAGTATATAGGAAGGAGATTGAAAATCTAGTTGTGTGGTGCCATAACAACAACATCTTGTTCAATGTCAGCAAGATCAAGGAGCTGATTATTGACTTCAGAAGAAAACCAGAGATCTATGAGCCAGTCCTCATCAGAGGAGCAGATATGGAGAGGATCAGCAACTTTAAATTCTTTGGTGTTATTATTTTGGAGGACCTGACCTGGACCCAGTATGTAAGTACAATTACAATGACAGAGCCTTTACTTCCATAGAAGTTTTTAAAGATTTGGCATGACATCTCAAACTTTGACAAACATCTCTGGATGTGTAGAGAAGAGTTTATTGACATGCTGTATCACAGCCAGGTATTCAAACACCAATGCCCCTGAATGGAAAATCCTACAAAAGTAGTGGATACAGCCCTGTCCATCATAGGAAAAATTCTCCCCTCATTGAGCGTATCCATATTAAACATTGTCGCAGGAAAACAACATCCATCATCAGAGACCCCAGCCACCCAGGCTATGTTCTCTTCTCACTGTTGCCATCAGGAAGGTGGTACAGGAGCCTCAGGACTTTCACCACCACGTTCAGGAACAGTTATTACTCCTCAACTATCAGGTTCCTGAACCAGAGAGGATAACTTCAGTCAGCTTTACTTGCCTCATCACTAAGTGTTCGCACAACCTATGGACTCACTTTCAAGGTCTCTTCATTTCATATTCTTGATATGTATTGCTTATTTATTTATTACTATTATTTTGTTCTTTTTATATTTGCACAGTTTTTTTGTCTTTTTCACATTGGTTGAACCCCCAAGATGGAGTGGCCTTTCATTGATTCTATAATGGTTATTATCCTATTATGGATTTATTGAATATGCCTGCAATAAGATGAATCTCAGGGTTGCATATAGTGACATATATGTACTTTGAACTTTTGTCCTGCAGTTTGAACATTCGGGGAATGTACTGGCCCGACATTAAAAATAACATCCTTTCAGGCTGTACAACACATACTGATGCTCTAGGAACCTGATGTGGATCCCTGCCCTCTGCTGACAGCCCAACAGCAATGAATTGCCTGACAGCGCAGGCGAATAGGCTATCTGTGGGAAGTGGTGTTGAGTATGAGTGATTAAGGCAACCACTCAGTGTTGCGTGGTCAGTGCAGCCAGCTCTGGGACAAGCAACACCAGCTTCATGTGTTGACGGTGTGCTTGGATACCATAGCCTCTCCACCTTAGCAACATCAATTTCTATAGCAGAGAAGTGAACCCTTCAGACTATCACGTCCTTGCCTTCCTTTGGATATGATGGAATCTGCTGTCCCTTCTTGTTGCCATAGAAACATCACCAGGTGAGAGAGTGTCCTAAAGCTTAGGAAAACAGCAGCTTTCAGTGCTGAGTCTATTAACACCCTCCTTCTTGGGAGGACATCATGAGCACTGAACAAGGCACCAAAATACGCTCAGTGTCTACTTTCATAGGCACACATGTACACCTGGTCGTTAATGTATTTAACTTATCATCCAATCATGTGGTAACAACTCAATGCTTAAAAGCGTACAGACATAATGAAGAGGTTCGGTTGGTGTTCAGACCAAACATTAGAATGGGGAAGAAATGAGATCTAAGTGACATTGACCATGGAATGATTGTTAGTGCCAGACAGGCTGGGTTGAATATCTCAGACACTGCTGATGTCCTGTGATTTTCATGCACAGCTGTCTCTAGAGCTTACAGAGAATAGTGTGAGAAGCAAAAAGAACAGCCAATGAGCAGCAGTTCTGTGGGCAAAAATGCCTCATTAATGAGAGGGGTCAGAGGAGAATGGCCAGACTGGTTCAGGCTGACAGGAAGGCAACAGCAACTCAAATAACCACACATTACAACATTGGCATGCAGGAGAGCATTTCTGAATGCATAACACATCGAACCTTGAACTAGAGGGGCTACAGCAGCAAAAGACCACAAATGTTCACTCAGCACGTACACGAGGTATCTAATAAAGTAGACGCTGTTGGTATAACAGGCAGTTCGAGGTTACTTAGGTGAAGTGCACACGTATCACGTGGCAGTACGATGGTGCTCACAATCAACCCAGTTCCACATGCAACCCTTAATTAATTATTTAAACAAGCACACTTAATCAACCAATATATACTCAAGATTACTAAAATATTATTAGTACTACTCTGATAAGATCAACTAATACTCAAGATTAGGATAGAGGTGTGGGCCTGCTGTGGTTTGCATGATTCAGTCTTAACTAGCTGAATTATTGCTCATGATAAGATATTCACCTTGTTGATTCTCCAAGAAGGTTTTATTTACAAACCCAATGTGTACATCATCACTTTCTGTTGTCACTCATGATAAATTATTATATGAACGTATTCACTAAAGCAAACAATAAAATGGAATATCCTCAATACATGCATTGAATTCATTAGATTACACATTCAACATAATTTTATTTATCATTTTCTGTTTTATTGCCCACTTTTTGTCCCTTGATGTAATTGTGTGCTATATTTGTTTAATCCTATAATCTCTCAGCCAATCACATAGCTAAAATCTACATTGCCCTTAAAAAAATGACACACAGATAATTGCAAAGAACGGCAGGCTCCTAAGCCATTCCAGATGTTGCAGAATTGTAATTACTTGCAAGTTCAAAAATAGCTTAACTACTAAATCAAGCAGCAGTCAGGTTACAGGGGGTTATGAGCTGTGACGGAACTGTAGTTTCAGATGCTGTTTCTTTGAATTTCAGCTGGGACCTTGGCTGCATTTGTTCCAACTCAGGAGTTATTTTTATAGTTTATGGTCATAGGGTCAATGATACAGGTTACAGGCAAATTATAAATTCTGAACAGAACAGAAGTAAAGGAGAATAGTAACTGAAATCAAACCATGAACATATCCAGAAATCATTCCTATAGCTCAGAATGTTCAGACAGGAATCAGGGAAGAAATTGTCAAAGCATTGTCAATACTATCGCACCATGGAAAAATTATGAGATCAAAATATTATATACTGAATTTGTCAATGTACATAGGAATTGAAATCAAGCAATTGGTCACTGCAACTTAAGGTTTGCATATACTTCTTATGATTAACATTCACTCCCTGATTTTAAAATGCTTTGAGACATTCTTTCCATGAAGTGCATACATCGTAGAAAAATATTAGTTCTCTAAATTCAAATGTTCATTTGCTTAAAAAGATCAGGTATTGCACACAACAGTTGCACACGCTGTTGACTGGGATTTTTAAGTTAGCAGCATTGTGAATGTTAGAATGTAACTGATGGCCCATTCATCATTTGGGCATTTCTAATGTAACATACACTTAGTGACCACTTTAGTATCAGTTTGAATCAGTCTGGCTAATCTCTTTTAATCTCTCTGATTAACATGACATTTTCACACTCAGAACTGCTGCTCACTGGATTTTATTTGCACCATTCTCTACAAACTCTAGACTGTTGTGTGTGAAAATCACAGAAGATCTGCAGTTTCTGAGATACTCAAACCACCCCATCTGGCACCAACAATTGTTCCATGGTCAAAGCCACTTAGATCACATTTCTTCACCATTTTGATGTTTGGTCTGAATAACAACTGAACTTTTTGACAGTGCCTGCATGCTTTTATGCATTGAGTTGTTGTCACACGATTGGCTGATTAGATATTTACATTAACGAGTAGGTGTACAGGTGTATCTAATAAAATGGCCTCTTTCCTGAGAGTAAAGCAACTATTTCACAATATAAGCCATGGTAGCAAAATATGAAACTGAAAAATACTTTCACTGCCAAGCATTGTTTATTTAAATAGTATCATCTTCATTAAAACATACAATGCTTTGAAAAAGTATTCAGCCCCCACAACTATTTTCACACTTTACTCTTATTTTCTAAATTTGAAATATATTGAAGAAAGATTTTTTGAGCTAGTCTACAAAACATTGTGCATCTTGTCAAATTAAAAGAAAAATCCAGAACCTGTCAACAATTGCAAGCCAAAATCCTGAGCCGAGAAAGTATTCATCCCCTTTGTAATTACTATGCTAAACTTGTTGATGTAGAAAATTAGTGGATCACCTGTTTTCAATGAATTCATAAGACTCTGACTCTAAGGTCCAACAGTCGCGTAGATTTTCAACAGACCAAACCAAAACAAAGAAAAAAGAGCATTCAAGCAAGTTGGGGAAATGATAATAGAGAAGCACAAATCTGGGGAAGGGTACAAGACTATCTGAAAGGCACTGAACATACCTTGGAGCTCAGTGCAGTCCTTCATGAAAAAGTGAAAAAAAATATGAAACCACAGCCACACTGCCAAGGTCAGGGCACCCCTCTAAACTTAAACGCTGCAGAAGAATGGCACTTCTGAGTAAGGGCTACTCTGATGCCAACAGTCACTCTGATTGAGCTGCAGAAGTCAGTAGCTGCAACTGCATATGATGTTCATAGCTCCACAATCTCTAAGGCCTTGCACAAAAAAGGTATTTATGGAAGAGTGGCAAGGAAGGGTCCCTGGCTAAAAAAAAAAGCATATTCTTGCCCATAAAGACTTTGCAAAATATCACTTAGAAGGTATTGTAAAGGTTTGGGTGGTCTTGTGTTCAGCTGAGACTAAAGAGTAACTTTTTTGCCTCAACTTTAAGCAGTAGGTGTGGCGTAAATCTAATACTCTGCATCAGCCAGGTAACATCATCACTACTGTAAAGTAGGATGGAGGTAGCATGCTATGGGAATGCTTTTCAGCTGCAGAGATTGGAAATCTGGTCAGGGTTGATGGGAAGATGAATGCTGTTAAATACAGAGAGATCCTGGATAAAAACCTGCTAGCCTCTACCAGAAAGCTTAAACTGGGGAGGAGGTACAATTTTTAGCAGGACAACAACCCAAAGCACACTGCCAGAGCAACAATCGATAGTTTGAAATGAAGAAAATTGATGTTCTTGAGTGACCCAGTCAGAGTCCTGACCTTAACCTGATCGAACGTCACTGGCAAGACCTCAAGGTTGCTGTCTACTGCTGCTCTCCAACTAACCTGGCACAGCTTGAGCAATTTTGTAAGGATAGACAAATCTTGTTTCAACACATTGTGCAAAACTAATATAGACTCTCCCAAAAGAGCTGTAAGAAATGGTTCAACTAAGTACTGAGCAAAGAGGGATGAAAACTTTTGAAATACTGACATATCAATTTTTGGATTATTAGTTTTTCATGCCTTGCAATTTCCCCTGTTTTCCGGGGTCTACAGTGAAAAAATAGCATGTGATTCACAAATAAAAAATCTCAATTAAATTCATCAAAATCCCTGGTTGTAATACTCATTTATGTGACCAAGGGGTTGGGAGCTGAATACTTTTTGAAGGCACTGTTCTTCTGAAAAGTAAAGATTTTAACTTCTTGTAATTGGCATCATTTAATTGTTGCTATATTATTGGCTGTAATCATGAAAAGCAGTCTAGATGAGTTTAAGTTATTACCACAATTACTAACTGTACTCTTCTGCACCATAGGGTGGCAATGCATCTTTACGGACAGAATTATAATCGGACCACATTCATAATGAGAGGTCCTGCTGCCAATGTTGTGGATGCAGACACACTTACCTTCTCCAGCAATTGCGACAATGGATCTGGTTCTGCTCTGCTTTCCTTCTGAGTTCTTGCTGGAACAGGAGCGTGAGCAGTCTGACCATTCTGACCATTCACTGAGGACACAGTCAATAGGACACTGCACCTCACATGTCCTGCGACTAGGAACAGAGGACTCCTTGCACAATTCATCAGATACTACTTCATCTATATAAAAAAACAGAAAAGGAAAATCCTTACATTTAGATGAAACTACTCTACATATGGAAAACAATGCAACCTTTAGAATTTAAAAACATAGGAACATGAACGGGCCATTCTTTTCCACACTGTTCCAATATTGGACCAGATCACAGATGACCTGATAGTGACTGCTGAGGAGCCTGTGGTTGCTCATTTTTTTCACAGATCCTGATTCTCTCCACTATTACCGGTCTACCATAATGCACTGTTCCAACATTACAGCTTTCTGGGAATTCTCCAGACTTCCATTTCTATTCCCTTTTGCTAATTCCACTCCTATTCTGCAAAACATCAATTTTAAGATCGTGCACTTACTTCTATTCTGAGTGTCGTGTTATCAGAGGAAATCATTTTTACATTTTTGATTCTACACATACTTTTAATTACCCAGGTGACCACTCAACCTTAAACTCTAAGAAGTACAATACAATCGGTCCTCCTTATCCGCGAGGGATTGGTACTGGGACCCTTCACGGATACCAAAAAATGCGGATGCTCAAGTCCCTTATTCAACCTGTCTCAATACTGTGGACCTTAGGACCCAGCAGAACCCCAGACTTTATTTAACCTGTCTTAGTGCGGTGGACATTAGGACCCGGCGGCGGAGCTCTGAATCCGCAGTGTTTCTGTTCATGAAAATAATTACGATCACGATTGAAAATAAAATGGAAATATTAAAGCGATCGGAAAGAGGTGAAACACCATCGGTCATTCGAAAAGCATTAGGATACAGTCGGTCAATGATCGGAACAATTTTAAAGGATAAAGTGAGAAAGGCCCTGCCCCGATGAAAGCTACAATTATTACTAAGCAACACAGCGGTTTAATTATTGGGTGTTGGGGTTTTGAGTTTTTGATCCTCACATCAACCCGGCAGAGATGGACAGCACGCTCGGGAGTGGTCTGTCACTGGATCAGACTGGGGAATTTCCGTTTCCGAGCCCGGCGCTGAAACATACGTTTCTTAAGTGTTTTATATGCATAGAAAGGTGAAATATATACTACATACTAAGACAAACATTTGACTAACTGACGCTAAATAATACCGGATATACCTGTACCGACTTACTTAGTAAGAGAACTTCCGTTTTTTTTAATCCCGATCCACGATAACCTACTCACATCCTCCCATATACTTAAATCATCTCTAGATTACTTATAATACCTAATACAATGTAAATGCTATGTAAATAATTGTTATACTGTATTGTTTAGGGAATAATGACAAGAAAAAAAAGTCTGTACATGCTCGAACAACAAGTGCTGAAAGAGCACTTCCGGGTTTTCTCGATTCGCGGTTGGTTGAATTCACTCATGCAGAACTCGTGGATAAGGAGGGCCGACTGCATGTCTTCACAGTTAGCCCTTATAATTCAGTTGTTTGAATGCTGATTGTTATTTTATGTGATTATAGCATTCTCTGTTCAAGAACAACATAGCTTCACCTAAATCTGAAGCATAAAACTGAGCACAATTTTTCAGAAGTAATCTGTACTTAAATCTCTGTCAAAGATTCACAACTTGCTTAGTTTCGAATTCCAAACTTCCTTGAGATAGTATAAAGACAAATAAGGGAAATACTTGAATTAGCATTTACCAATGTAAGCTGCTAAGCATTTAATGCATAACAGCACATTAGCTTGATAAAGTTTAATTATCAAACAGCAGCTTACTACTGAAAGGATTTCCACATGCAAATAAAAAAATTACTATCCGTATATGGTCTTACTGCTAGAAGTGGAAAGTGCAGCATCAGCTTCATGTCCCAAGAGGAAACAGGATTAAAGAGGACATTTTTAAATAATGTCTTGACTATGTTGGGAACCTTACCAGCTATTGAACAATACAGAAGTGGGCTCAATTCAACCTGTCGTGTGAAGGACAGAGCTTATGTTCACATAATGCTACCATACCATTGTGGGAATTTTACCCAGTTTAGGCCTTCAAGTTCTACTGTAGAACTTGAACTCACAAACTGGTGCCAAGCTAGCACACCAGTGACAGACAGGAGCTGAAAAATTTTGCCATTTTACCATTTGCATAAAGCAAACACTATATATTTTACTAATTACCAATTATTTTACACATTGCTGTAACCTTTCTTCTTGTATTTATTAATTCCACAATTTTATGAAACCGGCACCCAAAACAGTGTAATTAACAATGGTACATCACAGGGGTAGGGTTTCCAGCCTGTGCTTAAACCAAAATTCGGATTTTGGAGAGATTTGATCAAAGCTTAGCTTCATTTGTCACAGGTACATTGAAACAAACAGGGAAATGCGTTGTTTGCGTCAAATCAAATCAGCGATGATTGTGCTGGGTAGCCATGCTTCCAATGCCAACAGAGCATGCCCACAACTTAAAAACCTATTACTCACAAATCTAAACCTTGAATTAATATTGCATTACCGTGGATTCAACACAAATACCATTAATTTGATTTTCTCAGAGTTGGTGCCAATGTAATGCATGTTTGGAAAATTCAGGTTCGCCATTCTCCACAGCTTATAAGAAGAAAACAACTCAACAACAGAGAGCACTTTTGTCTTTGAATTACTATAAAATGAACTATTTGTCTCAGTCACACTTCATATGTGACTCCTGCATAAAAGGCGGCTGGATTGATGTCAACCAAAATAAATTCCCCCAATCAATTTTTTTGTTTTCTGCTGCTTGAGGTGAGATTTTTGGAAGCTAAATTCAGCATCTTAAAGGACGGATATGAGACCCTGATTGAATTGTACCAGAATGCTGCAAATTGCAGGTGTTAAATGGGCTCCCCCAGAATTCCACAGTCTGCCCATGGGAACTGGACATACTTTGGAAATCATTATGTCAAACAGCATGAAAAACAGTTTTAATACCAACATAAACACAAAATAATCTGCAGATGCAGATGATGGGATCAAAACAACACTCACAACACAACAGACAGGATCTCCCGGTAGCCACCCACTTCAGCTCTGCTTCCCATTCCCATTCAAATATGTCCATACATGGCCTCTTCTACTGCCATGACGAGGCTAAACTCAGGTTGGAGGAGCAACACCTCATATACTGTCTAGGTAGTCTCCAGCGCCTTGGTATGAACATAGAATTCTCCAACTTCTGGTAATTCCCTCCCCCTTCCTTCCTCTATCCCTATTTCACTCTGCTCCCTCCCCCAGCTGCCTATCATCTCCCTCATGGTTCCGCCTCCTCCTACTACCCATTGTGCTTTCCCCTATTCTTTCTTCACCTTTCCTGCCTGTCACCTCCCTGCTTCCCTTCCCCACCCCTTTATCTTTCCCCTTACTGGTTTTTCACCTGGAACCTACCAGCCTTCTCCTTCCCACCCTCCTCCCACCTTCTTTATAGGGCCTCTGCCTCTTCCCTCTACAGTCCTGACGAAGGGTTCCGACCCGAAACGTCGACTCGTTTCCACCGATGCTGCCCGCCCTGCTGAGTTCCTCCAGTGTGTTGTGAGTGTTGCTTTAATACCAACATCCCCTGCATTAGAACACACGTGTACAACTACCTGTCCCTCGTAGATGTACACTGCTGAACACAGTAGAATGTAACCAGTCCCCTGAATCTCCACCACCTTTACTCGGAGTATTTAAAAGAATCATCAGCCACTCCGTCTAACCACTGGTTGATTTATTTTGGCTGTTGTTAAGAATCGACAAGGATCGGTGACTTCCTTTAATTGTTTCTGGTTGCAGAAGCCAGCAGGGAGATGTTTGGCAGGAGTTCAAAAAATCTTTGTTACCTTCTACATTTTTACAGAAGAGTCACTGTCACACATGCGTGTGTTCATTGACATTATTCTTACAATGCAGTGAGTCTGGGGAAAAGAGCAGAGGCCACACAGAGTTCAACAAGCTGTTGGATGGAAGTGTCAGAGAAGCAGGAGATCACATTTCCCAGGTTGTTCATTGAATTATTTGTTGCACAAACTTCAGTGAGGAACAATAGCCTAAATATGCTTCCAGTGTGCTTGGCCTTAGACCAACCACCCCAAACCTGAGCAGTACCCAAAGTCCAAGCCCTAGGGTGTTAACGAAAGACCCCATCAGTGCAGTGAGGAGGGTCACAGAGGTACAATAGAAGACCAGTATTAGTCAGTCTAGGGCACTCAGGGCAAGGGTATGGAAGTAGTTAGAAGGAACTGGAAGTTAGAGGTCATGGCCTTCAATAAAATTGCTGCTTGGGACAATTTGTTTGGTGTGAGGGGGAAGAGGAGGGGTGCAGGGTTTGCCCTATGTTAACAGTACAGTCAGGGTGTTAAGATGACTGTATCAATTAACTACGTTAAGTCAGCATCTTCCAGAACATAGAGAATATGTGTAAAACACCCCATAATTTGTCAGACTCTACAATGCAGGAGAGGTCATTGAAGCTCTATGATCAAAGATAACTGGCCACAATTGAACTTCCCTTTCTAGCACGCATCAAACAGAAAGGGCCTGTGACTTTACTAGAATTATAGTCTTCCAATAAAACACCCAAAAGATTGTTTTTAAGATGCCAGCGACCATGTGAATGATCTTAAAGAATTTTCAACAATCCCCATGGGCCTAGCCATTCTGTAATTTTCTCAATTGACATGACAAAAAACTAGTAGTTACCTATCAGAAATCTGCCATTGTAAAAGACACTGAGGAAGAAGATGTAAGTTAGCAAAAACAGAGAGAGAGAGAGAACAAATAACCTTCCAGTCACAGAGCAGGGAAATAAATCAGAATTCAGCTCAGAAGAAGAAGCAAAATTAAGAAAATTTCACCGGTGTGGTTATGTCAAAGGGTTTGTGGAAGCTAAGGAAAGACTATTCATTCAAATGATTAGTACACACTTTTGAAAAAAGGTGCAGAGACACAATTTCCATGAGCTTGAACTCAGTCAATTTCTCTGTAAAGAATGATGTCCAAACACACACACAGAGTGAATTTGAGATTTGACCTCACAATGCCATTTGTTTCTATGGAGTAGCTAGTGAAAGTGGTTGCCAGGTTCATGATATCTGTTATCTGTTTGAAATAATTCCTTAATAATACAATATCCTATAAACAACCCATGATTACAATATTCATCACATCTCTTTTATAAAAGATCATTGAAAAATGAAAAATTCAATGTATTGTTTCTATGCTGATTAAATTATTCATAAATCTTATAAATAGGATGTAATTTGGATGAGGAACGCAGACTGTGAGCCTGCTGATTTTGGGTCATCCTCCTAAGAAGACTCAGCACATATCTTGATTATGATTTTATTGATAATCAAAATTTATGTTGAAGTTTCATGCTCAAGTGAGCTCACACTGCTTAGTGTTCTTTTGCTGATGTTTCTTGCAACTTTGAGTAGGATTAAAGTTTGCAATTCTGAGACAAGGTTAAAGGTACCAGCCTACCGACCATCAAGGACACCTGTACAGAAAGGTACTGGAAAAGGGCCAGTAACTTCATGAAGGATCCCACTCACCCTGCTCATGGACTGTTTGCCCCATTCCCATCAGGGAGGGGACTTTGTAGCATCCATGCTAGGAGAACCAGCCTCAAAAACCATTACTTTCCCCCAGCAGAAAGGCTGATCAACACCTCCACCAATTAATTTCACCACAACTTGATTACTTTCTGTCTGTCACGTTAGGTACAGCCCTGTGTCACTTAATGGACGTACGATCAATAAATACATGTAAGATATCTTACGTACTTAGATTTATTGCATTTTTATTATTATTATGGTCTTTATTTTTTGTGGATTTTTTGTTGTTTTTGTGCTGTACCTGATCTGGAGTAACAATTATTTTAATTGTCTTTGCACTTGTATGCAGGAAATACCATTAAATAATCTTGAATCTTGTAATTCATTTCAAGAATTAAATGAAATGACAAGATTAAATACTTTAAGGACAGATGTTCTTAAGGGGATAGCAGGGTGCAGTTCAAAATAGAATAAATGAGTTTCTGCCTAAATTGAGAATTGAAATTTGCTTCATTGATGGTTTTGTTTTTCTAAAAACAAAATGCTATATTTTCCAACTGAATTTATCTTTAGAATTAGGTGGCATTTTTTGATTATTAAATTAAACTATTAAAATAAGGCAATACAGAATGACAAGATAGATCAACTAAAGAAAGTTAATATTTTTACCCAAAAAATAATAAATAACATGTAAATAAAGACAGTTATCATATAAGGTATCTTTCACTTTACATTAAATAGTAAGCTAGGAAGAGAATTTCCACAATTCCTTTTCAAATATTATTTACATTTTCTTCTATTTTTTCTCTGTGTGCGTGTGTGTGTGTGTGTCAGTGCGTGTGCGTATGCATGTGTGTCTGTGTGTTAGAGTGTGTGCGTGTTTCTGTGTCTATGTGTATCTATGTGTGTGTGTGTGTGTATCAGTGTGTGACTGTGTGCTTGTGTGTGTGAATGAGTGTGTGTGTATGTATGTTAGTGTGCGTGTATTTGTGTGCATTGTGTGTATGCATGCGTTTGTATGTGTGTGTGTATATTTGTGCATATGTGTTGTGTGTATGCATGTGTGTTTATGTGTGTGTGTGTATTTGTGTGTGTTGTGTGTATGCATGTGTTTGTTTGTATGTGTGTGTGTGTGTCAGTGTGTGACTGAGTGCTTGTGTGTGAGAGTGTATGTGTATGTCAGTGTGTGACTGTGCTTGTGTGTGAGAGTGAGTATGTGAGTGTATGTTTGTGTGTGTGTCAGTGTGTGACTGTGTGCTGTGTGTGTGAGTGTGTGTGTATGTGTGTGTGTGTGTGTGTGTGTGTGTGTGTGTGTGTGTGTGTGTGTGTGTGTGTGTTGTTACGTACCCCGTAACTGGGTTGCCAAACCAGCAGAAATGGATCACTCAGTTGGAGTCTGGATTACTAGAACTAAGAAAGTTTTATTAAAGAAACAAGCAACACAGTAATCGAAAGGATAATAAATGCAACAGTTCAGCAATGATAAACACACATGTGCACAGAATTAAGATAACAGCATCAATCAAGCTCTATCATTGTCTAGGGGTAAATGACCAACTTCAAAGTGACACAAAAGTCCAGTTCGATTTAATAGTTCAGTTCGCAGTAATCGTTGCCAGGGCGATGGACAATGTGGGGGGAAGGAGAGAGAGAACAAGAATGACTGATCATTCAGAAACGGCTTCCACTCACAGACCGGCGATATTGCTCACAAGCAGCTTTCGGGCGGGTCCTTCGTGATGTCACCTGAGGTCACCGACTGTGACCCCTCCTCCAGATGCGGTCGATCCTCTGCAGTGAACCCAGCACCCAAGCGAGGGTGGACACACACCGGGTTCCCGCTGATCGTACCTTTCCACCCTGTGCGTTTAAGGTTCGGTACTTCCCACCGACTCGTGAGAGGCGCACTGCTTCCAGAGTCTCGTTACCTCGGGTGTCATGTGTGTCCTGCCTTAGCCAACCTGTCCCTTTTTATCCCCCTGCTGGGGTATCGCCTGTCCATCACTTCAAACAGTTCAGGGTTCAAAGGGGGAGCCGCTCCAGACAGCTCTCTCTCCCGTCCCTTCATTACACATCTCCAGATGCTGTTTCATTGTGTTCCTTATCTCTCTCTTGAAGACAGGTGGCAGACCAACTGCTGATCACACAGGACAGCTAACATCTTATCCATGTGTATTCTCGTCACACTTCCCCCCTTTAAGGATTTTTACCGGGGTAAAAATTACAAACATGAATACATTATTTGATACACACAAATATACATCTTTATCAGCTATTTGGCTAATACAGAGAATTTGAAGTTGTCAACACCTTGACAGACAGTCATCACATTTTCTGTTCCTTTTATATGTGTTATTAATAATCCCTTAGACCAGGCTCCAACTCAGCAAATTTCATAGTGGCCAAAAACACTGATGAATTGCGATCAATGTAACCTCTCATTTGGTTTCGTCCCGGACCACAATAACAAGGGTCGTCCCATTCCGACTCACAAGAGCTTAGTAGGAGGGGGAGGGGTAGTGACCGCAGAGTTATTGCAAAACTTCCTACAGTACCCCACCTTCTCCAAAAGCCTTCTGAGGGCCCTCTTGTCTGTCGGGGTTGGGAGGTCAGCGATAGCCTGCACTGTAGCTTGCATCGCTGCCAGCTGCCCCAGTGTCACCACAATTCCCAGGTAAGTGACCCTCGTGTGGCCGAATTCATTTTTTTCAAGGTTCACTATCAAGCTGGCTTCAGACAGCCGTATTAAATTGCCAATACACACCTCTGTGTTCATCAGCCCTTTAGTCACTGAATTACTCATTATATATGGATGTTGTTTACCAGGCTGGCCTATTGCAACAGACATCACCCAACGTCCCAGTTCTTTGCATGGCCTCGGGACAATCAAACACACGGGTGCGAGTCGTTTAATTACTTCTAAAGAGTCGCTTTGTTCGGGGATTAAGGGAGAGACCTTATCAGTAGACCTGGCCAAAACAATAGCCTTCTCCCATCTGATCGATCCCATACTAATCTTTTCAAAATGGGTTTTTTCTCTTATCAGGGGGCCCCTAGCTTCATTGATTGCCACGCTAACACCAACTAGGTTTGTTAGCATATCAAAAGCCTGTGACCGTCTCAGTTCGCGTCGGTCATGATCAATAACATCCTTCCCCCTGGGCAGCTGGTAAACCTCTTTCATGATTCCACCAACTGTTTCCTCCAGCACCGCAAAATGTCCACCGGGGGGGACCTCGTGGGCCATGTTAAAAACCTCATCCCCATAACTCTTTTGCACCACCCCCACTCCTCATCTGCGGGTACTGTACTTGATTTCCCTTGGTTCATCCTTAGCACTTCCTCCTCCGTACAATAGCCTACTAGTTCCCTTGTTAAGGCTACGTCAGAGAGAGCTGTCTCTGCCAAAACCATCAGCCCCTTGTCTCGCTCCTGCGTCTGCACAAATTCTTTCCTGGCTACTGCTACGTCTGTCCCAGCTCCCTCACTACCTCTTGTCTCACTACACTCCTTCTTTTCATTTTCTACCCCCGTCTCGTACAAGACTGGCAGAAACGTTTCAGCTAAATTTACCACCGCAGCTAAATTCACTACCGCAGCCCCATTATGAACCTGTGAGTCCATGGGCGGGGCCTCACTGTTGGCAGGCTGACCTGTCAATCTCACGATTGGGAACACGATTCCCCCGGCGATGTCATTACCAAGCAAGACTTCCACGCCTTTCATCGGTAATTCGGACCTCACCCCGATCGTGACTAGTCCCGAGACCAGGTTGCTTTGTAAGTGTATCTGGTGCAAAGGGACTGACTCTGTCCCTTCCCCAACACCTTTGACCTTTACCTCCCCAGTCTGGGTCTCTGAGCTAAACTCTAATACACTCTTCAGTATTAGTGACTGACACGCTCCCGTGTCTCTCCAGATCCGCACTGGAACTGGTTTTAACCCCTCCTTCACTGACACCAATCCGGCCGAGATAAACCTCTCGCGCCCTTCCTGAACTTTGGCAGACCTGTCCTTCCCTAGCGGTTCGCTTAACAGCTCGAGACAGCCATTCTGAACCCCCATTTTTCCTTTCCCCGTCTCCTTCCTTGGGGCAAAGCACCTGGACGCAAAGTGTCCGACTTTCCTGCAATTATAACAAACGACCCCAGGAAACTTCCTGCCAGACTGCACCCGATCTGCCTTATCCTTCTCACTAGTCCCCGGCTTACTTTCTGACTTTTCCGGCGGATTCTCCCCGCCGTCCTGACTACCCTTCTGGTAGCCTTAACTTGGGGCAAACTTCATTTTATGCGTCAATGCATACTCATCCGCTAACTTAGCAGTTGCGGCTAACGTGGTTGCCTCTTTCTCATCGAGGTAGGGTCTCATACCCTCAGGGACACAACCTTTAAACTGCTCAATCAGGATCAGCTGTAGCAGTCTGTCATAATCCCCCTCTACCCCCTTTGAGGTGCACCAACGCTCACAATATGTCTGCATCCACAGGCAAACTCCAAATACGTGCAGTCCCACTGCTTCCTCGCATTCCGGAACCTCTACCGGTATGCCTCCGGGACCAACTCATAAATCCTGAGGATGGCCTCTTTCACCACCTCATACCTCTGGGCATCTTCCGTGGACAAAGCGGAGTAAGCTTCTTGGGCTTTCCCTTTCAGTACACTCTGAAGTAACACAGCCCACTTATCCCTCGGCCAGTTCTGACTTATAGCCACTTTTTCGAAATGGAGAAAATACCAATCCACGTCGGTATCGTCAAATGGGGGAACCAGCCTAACCTCCTGGGTCACCCTGAACCCTCCACCTTGGTTCAGCATGAGCTCTGCCCTTAACCTTAACTTCTCCAATTCGAATTCCCTTTCCCTCTGTTTCTCCTCTCGCTCCAACTGTCTCTCTCTCTCTTCTCTCTCCAACTGTCTCTCTCGTCTTTCTACCTCTCTCTCCTTCTCTTCTCGCTCCAACTGTCGTACCCGGAACTCGTGCTCGAGTCTCAGTTTTTCAAGCTGCACCTGTACCGCGTCTCCAGCAGGTTTTTCAATAGACACCACCCCCAGCTCGCCTTGGGGAAACACACCTTTAGATACATAGTGCTCTACAATAGCTCTGTGTATCTCCTCTCTCCTCATTGTCGACTTCCCCTTAGCAAGATTCAACCATTTGGCCACAGCTACCAATTCCGATTTCCTGGCATCCTCTAATGCCTCCAAGGTCAGCGCCTTTATAAATTCCTCAGCCTCCATTTCTGCTGTTTGTCTTTTCTTTCTTTCAGGAATTTTAACCCAATCAATTTACTCCGTCCCAAATTTAGCGTTCAAAATCGTGGACGAGAACCCCACTTATGTTACGTACCCCGTAACTGGGTTGCCAAACCAGCAGAAATGGATCACTCAGTTGGAGTCTGGATTACTAGAACTAAGAAAGATTTATTAAAGAAACAAGCAACACAGTAATCGAAAGGATAATAAATGCAACAGTTCAGCAATGATAAACACACATGTGCACAGAATTAAGATAACAGCATCAATCAAGCTCTATCGTTGTCTAGGGGTAAATGACCAATTTCAAAGTGACACAAAAGTCCAGTTCGATTTAATAGTTCAGTTCGCAGTAATCATTGCCAGGGCGATGGACAATGTCGGGGGAAGGAGATAGAGAACAAGAACGACTGATCAGTCAGAACAGCTTCCACTCACAGACCGGCAATATTGCTCACAAGCAGCTTTCGGGCGGTTCCTTTGTGATGTCACCTGAGGTCACCGACTGTGACCCCTCCTCCAGATGCGGTCGATCCTCTGCAGTGAACCCGGCACCCAAGCGAGGGTGGACACACACCAGGTTCCCGCCGATCATGCCTTTCCACCCTGTGCGTCTATGGCCCGGTACTTCCCACCGACTTGTGAGAGGCGCACCGCTTCCAGGGTCTCGTTACCTCGGGTGTCGTGTGTGTCTTGCGTTAGCGAACCTGTCCCTTTTTATCCCCCTGTTGGGGTATCGCCTGTCCATCACTTCAAACAGTTCAGGGTTCAAAGGGGGAGCCGCTCCAGACAGCTCTCTCTCCCGTCCCTTCATTACACATCTCCAAATGCTGCTCCATTGTCTTCCTTATCTCTCTCTCTCCCGAAGACAGGTGGCAGACCAACTGCTGATCACACAGGACAGCTAACATCTTATCCATGTGTATTCTCGTCACAGTGTTGTGTGTATGCATGTGTGTTTGTATGTGTGTGTGTGTGTGTGTGTATGTCAGTGTGTAAATGTGTGTGTGTGTCAGTGTGTAAATGCGTGTGTGTGTGCAGCTTATTGTGTGTTGTGTGTTTGCATGTGTGGTTGTGTGTGTGCATGGTGTGTGTGTGTGTGTGTGTGTGTGTGTGTGTGTGTATCTATGTGTGTGTGAATGTGTGCCTGTGTGTGTATCTGTGTGTATATTTGTGTGTGTGTCAGTGTGTGACTGTGTGCTTGTGTGTGTGAGTGTGTGTGTTGTGTGTATGCATGTGTTTGTATGTTTGTGTGTGTGTGTGTGTGTGTCAGTGTGTGACTGTGTGCTTGCGTATGAGAGTGTGCGTGTATGTGTGTGTGTTAGTGTGTGTTGTGTGTATGCCTGTATGTTTGTATGTATGTGTGTGTGTGTGTATGTGTATCTATGTGTGTGTGAATGTGTGCCTGTGTGTGTGTATCAGTGTGTGACTGTGTGCTTGTGTGTGTGTGTGTGTGTGAGTGTGTACTGTGGACATCTGATAATGAGCGGATGGCTAAAGCACTGATTTTTATTGAGGGCTTCATCTGAAAAGAGCCAGATCACAGGAGGTTAAACTCCCAGTTTGATCAAAGTCTAAGTTAAAGTCCAGTTTATGCACAAATACAAGTACATGTATGTGCTTCTCCATGTACACCCCCAGGCAGAGCTCAGATTGAGTCCTTACATCGGATTTATGTGCAGAGGGCTTCAATAAACAGTTTCAAACCAACTTTATTAAGGATGCTCTTGCAGGATCATCAACTCAAGATTAAATTTGGTTCTGCACAGATAGCTCCACAGCTCTCAGGAGATTCCGGGTTAGTAATTCCTGACACACCTCATTGGAGGTGTACAACCATTCCCCACCCTGGAATCAGGAACCTGATCACACAGACGGCTTTTAGTTGCACTTCAGTAAAATAAACAGCACCACACAGATTATCTCTAGGACACTATGTTAGTTCACAACACTTACTGTTTGTGAACTAAGAATATCAGATGAAATTGATTTAAATAAAGCAAGTCAAAACATTCTGTGCCTGGACTGTAAAATGCAGAAGGTTCCAGGCTCACTGATAGATATGGAATGCCAAATCCATTTATATGGAGCCTATCATCCAACAGCTCATATTTGTTAAGATTCCCCAGAATTCACACTGGGGAAATAACCTTTCTAATCCTTTGCAGGATCTAAGACTCCATTCACTCCAAAGGGAATTGTATAGCTGCAGACACAATGCAAGCTACTTTAAAAAAATCCTCTTTAAATTAATGTCCAAATTATTTAAAAACATACTCACTTTATTTTCTATTACTTACTTCAACTGTAATAGTTTTTTAAATGTCCCTGGATGTCAGACATTTAAAAACTGTCTAATGACACAACTATTACAGCTGTCACGAGTATTTCAGGAGCAGCTTTTCTCCAATGCACTGCTAGCGGCCCTGCCATCATTCAGACCACATAAAATGAGTCCAGGTTACCTTTTGCCATCAAGTAGTCCCTTCCTATCCAAACCTGTATTTTGGACATGAAGACAGTGCAATCAGGAGTTGTGAATAGCGGCCAAGGATCAAAGTGGTTAGCCTCGTTATCTTTGAAATGAATGTAACAGAAAAAAAGATGTGAGATTAACACTGCTCAGTGTTCTGAATCTCATTAAACAAAGGCACAAACTGACTACATTTTACTCTTTCTCATGGAAAAAGGAAGAATTGTCTGATTTATTGGCTCACTGTGAGGCTATAGTTACTGCAAGCATTAAATACAGTGACAGAGGATGGATATATGATTCCTAATAGATGGAATGAGGTGGTTAATGAATAATACCTCAAATCAATCTTGGGAGCTCAGAGTAGCGGTCTATTCTCCTTGATTATCTTCTGTTGCTGCTTTTTTTCACTTAGATTCCACTGTGTTCACCCTCCTTTTGTGGTTGATTTTAGGAGCAGCAAATACCTTTAAAACACTCAGTGATTGAGACAATGCCCTTAACTCAATCATTCAACTGGTGGAAGAAAGGTATCTAGAAGGACTTCTTTTAGCCCATGAACTCACCCTGGAACACCTGCTTTCTCTTTAGTGTTTGCTAATTTCTGATGTGCAGTAATCAGACAGAAGTTTTCGTGTAACCCCATCTGATTAAATAAGCTGCACCATGGCCCATTTTCTATCCAATATCTCTACTATTCCAATGTGAATGGTTTATACTGTATCCTCTAGGGCTCTGTTAATCTAACTGTGTGTGTGTGTGTGTGTGTGTGTGTGTGTGTGACTGTCAAACTAAACAAGTTTTGTTGTTTGTAAATCTATTCATTCTCATTTGTCATATCATGTTTCATATTTTTGAAAAACAGATAATACATTGTTTATTACTAAGGCTGTAGATCTCAAAGCATAAGTATTTGCACCGGATATCCTGAGCATCGAGATTAAACTTTAAATGCTAACACGCGATTTTCTAAAGGTGTTTAGGTGAGCAAATCAAGCACTTTTCATGCTTGGTTTGCAAGAGCATCACTGATCGTGCTGAAGTGCCAGGTCTGTTCAAGGAACACCTTTGCCATTATACGTTTGTTGATAGGGTCTACTTAACAAAGTAACACCATACATCAAGTTTGATACATCAGAAACAAATCAGCCATTTGCTGTTTAAAGTATCACAATCCTCTTTACACTGGCAGCCTGGTTTTAAGCCCCATTTGATGCATTGCTTTGTGGAAAACATATACAATAGTTTGAGTCACAATAAAAACAAAAATGCTGGAAACACTCAGTCGGGTCAGGTACAATCTGTGGAAAGAGAAACCAGTGACAAGGGAATGCAAGCACAGACAGTATTTCCAAATGATTGTTGCTTGAAATAACTAATAAACTTTTTGCTTTTCTGGTAAGGGTTATCTTTCAGTAATATATTCAGTATTATTAAAAATGTCTGAACGGCAAAAATCTATGGAAGATTGTGTTAAAAATTGGATTTGATTAGGTCTCCTTAGCATTAATACCACAATTTTCAACTAATGTGCTGAAATCATAACCTCTGGATATAGAAACACACTCACAATGCCCTTTTTGAGTTCTCTCCCTTGTGTATTGAATTTCTTGTTTACTAGCTGTTGATCCCTGATAACCTTCTTTTCATCTGAAAACAGAATGACTGACTCCCCACGAATGCACAGTAATGCCTTCTGTTATTCATGTTTACCTGAGCAGAGTTGTGAAGAAATGAAGAGCTCAAGAAGGTCTTCAAAAAAAAACTCCAGAACACCATTCAAAGGGCAATATTACGAAAAAGCATTAATAAATACCATTATAATCTAACTTCAAGTAAATAAATACCATTATAATCTAACATCAAGTAAGATTTATTGAGTGCTTTCAAGAAGATTAATAGAAGGAGAAAGAAGAAAATGTAGATATGGTTTTGAAAAGAATGACAAAACATACATTGTGCAGACTGTGGGACACAGGTACAGCCAGCAATACTGGGGTCTACACAACACAGATTACAGTGTTTTGCTGTTACCTATGAGGCATCCAAAGTGCACATGAACAACGATGTCATGAGTCATGCCAATTGAGGTCATTAATAAGTGCACAGCTAATGGCCACCAAAATTGTGCGGGGTTGGCAGATTAGGATAGCAAGTAAAATGTAAAGGCGAAATGGTGCCAATGTAAGCACCTACAAGAAGAATATTTTATAATCATGAATTTGTGTTCTTATTACGGTCATTGTACATTCTCCTAAACTGCCTCCACTGCATATGCTTGCACTTACGTCGGTATAGTCCACAAAGATAGCCATAAAGCTAACAATTCTGTCATCCAGGTTCATTGAAATATAATGTGAAAAGGACTGGTCCCAGAACACCTCTAATCACCAGCAGCCAATGAGAAAAAGCCTCTGTTATTCCTACTCTTTGCCTCCTGCCAGTCAGCCAATCTTCTACCCATACAAAATTCTTTCTTGTAATAATACCATGGTCTCTTATTTGCTTAGACTATAAGGCATAGGAGCAGAATTAGGCCACTTGGCCCATCGTGTCTGATTTGCCAGTCTATCATGCCTGATTTATTACCTAGCTCAGTCCCATTCCCTTGCCTCCCCCCCATAACTTTTGATGCCCTTACTAATCAAGATCCTATCAACCTCTGCTTTACATTACCCAATTAGTTGGCCTCCACAGTTGTCTGCAACAATGAATTCCAGAGACTCACCACCCTCTGGCTAAAGAAGTTCCTTCTCATCTCTGTTCTTAATAGACGTCCCTCAATTCTGAGGCTGTGCCCTCTGGTCCTAGACTCTCACACTACAGGAAACATTGTCTCCACATCTACTCTGTCTAGGCCTTTCAATAGTGATAGTTTTCAGTGAGATCCTACTGCATTCTTCTAAACTCCAGCGAGTACTGGCCCAAAGCCATCAAATGTTGTTCATACATTAACTCTTTCATTCCTGGAATCATTCTCGTGAACCTCTTCTGGACCCTCTCCAATGCCCAGACATCTTTTCATAAATGTTTAGTAGGCAGCCGTTGATCCCAGGGGATCATGGGTTTGTGCCTCTGGTGGACTGTGTCCTCTCCTGGGCGCAAACCTGGGTGGGATGATTTGAAGAACTGGTTGTTGCTCATGCAGCGGGCTCCCCCTCTCCACATCGCTGATGTAGTCCAACGGAAGGGCAAGTGAAGAAAGAGCTTGGCACCAGTGTCATCACAGAGGTTGATGGAGTGAAAATGTAAACAACATCGAGCTGCCTTAGGGACCCTGGCTCCATACTTCTTCCTCGAGGTTTACTCCCGAAGCCTTTCCCATGGGTGGGTATGGCCACAAGGCAGCAGAGGTTTAAAATCGGAGATTTCCTTCTCCTAGGCGGGCTGCTGTCTAAGGCTGACGGGCCCCACCTGCCTGCTTTCATAAATAAGTGACCCAAAACTGCTCACAATACTCCAAGTGTGGTCTGACCATGCCTTATAGAGCCTCAGCATTACATCCTTGCTCTCATATTTGAGCCCTCTGGAAATGAATGCTCACATTGCTTTTGCCTTCCTTACCACCAACTCAACCTGCAAGTTAACCTTTAGGGAATCCTACACAAGGACTGCCAAGTCCCTTTGCACCTCTGATTCTGTTAACTTTCTGCCTGTTTATAAAATAGTCTATGATATTATCCTTCTATCTAAGTGCATGACCATGCACTTCCCTACATTATATTCATCCACCACTTCTTTGCCCTTCTGCAGACTCCTTGCTTCCTCAACACTACCTGCCCTTCTAGCTATCGTACCATCTGCAAAATTAACCACAAAGCCATCAATTCTGTCATCCAAATCATTGACATATGATGAAAAAATACGCAATCCCAATAGTGACCCCCGCGGAACACTCCTCGTCACTGGCAGCCATTCAGAACAGACTCTTATTTCTTTGACTCTTTCCGTCCTGCCAGTCAGACAATCTTCTATCCTTGCTAATATCTTTGCTGTAATATCATGGGTTCTTATCTTATTATTATCTTACCTTATCACGTTCAGCACCTTGTTAAAGGCCTTCTGAAAATCCAAATAAACAACATCCACTGACTCTCCTTTTTCTATCCTACCTGTTATTTCCCCAATGCATTCTGACAAATTTGTCAGGCAAGATTTCCCCTTCAGGAAACCATGCTGACTTTGGCCTACTTCATCTAAGTACCCTGAAACCTCATCCTTAAAAACGGACTCCAACATCTTCCGAACAACTGAAGTCTGGGTAACTGGAATATAATTTCCTTTTTTCTGCCTCTCTCCCTCCTTAAAGAGCTGAGCACCATATGCAATTTCCCGGTCCTCCAGAACCATTCTAGGTGTTTACTAATCCCTCCACACTCTCTTCAGCTACTTTTTGTAGAATCCTGGTGTGTTGTCCATCACGTCTAGGTGAATTATCTAACTGCAGATCTTTCAGCCTCCCAAGCTCCTTTTCCTTAGTAATACCAACTACACTCACTTCTGCCCCTGACACTCTCGAATTTCTGGCATACTACTAGTATCTTCCACAGTGAAGACTGAAGAAAGGTTCTTAATAGGTTTATCAGCCAATTCTTGGTGCCCCATTACTACCTCTCCAGTGGCTTAATATCCACTCTTGCCCCCCCGCCGCCCCCGCCCCCTCTTACTCTTTATACAGTACATCTGAAAAAAACTTTTGGTATCCTCTTTGATATTATTGGCTAGCTTACCTTCATATTTCATCTTTCCTCTTCTTCTGGTTTTTTCGTTCACTTCTGTTGGTTTTAAAAAACTTCCTAGTCCTCTAACTTTCCACCAATTTCTGGTATATTAAATGCTTTCTTTTGCTTTTATGCTGTCTTTGAGTTCCCTCGTCAGCCTCCTTTTAGAATCCTTCTTCACCTTCAGGATGTATCCATCCTGCACCTTCCGAGTTGCCCCCAGGTACTCCAGCCATCGTCCCTACTAGTGTAGCCTTTGAAATAACTTTGGCCAGCTCCTCGCTCATGCTTCTGTAATTCCCTTTACTCCACTGTAATACCAAAACATCTGACTTTTATCTTCTCCCTCTCAAACTGCAGGGTAAATTCTATCATATTATGATTACTGCCTCTTAAGGATTCCTTTACCTTAAACTCACTGATCAAATCTGGTTCCATATACTGCATGCTTTCAAACATAACATTTTCAGTCCTTCAGAAAACACTTAATCCTTACAGTCTCACTGTACACTGGATCGACTTGTACACCAACTGCCACATCCTTAGCCGTTTCTCTCCAGTTCTCATCCCCTGCCAACTTAGTTTAAACCTTCCTCAACAGCTCTAGCAAACCTCCCCATCTGCTAGTGCAAAATAAATTTTAGTAACCTCATTACGGCATCTGTCAATAGCCTTCTGAAAATCCAAGTTTATAACATCCAATGACTCTCCATTGTCTATCCTGCCTGCTATTGTCATGGTCCGGTCTGTGAAGTCCATATTCCGGTTCACGGTCTGGTCCATCGACCCTTGCTCCAGGTTTTCCTGTTTACCCTGTTTCTGTTCTTGTTTAGCTCTAATTGAGGCAGCTGATGCTAGTTGGGGCTGGCTGCATAAATACCTCCAGAGAGCAGGGCGTGGCTGCTGGATTGTTCTTGTCCTTACTCCTAAAATCCCTTCCTCTGCCTTTTGTTTCCTCGCCTGAAGCCCTGCCTTGTCTTGCCGGTAACTCTCGCCTCACTTGAAGTTCTCGTCTCGCCATGCATTGCCTGAAGCCTTGCCTTGTCTTGCTGGTAACACTCGCCTCGTCTCGCCTGCAGTCTTGTCCTGGAGCCACCCTGTACTTAGCTCCCTTCCTGTCCCTTGTCTCCGCCTAGGTAAGCCAGGCCATCTTGCTGTTACCTGTGGATGGTTCTGTCCCTTCCTGTCCCTTGCCTCCATAGGGTAAGCTAAGCCGTCTTGCCATTACCTGCGGTTGGTTCTGTCCCTTCCTGTCCCATGCCTCCGTCAGGTGGTGATCCATGCCCTGCCCAGGAGTACCGTGCCCTGCCCAAGAGGAGCCTGCCTAGCCTCAAGCCTGAAGACTCCAGCCTCCTGCCTCCTGCCAAGCCTGAAGACTCCAGCCTCCTGCCTCCTGCCAAGCCTGAAGACTCCAGCCTCCTGCCTCCTGCCAAGCCTGAAGACTCCAGCCTCCTGCCTCCTGCCAAGCCTGAAGACTCCAGCCTCCTGCCTCCTGCCAAGCCTGAAGACTCCAGCCTCCTGCTTCCTGCCAAGCCTCTCCTCTATCCTCAAGCCTGAAGACTCCAGCCTCGTCCTGCCTGCCTGCCTACCAAGCCTTGTCCTCGCCTAGTTCTGGGGTCCAAGCCAGAGGCAAGACCCAGGTACTGGTCCTTGTCCAGTCTCTGGCTTGGAGTCCAAGCCTGGGCTCCTAGCTCTCTTGTCCAGTCCTGTTCTGGGTTCCCGGTTTTCGTGTCCATGTCCTTGCTCTCATCCTGTATCCTAGTCCTGTCCGTAGTACTTCAGTGTCTGTGTCTTGCACTTGGGTCCGTTCCTAGCCATCTCCTTATGACAGCTATTTCCTCGGTAAATTACAAATATAAGCAAATAATGCAAAAGAAGAATAATGAGGTAGTGTTCATGGTCTTGGACCGTTTAGAAGATTCATCATTTACTAGAATGGGTAGTTGATGTTTCAGGCTGAAATCTCACATTAGGATTAAAAGTACAGACATAGAATGGAGAGGAATGATGGAGGTTATGGGTGATAGATAGACTGGTACGTGATAGGTGAATTGGTGTGTGTGGGGGGAGGTCAAGATTTATGGGCTGATAAAAGCAGGAGAAGGAGTGGAGAGTGTACTCGTGAACACCTTGCAATACTTTGGGCGATGTATCTTACTGTCATGGTCCGGATCGGGGTCCCTTTAAATTTAGCTTGTTTATGTTACGATCCAGACCGTTGATTTCCTGTTTTCCCGTGTCCCTCGGCTTTGGTGATTAGAGGCAATCAAGGCTCGGCTGAACCAGTAGTTTATAGTCTCCGGCTTTCAGCCATTCGGCGCGGGAGCGTCTGTAAAGTCATCAAAGGTACGGTGTGCCGATGTCATCTGGCCGGAAACCTAGTCTCTGCCGAAGCGAGTGCCGGTAATTCGCCTCTTCTCACCGGAGCAACCCTGTCCAGTTACCTCGACGAAGCGAGCCTGCAAAGTTTCCTCATCAAGGGGGGTCCGTCAGTTAACCCGCCGGAGAGAATCAGGAGCCGCTGTCTACTGTTCCTGAGCCGAGTCTGGAGGTCGCCACTACCCAGAGGCTCCAAGTCAAGTCTTGGCTCCGGGGGCATTCAAGTACCAAGTCAAGTCCTGGTCCTGGCGGCATTCAAGTACCAAGTCGAGTCCCCCCTGTCTATATCCCTTCTCTGCCCCTCTCGCCTCTAGCCCTCGTCTGCAGCCCTCGCCTGCACTTTGGTCTAGTTCTATTGCTGCAGCTGGATAGGTACGGTCTGGTGTTCCTTCCTGTTGGTCTTGTCTTGTCTTGTCCTCGCCTCCGTGGGGTAAGTCAGGCCATCTTGTCATTGCCCCGCGGAGGGTCATGAGTCTCAGCCCTATGTCCTGTTCCCAAGAAGGGGTCCCGGCTCTCTGTTCTGTATGTGAGTCCCGGCCCTATGTCCTGTACCCAAGGAGGGGTCCTGACTCTGTGTTCTGTGTATGTGTCCATGGTTACATGTACCTGCTCTCCTGAGACCGAGGCTCTGTGTTCCCATGTTCCTCCTCGCCCTAGCCCATGTCATGTCCTTGCCTGGTTCTGGGGTCCGAGCCCGAGGCAAGACCCAGGTACGGGGTCCTTGGCCAGTCTCTGGCTCGGAGTCCATACCCTAGCCTAGACCCTTGGTCCCAGCCTAGTCGTAGTCCTCAGTCCTTGTCCAGTTCGCTACCCTTGCTCCTGCCTATCTCTCCTGGTATCGAACAATAAACTAAATCTAAGTAACTTCACAAGATGTGTCTTGCATTTGGGTCCACCAATGCTCCCAATGCCCCCGCCACTGTGACACTTACACAGTTGAATAGTTGGTTTTGGGTGAATGTAAAAGAGTGTGTTAACATATTAGTGCTTGATTGGAGTTCTGACTGACAGGTGTTTGCTCCTGCTGCTGACACTGGGTGTGATCAGTGTTTTCTGATGCAAAGCTTCTGGTTGGCAGGAGGTGCCAGCTGAAGAAATATTTGCCTGCTTAGAGCATGAGTGTAGTCACTGAATTTTGTCAACACGCACAACATGCAGGAGGATTTCAACAGGTGAGGCAGTGTCTACGGAGAAAAATGAACAGTCAATGCTTCAAGACATCAGGATTGGAAAGGAAGGAAGAAGAGGAGTGAGGGGAGGGGGAGGAGCACCAGCTGGCAGGTCTTGGGGAAAGTAGGTGGGGGGAGGAGTAGTGAAAGCAAATGATGTGAGAAGCATTTCTAGTTCATTTCCATTTCTTGTTTCATGATTTTCATTCTCATTTATTCCTCACAGCATGGCAAGATGCCATTCAATCTATCCAGTTTATGTAGGCTCTCTGAACTTTACATCAATGTCATTCCCACACTTAATTCTTTCACAGATAAACATTAAGACCCCAATTCTTCTACATTGGAATAACTTACAGCAGCAGATGAACCTGGTGAGCAGCACTCTTTTGGTATATGACAGAAAACTGGAGCACCCAGGTGAAAGCTCACAAGGTCACAGAGAAACAGCGTAAACTCCCCATAGACTTCACTGGAGATCGGAATGCAACCTGTGTAACTGGAGCCACGTGTACTATCTCCATTGGTAACGCTCTGCCTATATAACATCCAGAACCTTACGGTATGAGCCTGACATTCACCGTCATTGCTGCCTCGATCTCATCGCTGCTGCATTGCAAATCTAGGTCTCCTCCAGTACACTTTCCAAGTTTGCCCCTCTCCTACCGTTCCTGATTCAGAAATCTGTTTCCACTATTGTGATATTCTTCAATAGATCCCAGATCAGAATGAGTTCCAGAATGATAATGTGTATGTATCATGGCTGCAGTTGGTATCACCACCAATTGCAGCCATGATACATACACATTACCTTTAAGAGGAGTAGGATAGCCTTAAGTGGAGTGAGCTATCCACAAACTGGCTCCCTGACAAGTCAATAAGCAGTAATGATAGTATTGAATGACCAATGAGAAGATAGTGCAACATTGTTATGCGACCTGCATCTGACAGAAAAGATGCTATTGCTGCTTCCACATCACCATGAATGCCAAGACCAAATCACACTTGCCTGGATAAATCTTGGTTTCCAGTGCCGGCATAGGTCAAAACCAGTTGCGGTAAGTTCAATTTGCATCTGCAATGCACTGGGAGGTGAATAGAACATAGAACAATACAGCACATTACAGGCCCTTCAGCCCACAATGTTGTGCCAACCCTTAAACCCTGCATCCCATATAACCGCCCACCTTAAATTCCTCCATATACCTGTCTAGCAGACTCTTAAATGTCACTAGTGTATCTGACTCAGGCAGTGCATTAGGGAGGGATGGCTGCAAATTCTAGAAGGATGGTGGTAGGTGGTGTTGGTAGGCTAATCATTAGATATTAAACTTTAAATCGAAAATGCTTTTCTGAGTTTGGGAGATACCATTGCTAGTTCTATAGCTGAGGAGGTGTAAGTTAAACAATCTTGGTGAAATCAGCTGTGCTGATCTTTTGCTGGTATTTAACTTGCTAGATCTTTAGTAAGCCAGAATTGTAAATTATAGCATAAAGTACCTGAGTTGACAGACTGATCTTTCTTCTGTTTTGCAACATTAAGGAGAAAATAAAAGACTTTGACTTACTTTCAAATGAGCAATATATAAGAAAGAAGCATCTTACTTTTAATCTGACATTGTAAAAATTATATGCTATGCCAACAGGTTGAATATCCACCCTTATCACTGTGGATTACCTCTGCCCACTACCTTCAATACTGTTAACTTCTTAGCTGAGTGGGCCAATGATCACCTGGTTCCACTCTTACCTCTCCAGTAGTACACATCAAATCATTTGCAACTGCTTCTTTGTTCACTCTACGCAGTTACATCCCCAAAGGTCTAATCGCGACCATTTTTCCTCTTCACCTCTATACCAGCCTCCAAAATTGGCACTGGATTAGAAAACAATAAAGAACTCTCCCTCATCACTGGCAAAATGAGCTATACAGCCATACTATCAAATCACAAACACGAGAATTCTGCAGATGCTGGAAATTCAAGCAACACACATCAAAGTTGCTGGTGAATGAAGCAGGCCAGGCAGCATCTCTAGGAAGAGGTACAGTCGACGTTTTGGGCCAAGACCCTTCGACAGGACTAACTGAAGGAAGAGCTAGTAAGAGATTTGAAAGTGGGAGGGGGAGGAGGATATCCAAAATAATAGGAGAAGACAGGAGGGAGAGGGATGGAGCCAAGAGCTGGACAGGTGATTGGCAAAAGGGATATGAGAGCATCATGGGACAGGAGGCCCAGGGAGAAGGAAAGGGGGGAGGGGGGGAAATCCCAGAGGATGGGCAAGGGGTATAGTGAGAGGGACAGAAGGAGAAAAAGGAGAGAGAGGGAAAGAATGTGTGTATATAAATAAATAACGGATGGGGTACGAGGCGGGGTGGGGCATTAGCGGAAGTTAGAGAAGTCAATGTTCATGCCATCAGGTTGGAGGCTACCCAGACGGAATATAAAGTGTTGTTCCTCCAACCTGACTTCATCTTTACAGTAGAGGAGGCCATGGATAGACATATCAGAACGCGAATGGGATGTGGAATTAAAATGTGTGGCCACTGTGAGATCCTGCTTTCTCTGGCGGACAGAGCGTAGGTGTTCAGCAAAACAATCTCCCAGTCTGTGTCGGGTCTCGCCAATATATAGGAGGCCACATCGGGAGCACCGGACGCAGTATATCACCCCAGCCGTCTCACAGTTGAAGTGTTGCCTCACCTGGAAGAACTGTCTGGGGCCCTGAATGGTGGTAAGGGAGGAAGTGTAAGGGGATATGTAGCACTTGTTCCGCTTACAAGGATAAATGCCAGGAGGGAGATCAGTGGGGAGGGATGGGGGGGACAAATGGACAAGGGAGTCGCGTAGGAAGCAATCTCTGCGGAAAGCAGAGTCGGGGGGGAGGGAAAGATGTGCTTAGTGGTGGGATCCCGTTGGAGGTGGTGGAAGTTACGGAGAATAATATGTTGGACCCGAAGGCTCGTGGGGTGGTAGGTGAGGACCAGGGGAACCCTATTCCTAGAGGGGTGACGGGAGGATGGAGTGAGAGCAGATGTGCGTGAAATGGGGAAGATGCTTTTGAGAGCAGAGTTGATGGTGGAGGAAGGGAAGCTCCTTTCTTTAAAAAAGGAGGACATCTCCCTCATCCTGGAATGAAAAGCCTCATCCTGAGAGCAGATGCGGCAGAGACGGAGGAATTGCGAGAAGGGGATGGCACTTTTGCAAGAGACAGGGTGAGAAGAGGAATAGTCCAGATAGCTGTGAGGGTCAGTAGGCTTATAGTAGACATCAGTAGATAAACTGTCTCCAGAGACAGAGACAGAAAGATCTAGAAAGGGGAGGGAGGTGTTGGAAATGGACCAGGTAAACTTGAGGGCAGGGTGAAAGTTAGAGGCAAAGTTAATGAAGTCAATGAGCTCAGCATGCATGCAGGAAGCAGCGCCAATGTAGTCGTCCATGTAGCGAAGGAAAAGTGGGGGGCATATACCAGAATAGGTTTGGAACATAGATTGTTCCACAAAGCCAACAGAAAGGCAGGCATAGCTAGGACCCATACAGGTGCCCATAGCTACACCTTTAGATTGGAGGAAGTGGGAGGAGCCAAAGGAGAAATTATTAAGAGTAAGGACTAATTCCGCTAGACGGAGCAGAGTGGTGGTAGAGTGGAACTGATTAGGTCTGGAATCCAAAAAGAAGCGGAGAGCTTTGAGATCTGCCTGATGGGGGATGGAAGTATATAGGGACTGGACATCCATGGTGAAAATAAAGCGGTGGGGGCCAGGGAACTTACAATTATTGAAAAGTTTAAGAGCGTGAGAAGTGTCACGAACATAGGTAGTAAGGGATTGAACAAGGGGTGATAAAACAGTGTTGAGGTATGCAGAAACGAGTTCAGTGGGGCAGGAGCAAGCTGAGACAATAGGTCTGCCAAGACAGGCAGATTTGTGGATCTTGGGTAGGAGGTAGAAACGGGAAGTGCGAGGTGTGGGAACTATAAGGTTGGTAGCAGTGGATGGGAGATCCCCTGAGTGGATAAAGTTGGTGATGGTGTGGGAGACAATGGCCTGGTCCTCCTTAGTGTGGCCACGATCGAGGGGTAAATAAGAGGAGGTATCCGCGAGTTGTCGCTATGCCTCGGCAAGGTAGAGATCAGTACGCCAGACTACAACAGCACCCCCCTTATCGGCGGGTTTAATAGTAAGGTTAGGATTAGTGCAGAGGGAGTGGACAGCAGAGTGTCGGAAGGAGTAAGTTTGGAATGGGAACAAGGTGCGGTGAAGTCGAGACAGTTGATGTCCCGTCGGCAGTTAGCAATAAAGAGATCCAGAGCAGGCAGAAGACCAGAGTGGGATGTCCATGAAGAGGAGGAGGGTTGAAGACGGGAGAAGGGGTCATCAGTGGGGGTGGAAGAGTCCTTGCCGAAGAAGCAGGCTCGGAGATGGAGACGGCGGAAGAAGTGTTCCGCGTCATGGCGAACATGGAATTCGCTGAGGTGTGGGCGAAGGGGGACAAAGGTGAGGACCTTACTGAGGACAGAGTGTTCTGCCTTAGACTGTTGAAAGTCGGAGGGGATGGTAAAGACCTGGCACGGATGAGAGCTGGGTTCAGAGGAGGGAGGGGGGAAGCTGAGGGTGTCAATAGAGAGGGGAGGGTTGGGGTGAGAGGAAGATGGAGCCTCTGAGTCTCCAGGAGCTGACGGTGGGATCTGAGGGAGATGGGATTGCAGAGTATTGGTGGGGGAAGGGGAGACGGGAGTCACAATAGCAGCACATAAAGACCCGGCCTGGAGTTCAAGGCTGGAGTCGCAGTTGGTGATTGCGCCATCACTTTGAAGGTGTCCGTGGTCGTTGCTGGAGTCCGGGTTTTGAATATGCTGTGAGGTGTTGGAGTCGGCGAGATCAATGGCAGAGGCCGCAATCTGAAGTTCATGCCTGCTAGCGTCAGGGCCGGCAGGCTCTGGGGTCTGCAGATGTAAGATCTTGCAATCTTTGCCTAATATGACAAAGTCAAAAAAATGGCAATTGCAGGCATGGATCCAACGGAGGATGAAATAACGGGTAGGACCATTACAGACGGCGAAGGAAGTGTCCCGAAGGTGTGGAAGGGTCACACCGAATAGGGACACCAAATACCTCCTCATGACGGAGAGGGTCGCCTTCAGAGCTTGATGGGAGAAGCGACGAGAGGCAGAGTCAATGAAGTGTGAGTACCTGGGATCCTCAGAAGGTCCAAATTGAGGGGCTCGAAAACGAATCCTAAAGCCCACTGGAGTAAGTTGGCGATGGAGGCACATTCCAAGGAAGGATATATGGCTGTGATAGCGAGTCTGAGTCAAAATGTGGTCGAAAAGTTGAAGAGCCGAAGAAATTACAGACAGGAAGCTGTGAGAGATGGCTTCACTGAACTCCCGTCGAAGAGAAGATTTAAACTTCTTCAGTGTAGGCATCACCGGAAGAGGCTTTGCAGTAGTGAATTTAAAAATGCAAACACAAGGAATTCTGCAGATGCTGGAAATTCAAGCAACACACATCAAATTTGCTGGTGAACGCAGCAGGCCAGGCAGCATCTCTAGGAAGAGATACAGCCGACATTTCTGGCCGAGACCTTTCGTCAGGACTAACTGAAGGAAGAGCTAGTAAGAGATTTGAAAGTGGGAGGGGGAGGGGGAGATCCAAAATGATAGGAGAAGACAGGAGGGGGAGGGATGGAGCCAAGAGTTGGACAGGTGATTGGCAAAAGGATACTATCAAATCGCTTGGTTAACTATCCAATCGTGAATTAGTAAACTTTCCTCCAATAAAATATTGGATAATGAATTTAGCTAACACCACAACATTTCACTCTTTGTCACAAATCCCACGCACACTCTCTAGTAACTGTTTTAGATGAACCAAGGTTCTTCTCATTCTTTGCAGTCTATTTGATCCTAAGTTGGGTTTCTCTCCTTATAGCTTCTCAGTCACCAAAGACTATCTACCTCTGCAATTTCATCCATTCCCTCTCTTGCCTCAGTCCACCAGCTGTTCTTCCAACCTTTAATTACCTCAAAACGATTACAATACTTTCCCAGTTAATCTTTCATTCCACATTCCAAAACCTCAATATCACCTGAAACTCAATAGGTTCCATAGGCTTAATGTCAGAGAAATGTGTACAATATACATTCTGAAATTCTTTTTCTCCACAAATATCCACGGAAGCAGTGGAGTGCATCAAAGAATGAATGGCAGTTAAATGTTAAAACCCAAAGACCCCCCCCCCCCCCCCGCCGGTTTCCCACTCCCACGCATAAGCAGCGGAAAAGCAACAACCCCCCCTCCCCAACCAGCAAAAAAGTAGTGGTATCCCTCTGCTGCTTATGTTTCTATGTTTAACTTGAGCTAAGGCCCAATTGTCTGTGTTGTTTCTTGGTCCACTAAAGCATCAACCTTTGAATACCAAACCTTATGATTAAATTCCTTCATCTTCTTGTTCTTCCATATCTGTTCAAATGGCTCCAAGTTTGGTCTTTTGTCTATCCTCCACTTCTTCCACTGTGATAGATATTCACTGCCCATAGCCAGAGGGCCTTTCTTGCTTTCTTTTTTGTCAATCTTAGCTTTCTAACATAGCAGCTGAAACATTCAGACATCAAAGGGCTGGTTTTGAATAAGGTGCTTGGAAGTAGGTACAGAGGAGATGTCAGGGTAAGTTTTTTTTATGTAGAGTGGTGAGCGCGCGGAATGGGCTGCCAGCAACAGTGGTGGAGGCGGATACGATAGGGTCTCTTAAGAGACTCCTGGACCGGTACATGGAGCTCAGAAAAAGAGAGGGCTATGGGTAACCCTAGGTAGTTTCCAAGATAAGGACATGTTCGGCACAGCTTTGTGGGCCGAATGGCCTGTATTGTGCTGTAGGCTTTCTATGTTTCTATGTTTCTAAGATAAGTTTTCAACCAATATTCTTTATTTAGCTTCTTGTCATAATTGGGAGCTAGGCTTCAATTTTTACTGAGTTTTCAAGAGTTGCAGTGTAAGACAACTTAATTGGGCTTGTTTCAAATCAGACAGGCTGGCTAAGTTACTTAGTTGAAGGAAATTTGCAGAGCAGACTGATATCATCACTTAGCATATCAAGTATCTGAAAAATATCATATATCTGTGAAGTCATGCAAGTGGCAGGAAGAAGTAATATAAATGTAGACAACAGTTCAGCTTTATTAGGAATGATTAAAGGACATCAAGAAAAACAACAGGAAGACAAAGAGACTAGGATCTATTCCTCTGTCTTCGATTTCTGTGATAGGCGATTCACTCATATGCTTTATTGATATGTCTTTTTAGCTTATAGCAATGATATCTGTGTTTTGGAATCCTTTGTGTTTTAGAAATTGTTTGCAATTTGGAAATGTTTTTAGGTAAAAATTCTCTGAGTTTTAAATGTATTTTTCAACGTTTTGTCTGGATTTAAATGTGTATCACGAAAATTAAAAGAACTAAGTTTAAACTACTTTGTTATCTCCTCCTTGGTAGAGTAGGGGGTGGGGGTCCCACCACTCAAATGGTGGGTATTGGCAGGTAAACTTGGTGTGGAGAATAAGCAGGGAACTGAAGGGATGCAGAGTGGGTAGTTGCAATATAACCTCCTTTTAGTGAGAGCTCTCATAGCCAACTATATTGGATAGAGCTTAATGTCTCAACACGCTGATGCTTCTCAAAACCTGCTTCTTTCCACGCCCGTCCGAGTTACTCACTCTTTGAACCACTATTAACTTCTGTCAGATTATGCCTCTGTGTGGAGACCTAAGCTGTTTCATTATTTTACATTGCTAAATGTATGCTCTGCTGCCATGTATCCATATGCAAAAGCATTGATTTATGATTGCATGTTAACTGATTTAATCACATTCTTTCAAAATGAAGTTAAGACAGAGCAAACCTTAACTTTGACCTTCACTCCATTCTGCAATGGGACATAGAACAGTAGAGCACAAGAACAGAGCCTTCAGCCCACAATATTGTGCTGAACCAATTAAATCAGTTATCCAGTTGCCAACTAAACCATACCATCATTCAAAATAAACTGATTCCTAAGCTCCGGAACCTGGGCCTTAGCACTCAAATCTGCAGCTGGATCTTCAACTTCCTCACAGACAGGATCCAGGCTGTAAAAATAGGGGACAAGCTCTCCTCTACAATCACTCTGAGCACCGGTGTCCTACAAGGCTCTGTACTCAGCCCCCTGCTGTACTCACTGTACACCCATGATTGTGTAGCCAAGTTTCCATCAAACTCAATATATAAGTTTGCTGATGACACAACAATTGCAGGCCATATCTCGGGTAATGATGAGTTTGAGTACAGAGAGGTAATTAAGAACCTGTTGGCATGGTGCGAAGACAATAACCTATCCCTCAATGTCAGCAAGACGAAGGAATTGGTTGTTGACTTCAGAAGGAGTAGCGGACCACATGACCCAATTTACATCGGTGGTGCGCAAGTGGAACAGGTCAAAATCTTTAAGTTTCTCGGGGTCAATATCACAAATGACCTGACTTGGTCCAACCAAGCAGAGTGCACTGCCAAGAAGGCCCACCAGTGCCTTTACTTCCTGGGAAAGCTAAAGAAATTTGGCCTGTCCCCTAAAACTAATTTTTATACATGCACCATAGAAAGCATTCTTCTAGGGTGCATCACAACCTGGTATGGAAGTTGTCCTGTCCAAGTCCGGAAGAAGCTGCAGAAGATCATGAACACAGCGCAGCACATCACACAAACCAGTCTTCCATCCTTGGACTCACTTTACACTGCACGCTGTCGGAGCAGAGCTGCCAAGATAATCAAGGACACGACCCACCCAGCCAACACACTTTCCGTCCCTCTTCCCTCAGGGAGAAGGCTCAGGAGCTTGAAGACTCGTACAGTCAGATTTGGGAACAGCTTCTTTCCAACTGTGATAAGACAGCTGAACGGATCCTGACCCAGAACTGGACCGTACCCTCCAAATATCCGGACCTGCCTCTCGTTTTTTTTCCACTACCTTACTTTCCCTTTTCTATTTTCTATTTATGACTTATAATTTAAATTTTTAATACTTACCATTGATTTGTAATCTAGGGAGCGCAAAGCGCAGAATCAAATATCACTGTGATGATTGTATGCTCTAGTATCAATTCTTTGGCGACAATGAAGTAAAGTAAACTATTCTCTTCTGCCTACACAATGTCCATACCCTTCCATTCATGTGCCTATCTAAATGTCTCTTAAAAATCCCTAATGGTCCCCTACCACCCTAGGCAATGCATTCCAGATACCCAGCACTCTGTGTAAAAAAAACGCTCCCTTTACATTTCCTTTGAAATTACTCACTTTCACCTTAAATGAAAGCCCTCTGGTATTACTCACTTCAAACCTTGGATAAAGACACTGTCTATCTGTTCTATCTGTGCCTCTCATAATCTCGTAAAGCTTTATCAGATCTCCCGTCAGCCTCTGCCACTTCAGAGAAAACAACCCACGCTTATCCAACTTCTCGTTATAAAACATGACTTTTAATGCAGGCAGCATGTTGGTAAAGCACCCTCTACATCCTTCCTATAATGGGGTGACCAGAACTGTATGCAGTACTCCAGATGCAGCCTAACTAGAATTTATAAAGCTGCAACATAGCCTCAAAGTTCAAAGTTCAAAATTTCAAATTATGTTCATTATCACTGTATGTATACAGTATACTACCTTGAAATTCATTTTCTCGCAGGCAAGCACAAAACAAAGAAACAGAACAGAACCAGTTTAAGGAACTTCTCCCTTCCACACCCCCTCCTACCCCAGCAGATCGCAAAGGCACCAGATCATTTAGTTGACATAATACATCCTTACAATGGAAATTACAGGCTGCAATTGATCATGGTTCAGAAGAAAATGTATATTAGAAAAGAGAGCAGTGTCTAGTAGTTCTGTGAGCTCTCTGCAAAATGCCATCGTTGGTCACTGGCACCATCTTGCTCCATGACTAACTTCCTGGCTTTTGAACTTAGTACCTTGACTCATAAAGGCAAGCATGCCATATGCCTTCCTGACCACCCTATCAACCTGTGTAGCCACTTACAAAGAGCTATCAACGGACACCAAGACCCCTCTGCTCATCAACAGTGTTAAGGGTCTTGCCCTGAACAGTGTACTCTCCCTTTATATTTGACCTACCATGGTGCAACTCTTAACATCTGGCTGGGTTAAAGTCCATCTGCCATTTTCCAACCCATATCTGCAACCAATCTATATCCCATGATTATTTTGCCTGTCTTCTATGCTATGTAAAAAATACCATTAGAAAATAACTAACTCATTGAATCTCTGTAACTCTAGAAAAAAAATTAATTTGTTAAAGTTAAGTAGGAAAGAAATAGTGTTAAATAGATTAAAATGACCAGTTTCACAAATTGTTATACAACCAAAATTTTGTAATAGGCATCTTTCCATGGTCACAAGTTTCACCAGATTTATGCAAATTTGACTAATTCAGATTTCACGTTCATTTTATTTTCAATACGATTATACATAATCCATGTGTAACTTTAGTACCAGAATTGAAAAATGGCTAGTTCAAACAGCTATGATGTCATTTGGCATGATCACTTAGGTAGGCTCACTTTCTCTGCTTGTATTTGCTAAAGCAGCGGTCCCCAACCACCGGGCCACGGACCGGTACCAGGCCGCAGGGCATGCGCTACTGGGCCGCAAGAAAACGATATGATTTGGCGATATGAGTCAGCTGCACCTTTCCTCATTCACTGTCACGCCCACTGTTGAGCTTGAACGCACGCAAGGTCATTACGCACACATCATCCATGTCAGCGCGGGAAGGAGATCAACTCCTCGAGCTTGCAAATGACAGTGGGCTGAAAAGTATGTTTGACATAACATCTCTGCCGGCATTCTGGATCAAAGTCAAGGCTAAATATCCTGAGATAGACACGAAAGCACCGAAAACGTTGCTTCCATTTCCAACATATCCCTGCGATGAATGTAACAAAAACTAAATTGCAGAATAGACTGGACATAAAGAACCCCGTTCGAGTATCGCTGTTTCCCATCACCCCTCGATAGGACCGTCTTGTTGCAGGAAAACAAGTACTCAGTCCAGGGCTCCCACTGATTCAGCGATATTGGTGCATTGCAATGATTTTATATGTTCATATGAGGAAAATATGCGCTGTGTGTTTAATATCCAAACGTTACTTAAAATGGTATGATGCTATTCACTTATAAGTGACCTATATAACCACATAACAATTACAGCATGGAAACAGGCCATCTCTGCCCTTCTAGTCCGTGCCGAATATCGAACCTGCCTCCACCACTTCTACTGGAAGTTCATTCAACCCTTACTTCAAGCTCCCTGTCCTCCCCTGATAATTGACTTATCGCTATGTTCATGCGAGGAAAATATGCGCTGTGTGTTTAATATTAAATTCGTTAGATAAACCCTTTTAGAAATGAAATTGAGTGTATTAGCTACTTATCACCTATATTCCGGTCATGATTAACAACCACCCCCCCCCCCACCCGAACAGAACCGCCAAAAGCAATTTTTTAAAAATCTGCACGTACATGCATGCGCAAGTTACGCATGCGCACTGGTGCCCGCGCAAGGCTTCATGGTCATTGTAGTCTTTCTCAGGGTAAACACAACATATTTGACTGCTACTCTTGTATGTTGGCAACCCTAACCCCCGCCCCCCAGTTGGCCGGTCTCAAGAATATTGTCAATGTGAAACCGGTCCGCAGTGCAAAAAAGGTTAAAGTACATTGTATTATTGTGCAAGGAATTGTACAAAAGATAAAAATCTGCATTTATGGAATGTATTTACTCATCAAGTAAATGTCAAAAGTACTTCAAATATATAAAGAATGGCCCATGCTTTGAAGGAAATATTTTGCACTTAAAAATACAGCATTTTAAAAAAAGATGGCCAATACATGGCTCATGTTTTTGCTCATGTCAGATGGAAGAAAGCTCCAACTTCTAAATAAAAAAAATGCAACCTAATCTGCAATGACCAGCTGAACCAATTAAATCTGTAAAAAAAGGCCATCACATCTGAAAAACCAGATGAAAACCATTGCACATCAAAGCAAATTTTAATTGAGTGTGACTTCAAGGAACCCTGGTCAATTGAAATCAATGGACATTAAAATGAAAACACCAATAGCGGGAGCCTGGCAATAAAACCATTTATTCCTTGTGGATAGTATTTCTGGTAAAATCATTCCCATGGTACCCTTGGGTATGGTCTAATTCTTGGATAAAGATATATCAATATATTTCTAGGTTGGGATGATGTTTGATTTGAAGGGAAACCTGCAGCTGATGGTGTTATCTGCTGCTGTTTCTATGCTGCTACCTACTCTATTAGTTTCTAACCAAGCTGTCCAAATTGGAGGACAGGTCAAAATTATTAGTACTTCTGATGAGATTAAAAAATGTGTTTCTCCATGTAACGTCTTTACTCTTTCTAGCACTGAAATGCAAGAATACTTTAGCTTCCTAATGCATCTCTAATAAAGTGCATCGCTTTCATTGCTGTGAATACTCCAGGTGTCTCTGTCAGGATTATTGAGCAGACCTATCAATAAAATCAAATAAAATTGTGGGCTGATATAGAGGGAATATTTTCAGAAGACATATTAACTCAAGGCTTGCAGGTCAATAGATAATTCAAACACAACTCAGTTTGCATCAATAGCATGAAATGAGATGTAATATGCAAAAGTAAAAGGAAAAGACCAGCCAGTGTTGTACAAAACGTTAATTGCAAAACAAACATACAGTATCAAAATAAAGAAAATGTGCATGAAGAAAAAATAGAGAGCATTCTAGATTGAAGAAGTTGTGGCAAAGGAACTTGAGAAAATGTGAGATTGAGATTCAGATTTATTAATCACATGCGCATCAAAGCATACAGTGAAATGCATCATTTGTGTTAAGAACCAAGACATCCAAGGATGTGCCGGGAGCAGTCTGCAAGGGTCATTACACGTTCTAGCACCAGTGTAGCAAGTCCACAATGCTGAACAGAACAACAGAGAACACAACAACAAAACAGAATACAACAGGTAACAAAGCAAAACAAGCCTCTTTCCTCTTTTCCACCCACCCACACACATGGAGAATCCTCCAACCCCAGACCTCTGGGCTTCCAGTCTCCAACTTTCAGACTTAGGATTCCAGACATCTGATTGACCTTCAGGGCTTCAATCTTTGGTATTGAGCCCTGGACTAGCTGATGACAGGATCCTGAACTCCAAGCTTGCCAACGCTTCGACCCTCTTGTCTTTTGCACGCATAGACATCTGATCCTGGGGCTCATCCACCGGGGCAGCCCAACATCTACTGTAGTTTATCGTCATCCATTTACATCAGTGCCGTTCAAACACAGAGACAGAACAGATGCCTAGTCGCTGCCTTAATCCCACATCCCTGTCCCCATTCACTAATCTGACCTCTAACTTTGCCACACTCCTGTTCCTAAACCCAACCTAACCCCTAATTCCCGTCTCTGTCCCTAAAACCATCGTTACGAACCTAAAGACATATATAAGTATGAGCCATGACCTCTACAGAAAAAAGAGAGATGCTAAACCTGAAAGAATTATTGGCCACAGATGTAAATCTGTCATTGTCATTGAGATACAACATTTGCCAAAATAGTGCAATGTAGACTTTAATGGCTAGCAGATATGAGAGATCAACAATGTTACCAGGATCGAGAGACAAGAGAAATAATTAAACTTTTCATCATAACAGAGAATGTTAGAAGATTTAATATGCATTCATAAGTATGAGAAGGTTTATCATTGAAACATAGAAAATAGGTGCAGGAGTAGGCCATTCGGCCCTTCGAGCCTGCACCGCCATTTATTATGATCATGGCTGATCATCCAACTCAGAACACCGCCCCAGCCTTCCCTCCATACCCCCTGATCCCCGTAGCCACGAGGGCCATATCTAACTCCCTCTTAATTATAGCCAATGAACTGGCCTCAACTGTTTCCTGTGGCAGAGAATTCCACAGATTCACCACTCTCTGTGTGAAGAAGTTTTTCCTAATCTCGGTCCTAAAAAGCTTCCCCTTTATCCTCAAACTGTGACCCCTCGTTCTGGACTTCCCCAACATCGGGAACAATCTTCCTGCATCTAGCCTGTCTAATCCCTTTAGGATTTTATACGTTTCAATCAGATCTCCCCTCAATCTTCTAAATTCCAACGAGTACAAGCCCACTTCATCCAGTCTTTCTTCATATGAAAGTCCTGCCATCCCAGGAATCAATCTGGTGAACCTTCTTTGTACTCACTCTATGGCAAGGATGTCTTTCCTCAGATTAGGGGACCAAAACTGCACACAATACTCCAGGTGTGGTCTCACCAAGGCCTTGTACAACTGCAGTAGTACCTCCCTGCTCCTGTACTCAAATCCTCTCGCTATAAATGCCAGCATACCATTCGCCTTTTTCACCGCCTGCTGTACCTGCATGCCCACTTTCAATGACTGGTGTATAATGACACCCAGGTCTCGTTGCACCTCCCCTTTTCCTAATCGGCCACCATTCAGATAATAATCTGTTTTCCTATTTTTGCTGCCGAAGTGGATAACTTCACATTTATCCACATTAAATTGCATCTGCCATGAATTTGCCCACTCACCCAACCTATCCAAGTCACCCTGCATCCTCTTAGCATCCTCCTCACAGCTAACACTGCCACCCAGCTTCGTGTCATCCGCAAACTTGGAGATGCTGCATTTAATTCCCTCATCCAAGTCATTAATATATATTGTAAACAACTGGGGTCCCAGCACTGAGCCTTGCGGTACCCCACTAGTCACTGCCTGCCATTCTGAAAAGGTCCCGTTTATTCCCACTCTTTGCTTCCTGTCTGCTAACCAATTCTCCATCCACATCAATACCTTACCCCCAATACCATGTGCTTTAAGTTTGCACACTAATCTCCTGTGTGGGACCTTGTCAAAAGCCTTTTGAAAATCCAAATATACCACATCCACTGGTTCTCCCCTATCCACTCTACTAGTTACATCCTCAAAAAATTCCATGAGATTCGTCAGACATGATTTTCCCTTCACAAATCCATGCTGACTTTGTCCGATGATTTCACCGCTTTCCAAATGTGCTGTTATCACATCTTTGATAACTGACTCCAGCAGTTTCCCCACCACCGACGTTAGGCTAACCGGTCTATAATTCCCCGGTTTCTCTCTCCCTCCTTTTTTAAAAAGTGGGGTTACATTAGCCACCCTCATAGACAATCAAAGACAAATGAGAGCATTAAATGATGTTGGAATTATTCCTACCGTCTGTTGGAATTTGACCAGAATCAGATAAAGAAAACAATTTACCAGAATAATGAAATAATTCTAGATGTTGGACAAATTAGATGGACTACAATTGCTTTCACATCCGTTCCTCACCGCTATTATTTTCAGTTTATCGAATGTCCCAAGAATTGTTATGAACAAGTAGATCACACAAAAGATTTGACTACACAAATGCACTACGATGAAGCTAAAGAACAATGTAACACAAAATCAAACCAGTACCAGACTGTTGTAAAAGGCCATAAAGGCACAATAAGTAATCAATACTTTCTAAGAGGAACCTGTAATGCTGCAGAATGATTTTTCTGGCTACAAAAGATTGGAATGTGTACTACACACAGTATCTATGGAGAATAGCCAGATGTAAGCTCTGACATCTTGTTCAAAGCTAGTCATCGAATCAAATGTATCTGCAAAGGAATTTCATTCACAGATTAAAAGCAGCAAGTTTAAAACTATCCTTGATATTTGGCCAACACCTTGAACCTATCTAGCAGAGTACACATTTCCAGGTACAACTGGGTGATATGGTCTGCTAGAAAGACTTCATGATAAATCTTGACTTACGTTCAAAAGTATTTTAGATCACAAATAGTTAAAATAACATGTGTATCATAATCCAAATTATTTCCATGATTGACAGAATTCTTCAATAAACCTGGTTGCTGACCAGATCCAATCTGAAATCCAAGTCAGTATTCTATTTCTCTATTTTTTGTCACTAGGAAAGGCTGCTTTGTAGACACAGTGATTGAGCCCTCCAAAATAGAGCCAGAAAACCAACAGAGATTGTTTAGCTATCAAATTCATTTTGAAACTATTGTCACCAGATAGAGAAAATTCAAATTAACTCCTCTAGCTGCAAAATCTTAATATTAAAATAAAATGCTGCTCAATCTGGGAAACTGAAATTCATGCAAAACTTGATTAAAATTTTCAATAGGTCAAGCAGCATCTGAAAAGTGTGATGGAAGTATTAACTCTGGTGCTCTCTCCACAGATGTTGTCTGACCTGTTGAGTATTTTCAGTATTTAGTATTTTAATACCAAAAGTTTTAGTTCTAGATTCAGTCCTTTCTCACACCATGGTTTGGTTTCATAAGCCTGGCAAGCCCTTTCTTTATTGAATCTGGAACTCGGAGGATTTTTAAAATCGCTTGTGACAGTTCAAAAATATTTCATACTTTATGCCTGTGGAATAAAAATGCTAATAAAGAAAAAAATCAAAACCATTCATGGTTAATCTTTGTTCTCCAAGTTAAAGGTGCTTCTAAAATGCTACAAGGAAATTATCTTGAGCATAAATTTCCATAAATTACATAATATATATCACTATATTTATATGACAGACTTTAATACTCACTTATATTTTCATTAAACACATCTTTTATACCTTATATTTCACTTGATTTGCTAAAATGAAGAATAAGTCATGGCTAACTAATTTTATCTTAACAATATCATCATAGGCAAGCACTACTGCTTAAATAATGTCGAAATTTCCTATCTAATTTCTTGTTTCATTTTTACTCTTTATTTGCATTGTTCTACTCCCAAGTTATCAGCAAGCACAATATATTGAGTGAATTTTAAAATAGCATCTTGCAGCTCCAAATATTCAAATATATTGTATAAACCTTTCTTCTTAAAATCAGTAAAAATTATGATAGTCAATAATTAGAATATTTAAAAGCAAAGGAATGTTCTTGTGCTTGGCTTATTTAACCTTTCCCACAGAAAAATAAAATTTTATTTCTATATTAGACATTTGCAATTCTGTTCTGAATGGAAACAACTGATGCTTAAACTTTTCTGAACTTTAGGTCTTGAAATAAAACCAACAAAGGAACTTGGAACTTTATCAATGAGTTTTATTAAGCTAATACCTTTCTGCATGAACACCAGGGAACTGTTGAGAAGCAGTTCAAGAATACATTACTATCTAGAGTTCACAGGTGGAGCAGCTTTAATTATTTAAAGCAGTAAGATAGAATGTATCTTCAGGGCTTCAGAGAAGTATGTAAAGCAGACATGAAGTAAAAAAATGGGCTGAATTTTGCTGACAGTTCTGAGCAGAAATGCCACCATTTAGCTATTCAAACTGAAGCCATAGATTTAAAAGCACACACTAAGAGCCTACAGTTTGCTGACAGATTCAGGAGATCAAATCCTTCACTGTGCCAGTAAAGTTCAGTCTCAGTGGTTTCCCACTATTAAGCTGGGGGACTATCATTTGGACTCTGTGCCAGGTCAAGTTTCTCTTATGATCTGAAGCTGCACTGATTTTCGTGATGATTGTTGACCTGTGGATTATTGTCAAAGGAAAGGAAAGGATTTTTGTTTTGTTTCAGTTTACTCTTTTTAATTATACAGTATCTAGATACCTTTAATGCTTTTTTTTCATTTTTAAACAACATACTTCCATTTTAAGTGTTTAGATGTCCTCAAAATCTCATGTCAGATTTGAGAGAATTGTTTACTGCCAAAGCCTATCAGGGACCAATCCTCGACATTATGCCACCTACAATATCAGAATCAGAATCAGGTTTATTATCATTGGTATGTGTCATGAAATATGTTAACAGCAGCCGCAGCTCAATGCAATACATAATAAAGAAAATAATAATAATAAATAAATTACGGTATACATATATTGAATAGGTTAAAAATCATGCAAAAAACAGTAATAATATATATTAAAAAAGTGAGGTAGTGTCCAAGGGTTCAGTGTCCATTGAGGAATCGAATGACAGAGGGGAAGAAGCAGATTCTGAATCGCTGAGTGTGTGCCTTCAGGCTTCTGTACCTCCTACCTGATGGTAACAGTGAGAAAAGGGCATGCCCTGGGTGCTGGAGGTCCTTAATAATGGACACTGCCTTTCTGGTTCACTGCTCCTTGAAGATGTCCTGGGTACTTTGCAGGCTAGTACCCAAGATGGAGCTGACTAAATTTACAACCCTCTGCAGCTTCTTTTGGTCCTGTGCAGTAGCAACACCCCCCCATACTAGACAGTGATGCAGCCTGTCAGAATGCTCTGCACGGTACATCTATAGAAGTTTTTGAGTGTATTTATTGACATACCAAATCTCTTCAAACTCCTCATGAAGTATAGCTGCTGTCTTGTCTTCCTTATAACTGCATCAATATGTTGGGACCAGGTTAGATCTTGACACCCAGGAACTTGAAACTGCTCACTCTCTCCACTTCTGATCCCTCTATGAGGATTGGTTTGTTTTCCTTTGTCTTACCCTTCCTGAAGTCCACAATCAGCTCTTTTGTCTTATTGACATTGAGCACCAAGTTGTTGCTGCGACACCGCTCCACTAATTGGCATACGTATCTCACTCCTATACGCCCTCTCATCACCATCCGAGATTCTACCAAGAATGGTTGTATCTTCAGCAAATTTATAGATGTTATTTGAGCTATACCTGGCCATGCAGTCATGGATATATCAAGAATGGAGCAGTGGGCTAAGCACACACCCCTCAGATGCACCAGTGTTTATCGTCAGCGAGAGAAGATGTTATCACCAATCCATACAGATTGTGGTCTTCCAGTTAGGAAGTAGAGGATCCAATTGCAGAGAGAGGTTCAGAAGCCCAGGTTCTGTAACTCCTGAATCAGGATTGTGACACTATTTTATTCTCTGATGGACCTGAGAACAGAGTCTTTTAAATGAGAGTGTCAATGGAGCACTGACATGGATAAATGGTGCTCGATATACCAACACAATTCCAGCAGCAGACTTGCAAGAGGATCTTGTTTCATCTTGACCCAAGCATGGTATGACATCCTATTGATAGCAACAGGATTCATGGGGTAGCAGATAACAAATCAAAGGATAAAATGTTTTATAAAATATTCCACCATTTATTTTACTTTTTAGTTATTTGCATTCACCTATTTTACTTTGAAAAGAAGTTCAATTCTAAGAACAAAATTCAAGGTAAAGTTATTATCAAAGTACATATCGTATATGTTACCATATACAATCCCAAAATTCAAGTTCTTGCAGGCATTCAAAGTAGGTACAAAGAAACACAATGGAATCAATGAAAAACTGCACACAATGCTGGACAAACAGCCAATGTGCAAAAGACCATCCGTGCAAATACAAAGAAAAAACAATAAATAAATAAATATTGAGAACATGAATTGTAGAACCCTTGAAAGTGAGTCCATAGGTCGCAAAATCAGTTCTCAGTAAGAAAATTATTTTGAACAACATATCTATAAATCACAAAGAATCTATACAATAATACATCTATATTACAGTCTCTACTATATTAAATTTGCTGTTATTTTCAGTAAACATTTCTTCTGCACTTCATGTGTAACTTTTTAAATAAGTTTTAAAAGAATGAACATCAGAAAGGAGGATGAATTGTAATATTGATTAAAGAGAATATTTTCGTCCTGGAGAGATGTCACAGATAGTCAAAGACAGAATCTATTTGGTTAGAGTAGAGTGCATTCTATTGATCATCTATGATAGAATATAAAACAGTAAACGTGCAGGCAGATAACAGAAGATTTCAAAAACTATATGGAAGTTATAATGTGAGGCCTTTAATCACTCAAATTTAAGTAGTGATGGTAGTAGTGTTAAAAGAAGCTGAAGAGTTTTGAAGATATTTCCTGCTATTTTTTTCAGCAATATGCTTCTGTCATAATAAGAAAGGGGCATCATTGATATAGTTTTGAGGAGGAGGCGGGTCAAGTAAACCAAGTTTCAGTAGAGGAGATATTAATGTGATTTAGGTTTTCCAGAGAAAATGAGAAACAATCCAAAGTAAAAATAATTAATTGAGTGAGATTTCAAGGGGATGAAAGTGGATCTGATGCAAGTAAATTGATTGAAGATTCAAGATTATTTAATGTCATTTCCTGCACAGAAGTGAAAGGAGAACAAAATGTTTGTTGCTTTGGATCTGATGCAACACAAAAAGAAGCACAATAATAAATGTGCATTAAATATAAACACAAAATATAACTTGTATACATTGATTGCATGCCCATAAAGTGATGCTAAGCACAGGAGTGTCTGTACATAAGGTGACTCTGACAAGAAATGACAAGGCAATGGTGGTGAGTGGTGTGGAGGGCTGGGTTAGTGGGTGGAGGTGGTGATCAACCTCACTGCTTGTAAAGACCAATTGTTTTTGAGTCTGGTGGTCCTTGCGTGGATGCTACATAGCCTCCTCCCTGATGTCCATGAGCAAGGTGGGTGGGACCCTTCATGATGTTTCTGGCCTTTTTCCAGCACCATTCTATACATATGACCTTGAAGGTGGGTAAGCTAGTGCCAGTAATGAGTTGGGCAGTTTTCACTACCCATAGTGCCATAGTGCAGTTTCTGTACCAAATAGTGGCGTACTGTAGCATGTCAGGATGTTTTCTACTGCACATCCATAGAAGAATATGAGTATATCTCTGCATGGCCCAGCTCTCTTCAGCCTCCTCTGAAATAAAGGCATTGGTGAGCTTTCTTGATTGTGTAGAATGTGTTCTGGGACCATGAGAGGTTGTACAAGATGTGCAGTTGCAGGAGTTTGAAGCTGCTCACAGTTTCCTCTCTATGCCACCAATGTAAAGAGGGGTGTGAGTGTGGTGAGTTTTTCTAATGTAAATAACCATCACCTTTGTCTTATTCACATTAAAGAAGAGGTTATTTTCCTGGCATAATGCCTCAGGCTTTTACACTTCCTCTCTGTAGGCTGTCGAACTTGACAATGTGATTTCTCAGGTGTTTGGCCATGCAGTCGTGCGAGCAGAGTGTACAGCAATGGGCTCAGCACACAGCCGTGGGGGGAGGGGCACTCATGTTGAAGATGATGAGCAGGGAGGAGTTATTGTGCATCCTGACTGTCTGAGATCTGTTGGTTACGAAGTCTGACACACAATTGCACAGTGGTATATTTAGACTGAGGAGTAATTCGCCAAGGCCTGTAGGACAATAGTGTTGAATGCTGAACTGAATTCCACAAGCAGAATTCTGCCATAGGTGTCCTAAATCAGGCGCATGACAGATGCTCTGGCATCTATCATAGAGCCATTCTATTGGTAAGCATATCGGGGAGTGTCCTGAGTGCCTGGAAGAGAGACTTTGACATATGCCCTTACCAGTCGTTCAAAGCACTTCATAATGATTGGTGTCAGTGTCACTGGGTGGTAGCTGTTTAGTTCTGATTGGTGTAAAGTTCTTTGGTACAGGATGATCGTGGCTGATTTGAAGTATGAAGCAGGCTGGATGAGTGAAGTTTTGAAGATGCAACAAAAATTTGATGAGAAAAATTAGAACGGAGCAATAGGCTGTGTTTAGGGAAGGGAATAGTTGAAGCATGTTCCCAGGAATGGCAAAGGAAGTGTACAGAAATCCAGAACTCCCTGAAGGGCAAAAAAAAAAGAAGAGAAAAGAAAGCAAAAATGTCCACTTTGGACAAGAATAAATCTGGAAGTACAGTGAGAATCAGGCTGATATTAAAACAACCATCTGGATAGTGAGGAGCAGATATAAAGTCAGATTAGGGAAAGTTGAAAAACAACAGGGTTGTTCTGGTGGGTGACTTCATCTTCCCTAATATAAATTGGAACTCCTTAGTGCAAAAGGTTCAGATGGGGGAGAACTTATTAGGTGCATCAAGGAAAAATGGACTTTCCAGGAGAGTATTACATTGGAGCTCAGCAAATGATGACAGTATTAGGTCGGAACTGTGAGAGTTAATTGGGAGCAGCTGTGTTTTGGGCAAGTCCACAGAGTACAGGATTGGTATGTGTCTGTAAAAAGGAAAGAAAAGGATGGCAAGGTCAGTGATCTTGCATGTGGTGAATTTAGTCAGGAAGAAAAAGGAAATTTTAAGGAGCCAAAATCAAACATAGACGTTGAGAATTATAAAGAAGCCAAGAGGGAATTAGGAAAGTTAGGAGTGGCCATGACAAACCCTTAGAAGTACAATTAAAGAGAACCCTAAGGCATTCAGCCTTATATCAAGAACAAAAGATTAACTAGGGAGTGCATAGAACCACTCAATAGTTGAGAAGGGAGCAGATATTTGGAGGTGGACGATGTCAGTAAGGTCCTAAAAGAGTTTTTTACATCGGTATCAAGCAGAAGGATGTGGAGGATAGAGAGAAGAGTGAGGACTGTGCTAATTTGTTATGGCATTTTGAGATAAAGGAGATATAAGTAGTTAGATTTATTATAGAGCATTAAGGTGGATGTCTCCAGAGCCTGATAGGAAATACTCCAGTTTATTAAAAGAGTCAAGAGATGAGATTGCTGGGGCTTTGACCAAGATCTCCATGTTCTCTTTGGCCATCCAGAGGACTGGCTAGTAGCTGATGGTATTCCATTACTATTCAGAAGGGAAATAGGGGTAATCCAGGAAACCATTGACCAGTGAGTCTCACATCCATGGTAGGGAAGTTACTGGGAAGGATTCTTGAGATAGGAAAATCATAACCTAATTAGGGGCATTCAGCTTTACTTTCTGCAGGTAAGGTCATATCTTGACTAAGTTTTTCAAGGAAGTGACAAAGGTGGTTGATGAAGGTTGAGCTCTGGGTGTTATCTTCAAGGTCCCTCATGGGATGCTCATTCAAAAGAGCAAGATGCCTGGAGATCACAATTAATTCAGAATTGGCTTCAGGAGGTGGTCGATGGACTTATGTAGGCCTCTGACTACTGGTGTTCAGCAGGACTCTGTACTTGGACCTCTGCTGCTTGTGTTATTAACCTGCAAAATGTGAAGGGATCCAATGTAAAGGGACAGTAGGCTGCTAAAGACAAGACCCTTAACTATGTTGAAGTGCAGAGAGATCTTGGGGTCCAGGACCCTAGCTCCCTAAAATTGGCTACACGGGTTATTAGGATGGTAGAGAAGGCACGTGGCATGCTTGCCTTTAATAGTCAAGAAACTGAGTTCAAGAGTCAGGAAATTATGTTGTAACTTTATAGAACTCTAGCTATGTTGCATCTGAAATAGAAAAGATGTTGAGGCTTTGGAGAGGATGCAGAACAGGTTTACCAAGATGCTGCCTCGATAAAAGAACATGTGCTATAAAGAGAAGTTGGCCAGAATTAGGTTTGTCTTCCTGAAGCAGTGGAGGCTGAGGAGGGGTCTGACAGAGGTTTATATGATTAAGGGAGACAGGGAGTATCTTTTTCCCTGGGTTGAAATGGCTAATACCAGAGGGCATGCATTGAAGATGAAAGGGGGTAAGTTCAAGAGAGATGTGCAGGAGTAAGTTTTTTTTTCACACAGAGTGGTGGGTGCCTGGTCTATTGGTGGAGGCAAATACAATAGAGACATTCATGGGGCTCTACAGGAAATGGAGGAATATGGTCATGGTGCAGGCAGAAGGGCGAGTTTAATTGGATATTTCATTACTAATTCAATTAGATGAGACAACATTGTGAACCAAAGAGCTTGTTCCTGTGCTGTATGGCTGTTGGATTTATGTTCTGTGTTCTAAAAGAATCTGGGGCTGAAGAAATTTAAAAGAAGCAAAGTGGGTATATGATGAAAGCTTAACTAAAAACATAAATAAAAATAAATCAAAGACATACAAATAGTAACATACTAGTTTCATTGGAGAGTGGAATCCATTAAAACCAAAAATGTGAACTTGCATATGGATGCCAAAAGCATTGTATAAGTATGAATTGAATACTTCATTTAGGTTTTCATCAGAGAAGAAAAAAATGAATGAGGAAATAAATGAGATACTAGAATTTTTTTAAAAAATGGTAATATTGAAATAGAGGTAAGAGGTTGAACTTCAAATTGATAAGTCATCAGGACTGGGCTAGGGTTGGTAATTTGTAACTTGCAATGCTCAAAATGTTATATGTGAATGGCAAAAGGTTAAGGAATCATTGCCAGCAGGTTAACTATAACATTCAGCAAAATCACCTAAGGATGAAAGTGCAGCAGATACCATTAATGATACACATCTACAACCATGATAATCACAAAAGCAAAAGTTTGGGCTCCAGGAGGCTAAGGATTTGAAACACTTGTCATATGTATGAATGCGCATCACTGACAATTGTTAGGCTGTGGCACAAAGTAAAGGTTTGTAAACAAAAAAAGTAAAAAAAAAATCAGAAGAAGCAGCTGCTTAAAAAGCAGGGCACAAGTAGAATTAAATGACAAACCAGACAGTGAATAGTGGCCAGTCAATGCATACAGACTTGGAAAAATTATGCGAGGAATTGAATGTCATACAAGAATACAGTATAACATAATGTGAATACATAACTAACAGCAGGAGCAGCATAGTGCAGTGGTCTATCCCCTAGAGCATAAAACAATGGACAACCACAGAACACCGTGAAGATTCAAAGATAATCTCAATAGAACATAGCAACAACACAGAGTATATAAACAGAAAAGGCAGAGAATATCCTGTTGCTCACAATGAACAATGGTGCAGGAAATCCACGAGTTATGCCATTATTTTTGCATTCCCAGTTCCCATACAGAACCTGCACTCAAGCATGAGTGATTGAGTATAAGAAGGAACCATTATGTATCTGACTTATGACTGATTCAAAACTGTCTAGCAGACGGCATGCTGATATAATGCAGCAGGAACATTCATTTAAATTAAACACTAATCTTCAATAAGAAAAGGGTAGGTCACACTACACTTTTTTTTATTAAGCATGGTGATTATAATTCTAATCTGTCATGTTCAGGACTTTGGTAGTACTGGCTGGTAAATTTTCAGGACTATTGGAAGTTATTCCAATTCATACTCCAACACACTTTCAATTAACTGCTATGTGTAGATTATTTCAGTGGACCAAGTAAATTTAAAGGGAATTGATGACTTTGATGGGAATATCAGAACTTGGACCCAAGTATGTTAAAGGGAATGCAGGAATGAGTACCTTACCATATTAGTGGGGCCATCGAACCGAAGATCATGGTGAGTTAGAGGCTGTGAAGAAACTAGGACAGGGTTAATGAGAATAGAGAATCTAGGTCCCAGGGGATTAAAGGAAGTTCAGGAACCAGACCGCAGTGTGCTACAGGGAGCACAAGAATATGCTGAAAAATATGGATCATTAGAGTTTTACTACCATTTTTTGTCAGTACCTCCAGTTGAACTTTGTTTTTTTGTGTTTTCCCCCCTAACCATCAGTCTGGTTTTGTATTGCCATGTGCTCTTGTTTGTTTTCATGCTTCATGTGCTCCTGTCCCCGCTCCTGTTTGACTCCAACTCCGGGATTACTGAGTACTCTGCCTCTCACCTGTTTCTCATTATTACCTGTTTTGCTGCCACTTCTGTCTCATTGTGCTACATCTATCATCTGCCTCTCTGTTTATTGCTCGGTGTATTTTCGTCCTGTGTTTTCACCCATTTGTTTCCAGATTGTGCCAGTGAATTTTCCTGAGCCTTTGTATCTGTACTCTGTCCGTCCGAATATTGACTCTGCATGTTTCCTGATTCAGGTTTTTGGATTTCTCTGGATATTTTGATCTTTGCCTGAACTTTGACGCTGACTTTGTTTGCATCTCGGGATTTGTTACTCAATTAATATCACTGTGTGCACAGTAGTGGGTCTGCGATTGGATCCCTGCTCCAGTGTCCCGACATTTCTTGACGTTATGCAGCTATTAAAACCAGGTGGTGGATGGTCATATTAGCAGCTGGTGCTTATCACAATCCTGATTATGCTGCCACTGATGCCAGGCAGACAATCGCTGGAGAGGATTGATAATGGCTGGAGTAACCTGTTTTGTAAAGACACTGCCCAGAAGAAGGCAATGGCAAACCTCTTCTGTAGAAAAATTTGCCAAGAACAATCATGGTAAAAGATCATGATTGCCCATGTCTTACAACTTGACACATAATGATGAAGATAATATTAAAATTGTTTCTGATAGCAAGTGGAGTTTTGAAAATTGTGAACAACATATCAATAATGCTATTGACGAAGGTGAAACCTTTTCTTTATCAGAAGTCTATCTCCATTTTTATCAAACTCATTTTGGAATTCATTTGGCAATTCAGGCCAAGACCCTTCAAAGTGGTTTGCGGGTTCAAAATGCTATCTCTTTATTTCCCTCCATAGATGCTACTGGACTTGCTGAGTTCGTCCAGCATTTTATGTCTATTGCACATTGATCAAGATTTCCAGCATCTGCAGAATCTCTTGTGTTTGGTATTCATTTTATTCCCTGTCCTGACACAGGCACATCTTAGATAGGGAATGAGTAATGCCACAGTACATGACCAGAACTACATGCATTTTCAGATCCATCAAGTAAATTTAGAAGAGAAGAGAGGGAGGGAGGGAGGGAGGGAGAGAGAGAGAGAGAGAGAGAGAGAGAGAGAGAGAGAGAGAGAGAAAGAAAGAGAGAGATAGACCCTACCTCCATCTGTGCTCAGGAGACAAGCCTCATGGAACAAAGATACATTTCATTACAGGACTTCAAATCCGGGACTTATCTTCAACTGCTAGAAGAGCAGTTGATGGGGTGTCAGTGCCTCCTTTAAATTTCTAAAAAATCAGTATGCGCCAGCTTGTCGGTACAAAATGAATCAGTTCCCAATTGATTCATGTCTACTTAAACTTTCACCTTCCAAATGGCTTCTATTAGCAATGCTACACACCAATAAAGCAGCGTGTTCCCTCGTGCCTAGTATTGCCATGGTACAAATTACATCAAATGTGTTTTCAAACATAGAAGCTAGAACGTGGAACAGAACAACACAGTACGGGTCATCAGACCATGATGTTGTGCAGACCTGTACAGTACAGTTAAAAAGTCTTAGGCACATATATGTATATAGCTAGGGTGCCTAAGATATTTGCTCAGTACTGTGTTAATTTTATGTGCAAACCAAATTTCATGACATATGTGTGTGATGATAATCCTGATTTTGATAAGAATCTCTGTTGTGGACTGAGAGTGCGAACGGGAATCATAGAATATAGAACACAGAATTCTACAGCACATTACAGTCCCTTTGGCCCACAATGTTGTGCTGATCAGGTAACCTACTCTAGAAACTGCCTAGACTTTCCTTAGCGCATTGCCCTCTGTTTTTCTAATCTCTATGTACCTATCTAAGAGTCTGTTAAATGACCCTATTGTATCTGCTTCCACCACTGCAGCCAGCAGTGCATTCCACGCGCACACCACTCTGTGTGTGAAAAACTTACCCCTGACATCCCCTCGGTACCTATTTCCAAGCACCTTAAAACTATACCCTCTTGTGTTAATCATGGTTGGAAAAGGGGAAGGAAGAGGGGAGGGAGCAGGAAGCACCAGAGAGACATTCTGTAATGATCAATAAACCAATTGTTTGGAATCAAATTATCTTGCTTGCTGTCTTAATGTTGGGTGACTCTGCACCTGCGCCACCCTATGCCCCTAGCACACCTCTCTGCTTCCCTTACCACAACCCTCCTGCCAACGCTCCACCCCCGCTACTCTCAAAATCCTTTTCTCCCGCCAGATTTACAAAGTTGCTTTTCATTCCATGTTGACAATACAGTACTGTGCAAAAGTCTTAGGCATGCTAGATATATATACCTGTATATGTGTGTGCTGAAGACTTTTACATGATACTATATAAACCTGCCCTGTGATCAATCTAACACTTCCCTGCTACATGGCTCAAACCCTCAAATTTCTTACATCTATGTGCCTAAGAGTTCCTAAATATCCCTATTGTATCAGCCACTACCACCACCCCGGCAGTGAATTCCAGATACCCACCACTCACAATGTGAAAAACCTACCTCTGACATCTCCACTAAACTTCCTTTCATTCACCTTAAACAACTGTCCTCTCGTATTGGCCATTACTACCGTGGGGAAAAAAAAGTGCTGGCGGACACTCTTTCTATGCCTTTCCTATACTGTATACACTTCTCTGAAGTTACCTCTTATCCTCCTTCACTCCAAAGAGAAAAGCTGTAGCTCACTCAACTTTCTTTCATGAGAAATGTTCTCTAATCTAGGCTGCATCCTGGTAAATCTCCTCTCTAAATCTTCCTATAATGAGGCGACCAGAATTGAACACAGCCCTGTGGTCTAAGCGGAGTTTTTTAGAGCTGCAACTTTACCTTGTGGCTCTGGAACTCTATCCCCTGATGAATAAATTTCAGTACACCTTCTTCTCAACTTTGAGGGATCTATGGACTTGGACCCCAAGGTCCTTCTGTTACTCAATTCTACTAAGAATCCTGCTATTACACTTGTACTCTGCCTTAAGTTCGATCTTCCAAGTGTATTACCTCACACATTTCAGGATTAAACTCAATTTCTCTGCCCAGCTCTGAGTCAGGTCTACACCTTACTGTAACCTACAACAACCTTCCACACAATCCAAAATACCACCAACTTCATGTCATTTACAAACTTATTAACCCAGTTCTGCATCCAAGACATTTATCAAAATCAGAAAGAGTAGGGGTCCCCGAACACCTCTGGTTTCTGACTTCCAGGCAGAATACACTGCATGTACTACCTCCCTCTGCCTTCTGAGGACAAGCCAGGTTCTGAAACCATAGGCCAAGTTTCTATTGTTCCCATGCATCATAACTTTCTGGATTTTGTTGTGTGTTTCCGTTATCATATCTGATCTCAATTTGCCAGCTCCAATTTGGCTTTCAAACTGAACACCTGCTGGTGCATACACAGAAAATCCTGGAAATGGAAATGGGCCAAGGTACTGTAACACTAGTGGAAAATGTTTCATTAGAATTCAAAGTAGCAGGAATACTGTGACGAAAAAGAAAAATTATTAGACCAAGAAAAAAAGCGGGAATCTAGGTAGAACGGTACACTGCTTAGAAGAGAACCTATTGTCAGAGTTGCTGTCCTGAGCTCAGGTTTGCAAGAAAAGAAGCATACAAGTTTTATAAAATAAAGCAATGGATGTTTTGAAGCAGGGTGGAATGATTCACTATTTCAAAGGCAGCAAACATGTCAAGCATGATAATAAACTACTGTCAGGGAAGGATTTGTTAAATACAGACAATATTTACTGGTAGTTGAATACTTATTTTTAAGCCAAATACTCTAAAATATATATGTTGCTATATGCAGAACTACTGATAACTAGAAGCATTGTTGGTAGACACAGGGTATACTCAGTTTAAGTCACCGAAAGTTACCATACTTCTCAAAGGCTGCAGCTCATTAACACATACATATTTGTAGGCTAACAGCTGGCTGCATGTCACAACGTTGTAATTCAACAGAGGTTCTGATGATGACCTTAAATAGAAACAAAGGAGACAAAGTGTTTTGTAAATGTCAGCAAGGCTCAAAAATTTAATTTAGTGACACTCTGAAATTACCAGCTGTTCGTTATTCTATAAAATGTGCCTGAAGAATTTGTATAAAATATAATTTTTACTTTTCACATCAAAAGGCAGCAGGCAGAGAATCACATCCTGTCACAGTTCTATGACTGTGACATAGGCGAAATATTGAAAACGATGGCATTCCACTATCCATTGCTACAGCAGCAGACAATATTATATTGTGCTGTTGTCTCAGCAGCAGACAGCCCATAAAAAAGAATTCAGCTGAACCTTGCCAGCACAACTTGGTGGTACCATTGCAATGTCAATCCATGCTGAATGCAGAAGTTCAAGACATGCTAACAGATGGTGCCACATCTTCGACAGCCCTCCAACCTTGGAATTCATATGCATTCCAATGACAGATTATACCCTTTATTGGATTCTCCAGCAGTACCATGCAGAGCTAATGAGACATCACATTGGATCTGAAATCCCACTGAATTCAATCAGGAGTCTCGGCCAGCAGATCAGGGAATGTTATGTTTTCAATTAGCTTGAAAAGGTATCATGCTATTAATTAGCTGTCTGTTTTATGTGTATTATACTATTTTATTTTTCACAAACTCATAATAATATTTTTGGCTTTTAATAATTTTGCTTTCTGTTTGCCATTTATGAAGATTGTTTTCTACTTTTCCCATTGGAACTAACAGGTACACCAAAATAAGCTATCACATTTCCATGATTGTGGCGCTGGTGAGGATTCTGCACAATGACATCTGAAGCTCAAGCACCTTCAATAGCTCAGGGATCTACAGGCTGACGAGATTGGCTCTTCCTTTCTAGCTCAGGTAAGTGTGTGCATTTAAGACCGAGATGAATTTATTTTCTCGAAAGATTGAGAGTATTTTGAATTCCTTGTACCCAAAAGCAAAGATATTCAAGCAGAGACAGATGGATTTTTAATCAACAGATGACTCGAGGATTATGAGGATGGGGAATAATATTTGATGACAGTTTAGTTAGTTTTTATATTGAATTGCAAACCAGGCTCAAGGGGCCACATGCCCTATCCTATTGATATTTGTCATAGCCGTAAGACAGGTGAAGATTATGGCCAGTCATTTCAGCAGCAAGATAGTACAGCAAAATTCAGCCAGTGAGATAATTTATTTAGATACAGGAAAGCTCATGTTTCTATTCATAATTAGAATCGTACCAATTAGAGTTCCTTAAAATGCTCTTCAAGCTGGACCTGCTTCTTTTTTTCCATGATCCATTCAAACTGCTCTTCACAAGTAGAGACATCTAAAGGGTCAAATACTACTCCTTCAGGTAATGCATTTTAGATCTTAACAGCCTATTATGATGAGCTCACCCCTCATTTCCCCTTTGATTCACATTGAAACAGAGTGAAAACATTAGACTTGTACAATCAGTTGAGAACAAATACATAGCTTTCAGCAGTCTATATATTATCTTTGAACAAAGTTTCCATGATTGGAATTTTGATTGCCATTATTCATTTTCTTTTCTATCCTTTCTTCCTAGCTTTGCTACACATGAATATATTTCTTTGTGCTTTTTATATAGAGTGCTTTGTATCAGAGAATTCTGCCAAAGGAGTTATTTCATGCAGAGATATAATACTCCGATATAAAAAGTTACCTTGAACAGAGACTATTTCTGTTAATAAGAGATGAGCTGTAGAATATTACTGAGTTGTTTAAAATATAAATTATCTTGAAGAACTGTTTTCTTTTCACTTGCTTACCCTGTAGAAAGACAATGAGCATCAACAGATGTTGGTCTAAAGGTTACAGTATCCACTCTATCAGGAAGTTTCATGCTTGGGAATCGCACCATGGAAGTCAGTAAACTGCATGCTCCCAGGTTTTTACTTCCTCATTTAATTTTCTCAACATTTACATCATAATGAGTGGAAGTAACCTAAATAATAACTGCCAGAAAAATACAGAGCAGGAAAGGTCAATAAACTCTCCTAATAGTTACAGCTATAGTATACTCTACATAAATCCTTTTGAATGAACAAATATGATATGAAAATGTAATGATATAAATTAAAGCAAACAATTACTGCAAAGTTGTGTTTAATTTTGACATAAAGTTCCATTCAGAGCAGAGCAGATGAGAAATACATGCACTTGACTTCCAGCACGTTCTCACGTCCCTGAATTTTGTTTGCGTTGCTGTCACAACTTCAGAGAGGGAAGAAGGAGGCTGTGAACATAGTTACACTATGATTGCGGAGTGGGGAAGGGGAGCGAAGAGACTAAACCAAACATAACAGAGGAAGAACAAGGGATTCGTTGCATTAGCCCTCCCAGAGAAAAAAAAATTAAACTCACAAAGAGAAATGCAGCCAAAAACATAGTATTTATAAGCTGTGCAAAATTATTTTATTTAATTTAAAAGAATTGTAGCCCAAACTAATTTTGAACTTACGTAATAATGTTTCAGAGTCCATTCTAGTTTATTAAAATACTTGCATAAATCTGCATAAATGTTAATTCCAGGCATGCATCCTCAAATGAATGCATTTGGTGATTATGTTTTATTCTGTTGTTTTCCTCAAATCCAGCTGTATCACCATCTGAAAGGAACCTCAGATGTTGCATGATAAGGTGGTTTACAACAGAAAGCCATCTGGGAGCTAGAATGATTAAACATTTGCTGAAAGAAAACAATGGCATGTAAACAAAGTACGTATGCAACACTCAACCATTAACATGAAGCAGAGAGGAAATATTCTGTGAATTGAACATCCCTATAATTAACACATGAAATTGGCATTGTAGCTTTCAAGCATCTCCAATTTTGAAGATGGTGTTGGTTTTGTATATTGATTGATCATGGGTGCCACAGGAGCATTATGGTTAGTATGACGCTATTACAGCTCAGGGTGCTGGAGTTCAGAGATCAACTCCAGCACCGTCTGTAAGGAGTTTCTACGTTTTCCCTAAGAATGCATTGGTTTCCTCCAAGTACTCTGGCTTCCTCCCACCGTTCAAAGACGTACCTGTTAGTAGGTAGATTGGTCACTGTAACTTGTCTTGTGCTTAGGCTGGAGTTAACAGGTGGATTGCTGTGCAGAGAGGCTTGTGTAGTGGAGTGGTGTCACTGCAACAACCTTGTGCTCAATGTCAGTAAGACGAAAGAGCTGATTGTGGTCTTTAGGAAGGGTAAGATGAAGGAACACATATCAATCCTCATTGAGGGATCAGAAGGGGAGAGAGTGAGCAGCTTCAAGTTCCTGGATGTCAAGATCTCTGAGGACCTAACCCGGCCCCAATACATTGACACAGTTATAAGGAAGACAAGACAGCGGCTATACTTCATTAGGAATTTGAAGAGATTTGGCATATCAGAAAATACACTCAAAAACTTCTATAGATGTACCATGGAGAGCATTCTGACAGGCTGCATCACTGTCTGGTATGGAAGGGCTACTGCACAGGACCGAAAGAAGCTGCAGGGGATTATAAATTTAGTCAGCTCCATCTTGGGCACTAGCCTACAAAGTACCCAGGACATCTTCAAGGAGCGGGGTCTCAGAAAGGCAGCGTCCATTATTAAGTGCCTCCAGCACCCAGGGCATGCCCTTTTCTCACTGTTACCATCAGGTAGGAGACACAGAAGCCTGAAAGCACACACTCAGCGATTCAGGAACAGCTTCTTCCCCAATGCCGTCCGATTCCTAAATGGACATTGATCCTGTGAACACTACCTCACTTTATTAATATATATTATATCTGTTTTTGCACAATTTTTAATCTATTCATTATACTGTAATTGATTTATTTATTAATTAACTTATTATTATTAATTTCACTATTTTTTCTCTCTTCTGTATTATGTATTGCATTGAACTGCTGCTGCTAAGTTAAAAAATTTCACAACACGTACCGGTGATTATAAACCTGATTCTGATTCTGATTCTTGGTGGCCTGGAAGGGACTGTTTCTTCCATGCTCTATCTCTAAATAGATTAATTAATTCATTAGACTCACCGGAGAGAATTAAGTGTATTAGTTAATAGCACATAATTTTTTAACAGAGGCATCATTATTTATATTTGCTATTCAGTCTCTTGTCCAGAAAATGAAGAATTAAATTTGTGGAGTTCCCTTTATTCCATTGTGCGAATGTCGTAACTTTCAAAAAATAAGACAAATCTAAGTTTTTTTTTGCTTTATCTTTGTCTCCTTTTTTCCTCTCCATTCAGTCTTTTTTCCTTTGTAAATGCTTCTTGTCTCATTTCATATCAACTGATTCAATCTAATTTCTCCTTTTATCTATTAATCTCTGAACTCTGGAACTCTCTAACCAATCCAGAAATCTCCCACTAAAGAGCACATTCATCAAAAAGACTATAAAGCTTCAAGAAGATGGCTCATCCCTACCCCGTTTAACACAGCATTAGACTGCAGGCCTTGCCAAAATCAGCATAACCAGTAAAAGAATAAAATGGAAGACCGTCTGTCCAGTTGTTTGGTAGATGACACTGGTCATGCAGAATCCACATTTTGGTTTACCTTGGTACTTCAAATGCAGACTTCCACATGTATTACCACAGAATAAAGGCAATGCTCGTGTGTTCGAGTCTTTTGCCAATAAAGGCCAGCATACTGCTTCCTTTCCTGACATCTTGCTGAATTTCCATATGAGCTTTCAGTTGTCATAAATATACAATGACATTCTGATCCCTCTAATACAAAAAAACCTTTCAATCGCTTTATACCTCCATCTGCAACTGGATTCTAGACCTCCTGACTGGAAGACCTCAGTCAATCTGGATTGGGAGCAGCATCTCCAGCACTACCACACTGAGCACAGGGGCCCCCCAGGGCTATGTGCTCAGTCCACTGTTGACCCACGACTGTGCAGCAATACACAGCTCAAACCACATCATCAAGTTTGCCGATGACACGACCGTGGTGGGTCTCATCAGCAAGAATGATGAGTCAGCATACAGAGAAGAAGTGCAGTAGCTAATGGACTGGTGCAAAGCCAACAACCTGTCTCTGAATGTGAACAAAACAAAAGAAATGGTTGTTGACTTCAGGAGAGCACGGAGCGACCACTCTCTGCTGAACATCGACGGCGCCTTTGCAGAGATCGTTAAGAGCACCAAGTTTCTTGGTGTTCACCTGGCAGAGAATCTCATCTGGTCCCTCAACACCAGCTCCATAGCCAAGAAAACCCAGTAGCATCTCTACTTTCTGCGAAGACTGAGAAAAGTCCATCTTCCACCCCGCCCATCCTCACCACATCGTACAGAGGATGTGTCGAGAGTATCCTGAGCAGCTGCATCACTGCCTGGTTCGGAAATTACACCGTCTCAGATTACAGGACCCTGCAGCGGATAGTGAGGTCAGCTGAAGGGATCATCGGGGTCTCTCTTCCCGCCATTACAGACGTTCACACTACACGCTGCATCAACAAAGCTAACAGCTTTGTGAAGGACCCCATGCACCCCTCATATAAACTCTTCTCCCTCCTGCCATCTGGCGAAAGGTACCAAAGCCTTCAGGCTCTCACGACCAGACTGTGCAACAGTTTCTTCCCCCAAACCATTAGACTCCTCAATTTCCAGAGTCTAGTCTGACACCAACCTACACACACACACACACACACACACACTCAACTGAACACCATTTCACTCCCTTTGCAATTTTTGCTCATTTTTCTTAATTCCTGCTACAACATTGTTTACATTTGCATTTACATCATTATATTGTAATTTGTCCTTTACTGTGCCTATTGTCTTGTTTATTAATTATTGTACTGTCTTGCACTGTTTTGTGCACTTTATGTAGTCCCATGTAGGTCTGAAGTCTAATGTAGTTTTGTGTGGTTTCACATACCACCATGGTCCTGGAGGAACGTTGTTTCGTTTTTACTGTGTACTGTAGCAGCAGCTATGGTTGAAATGACAATAAAAGCGACTTGACTTGACTTGATAGAGTCCACCCTTCAATATTTACAACATATATTCATAATTTAGTGTGCTATTGTGCAAATGCTCCTCTAGCTCTGTGGATGTACATTTGCTGTGTCAGAATGCTTCATGGAAGTATCATACCTACAAATACACTTGTGTCTGGCAAAAACTGATTCATGTAGAAATGGAGACAAAATTCTTCAGCACTCAGCACAAACTATCTTTATAAATTCTAGTAAATCTGAAGGATTGTAGAAAGCACCAACACATTGTATCGACAGCCAGAAATCAATTAACAGTTAACCTGCAGGTGGCTGATTTGTCTTAAATATTGCTTAATAGTGATTGGGTAGGTTATTTATTGGCCCAGTGTGGGCAAATGGGTTTACTATAGCTGGACAGAAAGGTTGACAATAGATGTCGGACAAAAGTGTTTGTTTCTTTGCAGTACATCTTGACGATTCTATCTGCAGTACTGAGCGATGGCTTCAATCAGCATGGCTTGCTGAATGACATCACACTCTACCAATTCCACATAATGCTAGAATTCTACTAGCTGCAAGTTAAATGATACCTAATGTGCTGCATCCAGCTTTTCAATAGCCAGAACCAATGCTCTAGCCAAAAAAAGAGAAGTCAACCTACAAACATGTCTTTTTTTGTGTAAAAGAATGTTGTCCTTGTTTAATTTCAAGAATATGACTTCAGCAAAAATAATTAGCTGAAGACTTCACATGCAAATAAAAAATAAGATTAGCATGAGAGTGAGATGGAGAATCAGTGTGACAGGTAGACAGAACCTAATAATCACATTGCGAAGTGAATACACCTACTCTGCAAAATGAATGCAAGTGCCCTCCAAGTGATCAGCCGAGGAGGGGAGGAGAAGATGGTGGTGCGACGCAACGCGCGCGGCCGCTCCGAAACGATATCGGTATTTGTTAAATAGGTACCATGCACAATCCTGATTTGATGGAGACAGATGTGAGAAGGACGGAGGAACATCTGGAGAAACTTCTGAAATGCCTGCTTCGCTGCCGCTGCTACTGTGCAATCAAGAATCTCTGGAGGGGAAGGCCCCAGATCCTCGGCTTTGCCTATTGCCTGTTGCCGGAGCCGCGGTCGAAGCGCTCGGCAGAGGTGGTGCTCAGTGCTCGGTGTCATAGGGCTGGTCGGAGGCTCGCAGTTTTCCGACGGACTCAAGGGTCGGCTGTGGTCGGGTGCTTCCAGGGTGCTGCATCGGCAAGTTTGCGGTGATGGAGGTTCATGGCAGGGAGAGTTTTTCCCTTCTACTGTCTGCGTGAGATAATGGGATTTTCGAAAGACCTTGAGACTTTTTTTTTACCATGCCCATGGTCTGCTCTTTATCAAATTACGGTATTGCTCTGCACTGTTGTAACTATATGTTATAATTATGTGGTTTTTGTCAGTTTTAGTCTTGGTTTGTCTTGTGTTTCTGTGATATCATACTGCAGGAACATTGTATCATTTCTTACTGCATGCATTACTAAATGACAATAAAAGAGGACTGCGTGTCCTCATAATCTAATCTCATTTATGTTGGCAACTCTAATGGCCAGTGACAGCAGTAAAGGTGATTGTCTGGATCAGAAGAACAGCAAGTGTATTACTGCTTAACAATCACCTGAAGCAATGGTTTTACATTGACTTTATGCTAATTTATTCTTTTTTTCCAGTTTACCAAGACACCTTCACCAAATATTTTTTTATATGCATTTCTTCATTATCAGCTTCGGGTGCCAAGGCGAATGACATAGGTGATCACGGTCTCATGACCATGATTGTTCTTGACAAATTTTTCTACAGAGGTGGTTTGCCATTGCTTTCTTCTGGGCAGAGTCTTTACAAGATGGGTGACTCCAGCCATTATCATTACTCTTCAGAGAGTTTCTGCCTGGTGTCCAGTCGCATAACCAGAACTTGTGATATGCACCTGCTGCTCACATGACCAGCCACCACCTGATCCCGTGGTTTCATGTGATCCTGATCAGGGGGCTAAGCAGGTGCTACACCTTGCCCAAGGGTGACCTGCAAGCTAGCAGAATGAAGGAGCACCTACACCTCCTTTGGTAGAGAAGTATCTACCCTGCCACATAATATATTTGTTTACTATATCCATTTTTTCAATTCTGCAGTTGTGGTCACCTATCTAGAGGAAAGAAATCAATAAGCTAGAAAGAGTGCAGAGAACATTTACAAGGATGTTGCTGGGACTTGAGGATCTGCATTATGAGGAAAGGTTGAATAGGTTAGGACTTTAATCCTTGGATCGTAGAAAAATGAGGGGAGATCTTTTATGAGGAGTATAGATCAGGAAAATACGTACATGGACGTTCTTTTCCCTGAGGTTAGTTGAAGCTAGAAGTAGAGGTCACAGGTTTAGTGTGAAAGGTGAAATACTTAAGGGGAACCTCGGGGAAAACTTCTTCACTCAGCCGTCGGTGAAAGTGTGGAATGAAGTGGTGAATACAATTCAATTGCAACATTTAAGAGAAGTTTAGATAGTTACATGAATGAAATGGGTATGGTGGGCTATAGTCCATGTACAGGTAAATGACACTAGGCAGGAAACAGTTTACCATGGATTAAACGGGCCAAAGGACCTGCTTCTCTGCTATAGGGCTCTATGACATTATGTTTCTGTACTGTTACTGTATGACATAACTTTGCACAGCGTAATCTTTCTAAGCAGGCAAGTTTAGTTTTGTGTATCAAAAAATAAAATGGATAGAAAAACATGAACATCTATTGCATGTGCATATCATAAAGTTGCCAGTAGTATTCTTACATTCATAGAACACTGCAGCACAAAAAAAGACCTTTCAAGCCATCTAGTCTGTGGTGAACTGTCATTCTGCCTGGCAACAATACACTATCACTTTCTGGCTTCTCCCATCAATCTAACATTGAATCCAATTTACTACTTCATGCTGAATGCCAAGCTACTGAACCTTCTGAACCATCCCCCAATGCAGGATCTTGTCAAAGACCTTGCTAACCTTAATCTAAAGAATATCCATTGCCTCTCCTTCATCAATTTTCCTGGTAACCTCCTCAAAAATCTATAAGATTGGTTATATACAACCTACAACACTCAAAGCCATGTTGACCATCTCTAATCACACTCTGTACATCCAAATACTTACATATCCTAACACTTAGAATACCTTCCAATATTTTACCCACTACTGACGACATGCTCACTGGCTTATAATTTCCTGTTTTATTCTTAGAGCTTTTCTTGAGCAATGAACAACACCGTCTATCCTCTGATCCTCCAATATTTCATGTTTAAGGACATCTTAAATACCTCTGCTTGTGCTCCTGCAGTTCCTGCACTAGCCTCCCACAAGGTCCAAAGAAACAAGCTAGCAGGTTCTAGCGACTTATCCACCATAACTTTCATCAGTACGGTAAGCACCTCCCCTTATCTAATCTGGACACAGTTCATGACTTCACTACTGTTTTGCCTCAGTTCTATAGATTCTGTGTTGATTTTCTGAGTAAATACCATTAAAAATCCATTTACGATCTCCCCTACTTCTTTCAGCACCATGCTCAGATGACCACCCTGATATTCAACTGGACCACTTTTGTCCCTTGCTGTCGTTGTGTTTTTAATACATCTGCAGAAGCTCTTGGGGTTCTCCTTTACCTTGTTTGCTAGAACAACCTCATGCCTTTTTTTGGCCCTGATGATTTCACTCCTAAGTGTTCTTCTGCATTTCTTGTACTCCTCAAGCAGCTTACTTTCTCCTTGCTGCCTATAATTGCTATGCACTTTCTTCTTCTTAAGCAGGGCCTCGATACTCCTTGAGCTCCAAAGTTTTCTGAACCTGTTAGCCTTTCCTTTTGTTCTCACAAAAACGTGCAAACTCTGTACTCTCAATATTTCACTTCTGAAGGCCTCCCTTGACCAAAAAACAACCTATCCTAATCCGTACTTGCCAGATCCATTCTGATGCCATCCAATTTAGAATCTTAACCCAAGGACTAATCCTATCCTTCTTCATGATTACCTTGAATCAAATGGAATTATGATAACTCAATCTAAACTGTTCTGTCACTGGCTTTGTCTCATTGCATAATAGGAGACCTAATGTCTCACTCTCCCTATTTGGGAAACCTACATATTGAATAAGGACACTTCTCAAAGTTCAAAGTAAGTTTATTATCAAAGTACATATATGTCACCATATACAAGCCTTAGATTCATTTTTTTTGCAGCCATTAACAGTAAATACAAAGAAACACAATAGAATCAATGAAAAATTATACATACCAAGATGGACAAACAACCAATGTGCAAAAGACAACAAACTGTGAAAATGCAAAAAGAAAAAAAGAACAAAATAATAATAATAATAAATAAATAAGCAATAAATATCAAAAACGTGAGATGAAGAGTCCTTGAAAGCAAGTCCATAGGTTGTGGGAACAGTTCAGTGTTGGGTGACAGAGTTGATGAAGTTATCCCCTCTGATTCAAGAGATAATCACTGCTCCTGAATCTGGTGGTGTGGATCCTGAGGCTTCTGTAGACAGCAGCAAGAAAAGAGCATAGCCTGAATGGTGGGGCTCCTTGATGACGGATACTGTTTTACTGCGATAGTGTTCCACGTAGATGTGCTCAATGTTGGGGAGGGCTTTACCCTTGATGGACCGGACCATACCTATTACATTTGGTAGACTTTTCCTTTCTGGGTATTGGTTTTCCTATACCAGGCCAGGATGCAACATGTCCATATATTCTCCACTGCACATATATAGAGGTCTGTCAAAGTTTTAGGTCACATGCCAAATTTTCAAAACTTCAAAGAAATTAGAGGCGCTGTCATGCTTTCTTTGTAATGGCACGTACTTGCTGGACCCAGGACAGATCTTCTGAAATGATAACACTGAGGAATTTAAAGTTACTGACCCTCTCCACCTCTTTCCCCAAATCCAAATGAAGACTGGCTCAAGGACCTCCAGTTTCCTCCTCCCATAATCAACAATAAGCTCACTCACTGACATCGAGTGAGAGGTTCTTGTTGACGCACCACATAGCCGGGTTTTCAATCTCCCTCCTATGTTCTGATTCATCACTACCTTTGATTCGGCCAATGAAGTAGTGTCTTCAGCAAACTTAAATATGGCATTGGAACTGTGCTTAGCATCATGGTCATAAGTGTAAAGCGAGTAGAGCAGGGGGTAAGCACACAGCCTTGTGGTGCACCTGTGCTGATGGAGATTGTGGAGGAGATGTTGTTGCCAATCTAGACTGACTGCGGTCTGCAAGTGAGAAAATCAAGGATCCAATTACACAAGGAGGTATTGAGGCCAAGGTTCTGGAGCTTACTGATTAGTTTTGAGGAGATTTAGTATTGCATGGCAAGCTGTAGTCAATGAAGAGCATCCTGATGTATGCATCTTCACTTTCCAGATGTTCCAGGTTGAGCAAAGAGCCAATAAAATGGCATCTGCTGTTGACCTATTGTGACAGCAGGCAAAACGGATTAAATCTATGTCACTTCTCAAGCAGGAGTTGATATGTTTCATCACCAGCCACTCAAAGCACTTTATCACAGTGGATGTAAGTGCTACTGGATGATAGTTATTAGGACAGGTTACCATGTTTTTCTTGAAACCAATATATTTGAAGACTGCTTGAAGCAGGTGGGTACCTCAGACTTCGGAAGTGGGAGGTTAAAGACATCAGTGAACACTCCAGTCAGTTGATCAGCACAGGCCTTCAGTACATGGCCAGATTCCCTGTCTGGGCTAGATGCTTTCCATGGGTTTACACCTGAAGGATGCTCATACATCAGCTGCAGAGATTCAAAACACAGGGTCATCAGGGGCTGTGGGAGTTTTTGAAGTTGCCACTATGTTTTGATGATCAAAGCCCTCTAGTCTTTCCTGTCTGAGCACTGCTGTGACATTTTCCCTGACAAGCAATGCCACCTCATCTATCTTGTCTAATACAATTGAACCCGGAAGCACTGAGTTGCCAGTCCTGCTCCTCCTGTAACTGACGTAATGGTGGCTACAATATCATAATTCCACATAATGATCAATGCTCTAAAGTCATCTGCCTTACCTGCAATATTCCTTGTACTTAAATAGATGCAGCTCAAAACACTAGCCATCCTCTTTTCATCTTCAACTTTTTTACAGACGGTGCAGCCAAAAGGTTCTATTTTAACTTCATCAGTCCACAGGACTTGTTTCCAAAATGCATCAGGCTTGTTTACATGTTCCTTTGAACTTTTTGAATAGAACTTTTTGGCCGCAATGAGCAAAGGTAAGTTTGGAGAAAAAAAGGTGCAGAATTTCATGAAAAGAACCTCTCTCCAACTGTTAAGCACAGGGGTGGATCGATCATGCTTTGGGCTTGTGTTGCAGCCAGTGGCATGGGAAACATTTACTGGTAGAGGGAAGAATGAATTCAATTAAATAGCAGCAAATTCTGGAAGCAAACATCACACCATCTGTAAAAAAGCTGAAGATGAAAAGAGGATGGTTTCTACAACAGGATAATGAAACTAAACACACCTCAAAATCCACAATGGACTACCTCAAAAGGCGCAAGCTGAAGGTTTTGCTTTGGCCCTCACAGTCCCCTGACCTAAACATTATTGAGGATCTGTGGATAGACCTCAAAAGAACAGTGCTTGCAAGACGGCCCAAGAATCTCACAGAACTAGAAGCCTTTTGCAATAAAGAATGGGCAAAATTCCCCCAAACAAGAATTGAAAGACTCTTAGCTGGCTACAAAAAGCGTTTACAAGCTGTGATACTTGCCAAAGGGAGTGTTACTACGTGCTGCCATGCAGGGTGCCCAAACTTTTGCTTCAGGCCTTTTTCCTTTTTTGTTATTTTGAAACTGTAAAAGATGGAAATAAAAAAGTAATCTTGCTTATAATATTAAAGAAATGTGTCACCTTTAACTTTTGGAAATCAGTTCATCTTTTACTTGCTTAGCTATTCACAGTAACAGAAATTTTGACCAGGGGTGCCCAAACTTTTGCATGCCACTATATATGGTGTGTCAAGTCCCACGTGTGGAGCGTGGAAACAGACACATTCCACAGGAATGATGTACAGATGGCAGTGGAATTGAATTCTGAACTCCTGAACGCCCCAATCTGTAAGAGAATCACACTAACAGCTACGCTACCGTGGATTACCACCTACCCTCATCCTAACCATTCCACAAGCTGTCTTTGCACACTGGTTCCCATGCCCTTCAGTTCTACTTTAAACCACCAGCAGCGCTAGCAATCCTCCCTGCAAGGATATGATTTCCCTCCAGTTCAAATGCCAACAGTCCCATTTGTACAGGTCCTATCTTCCCTGGAAGGCTTACTTCGCAGAACAAAATATGTAATGAAAACAGGAGCACATCTTGGTATAATACTGGATGTCCTACGAGTCTGTGGTGGCCAGTGCTATCATGTTTGCTGTTGTGTGCTGGGGCAGCAGGTTGAGTGTAGCAGACACCAACAGAATCAACAAACTCATTCGTAAGGCCAGTGATGTTGTGGAGATGGAACTGGACTCTCTCACGGTGGTGTCTGAAAAGTGGATGCTGTCTAAGTTGCATGCCATCTTGGACAATGTCTCCCATCCACTACATAATGTACTGGGTGGGCACGGGAGTACATTCAGCCAGAGACTCATTCCTCCAAGATGCAGCACAGAGCGTCATAGGAAGTCATTCCTGCCTGTGGCCATCAAACTTTACAAATCCTCACCTGGAGGGTCAGACACCCTGAGCCAATAGGCTGGTCCTGGACTTATTTTATAATTTACTGGCATAATTTATATATTACTATTTAACTATTTATGGTTCTATTACTACTTATTATTTATGGTGCAACTGTAACAAAAAACAATTTCCCCCGGGATCAGTAAAGTATGACTATGACTATGACTATGACCATGAAAATCTGCTGCCCTTTTAGGAGTGTTTCAAGTGCTGAGTATTTTTATTTAAATCCTGCAGATAGAATAGGAACTGTACTTTGTGATGTTCATGAGACTACTTGAGGTATGAGCATGAAAACCATGCTAATCAAATACAGCAATTGAACAGAAAAGAAATAAATTAAATTGAAATTGTAGAAGGAATACAAATTTGATTTTTCAAACTTCAATCAATAAAGAATTTTATTGTCAAAAACACTTTTTTGAGTTGGAAACCAGTTAGGAATTCATCAATAAAATTTTAATTGCTTATATTGCCCTCTACAGTCAATGATAGCTTAGAGAATATCTTTATTTTAGACCCTGACATTTTAGGTTGCAGGCATTTAAACCTGATACTCTGAGTAAGAATAAAGACTTTTCAAACGTACTGAAAGGCACCACCTGCTCTAAGTAAATCAATGTTTTAAATGCTAATTTATCACATTGTCTGTTGCACATAACTATTTACTCGGTATTTTTTGTACCTTGTTGGAGGGGCCAATAAAATGAACTAGTGTTATTTTCCCCTGAAACTTCTGAAAAGTTCTGTTTAACATGAATGCATTTTTCACACTCATAAAGCTATCATACGTACCCACTTTCACAAAAACCACTACTACTACTACCACTACTATGTCGACTCAGGCCTAGGGGGCCAGCGTCGGGCATGATGACGGACTCTCCACTTCTCCCTCTCCCTCATCAGTGTGTTCAGTTCATCTACATTAGCCACGCCGCTGTCTTCTAGGAGCATGTTGACCACAGTCTTGGGAGGGCGCTCGGGGTTCATCTTCCTATGCTTGGGTTCCCATATGATGACAAGGCTGGCAGGTAGCTCGGGGTGGCGTAGACAGCGCCCTGCTAGTTGCAGTCTTCTCACCTCAACTTTAATGGTGAGCATCAGTAGGTCGTCATAGAGCTCGACGTTTGTCATGTGCTGAAGCTCACATCAAGAGCCATCCAAAGGATTCGTGTATAGCAACCATCTAGAGACTTTCGCATAGTTTTGGTGGACTCTATGACAGCTTTGAAGATCCTCTTTTTAAGCCCTCTGGTCAGATTCGACTTCCAGATTTCCTTCAAGTCGTTCATAGCCCTCCACACCAACGACTTCCGTATTTTTATGTCCTTCTCCGAATTCATCATTCTTGATCTGAGGTACTTGAAGTCAAAGACTTTCTTAATGGTATCATTCTTTACGGTCTTGCGAGTACCTTTGTACATTTCTTTCACAAAAAAGTATCTATTTATAATTCAGCACAACACCAACATCACATTGCACGATAATTTTGTTCTGTGAGTATTAAACCTTGTTCTTATTTGTAATGCTAAATCATGTTTTCCATCATTGAGCTTGATTTTTTGTATGGAATATGTTAGGTATTTTGCTGTGGAAAAAAATGCTTATGCCAAAATTATAAACAATATTTGGTATGATAATAGGAACTTAAACTGTTTCTGTTTCAAAAAGTGGAGAGGTATCACCACCCTAAAGAGCAAATCATTAGGTATTACTGAAGATTGTCATCTCTTTACTTTCCTTTCATGCACTTTGCAAACTGTATTGCATTTCTTGGAATTATTAAGTTCTTGAGAACTGGAATTGTGTCATAGAGGTGAGTTAGCTTGCAAGCAGAAAAACAAATATATGCTCACCATTTTTTTTCTGTTGTTGTAAAAGTAAGGCTACCTGCAGGCAAGGCAGCACAATTAATACTGTCAGCCAGCGGAAAGACATGACACACCAGATCAGTTAGATGGATTGCCAGGTCTTTAGCTAGAAACTATCCTTTGCCAGGCTAGCTGTTGTATATTATGAATTGAAAAGTTCAACAGATGCAATGTAGCATGGAGATATTACAGAATTTGGAGTTCAGTCCCGGGTTCCTCTGTAAGGAGTTTAGTACATTCTCCCCAGGAATACTTAAGTCTTCTCCAGGTGCTCTAGTTTCCTCCCACAGTCCAAAAATGTACTGTTAGAAGGTTAATTTGTCATTGTAAATTGTCCCATGATTTAGTTAGGGTTTAATAAGGGGTTATTGGGCAGAGCGACTCAAAGAGCCAGAAGGGCCTATTCTGTGCCGTGTCTTTAAATAAATAAAATGCAACAGTTTAGATGATGGAGTTAGGGTATCAGTGGACAATCAAGATAGAGAACAAATAACAAGTAACAACTTGAACAAACTATCTAGTTATTGAAGGCATGCACCATTTGGCACCTTGCCTATTCTGTCAAAACCAGAAGCGTCATATACAAAGCAGACTTTGGGGTACGGCATCAGAATGCCACAACTAAAGCAGGGATAAACTAGGTTTTTAATTGCCCAAATCAGTACACTTCCGAATTTTGCAAATTGTTTTTTTTTTCCCATTGGCATTGATTTTTAAAAAATTCAGCTTCCATTTTTACAAGGATACAAATTCCTGCATAAAAGCTTAAATTCACACCCCTAAAGATTGAAACTATCTCATTGTTAAAACAAAACGGCTGTCTTCTTGATTCTTCCTGAATATACAGATATCACTAATTAATACCTTTCATTCAAATTTAGTGAACTTCCTGGCCCGTTCTACCAAATATTCACTGATATCCAATGCTGGGCCTGGCCAATTGTACAACAGTCATTTGTTCACTGTCTTCCATCCTGATCTATCCCATCAATCTTTACTGATCAATCTGCTTCTATGATGCCCACCTTACCGACATAGAATTGTAAGTGGAAGGCTTTTGTGATTTTTTACTTAGTCTTTGTGGTGTTCAAATTAGTTTTGTGTCCTTCATAATTTCCCTCCTGTCAAAGGTTCAGGCAATCCAATTTCAGTGCAGCTTTTCCATTCCCATCCACTTCAATCTATCCTCCTAGAAGGTCCCCTATGTTCTTTGCTCTCTGCATTCTGCTTTCCACTTTCTGTTGCAACTCTTATAACTCTTTGAAGTCCAGATAAAGCTGTTTGTTTAAAACCAATTTTCCATTCTTGGTAGCAGAAAAATCTAAAAGCAGCAGTTTAAGTACATAACAAGAAAAACAAAATTAGACTCAAACCCATTGCTGAGTAATAGAAATATACCTGGCATTCAACACTCATTTAACTCTGCCCATCCCCATGCTTTATAACTAATTCTGAAAGGAATGATTAAAACATTTGTTTATTTGCAAAAGTTTGTAAAATGGTTTGATGATAAGGAAGTAAATTGAACAATGGGAAGGAATCAATGGATTGGTTAGGTGGTCAGTAAAAGGCAGCAAACTAAATTTGATTCAAAAGGAAGGAGGAGTTGGAGAAGGTAAATTAGTCATGGGAATACATAATAAATGGCAGGATAGTCAAAAGTTTAAAATAACAGTGGAACTTTATGTGTGCACATTTGCAAATCCCAGGAGAGGTCGGTAACACGATTAAAGAGGAATAAAGGATGTTCTCCCTTATTGACTAAAGCACAAAGTATAATGCCAGGGAGATTATGCTGAAATGGTGGAATGCACATCAGGACCTAGCCTGAGTACTGTGAACAGTTCTGCTCAGCACCAATTCAAGACTGCTGGGATAACACCAGAGACGGTACATGTCAGATTAACAAGGATAAATCCAGCACTGGAAATTTTTAGTTAATGGAAGATTTTTACTTGGAACAGAAGAAAACTAAAGAAGATTTAAATAAGCTGCATTAAATAGCTGGGGACATATGTTTACAGTGGAACCTGAAATTTAAGCAGAATTATTGGCTGTTTGAAGATAATCTCTAGTAGGATTGGGTGTCAGATATTTGGAATACAATACTTGAATGGGTAGTAGGAACACTTATCACATTTAGAAATGACTTGGATTTGGACTTCATATGCTGAGAATTAAAATTTTTATGATGAAGAGGATGTGGAAAAGGCATAAAGCTGGGATATCTCACTTAGGCCACTGCTCCCAAAGTTCACCCCCACTGAAAAATTAACCACTTGTCCAGTCCCATTTCCAAAGAGGAGGTCGAATACAGCCCCTCCTCTGGTAGGATCATCTGCACGTTGCTTCTAAAACTTTCCGGGACCCGCTTACCAAATTCTACCCAATCTAATCCCTTAGCAAGATGCACCTCCACTCAGTATTAGGGAAGTTAAAAACGATTACTATTACAGTCGTATTACTTCTATATTTATCTGTGAATCCCCTGAATATATGCTCCTTTAACTCCCACTGACGATTAGGGGGTAAATAGTATAATCCCATGAAAGTGATCGTCCCTTTATAATTTTTAAACTCTACTCATCTGTCCTCATGAAACACTTCCCACAGGAAATCCTCTCGAAATGCTGCCATGATATGAATCCTAACCCATTGTGCAAGTATTTATAAACAAAAGGGATTCTGTCCTGCTACTTTCTGTAAGGAGTTTGTTCCTTCTCACCATGATCTCATAGGTTTCCTCTGGGTGCTCTGGCCTCCTCCCGAATCCAAAGTCATACCAGTTGGTAGGTTAATTGGTCATTGTAAATTGTCCCATGATTAGGCTATGGCTAAAGCGGGGGTTGCTGGGCAGCGCGGCTCGAAGGGTCGGAAGGGCCTATTCCATGCTGTATCTCAATAAGTAAATAAATTGTTGTTGGAAATCCAGAGCAACACACACAAAATGCTGCAGAAACTCAGCAGATCAGGCAGCATCTACAGAGGACAGAGTAAGCAGTTGGCATTTTGGGCCAGGACCCTTTATCTTGATGAAGAGTCTTGGCCCTAAATGTCAACAGCTTTTTCCCCTCCATAGATGCCGCCTGACCTGTTGAGTTCCGCTAGTACTTTGTGTGTCTCCTCCTTTACCTCCACCTCAGACATGCCAGAAGTTCTGAGTCTATTTGTCAGTCATCTGAGGCTTCTTGCATTCAAGTAAATGCAATGTAGCCTAACATACCTCCAATAATTCCTGTCCTGCCTCTGCCTAACCTCCCTATTGGACTTGCTCCCTTTAACCTCCATATTTGCTTCAACTTCTCTAATACTGTTTGGCAACTTCCTAGTGCAAAAGGTTTAGATGAGGTGAAATTTGTTAGTTATGCCAAGGAAGGATTCCTGAGAATTCTTTTATTGGCCTACAATATATTGGCCTGCTAGTGCAGAGGCCATACTGAATCCAGTGCTAGGAAATGAACTGGGTCAGGTGACAAATCTCTCAGTGGGTGAGCGTTGCAGAGACAGTGACCTAAGCTCCCTGACCTTCATCATAGGGAAAGTATTTCACTGGAGGAGGATGATAATGATGCGATTGGACTTTGATTATACATTTGTGCCCAGTGACACTGACTCTGTAAAGTAGGCCATTAAGGCCAATTAGCACCATTTTAGCACCAAAATTAAAATTGCAGGCTCTACAATTGATTTTATAATTTTTTTTTTAAAAATCAGAGATTAAGTTTTTAATTTATATATTAGCTATAGATGATCTCAGTCACTGGAGAAAAAGAAACAAATGATTTTAGCCAAATCATCTACAATGTAATTCAAACAATGAAAATCTGCAGATGCTAGAAATTCAAAAAACACACACGAAATGCTGGGGGAACTCACCAGGCCAGGCAACATCTATAGAAAAGAGCAAATAGTCAATGTTTCGAGCTGAGACTCTTCATCACACACAGGTTATTAACGCAAACCATGTCTTTATCAAGTCATATTACAGTTCACTAAGTGATCTTGATCCACACAAACAATCCAAATCAAACATCATTAAAAACACTTCGGCCAGCTTTTGAAACATATTTACAAGAAATAGAAAAAAACTAAGAAAAAACATTTTGATAAATTACAACCAATTTTTAAACCATTATGAAATCTATCTTCCTTGCGTATATTTTATCTGTTTCAGAATCACAAGAAGATAACAGACTAGGCCTGCTAAATCGCAATTCTTTGAGGTCATGGCATTGCATCGATCTATTATAGCTTGACTAGTTACATAGAAAGAATCTAAAAATGGTCTAGAGGATGAATGGTGCCAAAGGACAGAAACACTTCTTTTGTTCTTTTCCGGTTGAACTCTAAACAGCTGTATTACTAGGTAGATAGACAAATAAATCAATAAATATATTAAGTTTATTAATAATTTTAATGTTTTATTACAAATACAGTTCATGTGCATTTAATAAGTGTGAGTTCAGTTTGCAATGCATTGCCACAGAGTGACAGATTTATAGATACAAAGCCCCTCCAGAAACTTAAGCACAAAACTCTAAGCTGACTCCCCGGTGGTGTATTGTCAATGATCTTTCAGAAGAGACACAAAGCCAGGGGGAAGTAATAGGCACGTGAGAAGAAGTGAAAAGCTGGAGTGAGGAGTGGAGTTTGTTCACCAGAAGGAGAATTCAATATTCATGCCACAGGTTGAAGGCTACCCAAACAAAGTATAAGGTGTTGCTCCTCCACCCTGAGGGTAGCCTCATCTTGGCACAAGAGAAGGCCATGGATTGACACATTGGACCAGGAATGGGAATCAGAATTAAAATGTTTGGTCACATGGAGGTCCCACTTGCGACGGGTGTTACAGAGCTGGTGCCCCAGTTTACGGTGGGTCTCACCGATGTAGGGAAAGCCGCGTCAGGAGCACTGGACACATTAGACGACCGCAGCAGACTCACAGGCGGGGTGTTGCCTCACGTGGAAGGACTGTTTGGGACCCAGAATGGAGATGAGGGAGGAGGTGTTTGGGCAGGTGTAACACTTAGACCACTTGCAGGGATAATTGCCTGGAGGGAGATTAGTGGGAAGGGATGAGTGGACAAGAGAATCGTGTGGAAAGTGGGGCGGAGGGGAGGTAAAGATGTGTTTAGTGATGGGGTCCCTTTGGAGGAGGTAGAAGTTGTAGAGGATAATGTGTTGGGTGTGGAGACTGATGGAGCGGTGAGTAAGGACAAGAGGGACTCTATCACTAGCACACTGGCAGGAAGATGGAGTGAGTGCAGATGTATGGGAAATGGGGTGAGGCAGCATTAATATCAGATGAAAGGGAACCCCATTCTTTAAAGAAGGAAGACATCTCTGATGCCCTAGAATAGAAAGCTACGTGCCGGGAACAGATGCGGTGGAGACAAAGGAACTGAGAAAAGAGAATGACATAGTGCAGGAGATAGGGTGAGAAGAGGTAGTCAAGAGAACTGTGGGAGTCAGTAGGTTTATAAAAGATGTCAGTTGATAGTTTGTTTCCAGTAAAGGAGATAGAAAGATCAAGAAAGGAGAGGGAGGTGTCAAAGACATACGACCAAACATAGCACTACCTCTCCCTGTCTGCCTTCCGCAGGGATCACTCCCTCCATGGGTCCCGTTCTCCTTCCCTTTTTCCTATTGTCTACTCCCCTCTACAATCAGATTATTTCTTCTCCAGTCCCTGACCTTTCCTGTCACCTTCCTGCTGGACACTTTCTTCCTCCACCCACTTTTTTATTCAGGCATCTTTCCTTTCCTTTCCTTCTCAGCCCTGATGAAGTGTCTGGGCCTGAAATGACGACTGATTACTCTTTTCCATAGATGCTGCCTGGCCTGCTAAGTTCCTCCAGCATTCTGTGTGTGTAGTTTTGGATCTCTAGTATCTGCAGATTTTCTTATGTTTGTGATTTACCAAACCACTTTCTCACCAGATGTGGAAAAAAAAAACAGCAAATCACTGGTTTTGAATTCGAGTTGGATAATATTTATACCTCAAACATTATTATTCAAAGATTTTAAAGGTCTTATCACATTCCTGGTTTGCTGCTTACAAACTGACTGCTGGCTGTTACATTACCAAAAGTGAATGAATTTTAAAAACACTTTCTTAGCTAACGTTTTTGCCTGTAATCTTTCTGCTTTTACATCCTCCCAGGCCAGCATGAACGCAGACTCAATTATCACCCAATTCTGCCACCTTTCTGATCTTAATTTCTAATAATAAGTAACAATACACTGTTGAGGGCTCCAGAATATTGTAGTGAACAGTATTTACCAGGTGACTGGCTCTGTTCCATATAGAGAGATGCATGCAATATAATCTGAGGTTGACCTTTCGTGATGTTTCATCTTCCTTAACCCCTTCTATTTCTTTTAACTGAATGGATGACTAAAGTTGAACACGGAATCCGAATTAAACAAGCGTTCCTGGGTTCATTGTCCATTTAGAAATGTGATGGTGGAGGGGAAGAAGCTGTTCCTGAAACTTCCGTACCTCCTACTCGATGGTAGCAATGAAAAAAGGGTACGTCCTTAATGATGGATGCTGCCGTTTTGAGGCATTGCCTTTTGAAAGTAACCTAGATGCTGTGGAGGCTAGTGCCCATGATGGACCTTGCTGAGTTTTCAACTTTATGCAGCTTTTTCCAGTCCTTTGCAGTGGCCCTTCCATACCAGACTGTAATGCAACCAGTTAGAACACTCTCTATGGTACACCTGTAGAAATTTGCTGGTGCCTTTGGTGATATATCAATTCCCTTCAAACTCCTAAGGATATACAGCTGCTGTTGTGCCTTCTTTATAATTGCACCAATATGTTGGGCGCAGGATAGATCCTCAGAGACGTTGACATACAGGATCTTGAAAGTGCTCACTCTTTCCACTTCTGATCCCTCGATGAAGATTGGTACGCATTTCCTCGACTTACCTTTCCTGAAATGCACAATTCCTTGCTCTTTCTGACATCGAGGGCAAGGTTGCTGCTGCAACACACCTCAACCAGCTAATCTATCTCACTTCTGTACACCTCATCACCATCTGAAATTCTGCCAATATAGATGAGTCATCAGCAAATTCATAGATGGCATTTGAGTTCTGCCTAGCCACACGGTCATGGGCATAGAGAAAGTAGAGCAGTGGGCTAAGCACACACTTGAAGTGCACTGGTGTTGATTGTCAGCAGTTATTTCCAATCTGTACAGACTGTGTTCTCCCAGTGAGGAAGTCCAGTTGCAGAGGGAGGGACTGAGGCCCAGGTTTTAGAGCTTTTTGATTGGAACTGAGGGTGTGATTGTGCTGAATGCTGAGCTGTAATCAATAAACAGCAGCCTGGCATAAGTATGGCTATTGTCCAGGTGATCGAAGGCCGAGTGGAGAGCCATTGAGAAGTTTGGAGAGGAGGGGACTTCAGTCAGGTCCACTGCCCAAAGATAAAAGGCTGGAGCAGGTCACGGCAGTGTAACAGAGCTTTGACCAATCAGCATTCCGGTTTGATTAGTAAGAGCAAATTAAAGGAAGGCAGGGGCAAGCGTAACAGCCTTGATAGAGTGGATGTGGAGAGGATGTTTCCGATGGTGGGAGAGTCTAAGACCAGAAGACGCAGCCTCAGAATAGAAGGGTGTCCTTTTAGAATGGAGATGAGGAGGAATTTCTTTAGCCAGAGAATGGTGAATCTGTGGAATTCTTTGCCACAGGCAGTTGTGGAGTCCAGGTCTATGTATATTTAAGGCAGAGGTTGATAGATTCTTGATTGGTCAGGGTATAAAGGAATACAGGGAGAAAACAGGAGATTGGGGCTGAGAGGAAAATTGAATCAGCTGTAATGAAATAACAGAGCAGACTCGATGGGCCAAATGGCCTAATTCTGCTCCTATGTCTTATGTTCTTATGGAGATTGCATCCACTGTAGCCTATTGTGACGACAGGCAAATTGCAGCGGGTCCAAGACTTTGCCTAGGCAGGAGGTAATTCTCGCCATGAGCAATCTCGCAAAGCTCTTCATCACATTACATGTTGAGTGCCACTGGGAGACACTCATTGAGGTACTCACCCTGCTCTTCTTGGGCACTGGGATGATCATCATCCTTTTGAAGCAAGTGGGAACTTCTGATTGCAAAGGTGAAAGATTGAAGAAGACCCAGCTGGTTGGCACTGTTTTTCAGAGCCCACCTGGCACACCATCAGAGTCTGATGCCTTGCGAGGGCTCATACTCATGAAAGCTGTCCTGATATTGGCCTCCGAGACAGAGATCACAGTGTCACCAGGAATGTACATAGAGGTAGTTTTAATCTCCCTTTCAAAGCATGCACAATAGGACTTGAACTCATCTGAGAGTGAAATATCATAGCCATTCTTGATGCTAGGTTTTGCTTTGTAGGAAGTAGTGTCCTGCAAACCCTGTCAGAGCAGATATGCTTTGATTCTGTTTCTAAACTCAATGGCAATTGTTTTTTTTTGCTTTTAAGACAGCCTTTTGTAGGTCATACCTGGACTTCTTGTGTCGTTCTAGATCACCTGTTATGTTTTGTAACTTCAAAGCATAAAACTAATTGCTCTATAAAGAAGGGAGTCCGAAATGGTGCGAGTCTTAGTTTATCTTAGCATATCGTGTGCAGTGTCATGATATATGCAATTCACCTCTTTTTACATATAACCTGTAATGAAGTATTTAAACGAGCAAGAATGTTTAATTTAACAATATATTTACAATATTACACAAATAGAACTGAAATATTAAATCCACAACATCACCGGTCTTGAACATCATGATTTAGCCTTCAGCAGTCTACAAATTTCCTGGTTCATCCACAGCTTTTGGTTTGGGTATGTCCAGTCTGTTCTCAAAGGCACACATTCATCCACACAAGTTTTGATGAAATCAGTAATAACTGCAACGTATTCATTCAGATTTAAACATTAGTCCCTGAATATCATCCAGTCCACTGGCTCAAAGTAGTCCTTGTAAGCTCTCCTCTGCCCCCCTTGACCATACCTCTTGGCCCTCACCTCCAGTGTTGTGGTCTTCCCTCAGTGGAAGTAGAAGTACAACAGGTGATCAGAATTTCCAAAGTGTGGACATGGGACGACACAGTAAGGGTTCTTGATAGTTGTATAACAGTGGTCAATTGTATTGGCTCAGGTGATATGTTGATGGTAATTGTTCAGGGACTTCTTCAAGCCGGCCTGGTTGAAATCTCTCGCAATGATAGGGAAGGCATCAGGGTACACTGATTCATGCAGCTGATTGTGTTGTAATTCTTACAACTCCATGAACACGTAATCTTGATAAGTTCTGAGCCTTCCTTTCAAGTAAATCTCTTATCTGGTATTATATCCCATTACAGTAAAAGCACATTTGCAATCTTACTGTGAACCAATGAGGCTCATACACACACATTGACAAACATGTACCTGACTTGTATTGAAGCAATCAATGACTGTGCAGCTTTAACTTGACTATAAAATCTTAGAATTTTACTAAGATGATGTCACAGGTAGATAGGGTTGTAAAGAAAGCTCTTGGTACATAGGCCTTAATAAATCAAAGCATTGAGTGCAGAAGTTGGGATGTTATGTTGAAGTTGTATAAGGCATTGGTGAGGCCTAATTTGGAATATTGTGTGCAGTTATGGTCACCTACCTACAGGAACAATATAAATAAGATTGAAAGAGTGCAGAGATAATTTAAAAGGATGTTACCAAGACTTGAGGACATGAGTTATAGGGGAAAGTTGAACAGGTTAGGACCTTACTCCCTAGAGTGTAGGAGAATGAGGGGAGATTTGATATGCAAAATATGAGGGGTATACATTGGGTAAAAGAAAGCAGTTTTTTTCCCCACTGAATTTAGGTGAGACTACAATTGGAGGTCATGGGTTAAGGGTGAAAGGGGAAATGTTTAAGGAAAACATAAGAGGGAGCTTCTTCACTCAGAGGGTGGTGAGAGTATGGAACGAACTGCCAGCAGAAGTGCTGGATACGCATTCAATTTCAACATCAAAGAGAAATTTGATGGGTACATGGATGTGGAAGTGTTGTGCAGGATTATGGTCCAATGCAGGTCAATGACAATGGGCAGAATAATATTTCAGCATGGACTAGATGGGTTGAAGGGCATTTTTCTGAGCTGTACTGTTCTATGATTCTATGACAACTATGACAACATGTGTCTTGCTCAAGCATAAATATGTGTGGGAAGCAAATCAAGTGTTGTAAAACAATGTGACAGTTTAGTAAAAGGCTAGATATAAATGTAAAACGTCTTGACAGTGACACTTCTCTCCCAAACAGCCTCAACTCATTTCAATTTGCCAACCACAAAAACAGATCTACAGCGATGCCATTTCTGGAGCATACGGACAGTGAAGTCACCCGTGTTATACTATCATTTATTCACTACAGCTCTGCCTTTAGTAACTTGAAGAAAACTCATCACCAGACTCCAGATGCTGGGAGTCAACACCGTCAACTGCAACTGGGTCTTTGACTTCCTAACCAATAGTCAGTAAGGGTAGACAGCAAAACCTCCACAGCAACTATTCAAAACACTGGTGCTCCACCAGACTGTGCTTGCACCCTGTACTCTACTCCCTGCTCACTCATGAATATGTGGCCAGATTCTGCTCAACCCTTTCTACAAATTTGCAGATAATACCTCTGTAGTGGTCTGCATCTCAAATCATGACGTCAGAGCACAGAAAGGAATAGAGATCTTTGTAACATTGTGTCATCACAACATTTTGCTCATCTTATTCATCTCAATAACCTTCCCTCCAAATCAGTAAAACAGTAAGAGTTGGTCATTGGCCTCAGGAAGGGTGGAGATAGACATGCTCCGGTCTTCATCAACAGTGCTGAGGTTATTAGTGTTGAACACCACCAATAGCCTATTCTGGTCCAAACACATAGACACTACAACCTCAAAAAAAATCACCAACAGCTCTGCTAATTTTTCATGTAAGCTATTCTCCTCACATTCCCGTCAATTTCTTCCCTCTCCACCCTGCAGATTGGACCATCCATGGAAATAATTACAGAAATTTACAGAGGCCATTAACCTATTAATCAATGCATCTTCACAGAGCACGCTAGCAATGACTGAACCCAGGTGCGGAGGAACAATAGGTTCCCATGTAGTGGCAGTAACAAGAGTTTGTTTATCGCAATTTCAACAGAACATTGGTAGCTCAAACAAGTGACACCACGAGACAAATCATTCTCGGAACAAGGACCCCATGATAAGTGCTAATCAGTAGTCCACTTTAAGTAATCACAGTACATAGCAAACCTGTGCCAGTCAAAATAAACTCGGCAAGATTAAACAGAAGGCATAAGGGCTTAACAACGCTGGTGTCATGGTCCGGTCCATGAAGTCCATATTCCGGTTCACAGTCCGGTCCATCGACCCTTGCTCCGGGTTTTCCTCTCTACCCTGTTTCTGGTCTTGTTGAGCTCTAATTGAGGCAGCTGATTCTTGTTGGGGCTGGCTGCATAAATACCTCCAGAGACCAGGGTGTGACTGCTGGATTGTTTTTGCCCTTACTCCTTGTATTCCTTCTGTTTCCTCACCTGAAACCTTGCTGGTAACTCTTGCCTCGCCTGAAGTTCTCGTTTTGCCTTGCAATGCCTGAAGCCCTGCCTCGTCTTGCTGGTAACTCTCGCCTCGGCTGAAGTTCTGTCTTGCCTTGCATTGCCTGAAGTCTTGACTTGTCTTGCTGTCTTCTCCTGGAGCCACCCCATACCTAGCTCCCTTCCTGTCCCTTGCCTCTGCCCAGGTAAGACAGGCTGTCTTGCTGTTACCTGCAGTTGGTTCTGTCACTTCCTGCCCCTTGCCTCCATCGGGTAAGCCAGGTTGTCTTGCCGTTAACTGTGGTTGGTTCTGTCCCTTGCCTCTGTTGGTAAGCCAGACTGTCTTGCCGGTACCTACGGTTGGTTCTGTCCCTTCCTGTCCCTTGCCTCTGTTGGGTAAGACAGGCTGTCTTGCCATTACCTGTGGTTGGTTCTGTCCCTTCCTGTTCCATGCTTCTGTCGGGTGGTATTCTGCGCCCTGCCCAGGAGGAGCCCGCCCAGCCTCCCGCCTGAGGACCCCAGCCTCCCGCCTGAGGACCCCAGCCTCCCGCCTGAGGACCCCAGCCTCCCGCCCAGGCCTCATCCTTGCCTAGTTCTGGGGTCTGAGCCAGAGGCAAGACCCAGGTACTGGGTCTTTGTCCAGTCTCTGGTTCGAAGTCCAAGCCCAGGCTCCTCATTCTCTTGTCCAGTCCTGTTCCAGGTTCCTGGTTTTCATGTCCATGTCCTTGCCCTCAGCCTGTATCCTAGTCCTGTCCCTAGTACTTCAGTGTCTGTGTCTTGCACTTGGGTCTGTTCCCAGCCACCGCCATATGACAGCTGGTTAAGACAACAATTAACAAGTACAGATACTCTAGAAACCTTGGAGTCCAACAGCCTATGGCTCACTGCCCAGGCTCGTAGGGCTCATGACAAATAGAAATACAAAGGAAATCATATATAAATTTGCAGAGAGAATGTGTAAACTGCTCACGAACAGTACCAGAAGTCAGGACTGAACCTGGATCATCAGAGCTCCGGCCTGGATTAATTCTGAAACATCCACTGATGTGGCTTAGTAAGCCAAACCACAGTGTGATACATTAAAACAGAGAAAGAAAAGTCCATACTGACAACCCAGTATTGGCCCAAGTATCAAATAAAGACTCAGTGAGTTCACTCGTACTATATTTGATCTTACAAGTCCTTCATACAAACATCTTAAGACTGTGTCAAAATGGTTTGAAGGAAGGAAAAAGTACTCTCAGGAGTATTCAATGTTGCCTTCAGACCCCATGATGTCTTGCAAAGCAAGATCGGTTATTACTTTAATTTATTTGCAGATACGACACAGAACAGGCCCTTCTGGTCCACTGAGCTGCACCACCCAGCCACTCTCCAATTAACACTAGCCCAATCACAGGACAATTCACAATGACCAATTATTGAATTGAGTTGACTTTATTTCTTACATCTTTCACATATATGAAGAGTAAAAATCTTTACTTAATATCTCTGTCTAAATGTGCAATCGTAGTAATTTATAATTATTTATAATAAATAGAACAGTCAATGTAACATAGAATACACTCAAATCAGCGTGAGTTAATCAGTCTGATGGCCTAGTGGGAGAAGCTGTCCTGGAGTCTGCTGGTCCTGGATTTTATGCTGCGGTCATTTCCCGGATGGTAGCAGCTGGAATAGATTGTGGTTGGGGTTGACTTGTGTCCCCAGTGATCCTTCAGGCCCTTTTTACACACTTGTCTTTGTAAATGTCCTGAATCATGGGAAGTTCACAACTACGCTACAGATGCGCTGGGCTGTCTGCACCACTCTCTGCAGAGTCCTGCAACTGAGGGAAGTACAGTTCCCATACCAGGCAGTTATGCAGCCAGTCAGGATGCTCTCAATTTTGCTCCTGTAGAAAGTTCTTAGGATTTGGGGCCCATACCAAACTTCCTCAACTGTCTGAGGTGAAAGAGGCGCTGTTGTGCATTTTTCACCACACAGCTGGTGTGTACAGACCATGTGAGGTGTGGATGGTGAGGAACTTGAAGCTGTTTACCCTCGCAACCCCAGATCCATTGATGTCAATAGGGGTTAGCCCGACTCCATTCTTCCCGTAATCCACAACCAGCTCCTTTGTTATTGCAACATTTAAGGGATAGGTTGTTTTCTTGACACCAGTATGTCAGAGAGATGACTTCTTCCCTGTAGGCCACCTCGTATTGTTTGAGAAAAGACCAATCAATGTAGTGTCATCGGCAAATTTAATTAGCAGATTAAAGCTGTGGGTGACGACACAGTTATGAGTATACAGGGAGTAAAGGAGGGAACTTAGTACACAGCCCTGAGGGGCTGCTGTATTGAGAGTCAGAGGGTTGGAGGTGAGGGAGCCCACTCTGACCACCTGCCAGCGATCTGACAGAATGTCCATGATCCAGCTGCACAAGGCAGGGTCAAGGCCGATGTCTCTGAGCTTCTTGCCAAGACTGGATGCAACTGTGGTGTTGACTGCTGAACTGTAGTCCAAGAACAGCATTCTCACATAAGTATCCTTCTTCTCCAGATGTATATGTAGAGCAGTGGCTATTGTGTCGTCTGTCGATCGGTTATGTAGGTAGGCAAATTGTAGCGGGTCCAGTGTGGTTGGTAGCAAGCTGCAGATGTAATCCTTCACCAGCTTCTCAAAGTATTTGCTTATTATTGAGGTGAGTGTGACAGGACGCTAGTCGTCCAGGCATGTTACCTTGGTCTTTTTTGGTACAGGGACAATGGTGGATAATTTGAAGCAGGAGGGCACTCTACACTGGCAGAGGGAGAGATTAAAAATGCCAGTAATCACACCTCCCAGTTGTGCTGTGCACATCCTGGGTATTTGCCCTGGGATGCCATCCAGTCCCGCAGCCTTGCAACTGTCCACTGATTGGAAACATCTGCGTACCTCAGCCTCAGAGATGACCGGGTTGTAGCGGTGGCTTTCCTCGGAGGCTCAGAGTTAGCGACATCGAACCGAGCATAAAAGTGATTCAGCTCATCTGGGAGAGAGGCCACGATGTTGGCAGCACCACAACTTGGGCTTTGAAGTCTGCGATGGTATGCAGCCCTCACCAGGTCACATGTGCTATTCATTGTGAATCTTGACTTAACCTTGTCCCTGTATTGTTGTTTTGCAGCTTTTCTTGAGCTTTTGCTGATCACTGGCAATGTAAGCTCGATGTCGCGTGGTAAGTGCTGCTCGCACAGGACTATTGATCCAGGGTTTCTGGTTCGGGAACACTCTGACTGACTTCTGGGGGACAACATCGTCGATGTACTTCTGGATGAAGCAGGTGTCTCCATCAGTGGCCTCGGAGACATCCTCATCATGGAAGACATTCATCGAAGCAGTCCTGCAGCATGGAGGCCAATTGGCTGGACCAACAGTAGACGGTTTTTACTATGGCCACCTCTTGTTTCAGCTTCTACCTGGATGTCCGCAAAAGCAGGATCAATGAGTGATCTGATTTTCCAAAAGTAACCTACTAACCGGTACGTCTTTGTACTGTGTGAGGAAATGGGAGTACCCAGTGGAAACCTATATATACACAGGGAGAATGTACAAAATTTCTTACAGAGGACGCCAGAATGTAACTCTGACAGCCAGAGCTGTAACAGCATCGCACAAACCCTTAGCCCATGGCACCCCAAATCTGGATGAGGAAAGTAAGCCATCCTCCTTCAGCTCATCAATCAGTGACTTGTCCATTTTGAATACAATTAAAGGAACTAAAGATAGTAAGGACAGATACTACTCTGGGTAAAGTTATTTACTGCCCATTAGAAACAGCTTTGGTTACTCAACAACTGAGTATACTAACCAAGGGCTAATAAACATACCTATCAGATTAGATCAGCAGCAGGTAGTCCATGAACCACTGATCATGTTAACCGCAAGCTGAAAGATATGTCTGCTAGATTAGATTTGGAGCAGGTAGTCAGTAAACCACATGAAAGGTAAACCTTTTCTCTCACCACAGGTAACTATGTCAATGAGAGCAGTGCTAGAAATCATCACTGCACAGTCCTTGTAGAGTCTAAGTCCTGTCCACACGTCGAGGACATTTTGAGAGGCACCACATGAACTTGCCTCGTGCAGATCTGGCTGCTTGACCATCCGCAAGGCACAGTAAACCAGAAGCGACTGAGGTCTGACAATTTCATGCGATTTCTTTCACTCTACCAATGCTTTTGAACCAGAGTGGAGTAGCTAGATAAATTTATAGAGTCTAGTTTTCTACATTCATATGTGTCAAGTCCTTTGAGATAACATTATTTTAGATCTATTAGTGTAGAATAAAAGGGAACTCATTGATGACATAGTCGTTACCGTCAATAGGGAAGTTTTATAGAAAGTTTTAAGGGATTTTATTTCGGTGTGGAACACGGTCTTAAATCTGAATAAGATAGACCACAAAAGTAAGAGGCATGAGGTTGTGTGAAACATTGAGAAATCACATTAAAACATATAACAGTAGGCCAGTAATGGCTAACTATTAAGGAATTGTTATGTTCTGTAGAATAAACACACTTCCTTTCAGGGTAAAAGAATTACAATGAAATTTGTGGTCCAGAAATCGTTATCAAAAGAAATTAAATACAGTATTAGAGCAAAGCGAAACTATGAAAATGTTGCCAAAATGCAGTTAAGTGTGAGGATTACAGTGAAGGAAGACCAGTCAATTGACTTTGAAAGGAAAAGTTACAGATGGTTAATGAGAAACAAATAACCAAATTGTAAGAGCTCTTATAGTAACAATTAATAAGATTCCATTACTGAGATAGAAATTATAGTGTAAAAATTATAGAGAGGGAGAGGAAGAGGGAAAGGGAAGAAGCAGTTGCAGAAGCATTTCTGGAATCAACTATTAAAGAAGTAGTACTTTGGGCACTTTGAATAAGACTGGCCATAGTCGATATGGATTTGTGAAAGGTAAATTAGTTTTGCTGATTTTTAAAAGATTTTTTTAAGCTGCAATTAGAAAAAGATAGATAACAGTAAACTAGTAAAGGTGGTATATTTAGATTTTAAGAAAACCGTCAATAAGGTTCTACACAGAAGATTATAACAAATTGCACAGTACCGGGAATAACATAATGGTGTGAACCAAGGATTACTTAATAGAGAGGCAATAGAAAGTAGGAGAAAACAGGTCATTTTCAGTTTGGATAGTGGACTGCTGGAAGGACTGATGCAGGAAGCCCGACTGTTCCCCATCTGAATAAATGATCTGGATGGTGTTATGGGGTGGGGTCAAATGCAATATGTCCAGTCTTGCCTGTCACAGCTTGGTGACAATATGGACTGTAAGGAGGATGAGCTACAAGGTGGTTATAAAGAGACTGGATGAATGAGGGAAGACATGGAAGACTGGATTTAATGCACAAAAATATGATGTCATCTGCCTTGGTTGAAAAAGGTGAAGCGCTCTTCAAAATGGTGAGAGTTTCAAAGGCCGTAGTGATCAGAAAGACCTGAGTGCCCTTGCACATGAATCAATGGAGGTTCATCAAGAAATTATTAAGACAAGTGGTATGTTGACTTTGACAGCAAGTGCATCTGTGTACAAGATTAAAGCACCTTGCTCCACTTCCATAAAGCTACAGTGAGATTGCACCTAGTCTACTCTTCCTATTTAAAGAACGATATATCTGAAAGAGATTGTAGCAAAGATTCACCAAATTGATTCTTGCAATAGCAGATTTGTTCTCTGAAGAGAGATTAAGCAGTCTCGGCTGCCACTGTTTTGAGTTTCAAAGAATGAGAAGAGATTTCATTGAATTGTGCAAAATTCTTAAGGGGTTTGACAGGGTAGATAAAGAGTTCCCATTTCTCTTGGCTAGAATATCGAGAACCATATTCTCTGAATAGGAGATTGGCCATTGGGACAGAAATGAAAATAAACTGCTGAGTCTTTGGAATTACTCACCCAAGGGTTGTGAAAGCTTAGTCACTAAGTATGTTCCAGAGAGAGACTGAGAGATTTACAGTCACTCGAAGAATCAAGGAATATAGGGTTAGTACAAGAAAGTGAAGTTGAGATAAAAAATCAAAAATTGAAAGGGTGGCAGCTGAGCAGCCTATCTTTGTTTTGATTCATTATATTCTTATTAAACATGGGGTTGTTTAAAGACACGTTTCAAGGCACAAGTCAAGACTGTGATAGAATACTCTCCACTTGCCCAAATAAGGACAGCTCCATGAAGTTCAGCACCATCCAGGACAAAGCAGGTAATTTGATCCTGTTAATCACCCTGAACTTTCATTATTAAACTTGCACATACTGGCTGAAACATCTGCAAAATTCACTGCAGTTACTCAACTTGGCTTTTTAGACAGCACCTCATGAATTTACCATCACTTCTACCAAGAGGATTAGTGTTTCTGATGCATACAATATAATCGCCTTCATGCTCTCTTCATCCTGAACTGAAAATACATTATCCTCCTTCAAGGTTGCTGAGACTATATCCTTGAGTTCTCTCTTCAACTTCACTGAGGCAGTATTGTCATCAAAAGTAGAGTTGTAGCTCAAGGGGAAGCCTACCCAGCAATTCCTCAAGGGCAAGAGGAGAAGGGTATTAAATGCTGGCTGGCTGGCCGACATGACCTGATAAATGAACAACTGAGAAAAATACACCTCAAACCCTGCCCTTCACATCACTTCTGGCATACACATTTAATCATCATCATCATTATGACGTGGGCAATCATGGTTTTTCATCTGTCTTTAATCATTTGAGGGATCATTGCCTGTGGGGAAGAATTCTTCACGGTCTAGCTCTATTCATGATCATGACTGTTCTTGGCAATTTTTTGTACAGAAATGGTACCTTTTCTACAGAAGGCCATTGCCATTTTCTGGGCAGTGTCTTTACAAGGCAGGTAGCCCCAGCCGTATCAACACACTTCAAAGATTGTCAGTGGTTGCACAACCAGGACTTGTGATATGCACCAGCTGCTCACATGACCATCCACCCCCTGCTCCCATGACTCTGAGTGACCTCAGCAGGTGCCGCAACTTTACAAGGGTGACCTGCAGGCTAGCAGACTTTGGTAGAGACGCATCTCCGCCCTGCCACCAGTACACATTTAATATGTTTCCCGTTAATATTTAGCAATGTTTCCCCTCTGCTCCAACTCTACCATGCCAAAACCCATCATTCAGTGCAGAAGGTGAATCCATACACCTTTAAACAGCAATAGCTCATTAAACATTGACTACTGCAAGTTTAGGACCTGACAATTCTTAGTATTTCCTGTTCTTCTCCACTAGCTTCAGGAGTAATATAGACTAGGAGCTCACCATGCAACCGTTAAGGCAGCCACCTTCAGGAAATCTTGCAATGATAATGGTGACCCAATGATGAATGTTTAATTCTAAACATTCCTCTCAAATTTATATAGACCCCATAACAACATTGCCAAATTCCTGTCCATCTCAGATCTTTCTCATAATATTGAAGGCAAAGCCTGAAGATGATGTAAATATAAGGGCTTTGATGGTAACATAGTAGTTATCTTGGTAGTGTAAAGAAAATATGAAATAATACACAGTATTCAAAAGAGTTAATTTAATGAAAATAGATAATACAAGTTAACTAGAAGAGCACAAATAATTTTTTAAACATACCACACTTGCTTTATCCTTGTAAAATATTTATTTCAACAACAAAGACAAAACGTCTTTTTTATTAAAATAAGCACTCAATTGATGAGATGAGATTGCAAATAGATATAAACAGGATATTTCACTGCATTACCATTTTACAGGCAACTGTTATTTCTAGTTTTAACACTTAATAGTCCCAAACATTTATTTCAATCAATTTATTTTCCTTAATGCTTGGAATTTAGAAAAATGAGTTCTTTCAGATGATGTGATATTATAAATACAAAGCACCTCTGTGCATTCCAAGAGATATAAATAGGGAAGTAACATAATGCTTTATTATTTGTGGAAAATAGACTGTAACTTAATGATACAGAAAAGAAATTAAAAGCGATGGGATGTGTGAGATGACACTGCTCACCAAGACTTAAAAGGTACATCATGTACAAATTGACTGACACTTACACAAAATCTGCAATGGCCCATACATTATTTATATTTCATCTGCACATTTTCCTTCAGCAAATAAAACAGTATCTTGCAGTCAAATGATGACAATAGACCACAAGCAGTGAGCAGAAAAAATATCAATGCTGTCTTCTCAACTGCAGGTATCAAACCTTTCTGACAGGTGGTTACACAATTGTCACAATAATTATATCTTAATACTCCATACATCTTTAATTATCATTGTTAGTTAAAAGATCGCTGACAAAAGTGATCAATATTTAATTAGACTATGAGCTGTCAATTGTGACTGATTCTGAAAATGAGGCAAATTCTAAATCCAATGTTTTAAAAGGCATATACACAGTCATATTTTATTCTTGAATAAAAGGATAACAAAGACTCTAGCTGGAAGCAGAGGCTTCCATTTTGAGAGGCACTTTAGCACATTTTTTCATCAAAACAAACAATTTTTTTATCTGCTATGCTTAAGGTATGAGCCAACAGAATTAAATTAAAGAAGATCAGGAAAAAAGATCCTGTGTAACAACATGTTTAGATACTAAAATACAATGCTGTTGCTAAGGCCAACCATTTGACAAAATCACAGTAAAAAGAAAGTCACTACAAGAAAACAACATTAAAATCAGCCAATCATTGATCGTGATGAAAAATACCTGGAATCCTTCCATTTGAAGAAGTAAGCATCACTGACATCTTTCAGCGTATTGTAAATCTTGTCCTGAATGGTTCCAGTTGGCATTGAGCATGAATTTTAATTACAGTTAGGCAGTATATTGAAGATAAAGTTTGTAATGAATCTATAATAGCAAGCAAAATTTTACAACTTTTGTACACCAATGTACAGATAGTGTTCCATATTGCAAGATCAGATGAGTGGATCTCCCATTCAATTTCCAAACCATCCTTTTCAAAATGCTCATACAGTGTTTTATGAGCAATGATATTAACTATTGATGTCGCAATTAATGGCAACTATGTTAGAAAATGTTTTTGTGTTATAAGGTACAGACCAAAGTTCAAAACTTCCCACTATACCCATCATAAGAAACACTCAAACCGTCTCATAGCTCATTACATGCTTAATACAATAGAACTTGACACACATTCCAATTGCATATTACAGCTGGAAATCTTGTCTTATATGTATCTTCAATGCTGTACTCAATGTCAGTACCACCACGGAAATGATTGTGGACTTCAGGAAGGGTAAAACACACCCCAGTCCTCATCAAGGGATCAGAAGTGGAAAGAGTGAGCATTTTCAAGTTCCTGGATGTCAACATCTCTGAGGATCTATCCTGGGCCAACGTACTGATGCAATTACAAGGGAGGCACAACAGCAGTATATTTCATCAGGAGTTTGAGGTGCATTGGCACTAAAGACACTTGCAAATTTCTACAGATGTACCGTGGAGAGCATTGTAACTGGCTGCATCACCATCTGGTATGGAGGGGCCATTGCATGGGATCAGAAAAAGCTGCAGAAAGTTATAAACTCAGCCAGGTCCATCATGGGTATTAGCCTCCCAACATTCAGAACACCCTCAAAAGCCGAAGCTCAAAAAGGCCGCATCCATCGTTAAAGACCTCCACAATCCAGGACATGCCCTCTTCTCATTGCTACCAGCAAGGAGGAGGTACAGAAGCCTGATGACACACATTCAATATTTCATGAACAGTTTCTTCCCCTCCACTGTCAAATTTCTGAATGGACAATGAACCCATGAGCCCTTCCACAGTACTTTTTTTTCCCTATCATTTTGGCATTACTTAGTTAAAGATGCATATATCAGGATGTTCTTTATTGACTACAGATCAGCGTTCAATACCATCATCCCCTCAAAACTATTCAATAAGCTCCAAGACCCTGGCCTCGATACCTCCTTGTGAAATTGGATCCTGGATTTCTTCACTTGCAGACCCTAGTCAGTTCAGATTGGCAACAACATCTCCTCCATGATCTCCATTAGCACAGGTGTACCACAAGGCTGAGTGTGTAGCCCCTTGCTCTGTGCTAAGCATAACTCAATGCCATACGCAAGTTTGCTGATGACACCACTGTTGTAGGCCAAATCAAAGGAGGAGATGAATAAGCACATAGGAGGGAGATTGAAAATCTGGCTGAGTGGTACCATAACGACAACCACTCACTAATGTCAGCAAGACCAAGGAGCTGATTATTGACCAGGAGGAGGAAACCAAAGATCCACGAGCCAGTCCTCGGCGAAGGATTAGAGGTGGAGAGGGTTAGCAGCTTCAAATCCCTCGGTGTTTTTATTTTGGAGGACCAGTCCTAGGCCCAGCAGTTATGTAAGAGAGCACAGCAGTGCCTCCACTTCTTCAGAGTTTGCAAAAATTTGGCATGACATCCAGTACTTTAACAAAATTCTGTACTGCAGATGTGTAGTGAGAATATACTGGCTCGCCTCATCACACCCTCATATGGAAACACCAATGTTCTTGAAAGTAAAATCCTAGAAAAAGTAATAGTTTATGATCCATTCCAATACGGGTAAAGCCCTCCCCACCATTGAGCACATCTACATGGAGCACTGTCTCAGGAAAGCAGCATTCCACCCCCCAGCCATCCTAGTATGCTCTCTACCCACTGCTGCCAACAGGAAGAAGGCACATGAGCCTCAGGACTCACACCACCAGCTTCAGGAATTGTTATAACTCCTCAACCGCCAGGCTCTTGAACCAGTGGGAAAAACTCCACTCAACTGTGAAAAGTTTCCACAACCAAAAGACTGACTTTCAAGAACTCTTCATCTTATGTGCTTGATATTTATTGCTTGCTTACTTTATTTTGATTATTTCTTTCTTTTTGTATTTGTGCAGCTTGCTGTCTTTTGTACACCGGTGAACACCCAAGTTGGTGCGGTTTTTCATTGATTCTATTCTGGTTATTCTTTTATTATGGAATTATTGAGTATGCCCACAAGAAAATGAATCCCAGGGTTGTACATGGTGACATAAATGTACTTTCATAATAAATTTATTGTGAACTTTGAAATGTTTTAAATATATACTGTATACTTCATATTGTAATTCATAGTTTTTATTGTTATTTATCGCAATGTACTGATGCAGCAAAGCAATAAATTCCATGACATATGCTGGTGATATTAAACTTGATTCTGATTCTGATTATGATTCAGAAAGTTCAAGATTTTTTTTGACAGTGTTGAGTTCCAAGTCTTGATTATTCAACTACTCCCTAAAATTTTAGTCTGTATATAATGAACTGGCATTTGTGATATTAGGATTTTTTTCAGGCTTTATCAGCTTTGTTAATTTTAAATGCCACAAAATTAGCTTAATATGAATTAGCAATTACTAATAAAACACACTCTATTTATAACTGAATGTACTGAAGTTCAAAAAACACAGGTAACAAGTCACTCTTTGTACTTGTGGCTTGAGATGTAAGGATAATAAATTGCTTCCACTGTGGCTGAACCCAATTTATTTTCATCTATAAAACTCATTAACAGTACATATCAAAAACACTACATTATTCTTTATAAAAACTGCATTGTGCTTTACAAAAGTTCTGTTAACAGTAGGAAAATCACAAGATGAGAACAGAGCATATTCAATAACAAAGTTGCTCCGCTCTAAAAGATGAGAAAAAAATTGATTTTAAACAAAATGGAAATAGTCTTATTTTAAAGGGGCAGGGACTAAACCAGGTAGCTCCCTACAAGGGGGAGAACCAAATGGAAGTAATCTGCGCCCATTGTCCAAAATGCAGACAAGCTACCAATTCCTCTGCTATCTACTCATTAGAATATGCAAGAGTACTAAACAGCCTCTTTACTGACACTCACACACAAACAGCCCCAAACTGTAATGCTTTAGTGCCCCTTCAATAGTAAGCTTATTCTGGCGTTAGCAGGTCTTGGTCATCATGCAGAAGGTGGATCTGACACAGGAAACTGAAGAATAACGCAAGGGGGACAGCAAGATTTCTGGTATCATTGTGGGAGCAGGAAGTAATAGGAGTAAATACCCTTTAATCACAGGAGGCCTGGGACAGGCTGGTACACAATATAAAGATATAAGGAACAAATGGGTATGGAAGTCTGCCCCAGCGGACAAGTCATGAGAATCTACTGTGCAAAGAATAATGCACATAGTCATGGTAAGTGAATGCAGTTTCAAAAGGCATATTCCAAAACTGCATCAGTCAAACTCCTTTGTCATCAGACCGTCATGATTCATTCAACAATGATCCCTATCAGTAAGGATTCATACATCACATTCAAATGCTGCACTATGTCTTCATGCACTTCCATTCCTGAAGCAATTTGCCCGCAGTTATTCAACCACGTTAGCCTACTCAGATTGGAAGACTGTCAACTGACAAATATCTATCTCTCCTACAGAATGAGGCTGTTATGGAGGACGAAAATGTGTTGAATATTAAGGAGCACTAGGACAAACAGAACCACATGGAAGGAAGTCAGGCACTAAGGAAATATTGAATGATTAAATTACGTTTAATCATGTCTGTGCGAGGAGTGACGTCCCACACAGCCTTCCGATCTGCGCTTTGTAAGGCATGAAAATGCCCAACGCAGGCCTCTCAGGCCTGAGTCACCGTCATCATCATCATCATCAAATTGCATTTGCATGAAATGTGCGATGATTTCACCTGCAATATATTTATTTTATGGTATATTTTGTTTTTTCATGTGGCCAAATCATAACATTAATAGATGGAAGAAAAAGAATGGGAGTCAGTTTTGAATTCTTCTAAGGGAACAATATCTTCATGTTCCTGTTCTCCAAGGAACTGTGGGTATGTCTGAGCTCACTTTCATGCCAACAATGACTTCATGCAAACCTACTTTGTAAAACTCTATCGTAGTTCTTGTAGCAGATAAATCAATATAATGCAAATTGCATAAGATTTCACCTGAACAAAAACATCATAAAACCAGTTGCCATACCTTCTTTCAAGTCAGTGGTATAATGTTAAAATTATTTTCCATTGAGTGCAAAGACAAGCTGTATGTTCCACACTGGTGTGCAAACACCAAACATGGATCCCTGGAAGCTTGCAATGGAGACAATTAGCTGAGACTGGGATGTGTTATTAGAAATATTCCATTAAAACCTAAGTACCAAATCTGGCAGCCTCCAAACATTTGGTAGAGTTTCAGTTGACACAATACATAATACCAGTCTTCTCATGCTCCCACATCTCTGCATTGTGCAGTTACTGGACAACATTCAATCACTAGCCCATCCATTAAAATATGAACATTTATTTACTGCTCCGATTGCTATCATTTTTTACTAATTCTTCAACACAATCGCATAGACAGGGAAGAGGACGGTGAGAAAAATAAAAAAGTTATTAAGAAAGGGGAAAGAAGGATACATTAATGTCACTGCATGACCTTGTGTCATATGGGAAAAGTCATTTACTGCTCTTAAGCATGTTTAATACACTCCAATTCAGTTTCAAGTATACCTTACAGGTATATTGAGTGGCCTGAGAAATTGATTGAAAGCTAAAACAGAAAACTTGAAATAAAGAGTGTAAACTGCCACTGTGTTCATGAACAAGGATAGTCAACGATTCGGATAAATAAAATTGAGAACTATGCCTCAATGCCTACTTCACAACTAGATCCTTGATTTCCTCACTTGCGGACCCCAGTCAGATCAGATTAGCAACAACATCTCCTCCTTAATCTCCTTCAGCACAGTTGCACAAGGCTGTGTGCTTAGCCCTCTGCTCTACCAACTTTATACTTATGACTGTGATGTTAAGTACAACTCCATTTGCTATATTTCAGTCTGCTGATGACATTATTGTTGTGGGACTGAGAATCTGGCAGAATGGTGACATAATCTGTAAAACCAAAGAGCTGATAATTGATTAGTGGAGGAGGAAATCAGAGGTCCATCAGATGATCAGAGGAGGAGAAGGTCAGCAACTTTAAATTCCACTGTGTTAGTTTTTTTGGAGGACCCGTCCTGGGCCCAGATTGTAAATGCAATTATGAAGAAAGCACTGCAATACCTCTGCTTCCTTAAGAGTTTACAGAGATTTGGCATGACATCTAAAACTTTGACAAACTTCTATAGATGTGCAGTGCAGACTATATTGACTAGCTGTATGACAGCCTGGGATGGAAACACTAATGGGTTTGAATGGAAGAACCAACAAAAAAAGTGGACATGGCCCTGTCCATCATGGATAAAGCATTCCCCAGCATTGAGCTCATCTACAGGGAGCACTGTTGCAGGAAATCAGCATCCATCATCAAGAACGCCCAACATCCAGGCCATGCTCTCTTCATTCTGCTGCTAGAAGGAAAGATGTACAGGAGCCTCAAGACCAATGCAGCCAGGTTCAGGGACAGTTATTACCCTTTAATCTAACAGGCTGTTGAACCACAGAGGGTAGCTTTACTCATCCCAACACTAAACTGATTCCACAATCTATGGACTCATATTAAAGGACTCTACAACTCATGTTCTTGTTATTTATTTATTTATTTTTAATTATTATTTTTCTTCTTTTCTCTTTGTATTTGCACAATTTGCTATCTTTTGCACATCGGTTGTTTGTCCGTCTCTGCTGTGGGTGGTTTTACATTGATTCTATTGTGTTCTTTCTATTTACTGGGAATAGCTACGAGAAATTGAATCTCATGGTAGTATATGGTGACATATATGTACTTTGATAACAAATTTATTTTGAACTTTGAAATAAAAGGAGTCCCAATTAGGATAAGTAACAGACATCCTACACCACCAGGTTGAAGAAGAGTTAGTTTTCCAAGCCACTCACTTTGAGAGCCATCTGGCACAACCCGAGTCATTAGTTAAGCAACACTATAACCAATTTTAATGACTTTCAACCTCATGTTCAACTTCAGTTTATTGTTATTCAATCATACACATGTATCTGCCAAACAAAACAACCTTCCTACAGACCAAGGTGCACATCACAGTAAATAGAACTCACATGCATAAGATATAAAGTAATATTATCGCAGGTAAACTAATGAATAATAAGGCATATATACATTACAATTTAAAAAGTAAACAGTATAACGTCACTGGTGCCTCGGTGGCTGGAAGTTCAGTAGTCTTAGACCTGGGGAAGGAACCTGAGTTCCATCCTAACAGTTCTTATCCGAAGCTACGGTACCTCCTGCCTGATGGTTGTGCGTCAATGAAATTATTGGAGAGATTGTTGGATTGTTGCACTTTACACTAAAATGAAATTTTTTTGTTCTAATTTTATTTTTTCTGGTAAAAATTGTAATGATTTAAGTTTGTTTTTCTCCTGAACGCTGCTTATCTGATACTATAGTATGTGGCTGTGACACTGTTGCAAGTAAGTTTTTCATTGCACATGTACTTGTGCCTATGACAATAAACTCAACTCTAACTTTGACAGAAGGTAGGCACATGAGGAAGGACCCCGCAGCTTAAATAAAAACAAAATATGCTGGCACAGTTCAGTTGGACTAAATTATATATTTGTGTTGTATGTGAATTGATAAGTGGAATATATCATTTCATTTAATCTTAGGAGAATACTGACGATAGCTCATAAGCATAAGTGTGAAATGGGACGTTTTATGAGAAAAGTATATTTTATTTTAAATAAGTTGCACATCAGCAGTTTAATTTTTAGTTGGCAAGCAATAAATACATTAATTTGGAACTGTGACTAAATTTAGCATAAAACTTACTGTATTCTGATTGAAATTTGTGTGCATCTCTCAATGAGAATATGGTGTTACGTGAATTCTGACAGCATCTAGCCTTTCCCCTAAGACTTCTGATTAACTGATTCCAACAGCCTGCAATATGTGAAAAAAGGCTTTTCCTTGTGATTCTTTCAGACGATTCATATTTCCGAACATTCTTGTTTTGAGATATCAATAACTGGCATTCCCAGATATAATGGATACCATAGACAACTTCCAATCAACCTAACACTGCTGTCATAGGGAAGCATGTTTTGAAATGGAAATCTAGATAACCTTTGTCATGTCCACATCATACAAAATGGACCATAAGACCATAAAACATAGGAGCAAAATTAGGCCATTCGTCCAATTGAATCTGCTCCACCATTCCATCATGGCTGATTTATTATCCCTTGTAACCTTTGATGCCCTGACTGTTCAAGAACCTATCAAACATTCTCATAAATATGGCCTCCACAGCTTTCTGTGGCAATGAATTCCACAGATTTACCATCCTCAGGCTAAATAAATTTCTCTTCATCCCTGTTCTAAATGGACGTTCCTCTATTCTGAGGCTGTGCCCTCTGGTCCAAGACTCCCACACTACAGGAAATGTCCTATCCACATACACTATATCAAGACCTTTCAATATTTCAATGAGATTCTCCTCATTCTTCTAATCTCCAGCAAGTACAAGCCCAGAAATCTCAAATGCTCCTCATACGTTAATCCTTTCATTCTTGTGAACCTCCTCTGGACCCTCTACAATGTCAGCACATCTTTTCTTAAATAAGCGGCCCAAAACTGCTCACAATACTCACAGTGCAGTCTGGCCAATGCCTTACCAACTCTCAGCATTACCTCCTTGCTATTATTTTCTAGCATTCCTTTTGAGAGAACTAACATTGCATTTACCTTCCTTAACACTGACTCAACCTGCAAGGTAACCTTTATGGATGCCTGCACAAGAGTTCACAAGTACCTTTGTACCTCTGATTTTTGAATTTTCTCTCGTCTATAAAATAGTCTGCATCTTTATTCCTTCTACCCAGGTGTATGACCATACACCTCCCTACACTATATTCCATCTGCCATTTCTTGCCCATCCTCCCAATCTGCCTAAGTCCTTCTCCAGACTCCCTGCTTCCTCAACATTAGCTGCTTTACCACCTACCTTTTGTGAAAAGAAACGGTCCCAATGCCGACCTTTGTTGAACACGATTAATCACCAGCTGACAACCAGAATAGGACCCCTTAATTACCATTCTTTGCCTCCTGCTAGTTAGGCACTCTTCCGTCCATGCTAGCAACACACACAAAATGCTGGAGGAACTTAGCAGGCCAGGCAGTATCTATGAAATAGAGTATAGTCAACATTTCAGGCCAAGACCCTTCATGATGTGTGACAGTGATGAAGGGTCTCCACCCGAAACATTGACAATACTCTTTTCCATCAATGCTGCCTGGCCTGATGAGTTCCTCCAGCATTTTGTGTGTGTTGCTTGGATTTCTAGCATCTCTTCTGTCCATGCTAGTATCTTTCCTGTAATACCATGAGCTCTTATCTTGTTATGCAGCCTCATGTGTAGCACCTTGTCAAAGGCTTTCTGAATATCCAAGTTCACAACATCCACTGACTCTTCTTTGTTTATTCATCTGATTACTTACTCAAAGAATTCCAACAGATTTGTCAGGTAAGATTTTCCTTTAGGGAAAGGGGCTGACTTTAGCCCACTTCATCATGTGCTTCCAACTACACCAAAACCTTATCCTTAATAATCTTTAACATCTTCCCAACAGCTGAAGTCAGGCAAACTGGCCTATTATACTGGACACCTAAGATTTTGCATCCTGAATACTTCTGTGAGTATCTGATGGATTTTTAACATTTCATGAAAATCGCCATGAAATATTGCTGTCACACACCATGTTCTTGAAATCACCTGTATTTGTTACTTCAATTCATAATTCAAGTCAGTTAAAATGTTGCCCACAATCTAAGTTGAAAAGTTTTCTATCTTGTCCAGACATGCCTGGTCAGGCTTATGTAGGGTGGATGCTACATGGTGGGACAAGTTTTAGAAAGGCTATAAAAGCATCTATGCATTGTGTTTGCATGTATATCACTTTGCTGTCACCTTCAGGAACATGCTCTACACACATCGCATATTGTGTGTGTTCATAAAGTAACTGTTTTTTGAGGAGTATTTCTGAAATTTCTTGTCAATGTTGCAACAGCCACAATACTATCTGATATACTTCTGGCAATTGTACGCTTAAATCTCAAAGACAGAGCACGGCTCCTTTTTATTAAGAAAGTCTATGAGCTCTACTTTGGGTGTAAAATCGGTGACCAAGACAAAGCCTTGACTCCTCACATTTGTTACGCAACATGCGCTGTTAAACATAGAGCTTGACTCCGAGATACTCGGAAGCCAATGTTACTCACGGTCCTGATGATATTGTTAGCAGAAGGACCATGAGACAGACTGCTACTTCTGTTTGACCAGAGTGTCTGGTTTCTCTGCTAAAAAAAAACAAGAAATCCATTGAATACCCCAATCTCCCTTCAGCCATGAGACCTGTGCCACATGATGATAGTCCTCCAGCACCAAAGCCACCAGAGTCATGGAGCTTAGAGGAGGCAGACAAAAATGTCATGATGCACATGCCAGGAATGGAAAATGAGGCTGAAACTGATACAGATTTTGAACACATTATGTTGAGTGAGCCTCATCTGATAACTCAATTTGAGTTAAATGACCTGGTCAGAGATTTGGATTTGTTAAAGGCAAAAGCAGAATTACTGGGTTCAAGACTGCAAGGATGGAATATGCTGTCAATATAATTTCCATGAAGGATTCCAATATTTGAGACAGATGTTTCCCTGAATAACTGATGTCAAGTTTAAGGAAGGCATTTTTCTTGGCCACAAACCAAACAGGTTATAAATGACAGGCAATTTGAAAAACTTCTAGTGGGATCGGAGAAAATCACACGGATGGCCTTTAAGGATGTTGTTGAAAATTTTCTTGGCAACTACAGAGCATTATGTGCAGCCAGTTAAGACGATACCTCAAGCATACAAAACTATGAAGTGCACCATGTCACCAAAGATTAGTTTTCTGCATTCCCATTTAGACCTCTTCCTGCAAATTTTGGCACTGTCAGTGACAAGCATGGTGAAAGGTTTCACCAGGATATTGTAGTCATGGTGAAACAATATCAGGGCAATTGGAATCTATCAATGCTGGCTGATTATTGTTGGACACTTAAGCGAGAAGCCTCAAACTCAGTGTACTAATAAAAGTCATCAACAAGTTGAAAAGCATCTGCACCATAATGCAATTAAACACATTACATTCAATAAATATTACTTTCTAGTTTATCCAAATTCATATGTGATACAAGTGATATTTACTCCCCTTTAATACTGAGTCGTCTGACTTCATCTCTCCTCTAAAAATACAAGGCAAATTCTATTATATTATGATCACTGTATCCTAAGAGTTCCTTTACCTAAAGCTCCTGAATCAAATTTGGTTCATTACACAACACCCAATTCAGAAATACCTTTCCCCTAGTGGGCTCAACCATAGGCTGCTCTAGAAAGCCATCATATAGACATTCAACAAATTCCCTCTCTTGGGACCCAACTCCAACCTGATTTACCCAAACTAGTTGCATATTGAAATCCCCCATGATTATTGCAACATCATCCTTTTTATATGTGTTTACATCTCCCATTGTAATTTGAAGTACACATCCTGGCTTGTGCAGTGAAATCCCGATTTTACGTGCCCCAATTTAACGCGAATTCAGATATAACACAATGAGTTATTGGACTCCATATCCATGTCAATCCATACTCCCTCTCCTCCAGCCGTCAATACTTCTCCAGCGATAAAGACTAGAAGTCAAACTCAAGTTGCACGAGACCTCGGGATACCGGAATCAACACTTCGTGGCTGGAAATTTGATGAAGAAAAGTTACGCGTGTCGCTTTGCAAAGTTGAAGAAGAAGCAGGATTAAAAACCAAACACCTGAAGACAACCAAAGATGTCAGCCTCGATGACTCCCTGTATGAGTGGTTCATTCAAGCTCGCTCAGAAGGCCTTCCAATTTCGGATCCTATTCTCAAAGCTCAAGTTTTAATTTCTACAGTAACAACGATCCTGATTTAGCGCGACCCCGCTTTTTTCGCCATGACATTTTGTGGACCCAAACGATCGCGTTATAATGAGATTTCACTGTACATTCAAAATATATTCAAAGTTCAAATAGATTTTATGATCCAAGTACATATATGTCACCATTTACAAAACTGAGAATCATTTACTTGTGGACATACTCAACAAATCTGTCGAGTAGTAACTATAATAGAATCAGTGAATTACAGGCAAGCTAGGGCTTTCAACTAGAGTGCAGAAGACAACAAACTGTGAAAATGGAAAAGGAAGAAATAATAATATAAATAAATAAGCAATAAGGTTCGTGAACATGAGAAGAAGAATCCTTGAGAGTGCGTCCATTGGTTGTAGAAGCATTTCAATAATGGGGCAAGTAACTTGAGTGAAATTATGTCCTTCCCTCAAGAGCCTGATGGTTGAGGGGTAATAACTGTTCTTATATCTGATGGGGTGAGGCCTAAGGTTATTGTACCTACTTCTTAATGGCAGCAGCAAGAGGAGAGCATGTCTTGGTGGTTGGGGACCCTGATGATGGATGCTGCTTTCCTGCAAGAGCATTTCCTATGGACGTGCTCAATGGTTGGGAGGGCTTTGATGTTTCCATACCCAACTGTGATGCAGCCAGTCAATATACTCTCTACTGCATATCTATAAAAGCTTGTCAAAGTTTTAGTTGACATGCTGAACCTCAGCAAACCCCTAAGGTAGTAGAGGTACTGCTGTGCTTTCCTTGTAATTGCACTTACAGGTCCTCTGGAATAATAACACCAAGGAATTTAAAATTGCTTACCCTCTCCACCTCTGATCTTCCAATGAGGACTGGCTCATGGACCTCTGGTGTGTAACTCTAGTATATAATTCCCATCAGGGTATTTTTTATCCATGCAGTTTCTTAACTCTACCCACAAAAATTCTACGGCTTCTAATTCTATGTCACCTCTTTCTAATTATTTAATTTCATTTTTTATTAGTGAAGCCACCCCACCCCCTCTGTACCTGCCTGTCCTTTTGATGCACTGTGTATCCTTGGACATTAAATTCTCCACTATGATCTTCTTTCAGCCACGACTCAGTGATGGCCACAATATCATACATGCCAATCTCTAACTGTGCTACATCATCCACCTCATTCCATATACTGTGTGAATTCAGACTCCATTACTGTATATCCCTTGATATTATTCAACTTCTCCTTTTTTGAGTGAAACTTCTAACCCCTTTGTTTAAACTTTAACAAAAATACAAAAATATATAGTGATCAGTTTTAGTCTTTTTGCCAGATTTCTTTCGGGTCAAACTACATAGCTTAATGTGGTGTCCATTTGAATTTCATGAAAAGATCCTTCAATAATGTCTCTCCAAAACATCCAGACTCTTTGAGAGTATAACGAAAATGTTTAACTAATAAACTTGTTCAGGTTACTTGGTACCAAAAGTATAGAAGATTTTACTGATCTATAAACAAGAAATTGCTATTGACCATCCCTAAACACTGAGTGATTCTAAAAGTGAAATATAACCTACTATATGGTCAATGCTTTCCTGGACTACTTAGAACATAGTAACTACTGGCAAATTTGCTTTGGATCAGGTCCTGATACAGATTTATTTTATCAACACAAAAGGAAATTCAAGGTATGTGAGTGCACAAAGTGACAGTATGTCGTTTTGTTTACTGGTATTTTAATCGGAGCATGAGAATTAGGAGCATCCAGGCCTTTGTGTCTGCAGATTATCGAGAGAATACATTAGTCACTGAAGCACAAATGGGGAAATTGACTAACACATTCGATACTGAAAGGAAATGTTAACAACAAAACAGGAACAAAAGAAAATCGTTAAAACCAAAGTACATGTACAGTTTGAAAACAAAACACACTGAGATTCAAAAGTTAACAACTAAGGGAATGTTACAAGTTAAATGAAATGAATGCATACCACCATGGTTGCTTACCTCTGAACATTTTCAATCTGGATGCAACTAACCTTGAATATTCTTGCACAAAATCCTTTGGTTGAAAAAACCTTTCCCACATGTTTGATTATTGTCTGCTACACAGAGAGTCTCTTCAAGAAGATCCCAATGATAGCAAACCGGATCTTCACAATGAATGGCTTCCATAAGATGTGGACATCTTCCAGCACTGGCAGTGGGCTCTCCAATGACATGCCGCCTTCTTATCTTGAAACCTACAAATTGAATTGGTTATAATTTAGTGGCGTAATTGAAGACAGAGTACATAGTATTTAGAATAATCAATAGAAACAAATTTCATTAATTAGTCTAGCAGTGCATTAGACCAGTTAATCAGGGATTCCCAACCTTTCTTATGCCATCGGCCAATACCATTACACAAGGGGTCCATGGATCCCAATTAAGGAACCCCTGAGTTAAATGTATTACAATCCGATAACTAAGAGTATCAAAAAATTCTGAAGATATCTATAGTATCATGATTGTCGTAGTTTGGGTTTGGAGGCTTGGATGCCTCAATGACCTGGAGAGAAATGTTGTCTGGCATTAGGGCCTTATGCTTTGGCTCTTGGTAAGGTCACCCATGCCGAACAGGTCAAAGGGCAGAGGCTGGACTAAGAGTGGCCTACCAGTCCTCCAGTTTCAGGGGTTCAGCTCAAGGTTAACAACCCTGACTTCCATAGGTGCTGCCTGACATGCTTAGTTCCTCCAGCAACTTCTGTGTGTTGTTCTATTTAAAATTAAACATTTTTTTAAAAAATTAAATATATGGGAAAAAACTGCTGGACAAAAACTGAATAATTTCTTTAAAAATGCAAGTGACCAATTAATTGCCTACAGTATGTCCCTTGCCATTGTGCTTGTCTAGCAAAATTAATGCAATTGCTGTTTCTACAATAAATCTAACATTACACATTTCCTACTGCAGGAACAGCGTACCACCATTGGACTTCATGTTGTCAAAACTCTGGTGAATATATTTCAAGATACTTAGACAGAAAATCTTTGGAAAGTCTGGGTCATTGACTACTTTTTAACATTCAACCTAGATCAGGTTTGCACTATCAAAGTCCATTTGTCATCTTGGATTCTGACACAAAGACATATGTTACTCCTATGGTTTAATAAGCGATTTTTTTTAATTTTCAAAGGAAAATTGCTTTTAATTCTACAACATCCACTTCATTTCTAATGTCAAGCATATTTGAGATCGTTTTCCTTTTCACTTAGAGAACTTTCAATTGCATGTTGGTGTGGTACTTTGCTGTTTACTTTAATTTCAACATGAAGAATTACAATTTAAAATTGCCAAAGCTCACTATAGGCAACATCCAAGTACCTGAACTGTTTTCCTACCAAAGCAAATAATTCCCAAAGGCTTAGTAAACTGGTAGTTCTACACCAACCTTGCAGGTTCCACTGTTTATTTGCTGGCAGCGGTTCAGGTTTTATGAGAAATTGTATAAAATTTCCTTCTATTAGCATACTGATAAATCATCTAAGTTTATTTACTGCTTGAAGGACCATTAGTCATGGCAAATGGCATTAAATAGCCCATGAATGATAAAACAACAATCTCCATACTGAATTTGCATGTGCAATTCATGTTTTAAACATTTAACTCTTACCTCCCATACAGTATACTGGAATGTTTTTGAATATATTTGGTCTATTATTATTTAAGACTTTGAATATAAATGCATACAAACATGCAGGAGTCAGGATCAATTCAAGCAATGGTTAAATAAAGAAATAAATTGTGTCAATGAGTTTGCATGCAAAAAATGTTTAAACTCAAATTTCATGAGCATTAAATTATTTTTAAATATTCTGATACATGAACATATATTGGACTAAGATTATGCCACTTCACGCCTATGATTTGCCAGCTGAACAATACAGAACACTAAAGTTATAAATTTTCACAAACAGCTTGTGCATTGTTACTGTCCTTGGTATCTCTTAAGAAGTGCAAATCACTTAGGCTTCCAGAATAAATGTATTTTCTTTATGCCAGTGAAATAGTTCATTTGACGGCATCAAATTCTAAAACAGAACTTCCTAAACTAACTTTGTTATTCACCATTCAAAAGAGCAGTCAGGATCAGGTTTAATATTACTGGCATATGTTGTGAAATTTGTTGTTTTTGCAGCATGCAATACATGATAATAGAAAAAATGCAAATGATGGTAAATATATATAGTTAAATTAAATAACTGGTGTAAAAATTGAAATAAAAATGTAGTGAGTACTGAATCCAGTGTTCATGGATTCAGTGTCCATTCAGAAATCATATGGCAGAGGGGAAGAAACTTCCTGAATTATTGAGTGTGTGCCTTCAAGCTTCTGGATCTCCTTCCGGGTAGCAATGAGAACAAGGCATAGCATACATGACAGGGGTCCTTAATGATGGATGCCACATTCTTGAGACATCACTCCTTGAAGACGTCCTGGATGCTACAGAGGCTAGTGCCTATGATGGAGCTGACTGAGACACAACTTTCTGCAGCTTCTTTTGATCCAGTGCAGTAGCACCTGCTCCCCATGCTCCCCCCACCCCCATACCCGATGGTGATGCAGCCAATTACAATGGTCTCCATGGTACATCTGTAACAATTTGTGAGTGCCTTTAGTGACATAACACAGACTCAACCTATAGGAATAGTCTCCATGGTATATCAGCATCACTGATGTTTGAACCTTCTGTGCATTTAGATGGAAGACCGCACTATTGTTTCTTTTACCAAAATGCATTATCATACCTTTCCCAACACTGTATTCCATCTGCCAATTTTTGACCATTCTTCCAATTTGTCTAAGTCCTGCTGCAATTGTATTGCTTCCTCAGCATTACCTACCCCTCCACTTACTTCGTATCATCCGCAAACATTGCCACAAAGTCATCAATTCCATTATCTAAATCATTGGCAAACAATATGAAAAGCATCAGTTCCTATATTAAGCCCTGAGGAACTCCACTAATCACTGGCAGCTAACCAGAAAACACTCCCTTTATTCCCAATCGATGTCTCCTGCCTGTCAGTCATTACACTATCCTTGCCAGTATCTTTGCTGTAATGCGATAGGATTTTATCTTGTTAAGCAGCTTCATGTGTGGCACCTTATCAAATACCTTCCGAAAATCCAAGTAAATGACATCCACTGCCTCTCCTTTGTCCACCCTGCTTGTTACTTCCTCCAAGAACTTTGACAGATTTGGCAAGCAAGATTTCCCTTTACAGAAACCATACTAGCTTTGGCTTATTTTATCATTAGTCTTCAAGTACCTCAAAATCTCATCCTTAAAAATGGACTCCAACACTTTACCAACCACTGAGCTCAGGCTAACTGCCCTATAATTTCCTTTCTTTTGCCTTCCTCCTTTCTTAAAGAGTGGAGAGACATTCGTGATCTTCCAGTCATCTGAGACCATGCCAGAAACAAGTGATTCTTGAAAGATCATGACCAATGCATTCGTTTTCTCTTCAGCAATCTCTCTCAGGACTCTGGGATGTAGTCTATCTGGCCCAGGTGACTTATCGGCTTTAAGACTTGACTTTGTGTCATACTTTTTCCTTTGTAATAGCAATGGCACTCACCCCTGCACCCTGACACTCATGGACCTCTGACACACTGCTAGTGTCTTCCACAGTGAAGACAGATGCAAAGTACCCGTTAACTTCATCTGCCAGTTCTTTGCCCCCCATTAGTACCTCACCAGCATCATTTTCCAGTGGTCCAATATCAACTCTCACTTCCCTTTTACTCTTTATATAACTGAAAAATCTTCTTGTATCCTGCTTTATATTATTGGCTAGTCTGCCCTCATAGTTCATCTTTTCCTTGCTTATAGCATTTTAAGTTGCCTTTGGTTAGATTTTAAAAGTTTCCCAATCATCCAGTTTCCTACTCACTTTTGCTACCTTTCCTTGGCTTTTATGCATTCCTTAACCTCCTTTGTCAGCCACAGTTGCCTACCCCTGCCATTTGAGAACTTCTTCCTCTGTGGGACACATATCTAGCCTGCACCTTGTGAACTATTCCCAGCAACTTCAGCCACCTCTGGTCTTCCATCATCCCCGCCAGTATCCTCCTCCACTTCATGCCATTCGAGCTATGCCTGGCCACACAGTCATGGGTGTAGAAAGAGCAGAGCAGTGGGCTAAGCACACGTCCCTGAGGTGCACCAGTGTTGATTGTTTGTGATCCACACAGATTATAGTCTTGCAGTTAGGAAGTTGCAGATCCAATCGCAGAGGGAAGTACGACAGAGTCTCAGATTCTGGTGCTTTTCGATCAGAACTGTAGGAATGATTATGTTAAACACTGAGTTATAGTCAATAAACAGCATCCTGATGTAAATATTTGTATTGCAAGGGAACATCCTCTCCATTATTTAGTAGTCCTTCCTTGTATATTATAATCGGATAGTAAACAAGATCTTGTTTTGGAGATATCAGCCAGAATCTGTCCTGATTATTTAAATAAAAAAATCAATGCAGAACATTTTCTCTCACAGCATATCAATGGATTGAAACAATAATTCATGATCATAAAAATAAATAAAACTCCAAACCCAGCCTGGGTATCTATAGTAAATGGAAGGGGATTTTACAAAGAACATAAAATAGTGAGGTCAAAACTCCAAGTTTAAAAATAATTAACACTACATTTAAGACCAACAAAAAACAATACAATAACAAACAGATAAACGTGATAGAAATATGAAAAAGAGCATTACTAGAAGATCTATGGAGGTTTGATGGGCAGATGGGAAAGAATAAAGTTCCAGGAGATGAAAAAGCAAATGGGACCAATGGAAATGTTCGGCTGGGAGCAGTTACAAGCTCAAAGATGAAATCACCTATTCCTATGTCATAGTGAGTAAGTAAACAAACCAACTGTTCTTCTGAAACAACTAGCAGAACAGAAAATTATATCATCGTATGGGTTAAGAGCAATATGTGTATTCAAGAACAATGGCAGTGACACAAGTATACCTATTGTTATCAAGTGCATCTGCTTTTAAACTCCAGAAGTGAACTGATAAATTTTGCACTGAATTGAAAAGCACCAATTGCAATCTCCAGTCCCTTTAGTATTTTCTTCTTCTATTGCCTTGCTGAAACATTTAGTTGTGACTTTTGATCATAATGTCCTGTCTCTAAGGAGAAATCTCTCTTTCACGTTCCTGCTTCAACTTCAGCATTAGAAATTCGACTTAATTCTTGTTAAATATTATGTGATCTTCCTGTGCCCACACTTCTCAAAACTTTTGTTATGTATTTAATATTTGCAATATTTGAGTAATCTTGAAGTGTCCCAGCCCAAAATGGGGACTGTACTTTTTTCCATAGATGCTGCCTGGCCTGTTGAGTTCCTCCAGTATTTTGTGTATGTTGCTTGGATTTCTAGCATCTGCAGATTTTCTCTTGTTTGTAGATATGTTGTTTGATTAAGCATTCCTGTTTGTTTAAATAATTCATTACAGGCTATATGTATAAACACATGAAATGCACACGTCATCATGCTATCATGTGATACATTTGCACCTCGTTTAAAGTAAACACGAAGTTAGACTCGCATTCCCAGATTCCAATGTGTTCCTTTGAAATGATTTAATGATCTGAAGTTACAAAAAAGCATTGGTGAAGAGGTTATTTTTAAAACGAAACCAAAACAGCTATCAACTTGCTGAAGCACAGTCAGATGTTCAAACTAAAAAAGATGCAGTGAGGAACAACAATTAAAAATCACAGCCTAGCACGTGCAGAGATGATCAAATTAAAAAAGCAGCACAGCATGTGTCTTCAGAAGGGAAGATACAATCGAGTTTTAAAGACAAAATCAGAAAACGGAAGAATTCACAGGTTCATAAGAAGTGAGTAGATGTGATAATAATCATAAAAAAGAGCAAAAATGGCTGGGTATATCAGAAAGATTGATGAGTCTGATTACACAACAAATAACTGGCTCATGTATCCTGAGCTAATCCAACAGTATTTTGAAGCAAATGAAATAGCCAATGAGAAACAAAAAGCAATTTTGCTGTGTGCATTGGGTTTAAAGAAATACAGTTTGCTACGAGGCTTGACTGCTCCAACCAAATCAGCAGAAATGTGTTCTGCTGTTATTGTCAAAGTAATCCAGGAACACTTAGAACAAAAATCATTGCTGATTGCAGAATGCTTTAGGTTTCATAAATTGAATCAAAAAGAAGGGGAGTCCATTTCAGCTTATATGGCTGAATTGAAGAGATTGTCAGTAATAGGCTTAATGGTGCACTGAGAGATCATTTAGTTTGTGGAATCTCACAAGAAAGCATTCAAAAATAGCTTCTAACTGAAGCACAACTTGCATTTAAAAGGGCAATTGAAATCATTGTTTCCATGGAACCAGCAGACAGAGGTGCAATTGAGTTGCAGTCAGGAATGAAAGTCAGCATCTCTAAACAGAAACTGGCCTAGCCAAATAAATTGTGTTTCCACTGTGACAGGGGCTCACACACAGCAGACCAATGCAGATTTAAAGGTGAAACTTGTAGAAAATACAACAAAGTAAGGCATGTACCAAAAGCATGTTGGACAGACTAAAATAAATTGGCTGCTCAAGCAAGACAAAAAGCTGAAGCATTAAGTTGCAGTTTCAATAAGAACACAAAACTGTGTTATGAAAATCTGATAATGATGAGAGTGACACAAGACTGAATAGCTTTGAGATGTACAATGTGAAAACTAGAGATAGACAAAGCAGCATAATTTAAATAGATACGTACAAAATGCTGAAGGAAGCAAATTAAAATGGAATTAGACACTGGTTTGGCAGTTTCAGTCATTCCAGAAAATGAGCTTGAAGAGCATTTCAAAAATACAGAACTGAAGACATACTGGTTAATAGGTTAATTGTTAATTGACCACATGAGTGTAAATGGGTCGTGTGGGCTTGTTGGGTCAGAAATGTTTGTTTCTGGGTCGTATTTCTAAATAAAAAAATAATTCAAGGAGGCTACAGAGGGAACCAGAGATATGAGCATGATCTGGCAAATGAAGTAAATTTTGAAACTGTTCGCCTTGACAGAACAAACAAAAATGAAGCATATCATCTGAATGGGAAGAGATTGCCGAGCACTGAGATGCAGAGGGATCTGGGTGTCCTAGTACACAATTCAGAAGAAAAGCTAGTACGCAGCTACAACAAGGACTTTTGTTGCTCGAAGAACTGAATACAAACATAGGAAGTTTATGTTTGAGTAGTATTAGTGAGATATGACTTGGATTATTATGTACAGTATGATTCTTCTCAGTTAAGGAAGGAGGTTAATGCATTGGGAGCTGTTTCAAGCTTTACTAGCTGATAATAGATGCCTTATGAGTAAAGGACAAACTTGTGTCAGTTGGAGTTTAGAAGTGTGAGAAGAGATTTGATTCACATATATATTCTTAGAGGTTTTGACTGTGTGGATGTGAAATAGCTGCTTTCTCTTCTGAAAAATCTGGAACAAGGTTTCATGATTTGAAAATAAGTGAGCACTCATTTAAGGCGGGCAAGAGGTGATATTTTGTTTATTCTTCGAGAGGGTTGCAATTCTTTGAAACTTTATCCCTCAAAGGGTGGTGAAAATAGTGTTTTTGAATACTTTTAAGCCAGTTGTAAATAGATTCTTGGTAAACAAGGTCATTGATGGTCACTGCGGTTAATGAGAATGCCAAGTATAAGTTACAGTCAGATCAGTGATGATCATATTAAATAGTGAGGCAGACACACTGGGCCAAATGACCTACTACTGCACCTACTTTGTTTGTTCATATTAATGTTTCTGATCTCATATGTTCTGAGTCACTTAGAATTTCCACATTTTCTTCATTAGTAAAACTCCATGCCAAAAACTCATAATAAACCAAATACATCCAGTATTCACCTTTCAACAGAAAATAAAGTTTCGCTGATATCTATCTCACAGACAACAATATTTTTCCTGTATTTAGTTAAGGTGGCTCAGAAAGTTTGCCATAAGGCTTCACATTTTTCAACTACTATTAAACCAAAGAAGATATGTTTCAAAGAGGATAATACATAGGGAGATAGGTGCAAAAACAGGAAGGATTAATGAGAAAATATTACAGCGACAATGGTTACCAATAATGGTGAAAGGGAGGTCAAAATAAGGTAAAATTAGAGTTACAAAAAAGGTGAAAGTTCCACAAAAGAGAGGAGAATTCACCAAAGAATTGAAGTGCCAGGATGAGAAAGCTGAGGTAGTAGGAAATTGGATGTGAAGAAAGGTCAATAGGAAGCCAAATATCAATCACTTTGTAAGTAAAATGAATTAAGTTACAAACTTTCAAATATGTGTTATTGATTCAGTAAACATTTTAATATTCTGAAGAAAATACTTTTATACCATAGGCAAAGTAATTTGCACTGCATACTCAGAATCTAATTCATATTGTTGACACCCTTTTGTCTATCCAGGCAGGAGCATAACAAATCCCTGAGGTTCAATTAAATATCTAGTTTCATTCTGTAAATGTTGCTTTGGTCTGTTGGTTGCTGATAATTATTTTGCAACTGTATAAATTCCTTTTGAATTACAGCTGGTTAATGTGCACATCATTCACAGAGCGTGACAGATGTTAAATGGCGAGTGAGCAAGAAATGTATCTTTGCTAAAGGGACAAAAAGCTTTTCTTCTGAGAAACAATCTAAATCCAGAAGATTAAATATAAATGAGAAATTAGAGAAATACTGAGAGTGATACAAATATTAACATTTCTAATTAATAAAGCTTCATTATTAACAACACATCTTAAGACCGCTGGTGCATTTCATCACAACTGGAAGTAGCTGATAAGTATTGGTCTTAACATAGAAATTACAATTTGAACAAGCATAATGCTACTAGTGTAACATCAAAATATTTAGACAAAAACTTTGTCACTGAAATGAGAATCTAACAGCAGAAAATCATCAAAACAAACCTAAGTACCTCTATTTTTATGAGGATCTTGACAGTTCTCCGGCATGCAGGGTGTCCACGAAGACCAGGCTGAAACTAAGCATTCAGTTTGACAGGCAACATTGCAAAGCTGTGAAGTAACTGGTGTTGGATCTGTACACAGGCTGTGGTCCACTGGTCTAGACACTGAAATAAAATGTGATAAGTTTATTTGTTTTATTAATTCCATATCGATAAATGAGCTCAATTAATCAATGTGATTTTTTTCCCAAATGAAGCTCAAGAACAAAAAGAGCGAGATATAGAAGTGAGAATGACTCCATTAAAAAAAGTCATCTTAGTCACTATCAGCATAAACCTAAACTGAATGCACGCCAAGAAAAAATAATAATTTCATAGCTCTCCAGTTTCCTGTGTTCTTTATTTACGATGGCTCATCATCATATAGGTAAATCTGCTAATATACGGGAGACAGAGAGGAACATAGAACAGTCAGAAATATAGCAGACTATTTGTTTAAAATGTAGAGCTTATTTAAAAGGTGTCCCTTTCAGCTACGCCTACATGGCTTGAGAGAGCAGCTGTCTTCCCATAGATGCAGGCAAAAGACAGTATGTAAAAGATAGGTACATAATATATACAATGGGGATAATATTTTTATTAGTCCCAGTTACTTATTGGCTACAAGTGTGCTTGACAGTGTGTCTCTCTGCTGTCTCCTTTTTGTTTGGGAACATAGATGCCACTACATTCAGCTAAGTTTAAATTGCACTTCACCAACAGCACTACCCCTAAACACTCCACCTAGGAAGGAGCAGATTGGGGAAAGGGAAGTGTTAGTGAAAACAAAATATAAATCATACCCATTTTTCTACACTCTTTACCTGTCTGCTTTAAAATGCATTTTCTGGGATATATTCAACAAGCTCGCAAAGACCTCTAAAGATGAGAGTCTGAGATTAACTTATTTAGGGAAGATTTGCTTTATTCTGTATTCAACACCAGAACTCAGGCCTGACTGGACAGTAAGATTTCTAATGAGTAAGTAAAAGCTTTATCAGTGTAAAATCCAATTAAAAAAACACAGCTTAAACTCCTTTTCCTTGAGGATCATAGGAGTTTTTGGAAGAAATACCAAAAGAAGGTGACCTGCATGCTAATATTTTAGGTTCACTTTAGTTTACCTTCAGTTTGAAAAACAGAGTCAGCATGCTAATGAATAAATTTTGTCAAGTTACATATAAAAGATTTTCATTATTCTTGCTGATTTTTTTGGTTAAATATTGTTCAATACTTACCCTGCTGAACCCTCACCTCCCTACAGAATTTCTAAATTCAAACCGTATAAGTGTTGAGTCTAATGAAATTGTTAGGCTCCGTGAGCCAAAATAATGGCCCGAGACTTCTACTTCAAAGCTGGCAGATTTGCTCAGACCTATGAGCTAACTAAGCAGAAGCACCTCAGCAAATTGCTTCTCTTGGGGCAGCTGACCTGTGATATGGGACTCCTCATGGAGTCACAAAGGGAAACGTAGACTTCCTCATATTTCCCAGCTGAGCCCACACCAGTTTAATCTGTTGCAATCAAAGATGATCCAGCGAAATCAGTGAAGAAACAGTTGTGACAAGAAGAAGTTAATTTCATTCTCCTCCACTCTCACTGCAACTTCAGACAAACTAATTTTTCTCATAGTTCTGACAAGATATTTTTTGGCATGAAAGTTAGTTCGGTTTCTCTTTCCACAGATGCTGCCTGACCTGCTGAGATCTTCCAGCATTCTCAGTACATTTATAATTCAATTTTATATTTAATTCACTTAATTTAGATTATCTAAGTTTTTAATTGTTTCTGATTTAGTGTTTACATTTTTAGAAAGCCGTTTTTAGCTATTTGGGTTTATTAGTTGTGAAAGTGTAATTGTTGCTTTATGTATAGTGTCTTGTGGTTAACTTAGAACACAGAAAAACAACAGCACAATACAGGCCCTTTGGCCCATGATGCTGTGCCGAACATGTGCTTACCTCAGGTTACCCATAGCCCTCTATTTTTCTAAGCTCCATGTACCTATCCAAGAGTCTCTTAAAAGACCTTATTTTATCTGCCACCACCACCATCGCCAGCACCTCATTCTACGCACTCACCACACTCTGCGTAAAAAACTGACCCCTGACATCTCCTCTGTACCTACTCCCAAGCACCTTATACCTGTGTCCTCTTGTGGCAGCCATTTCAGCACTGGGAAAAAGCCTCTGACTATCCACATGATCAATGCCTCTCATCATCTTATACACCTCTATCAGGTCACATCTCATCCTCCGTCGCTTCAAGGAGAAAAGACCGAGTTCACTCAATCTATTCTCATAAAGGATGCTCCCCAATTCAGTCAACATCCTTGTAAATCTCCTCTGCGCTCTTTCTGTAGTTTCCACATCCTTCCTGTAGTGAGGTGACCAGGACTGAGCACAGTACTCCAAGTGGGGTCTGATCAGGGTCCTATATAGCTGCAACATTAGCTCTCAGCTCTTAACCTCAATCCCATGGTTGATGAAGGCCAATGCACCATATGCTTTCTTAACCATGGAGTCAACCTGTGTAGCAGCTTTGAGTGTCCTATGGACTCGAACCCCAAGATCCCTCTGATCCTCCACACTGCCAAGAGTCTTACCATTTATACTATATTCTGCCATCATATTTGACCTACCAAAATGAACCACTTCACACTTATTTGGGTTGAACTACATCCGCCACTTCTCAGCCCAGTTTTGCATCCTATCAATGTCCCGCTATAACATTTGACAGCCCTCCACACTATCCACAACACCCCCAACCTTTGTGTCATTAGCAAACTTACTAACCCATCCCTCTACTTCCTCATCCAGGTCATTTACAAAAGTCACAAAGAGTAGGGGTCCCTGAACAGATCCCTGAGGCACACCACTCGTCACCGACCTCCATGCAAAATATGACCCGTCTACAACCACCCTTTGCCTTCTGTGGGCAAGCCATTTCTGGATCCACAAAGCAAGGTCCCCTTGGATCCTATGCCTCCTTACTTTGTCAATACCCCTTGCATGGGGTAACTTAATCAGGTTATAACATGGCTTATAATAGCTTCCAGAGTCTGTCTGAAGAAAGTACTTGAATAAACAGTCATGATTGCCGGTGGTCCTAAGTCTCCTCATGTTTGTTCAACACTTCACATTAAAGTTACAGAAGACACAATATAAATCTGAATTCAATTTGCCTTCAGCTTTCCCAAAATTCTATGCACTGTTGCCACTATCAAGGTTTTTTAAAAAGCCTCAAACCTGGGAATAATAAGCCTAATCACTTGATCTTTTAATGGCCTGTAACTGCAGGAGTGGATACTGCCCAGTCCATCACAGGTAAAACAATCCCCACCATTGAGCACATCTACATGGAACGCTGTCACAGAAAAACAGCATCCATCGTCAAGGAAACCCACCACCCAGGCCACGCTCTCTTCTCACCACTGCTATCAGGAAGATATGGGAGCCTCAGGACCTGCACTACCAACTTCAGAACAGTTATTGCCCTAGACCAGCAGGTTCTTGAACTGTTGGGCATAACTTCACTCAACTTCACTCACCCTAACACTGAACCGTTCCCACAACCCATGGATTCACTTTCAGGGACATATCTCATGGTCTCGATATTTATTTTTTGCTTGCTTGATTGTTTGTTTGTTTTTTTGATTATTTATTTATTTAATTTCTCTTTCCTTTGGTATTTGCACAGTATGTTATGTTTTTGCACATTGGTTGTTTGTCTTTCCTGTTGGGTACAGTCTTTCATTAATTCTATTGTGTCTCTTGCATTTACTGTGATTGCCTGCAAGTAAATGAATCTGAGTTGTATATGGTGATGTATATGTATTTTGATAATAAGTATACTTTGAACTTTGAACAGCCTCATTTGTCTAAGTAGCTATGCCTGACTTCACTGTGGTTCTGTTCTTCATTATTCACTAATAACCTGAGTATCACCTTGAATGGCTTCTCTTTCCCTTCCTGTACCTCATAGGCCTCCCAATGATTAATTCTTCACAGATTCAATCCCTCAATTACATGCCAGCATTCCAAATATATGTCTGGTTGCATATTCCCTCTTGACACTACTATCATCTCCAATTTGTCATTCAGGTTACTTGACATACAGCATTGTTGAGCCAATAATTACAATAAATTGTATACCACAGGGCTAAAATCAACTTCGATCCCATCATAAACTCCGTTCTTTAGCTGCCAGTCCCCTCTTCTTAGCAAATGTACGAGGCTGAACTTCCCTTATGCTGATGTCATATCTGAATCTGAAATGCTTCCAACGACACAGAACTCCACTATCTACTTCACTCTCCTAACTTTGCCCTTGTCTGGACGTAACATTCCTCATCTCTTCATCATTCTGACATTCTTCTGACTGGCTTTACACATGAGCCCATTCAACATGATGTGAACACCAACTAGACCCAGATTATCCACTCCACTAACTTTCCCAGTCCATCAAGGCCTCAGTTCTATAACCTTTAACCAGGCTCGCAAATCCATCCACTACTTTCCCCCTCGCATCCACATCTACATCCCAGCTCAAATTCCATCACCGCAAGCACCACCATCTATCTGCTAGCCTTCAGCTGCCAGAGCCACAGGCTGCAGAATTCCCTTCCTAAGTTTCCCTGATTTTTATCACAATTTCCTCCTATGATTATCCTCCAAGTCCAATATTTTCAGAATCAGGATCACGTTTATTACGACTGACATACCTATGTCAGGAAATTGGTTGTTTTTGTGGCAACAGTACAGAGAAATACATAAAATATTCTACAAATTACAGGAAGAAGCATACAGTCAGTGGTGCAAAAAGAGAGCAAAAATAGTAAGGTGGTGTTCATGGGTTCATTGTCCATTTAGAAATCTGTGGGGAAGAAACTGTTCCTAAAACGTTGAGTGTGTGTCTTCAGGCTTCTGTATGTCTTTTCTGATGGTAGTAATGAGAAGAAGGCTTGTCCTGGGAGGTGGAGGTCCTTAGTGATGGATGCTGCATCACCTTTTGAAAATATCCTCGATGGTGGGGAGGCTACTGCCCACGATAGACTTGGCTAAGTTTACAACCTTGGGCAGGATTTTCCAATCCTTTGCAGTAGCCCCTCCATACCAGGCAATGATGCAACCAGTTAGAATGCTCTCCACAGTACTCCATTTTGAAGAATATCTTCTTATATTTCCTTATGTGGTTCAGCATCAAATTTAGTTTGATCATGCTCATGTATGGCATTTCAGAATAGTGTTGCCATGTTAGTTATAATATAACAATGCAAGTTGTTATTAAAGAAAGCATCAGCTCTGGAATTGAATAAATTAATAACATTGGATCCTTGAGATGAAACTTAACGGTGTCAAAAAAAACATTTTGATACGATCTTGTATAATTTCGAGCTAATTTAAGTATCTCTGTGCGAAACAAGTAGAGTAGCTGTCATTACTGCAAACAAGTGTCTGCATTCATTCTATCACAATGGTAGGTCACAAAGGAATTAGCCACCACATAAGTAAGGTAAAAGAATGGAGCAATTAATGAGCTTACAAAAATGACAATATGCATCAGCTGTTGCTGTACCAATGGAGATTTGGAACAAAAATGAAAAGCTCCTAATTTAATTTTCACAGCAGTCATCACAACAGCAATACCTAAAATATAAACGATATAGATTTGAGTCTTCCTTTATTTAAGGATTTAGAACAAATAAGAAGCTGAATGTTTAACATACATTTCTTTGCAAAATATTCCTGAAATAAATATGCTGCTGCCACTGTCATTAGCACAATTCTACACTCCAGTATCGCAATAAGTATTGGACTACACGAAGGGAAGATTTTTTATTTTTATATTGCAGCAAGAAAGTGACTGCTCTGAATATTTTTTTGATATTAAATGCACTTTAATAGCTCACAGAAGTAGAATTATATTCTTTCCCATTTGCTATGATGCATCACCAAAGCAGGGCAGGAATAATGTTAATATTGTTGCTCCAACAGACCAAGTACAAAACTTTTTCAATATGGGACCAGTGCCATTTCCAATATTACATGCAATTCTGCTCTTCACACCCAGAAATGCCATTCATTTGTCATTCAGTCATCATACCTAAGATATGAAGCAACAAACACACAAAATATTGGAGGAACTCAGCAGACCAGGCAGCATCTAAGGAAATGAGTAAACAGTCGACATTCTACCTTTCCAGTCCTGAACAAGGGTCTTGGTCAGACATATTGACAGTTTATTCATTTCCGTAGATGCTTCCTGACCTGCTGAGTTCCTCCATCATTTTGTGTTCATTACTTTGGATCTCCAGCATCTGCGGATTTTCTCGTGTTTGTGATACCCAGGATATATCTGTCATGTTTTAGTCTTCCCTGTAACAATTTTCCTTCCACCCATGCAAGCAAGTCAAGATGGACCACCATTGAACAAGTATGGGGAATTAAGTAGTATCTTGGTCGTCACCCTTCTGGAAATGTGTGATCAGACAATAAAGCACCAACTACTCATGTGTCAGTCATTCTATTCTCCCAATAATAAAAAGGCTGCTGTTTCCCTGAAACATGCCACTATGCTTCAGCATTAATTTTATCATGATGGAAAATGTAGCATTACTCAGATGTTTTGGCTTCAAATGCAATCCCCTAAGTACCAATGATGAATGTTTTCTGTTTAGGAATATGAAGGGCAGGACCTTGATTTTCAAGACAAACACAGTGTTATTTCCTCTTTGATGACTGTTGGAAACTCATTAAAATGCATTCATTTGGATTTATTAATTAGCACAAAATGTTACTTCATGCTACTAAATCAAATTGCATTTTGAACACATCAGCATCATCAATTGTACAAAGCTGTTCTCCAACAGAGAAGAATAAAACTCTTAAGCTCTGTTTTATTTCAGTCAATAACTTGAAAGTCTTCACCAACTCTATAATGTTCTCTTAGCTACGAGAGGAAAAGCTTGCTATATTTAAAAACCTACTTAAGATTTGCAAGGTCATTGATCGAATTATCCAAATCACTGACCAAGCATTACAAACACTGTAGTGATACTGCTTTAGGTACAAGGGCAAATCTTAGCAGAAGTGACCTCTCACTATTATAGGTAAAGTTACTTCAGAGGTACATTTGGAGTGCTCATGATGGTAATAAGGAACCAGGTTTCAAATTGAAGTGGTGCAAATATACGGTTAACTTGCAGGTCATAGAACACAAGTGTATTATTGCTTTCAGAAGTCAGACATATTTTAGGTAGCTGAGCTGACAAGTCCAGCCACATGAGATAAGCCATTTGGAGGTAACTTCATCTCCACCAATCCACAGGAAGACTTTTGCAATATCATATTTAGAAATAATGAAGTCAGCTTTAGGACTGTCTCCACAGCAACAGAACTGACTTCCAGGTTTTCCCATGGTAACTAGAGATCTGGAATAGAACAAAGGCATGCTACATTATAAGGTCCAGTCATGTGGCCACCAGAGCCACCACAGGAAAGGAGTTTTCGAATGAGCTGATCAAGCGGCAGAGGCCAAGTCACAAGTGGCTGCCTACATCTTTAGCTACCCATTTCATTCAATGTTGCTAACTAAATTGTTACACATTGGCGAAGCTGCATTCCAAGTCTCAATATATAACTAAATAATTATTTATGTACCATTAGAGATAGTCTTTGCACCAAACCACAAAGATCACTCAAATTTAAATATTTCTGTTGACGTAAGACAGCGTGTTTCTTCTGCTTCCACAGCAAAAACAAAGTGGTAGTCTTCAGCATAGTAACAACATTCCAATTTTTTTCTTCAAATCCTACTTTACTGTACAGAAAACTCAAACTTTTATTCCTCTACCTCACCTGTCTTGCTCTCTCTGTGATTCTCTTGTCCATTTGTCCCTCCCCACTAATCTTCCTCCTGGCATATATCTCAGCAAGTGGCCCACGTATTACACCTGCTCATTCACCTCCTCCCTCCCCTCCACTCAGGACCCCAAACAGTCCTTGCAGGTGAGGCAACGCTTCACCTCTGTATCCGCAAGTGTTGTCTATTGCGTACAGTGCTCCCGATGTGGCCTCCTCAACACTGGTGAGACCAGTCTTAAACTGGGGGGACTGCTTTGTCGAGCACTTACGCTCCATCCACCAAAAGTAGAACCCCCCTGTGGCCAAACATTTTAATTCCCATTCTCAGTCGGACTCTGACATGTCAGTCTATGGCCTCCTCTTGTGCCGCAATGAGGCCACCCTCAAGATGGAGGAGAAGCACCTATATTCTGTCTGGTTAGTCTCCAATCTGATAACATGAATATCGATTTCTCCTAACCAAGGGAAAACCTGCAGATGTTGGAAATCCAGGCAACACACTTAAAATGTTGGAGGAACTCAGCAGGTCAGGCAGCATCTATGGGCAAAAAGTACAGTGGATGCTTTGGGCCGAAATGTCAACTGTATCAATTTTTCCTTGCAGTATTTTCTTCCTTCCACCTCCCCCCTTCTTATATTTCCCCACTCTGGCCTTTTACCTCTTCTTATCTGCCTATCACTTCCCCTAGGCTTCCTCCTCCTTCCCTTTCTTCTATGGTCCACTCTCATCTCCTATCAGCTGCCTTCTTATCCAGCCCATTGAGTCTGCTCCACCATTTCAACATGTCTGATCCATTTTCCTCTCATCCCCAATCTCCTGCCTTCTCCAAATATCCCTTAGTAATGTCTTTTTCTGATTTGGATTGTTATTTTATTTATAATTACTAGACTCTCTGCTTACTTGTGGTTTCACATCTGTTGTTGATTGCTCATTATCTCATTGTTAAGCAATTAGCTTTCATCAGGTCGAGGTCTTCTGTGGCACTGGAGAACATGGACTTCCAAGCTTAGTTATTTTTTGGCTTATCATTGGATTTGGTGAGTCTGGCCATCAGCAGGTCATGACATGCTAGGAATCTCACAAGATCTGACACATTGTGATTAGGTTGGGGTTCATTGGGGGTGTGGTGCACCTTACCAGGAGGCTGAGTAGCATGTTCAAGACCAATCTGCTTATGCTTATACCCACCCACCAGCAGACACTGAAGACAGACAAGTTATTCAAGACTGAAAGGGCAGCTCTTATCCCACAGGGTAACACTCCACAACTCGACATCTTTCACCCAAACCGGACAGGACAGAGACTGCCTCCCTCACATGCTCATACTTACACTGGACAGGAAGATATCTCAAAATGTCCAATGACTGGCCACTCACTCATGCTTCGATATAGTGAGGAGGTGCAGCCATGTAGTAGTAGGCTCCAAGGCTCCTATGTACCATGGCATAACGCAGGTGGGGACACTACTCAGCCTCCTGGTAAGATATCTCAAAAAAAGATATCTCAAGGTAGCTCCAGGAAGATATCTCAAAATGTCCAATGACTAGCCCCTCATTCACCATTTGATATAATGAAGAGGTGCAGCCATGTAATAGTAGATTCCAAGGCTCCTACGTACCATGGCATTATGCAGGTGGGGACACTACTCAGCCTCCTGGTAAGGTGCACCACACCCCTAATGAACCCCAACCTAATCACAATGTGTCAGATCTTGTGAGATTCCTGGCATGTCATGACCTGCTGATGGCCACACTCACCAAATTCAGTGACAAGACAGAAAATAACTTAGCTTGGAAGTCCACGTTCTCCAGTGCTACAGAAGACCTTGACCTGCTGGTGAGGTGGCTTGGACCCAAGTCTGCTGAGCAAGCAAGAAGATTAAGGTCAGGTCACATCAAACAGCCCAGTACTGCTCTCACTTTAGTCTGGCAAAGACTGGAAGAATGCTATGGATCTGCGGTGACAATGGAGACTGCTCTCTTCAACAAACTCGAGTCCTTCCCCGTGATTTCTAACAGGGAGCCCCAACATCTAGGAGACCTGCTATTGAAGTTGGAGGCAGCCAAAGCTGAAGACTACTTATGAGGCTTGTCTTACTCAACATTGTACAAAGAACTTGCCCCATCTTGGAGAAACTCCATTTTAGTCTACAGGAGAAGTGGAAATGGATGCAACTGGAAACAGAGTCAGCTTCTCACCCTTCTCCTTCTGTTCTAGTTTCATCCGGGATGAAGCCAAAATGCAAAATGACCCCAGCTTTATCATGACCACCACTCAGCACCACGTAAATCAGAGAACCCTGTTGGAGACCCTGAGGTGGTCCACAAACCTGAGGTGGACAACTCTGTCTAAAAAGATGATTCTAAAATGTCTGAAGATCCTAACAAACAGTGCCTTTACATCAGAAACCATACCCTCTCTGGGCCTTCCTCAAAGAGCACACCCTATGTTTCTGCTGTTGTTCTTCAACCAGCCACTGGGTGAGGGAATGTAGTGCTGTCACCCAGTGCTCTGAATGTGACAGAGACAAACACATTGCAGCTCTTCATGTTGGCCCACCTCCCTGGTCTGTGAAGAACAACACAAGCACCTCCTCACAGAATGGTGGGGAGGGAGGTGAATCCCCTTCCTCTCTAGTTGCCACCTCTTCCTGTACTGAGGTCTGTGGGGAAAACTCTGCCTGTAAGTCATGTTCAAAGATCTGCCTTGTCAATCTTTACCCCGAAGGCCACCATGAGAACAGGATAAGGATGTATGCTGTCTTGGATGATCAGAGCGATAAGTCTCAAGCTAAATCAAGGTCCTCAACATAACTGATGCCGCCTCACCTACACACTTAAGACATGTGCAGGTACACTATAGATAGTTGGGCAAAGAGTAAGAGGCTATAACGTCAAATCAGCTGGTGAAAAGTCTCACCAAGCTCTCCCACGCTTACTGAGTGTGATAAGCTTCCAGACAACAGGAAGAAAGTCCCATTGTAGACTTACCACCCTTACCTCAAGTCCCTAGCCAGCAAGATGCCATCACCTGATCAAACTGCTAAGATACTGATACTGCTCCTGCTAGGAAGAGACATCCTACAGGTACATAAGGTAGTCGAGCAAAGTAATGGGCTTCCAAGTGCTCCCTTTGCGCAGAGGTTAGAACTTGGATGGGTTATAATAGGGACATCTGCCTAGAGAGTGCACATAAGTGGGGAGTCTAGTACGAGAGGGCATGACTTCAGGATTGAAGGGCACCCTTTCAGAACAGAAATGCGAAGAAATTTTTTTAGTCAGAGAGTGGTGAATCTATGGAATTTGTTGCCACGGGAAGCAGTGGAGGCCAAGTCATTGGGTGTATTTAAGGCAGAGATTGATAGGTATCTGAGTAGCCAGGGCATCAAAGGTTATGGTGAGAAGGCGGGGCAGCGGGACTAAATAGGATAAAATGGATCAGCTCACGATAAAATGGCGGAGCAGACTCGATGGGCTGAATGGCCTACTTCTGCTCCTTTGTCTTATGGTCTTATAAACCCTCACCTGTGAATGTCTTCAGAACTAGCATTCTAGAAAATGCCCCCGGTCCCCAGTGTCATGACCTCCTGCCTTAGCAGCATCCATGTCGAGCATCCTGCCAAACTCCCATCTCTCCTGCATTGACCTCACAACAAGGAGGTTTGACAAACAGTACCGTAAGCATGGATGAATCTGTCTTTGCCCAGCAAAGGATGACAACAAACAGCTCCTTCAATGGATGACCTTACTTTCCTGAGGGTGATGGAAATCAGGTTCCATCAAGACATCTCCCTTTCCATAACCCTAACACGGCCTCCCAAACACCCATCAGCAAGCAAGCAGCTACTTTCCTTCACTTACATAACCAGTACATCTGGAAAAAGAAACTGTCAGAAAATGACTGAAACGTGAATTCTGGTTACAAATCTGTAAAAACAAAGATAATATTTTCAGTTTGTACAGATTCTAGATTTGTTTTGGATTCTCTGTAGTATATTTGATGTGACCTAATTGGCTTATTTTGAAGTTTGGGTAGTGATCCCTCTTGAAGGACAGAATTTTAATTCTTTATTTCGAATCCAGTTGATGGTCTTATTATTCTTTAGTATTGATTATGCTGTTCAACTGATCAGGAGCATTGACTCTAACAATGTTTAATGTGTTTTATTCTGTGAAGGTCCTGGGTTCAGTTGGTAGTATCATTTACAGATACCAGGTGGAGAGTGTAATATCTTTTCCTGATTTGAATTGCTATTTTATTTCTAATTACTAGACTCACTGCTTACTTGTGGGTTCACAAGCTGTTGTTGATTGCCTATTATCACATTGTTAAGTAATTAGCTTTCATCATCAGGGCAGCCATTTCATTTGTTTAATGGTTAGAGATACTTGTTAGAAGTCGAAGGAATTTCAATCGATATTTGAATCTACCTTTCATAAGAATGCCGAGTACTGTCTTTTTACACTAGCTCCTTGTATAGGATAACAAGTTGGTGAATAATAAAACTGACTTCAACTGCAGCTACACTGCAACTGGGGTTATCTCTCTGTCTAGCTTTAGAAAATGGGGTAAACTCTTGAGCAAGGGCAGAATACCGTACTTTAATCTATTTGCAAGCTTGTTTTAATCATAAAACCCCTTGAAGAGTCCATTGATATCCTTACAGTAACATTTCTTATGCAGCCTCCTATGAAAACTTTCTTCACCAAATTGTATTAGATCATTGGTACCTGTGTTGCATTATTCCTTTAATAGTGTAAGATAAAGGGCATAGTCAATTTTAATGTGCTTTACTAAGTCCTCGGGATAGTTCAGCTAACAAGCTCCCTTCCTCATTTGATTCTAAAACAGAGTAGTTCTCCAAGAGCATGTTATCCAACTATGATAATTCACTTTGCAGTGTTGATAAGGTAAGCTTGGCTCTTGTAATCCTCTGTGGTCAAATAAACCTCTCCAGCGGTGCTCGTGAGATGCTTACTGTTTCTCTAATAGCAGATGCCCACATTTCTCAAAGTCTTGGCTCTGGTATGGCATATGTCATCTCCACTCTGAAACTGTTAGGGATCATTATTATTGGAGCAAGATGGCACTGGTGATGTTCTGTGGGATATGTACAATACTTCTAAATATACCTGTTTTGAATTACTCTCACTGCAGTCTACAGCATGGAATTTCCCTTTAAGCAACGTACTTTTAAATCAACTTAATGATTGACAGCTTTCTCGATCTTATGAAGAACTCAGTGGACTTAACTCTTAAGCAAGCAGTTAGGGCACTGTTAAGTAGATGAAGTTTCACTGCATGGCCAGAAGTGAGTGAATCACAGAGGAATGAGGCACCCTCTACCCAGCAACCTGTAGCAAATATGCAGTCGCTGGAGGACAAAATTGAGACCTAAGGGCAAGATCACTGTATTGGAGGGAAATGAAAGATTGTTGTGTTCTGTGTTTGACTGAGTCATGGCTACTCCCAGCATGCCAGATATGGCCATCAGATCTGAAGGCTTCTCGATTCATAGGATGTACCAAATTACAGATTTGGAAAAGGCAAAAGGTGGAGGTATGTGTTTCATGATAAAATCTCAGTGGTGCTCTGATGTGGTGGTTTTGTGAAACTCATGTTCCCCTGACTTTGAACACCTAATGGTCAAATGCCATCCATTCGATTTACCTAGGGAGTTCTCCTCCATAATCCTGACCACAATTTACATACTACCAGTAGTCAATTATAATCAAGCATTTGAAAAACTGCATGATGCCATCTCTAAACAAGAAACAGTCCATCCCTGTGCATTTCAAATCATAGTTGGGTACTTCAGCCAGACTTGTTTGAAGAAAACTTTGCCCAATTACCATTAGCATATAACCTGTAGCACCAGAAGTCCAAACACACCAGACCAGTGTTATACTAAGATAAGAAATGCCTACTCTTCCATGCTTGGACCGCACTTCGGTAAATCTGATCACTTGGCAATCCTTCTCGTACCTGTATGCAGAGTGCGGCTAAAGAGCAAAGCTCCAGAGATTAGGGCAACAAAGAAATTGTCATGGGAGGCAGAGAAAAGGCTGAAGGTTGTTTCAAGTTGGTGGACTGGGCTGTGTTCAAGGACTCATCTGCAGAATGAATACCATATGGTTGCCATAGACTTTGTTAAAACAGTTGTAGATGAGTGTGTCACCTCAAAATCATTCAGTGTCTTGTCCAACCAGAAGCTGCTGATGAACCATCAGATCCACAATCTGTCAAGGTCAGATCAGAGACGTTCAAGCATGGTAAACAAGAAAGTTACAAGAAGCATTGGTATAATCTCCAGAAAGCCACTTACAGGCAAAGTAGCAATTCCAGACTAAACTTGAATCAATGAAGAATTCTCGACGTTTGTGACAAGGCTTCAATACTAGCATCTCTTATAAAGTTAAATCAAGTGACATAGGCAACAATAGTGCTTCCTTTCAGATGAGTTCATTGCCTTCTATGCTCGCCTCGACCATCAAAACATTGAAGAACCATCACGATCTCCCACAGTTCCCAATTAGATTAGATTAGATTATGAGGACACGCAGTCCTCTTTTATTGTCATTCAGTAATGTATGCATTAAGAAATGATACAATATATCTCCGGTGTGATATCACAGAAACACTGGACAGACCAAGACTGAAAAACTAACAAATACCACATAATTATTGCATATAGTTACAACAGTGCAACAATACCATAACTTGATGAAGAACAGGCCTTGGCACAGTAAAAAAGTTCAAAGTCTCTCAAAAGTCCCACATCTCACGCAGATGGGAGAGGGAAGAAAGCTCTCCCTACCATGCCCAACCACAGCCTGACTCTGAGTCGTCCGAAAACTTTGAGCTCCGATCAGCCCTCCAACACCGAGTACCGAGCACCATCTCCGTCGAGCGTTTCGACCCCAGCCTCGGTCGCCAGCAGCAGGCAAAGCCGGGGATTTTGGGGCCTTCCCTCCAGAGATCCTCGATCGCACAGTAACGGCGGCAGCGAACCTAGCATTTCAGAAATTTCTCCAGATGTTCCTCTGTGCCTTCTCATGTCTGTCTCCATAAAATCAGAATTGTGCGCGGCATCCTACTTACAAATACGATATCATTTCACCAGAGAGCTGCGTGCGCTGCATCGCGCCGCCATCTTCTCCTCCCGCCTTCCTGTGATTTCCATCTGAGGCCAATATACAGGTGGCCTTCAGGCGGGTGAACCTAAAAAAGCATCCAACCTAGATAGGGTACCTGGCCAAGTAATAAAGACCTGTGCTGATTAACTGTCTGGGGTGTTCACTGAGGTCTTTAACCTCTCGCTTCAGCAGTCTGAGGTACCCACCTGTCTCATACAGACTTTACTTATACCAGTGCCTCAGAAGAACACAGTAACCTACCTCAATGACTACCATGCAGTAGCACTTACATCCACTGTGATGACGTGCTTTGTGAGGTTGGTGATAACATAACAACCCCTGCCTGAGAAGCAACTTGGATCTGCTGCAAATTGTCCAACAGAACAACAAGTCCACACCAGATGCCACCTCATTGGCCCTTCACTCAACCCTGGAATACCTGGACAGCAAAAATGAATACATCTAGATGCTCTTTATCGATTACAGCTCAGCATTCAATACCATCATCCCCTCAAAACTAATCAATAACCTTCAAGATCTTGTCCTCAATGCCTCATTGTGCATTGGATCCTTGATTTCCTCACTTTCCTCAGTCCAGATTGGCAACAAAATCTCCTCTGCGAGCTCCATCGGCACAGGTGCACAAGAAGGTTGTGTGCTCAGCCCCCTTCATTACTTACTTGACACTTATCACCTTATGGATAAGCACAGCTAAAATGCCAGATTCAACTTTGCTGACGACATCACTGACGTAAGTCCAATCAAAGGTAGTGAGAAATCAGCATATGGGACGGAGATTGAAAAGGTGGCTGAGTGGTGACATAACAACAACCCCTTATCCAATGTCAGAAAAGCCACCCAAGAAGCTGATTATTGACTTCAGGAGGAGAAAACCGGAGGTCCATGAGCCAGTCCTTATTGGAGAACCAGACGTGGAGAAGGTCAGCAACTTTAAATTCCTGGGTGTTATCATTTCAGAGGACCTGTCCTGGGCCCAGCATGTCAGTGCAATTATGAGGGAAGCACAGTAGCACCTCTTCTTCTTTAGGAGTTTGCAGAGATTCGGCATGACATCTAAAACTTTGACAAACTTCCATAGATGTGTGGTGGAGAGTATATTGAATGGCTGCATCTCAGCCTGGTATGGAAACAACAATGCCCTTGAATGGAAAAAGTAATGGAAACAGCTCAGTCCATCACAGGTAAAGCCCTCCCCACCATTGAGCACATCTACATGAAACACGGTCGCAAGAAAGCAGTTTCCATCAGCAGGGGCCCCCACCACACAAGACATGCTCTTTTCTCTGCTGCCATCAGGAAGGTGGTACAGGAGGCTCTTGACGCACAACACCAGGTTCTGAAACAGTTATTATCCCTCAACTATAAGGCTCATGAACCAAAGGGGATAACTTCACTCAACTTCACTTGCCCCATCATTGAAATGTTCCTATCACCTATGGACTCACTTTCAAGAACTATTCATCTCACGTTCCTTACTATGTTTGTTTGTTTTATTTATTTATTTATCTATCTATCTATCTATTTATTTATTTGTTTGTTTGTTTGTTCTTGTGCAGTTGGTTATCTTTTGCACACTGGTTGAATGACCAAGTTGTAGTCTATCATTGATTCCACTATCGTTAATATTCTATTATGGATTTATTGAGTATGCTGACAAGGAAATGAATCTCAGGGTTGCATATGGTGACATATATGTACTTCGATAATGTTTCTTTTGAACTTTTGAAAGACTTGGTCGATATAGTTTTCCAATTTTAATCCACACTGCTGCAACATATTCATGATCTGCTTTTATGTCCCTCGGATCGCAGAGCCTCGGAACAGGACTCTGTAGTTCTTTTGTGCTCCAAGCTGATGAGAGCCAAAAGTTACTAAGAAAAAGATAATTGCAGCTTTGTCAACGCAAATTGCCTTATTTGGCCTCAACTTGAGTGGGCTCTGCCACCTACTTTCTGACAAAATGGCAAGGGCCATTGTCAGTTTGCGTAAACCAATCCTCAAGAAGGATCTTGTCCACTTCCTTTGCATAACTGGGTATTGCTGATGGCAGATCATTAACTACGTCAGATCTTACTTCACTGTGAGCTTCAGAACAATTGAACAACTGAAGCCAACACAGCCTTTATAGCTGTCGTGTCTGTACTGGCTATCAGACTCCCAGATGATGGTCAGCCTTTTGATTTGATTGTATACAAAACGAGAGGTTGTTCTCATACAGTACTTACTCAACAATGTGGCAAACCTCCAGTAGACTGTTACAATACTCACTTGGACCTTCTAGCTCAAGATTATCCTGGTTACCTGATGGCTGTGGTTGCAGCCTACCAGCAGTGAATTTGTCTCAGATCCTGACCCTAGGCTACCCAGTTGTGCTATACGTGTGTCATGCTCACTGTGTCACGTCACTCGTCTGAGAGCTACTGGTACCACGTAACCTAGTACTACCTGTTGCATGGTTGGGTGGTTGGCGGCTAAACTGGCTCCCGGACCAGGCTTGCCTGGTGAGGAGGGTGGCTAGACACCCTGCAGGACGAGATACAAGACCTGTCAAAGGGTGGATGAACCTTCTCGTAGCGGCAATGGCCACCTAGCAAACACGTGCTGTGAAGCGTGGAAAGGGCATCCCTTGCATCGAAGCTTGGTCTGGCTATTCACTGCAACAGAACTTCCCCCAGCCGTCTTGGACCCCAACATGCCGCTGGATCCGGGAGGGGATGTTGAGAGGGTGGGTCTGGACCTGTGCAACCCCCTACTCACCTAAATCCATTCACGCACACGCTGTTCCTCTCTGAGGAGTGGGGTATCCTATATCAAACCCCACTAACTGACTGAAAGGAACCATCATCATCCTGTGAGATAGATAGCCAGAGACATGTGTCATGTTGTCTCCAATTTACTTAATCGTTCAACCCCTAATAGTTAACAGCCACCCAAATGACTCGTTACGACAGGGGTCCCCAACCTTTTTCACACTGCGGACCGGCCAACCGGTGGGAGGGGGAGGGCGTGGGATGGGGGGGGTTGCCAATGAACAAGAGTAGCAGTCAAATACGTTGTGTTTACCCCGAGAAAGACTACAATGACCATGAAGCCTTGCGCGGGCACCAGTGCGCATGCGTGTACGTGCCGATTTTTTCTGCAAATCGTTTCTGGCGATTCTGTTCGGGGGGGTGTCAATCACGAACGCAATATAGGTGATAAGTGGCTAATACACTCAATTTCGTTTCTAAAAGGGTTTATCTAACGAATTTAATATCAAACACACAGCGCATATTTTCTTTGCATGAATATAGGGATAAGTCAATTATCAGGGGAGCCTGAAGTAAGTGTTGAACGAACTTCCAGTAGAAGTGGTAGAGGCAGGTTCGATATTATCATTTAAAGAAAAATTGTATAGGTATATAGACAGGAAAGGAATGGAGGGTTATGGGCTGAGTGCAGGTCGGTGGGACTAGGTGTGAGTAGCGTTCGGCACGGACTAGAAGGACAGAGATCGCCTGTTTCCGTGCTGTAATTGTTATATGGTTATATAAGTCAATAGCATGATAACATTTTAAGTAATGTTTGGATATTAAACACACAGCACATATTTTCCCCGTACGAACATATAAAATCATTGCAACACACCAATATCGCTGAATCAGTGGGAGCCCTGGGCTTGTTTTCCTGCAACAAGACGGTCCTATCGAGGGGTGATGGGAGACAGCGATACTCGAAGGAGGTTCCTTACGTCCAGTCTATTCCGCAATTTAGTTTTCGTTGCATTCATTGCAGAGATATGTTGGAAATGGAAGCAACGTTTTCAGTGCTTTCGTGGCTATCTCAGGAAATTTAGCCTTGACTTTGATCCACAATGCCGGCAGAGATGTTATGTCGAATATGCTTTTCAGCCCGCCGTCATTTGCAAGCTCGAGGAGTTGATCTCCTTCCCGTGCTGACATGGATGACGCGTGCGTAATGACCTTGCATACGTTCAATCTTAACGGTGGCCGTGACAGGGAATAAGGAAAGATGCAGCTGACTCCTGTCACCAAATCATATTGTTTCCTTGTGGCCCGGTAGCATACGTTTTGTGGCCCGGCACCGATCCGCGGCCCGGTGGTTGGTGACCACTGCATTACGAGATTGCTTTGCTGTCTGACACCTCTATTACTATCATCTGCAGAGTGACGTTGAACCCAACCATACTCTTGCTGACTGAAGATGATGAGGAATCCCACATTCAAACTACCACACTTCCATGACTGGACCTACGAGATATGCCACTGCAAAACCCAGATTTAATTTTCTTTGTGGACATCTCTTCTTCCGGTCCTGATAGTAATATTAATGGATATGCACAGTATTCGCCCCATGAGGCACAACTCCCCTCCTGTTCCATGTGAGCAGTCGAGCTTTTGTTTTAACAAGAGCCAGCCTTCTAGCAGCCATAACTACTGTGAATATGACTCTGGCTTTGGAGAGGCGTGTGACTATGGACGATTATGGAAGCTACATGGGTTTCTCAAGCCTTCGGGAGCTCCAATAAAACATGACAGGTTGATTACTAATCTTCTCTCCACTATTCAATTACTTTCTGCTATTGCAGTTATTAAGTGTATGGCTCACACTAACTGAAGTGATGAAATATCTAAAGGTAATAAACGGACCGATTTCACTGCCAGGGCAGCAGCAGTGGACTTTATGAGCTGTGGTAGCCTAATGTGTTCAGACTATCAATTCTTTTACAAATTCTATTAATAAACTTATACCATTTCAGTGTGATGCACCTGAGACTAAAAATATTTCATGAGCATTATGTTCACGATCCTCAGGACCTCTGGAGTCACCCTGATGGTTGTCGAGTGGCATCTTCTGCTCTCCTCCTCTGGTTTGCCCTACAAAGCACGATTTGATTAATGCAGAAAAAGGGGGAATGATGGATATAATCAAAAATGAGTGGTATACACCAGGATTTCTGACATTAGTGAGAAAAGTAGTGGAGAACTGTATGATTTGTCAAAGTTATAATCCTGGGAAAACCCTGTTGATACCAGCCACTATTGGATCCTTCCCCGGGAACCATTCCTGCATCGCTACATGCACATTATGCAATTACCCAGATATATGGGTTATAATTATGTGCTTGTAATTGTATGCTTGTTTTCTTGGTGGGTAGAAGTGTATCCAGCTCGAAGAAATTATGTTATTAGTGTCACTAAACTCTTATTATAGAAACATAGAAAATAGGTGCAGGAGTAGGCCATTTGGCCCTTTGAGCCTGCGCCACCATTCAGTATGATCATGGCTGATCATCCAACTCAGAACCCTGTACCTGCTTTCTCTCCATACCCCCTGATCCCTTTAGCCACAAGGGCCAGATCTAACTCCCTCTTAAATATAGCCAATGAACTGGACTCAGCTGGTTCCTGTGGCAGAGAATTCCACAGATTCACCACTCTGTGTCAAGAAGTTTTTCCTCATCTCGGTCCTAAAATGTTTCTCCTTTATCCTTAAACTGTGACCCCTCATTCTGGACTTCCCCAACAGCGGGGACAATCTTCCTGCATCCAGCCTGTCCCCCAATCCCTTTAGGATTTTATACATTTCAATAAGATCCACCCTCAATCTTCTAAATTCCAGTGAGTATAAGCCTAGTTGATACAGTATTTCATCATATGAAAGTCCTGCCGTCCCAAGAAATCAATCTGGTAAACCTTCTTTGTACTCCCTCTATGGCAAGAATGTCTTTCCTCAGATTAGGGGAACAAAACTGCACACAATAGTCCAGGTGTGGTCTCACCAAGGCCTTGTACAACTGCAGTAGTACCTCCCTGCTCCTGTACTCGAGTCCCCTTGCTATGAATGCCAGCATACCATTCGCCTTTTTCACCGCCTGCTGTACCTGCATGTCCACTTTCAATGACTGGTGTAAAATGACACCCAGGTCTCATTGCACCTCCCCTTTTCCTAATCGGCCACCATTCAGATAATAATCTGTTTTCCTGTTTTTGCCACCAAAGTGGATAACCTCACATTTATCCATATTACATTGCAACTGCCATGAATTTACCCACTCACCTAACCTATCCAAGTCACCCTGCATCCTCTTAGCATCATCCTCACAGCTAACACTGCCACCCAGCTTCGTGTCATCTGCAAATTTGGAGATGCTGCATTTAATTCCCTCGTCATTAATTCTCCTATGTCATTAATATATATATTGTAAACAACTGGGGTCCCAGCACTGAGCCTTGCGGTACCCCACTAGTCACTGCCTGCCATTCTGAAAAGGTCCCGTTTATTCCCACTCTTTGCTTCCTGTCTGCCAACCAATTCTCTATCCACATCAATACCATACCCCCAATACTGTGTGCTTTAAGTTTGCACACTAATCTCCTCCACTCTACTAGTTACATCCTCAACAAATTCTATGAGATTCGTCAGACATGATTTTCCTTTCACAAATCCATGCTGACTTTGTCCGATAATTTCACTGCTTTCCAAATGTGCTGTTATCACATCTTTGATAACTGACTCTAGCATTTTCCCCACCACCGATGTTAGGCTAACCAGTCTATAATTCCCTGGTTTCTCTCTCCCTCCTTTTTTAAAAAGCGGGGTTACATTAGCCACCCTCCAAGCCTCAGGAACTAGTCCAGAATCTAAAGAGTTTTGAAAAATTATCACTAATGCATCCACTATTTCTTGGGCTACTTCCTTAAGCACTCTGGGATGCAGACCATCTGGCCCTGGGGATTTATCTGCCTTTAATCCCTTCTATTTACCTAACACCACTTCCCTACTAACATGTATTTCCCTCAGTTTCTCCATCTCACTAGACCCTCAGTCCCCTACTATTTCCGAAAGATTATTTATGTCCTCCTTAGTGGAGACAGAACCAAAGTAGTTATTCAATTGGTCTGCCATGTCCTTGTTCCCCATGATCAATTCACCTGTTTCTGACTATAAGTGACCTACATTTGTCTTAACCAATCTTTTTCTTTTTACATATCTACAAAAGCTTTTACAATCAGTTTTTATGTTCCCTGCCAGTGTTCTCTCATAATCTTTTTTCCCTTTCCTAATTAAGCCCTTTGTCCACCTCTGCTGGACTCTGAATTTCTCCCAGTCTTTAGGTGAGCCACTTTTTCTGGCTAATTTGTATGCTTCTTCTTTGGAATTGATACTATCCCTAATTTCCCTTGTCAGCCACAGGTGCACTACCTTCCCTGGTTTATTCTTTTGCCAAACTGGGATGAACAATTGTTGTAGTTCAGCCATGCGATCTTTAAATGCTTGTCATTGCATATCCATCGTCAACCGTTTAAGAATCATTTGCCAGTCTATCTTAGCTAATTCACATCTCATACCTTCAAAGTTACCCTTCTTTAAGTTCAGAACCTTTGTTTCTGAATTAACTATGTCACTCTCCATCTTAATGAAGAATTCCACTCTTCATTCTTACCCAAGGGGCCTCTCACGACAAGATTGCTAATTAACCCTTCCTCATTGCTCAATTGCTTATTATGAAAAATTACTTCTGGGTTTGGAATCCCTAAAAAGATCTTGAGTGATAACAGCCCACACTTCACAGGTGAAATGACTCAGGAACTAATGAAAGCCTTACAATGTATTGGAAGCCCAAAAATTTATGACAACTTCAGAGTGCCATACCTCCCAGATGAGTGATTGGATAATGTTGAGAGCCTGTCAATGAATAAACAGCTAGGAGCCTCACAAGGAAGGTCCATTCCAGGTGTTGCACACCTCATACACTACTTTAATGATCTAAGGAAAACCATGGTACAAACATGCCTCATGAGTTAAGCCAGTGGTGCCTCCTGAACAGGGAACAGGTGCTCTGAAGAAGGTTGATGATAAGGACTGATAGAATGAACTTTTGATCTTTCCTACTTGCCACCTTAAGTAATCACTATGCATTATAACTTTTAGTTAATCTGGACATCTATTTTCCACCTAAATGCAGAATTATCTCACGATACTAATAGTCCTAACACTTGTCTTCACCTTAGTTGTGAATTGCATTGTGTGCTAACTGGTCAAGCTATTAAGTGTGCTCTAAAGAGCCTATACATTCAGAAGGTGGTTTGCCAATGTGACCTGTACCCCTGAATCGTAGTAAGTTTGATTGGATCTTTTAATTTGAAATCAAAACTAACATTGTAAAGGGAGCAGGGAATTACACTGACCAGTGGAATTGTAAAGGGAGCAGGGAACAGCATTGAACAATGGAATTGTAAAGGGAGCAGGGAACTGTGCTGGGCATTAGAATTGTAAAGGGAGCAGGGAATTACATTGACGAGTGGAATTATAAAGGGAGCAGGGAATTACACAGACCAGTGGAATTGTAAAGGAAACAGGGAAGAGCACTGAGCATTGGAATTGTAAAGGGAACAGGGAAATGTGCTGGGCATTGGAATTGTAAAGGGAGCAGGGAATTACATTGACCAGTGGAATTATTAAGGGAGCAGGGAATTACACTGACCGGTGGAATTGTAAAGGAAACAGGGAACAGCACTGAGCATTGGAATTGTAAAGGGAACAGGGAACTGTGCTGGGCATTGGAATTGTAAAGGGAGCAGGGAATTACATTGACCAGTGGAATTATAAAGGGAGCAGGGAATTACACTGACCGGTAGAATTGTAAAGGAAACAGGGAACAGCACTGAGCATTGAAATTGTAAAGGGAACAGGGAACTGTGCTGCCCATTGGAATTGTAAAAGGAAAAGGGAACTGTCCTGACTATTGGAATTGCTCTTGCCAATACAACTGTTTTGAGGTTGGTATCAACTTACCTACAATGGAGTGCAAAACCCCCTGCTCGAAGCTGCTTCATGGAGATAGGGGTGAGGTGTGTTACTGTAATCAGCAAGGGATAGGACTAGGCTTAGGTTACAGTACCTGCTACACCTCTACCATTGGTGACCCTCCAAATCCTGTTATGATACTTACTGGGTGCATGGCCACCAGGCTTATCACAGCTGCCCGCACTACCCCAAAAATGAGATATCTTGCCTGAAGCAAAGCAGTGGAGGGTTGTTACCATCTGTCCTATGTAGTACTGTATATGTATCACATGACCACATTCTCTCTACATCCCACTGTTCCATCAAAGGAGCGTTAAGGAAACTGAGTCTTTCTGGATAATCGCATCCCCGTCTGAAGACTTGGCAGACTCACTCATGAGAGCAACAGTACGGCCTCAGCACTGGAGAAATTGGCTAATGATACAGCCGTCATGGTACATGATATGAGTTAGGCCATTAATGTCATCACTGCCAATAATGATAATTTTCCTTACTAACTTTAAGATATCATCGGCTGTCAACTTAAAGTTTTGATTGACTTTAACACCTCTAATGTGAATGATGATTGATCTTGCGAATCAGGAATTCAAACATATATTATTTATAATATCAATATCTGTAACTGATAAGCCAAATCTGTATAAAGATCAAAGTTGCTGGTGAACGCAGCAGGCCAGGCAGCAGCTCTAAGAAGAGGTACAGTCGATGTTTCAGGCCGAGACCCTTCGTCAGGACTAACTGAAAAAAGAGCTAGTAAGAGATTTGAAAGTGGGATGGGGAGGGGGAGATCCAAAATGAACACACATCCAACTTTGATGTGTGTTGCTTGAATTTCCAGCATCTGCAGATTTCCTCGTGTCTGTATAAAGATAGTACTTTTCTGTTCAGACTTCAGAACCGTGTGGAGGACAGGAGCCCATGCTGACCTCCCTGTACATAACGAAAATAAAAAGAATGCTTGATTCGTAAGAGTGTGTGTGTGTTCTAGCCCCAGTTATTTTCATTATTTCATTTTATTGTTGGCAACAACAGTTACTTCGACACTCTCAAGCCACTATCACCATAATATCAGAATTTAATCTAGTTTAATGAGAATGTTAAACTGGGTGTCACAACATAAACAAAGAAAATGAGGTATCAGTTTTGTAAGGCTACAATACAGAGCTGCATGTGTGCTCAAGGACCATATAATATACTGAGATAAATTATTCCATAATTAATCATCAAATCAGATCAAAGTTTTGCAGTCCCATTATCCCTAGTTATGATTGTGGTGGACAATTAAGCAGATAATTGTGGAAGGGCGATTCCAAGCAGATTGGCTTTCTCAACAATTGAAGTGCCCAGCGCATAAGAGTCAAAGATGTTGCAATCACATTCAGCCAGATGTTTCCCAGTTAAGATTCATGTTGGCTTCTTGAATTGTCTAGCACCAAAGAAACCAGTTTTCATCCAGCTTGAGAGCATCTGCAGAACATCTTGTTTTCATCCAATTTGACTCACTCTATGGGATATGAAGAAAAAGCTGAGACCCAAGGATTCAGCATAAGCTGTCAAATTTGGCTAATATTTTATGTTGTATTGAAGTAAACAGCTTTGACTAATATAGAAGCAAAAATGTGTACAACATTCAAATCTCATTTACACTACAAGCAAAGTAGAAAAGTTCAGATTAGGGTTTAGGGACAGGGATTTGGAGGCATTAGAGGTTAGTTTATTTATTCTTATTTATTTATTGAGATTCAGTGTGGAATCTGCCTTTCCAACACTTAGAGTTGTGTCCCCCCACCACCCATCTCCCAATTTAACCCTCACTTAATCACGGGACAATTTAACCAATGAACCGCTACGTCTTTGGACTGTGGGAGGAAACCCACATGATCATGGGGAAGACGTACAAACTCCTGACAGGCAGTGGCAGGAAGGTAACCCGTGTTTATGGTACTGTAAGGCATTGTGCTAACTACTACGCTACTATGCCACCCAGGTGAGGTTTCAATCTGTACTCGAAGGCCAGCAATGTGGATGGGTGATGAAGGATGTCCATGGATATTGGGCTGTCCCTGGCTGGTAGGTCAGAGGATTGTACATCTGTGCAAGCAAGAGCACAAGGAGGCACAATGGCCAGTCAGTTGGCGTGGCTGGAGTTCAGGGTTCTGTCATCTGCTCGTGTGGGGTTCAGAATGAAGATTAGAGCTTGAAGGTTGATTGGAAATCTGGAAGTCAAAGCCTAATGGCCAAAACTTGGATACTTGAAGCTGGAGACAGGAGGCCTGTTCTAGAGTTAGTGGACAGTCGTTGTGGTTGGGTAGGAAGGAGGCTAATGTTGTTGCTCATTGTGTTCTGTTTTGTGTTTCATGCTGTGCATTATAGGTATTCTATGCTGGCCCCAGAATGTGTGGTAATACTTACAGCTGGCTCAAGCACTTCTTTATGTGTGAGGGTTGTTAATGCAAGTGACACATTTCACTGCATGGTGTGATTTACATGTGATAGGTATATCTGAATCTGAATATCTAAATGAAGAGTACCATTTTTTTTGTTGTTTTGGTTGGAAACAGTGAAGACTCACAGAGTCATTGATAACAGCTTTGAGATTGTATTAATGTCAAGATTATCTAATGTCATTCCCAGTACACCTGTGTAAAGGGGAACGGTATTATTGTTACTCTGGATTTATTGCAGCACACAAAAACACACAATAAGATAAAAAAAACACAATTATAAAGAAAACACAATAAATATAAGTACATAGGATAGCTTATATACATAGATTGTATGTCCAAACAGTAATGCCAGACATAGCAGTGTCTGTGCCTAAGGTGACTCTGACAGGAAATGATAAAGTAGTGGTGGTAATTGGTGTGAAGAGGTGGGTTAGAGGGTAGAAGTGTTGAACAGCCTTCCCGCTTGGGGGAAGTAACTGTTTTGGAGTTTGGTGGTCCTGGCACGGATGCTACGTCACTTTCTCTCTGATGGGAGTGGGACAAACAGTCCATGAGCAGCATGGGTAGGATCCTTCATGATCTTTCTGGCTTTTTTCTGAAACCTTTCTGTACATATGTCCTAGGTGGTGAGTAGGTTGGGGCCAGTGATGCATTGAATAGTTTTAACTACCTGTTGCAGAGCCACCTTGTCTGCACCTGTGCAGTTTCTGTACCAGGCAGTGTAGCATACTATATATAATCTTGTTTGGGGGATTTTCACCCATTCTTACTTGTGAAAGGCTTCTAGTTCTGTGAGATTCTTGAGTCGTCTTGCATGCACTGCTCTTTTGAGGTCTATCCACGGATTCTCGATGATGTTTAGGTCAGGGGATTGTGAGGGCCATGGCAAAACCTTCAGCTTGCACCTCTTGAGGTAGTCCATTGTGGATTTTGAGGTGTGTTTAGGATCACTATCCTGTTGTAACAGTTCTATTCAAAAGGTTCAAAGGAACATCTAAACAAGCCTAATGCATTTTGGAAACAAATCCTGTGGACTGATGAAGTTAAAATAGAACTTTTTGGCCGCAATGAACAAAGGTACGTTTGGAGAAAAAAGGGTGCAGAATTTCATGAAAAAAACCCTCTCCAACTGTTTAGCATGGGGGTGGATCGATCATGCTTTGGGCTTGTGTTGCAGCCAGTGGCACGGGGAACATTTACTGGTAGATGGAAGAATGAATTCAACAAAATATCAGCAAATTATGGAAGCAAACATCACACTGTCTGTGAAAAAGCTGAAGATGAAAAGAGGATGGCTTTTGCATCAGGATAATGATCCTAAACACACCTCAAAATCCACAATGAACTACCTCAAGAAGCACAAGCTGAAAGTTTTGCCATGGCCTTCACAGTCCCCTGACCTAGACATCATCAAGAATCTGTGGATAGACCTCAAAAGAGCAGTGCATGCAAGGCGACCCAAGAATCTCACAGAACTAGAAGCCTTTTGCAAGGAAGAATGGGCGAAAATCCCCCAAACAAGAATTGCAAGACTCTTATCTGGCTACAAAAAGCATTTACAAGCTGTGATACCTGCCAAAGAGGGTGTTACTAAGTACTGACCATGCAAGGTGCCCAAACTTTTTGCTTCCGGCCCTTTTCCTTTTTTGTTATTTTGAAAATGTAAAAGATGGAAATAAAAAAGTTTTCTTGCTTAAAATATTAAAGAAATGTGTCATCTTTAACTTTATGCTTTTCGGAAATCAGTTCCTCTCTTACTTGCTTAGCTATTCACAGTAACAGAAATTTTGACCAAGGGTGCCCAAACTTTTGCATACCACTGTATATGTGTGTGTGTATATATATATATTACCATGAAACTGGCACAAAATAGTACATAACATACAGTATATGCTATATATATGCCAAAGTACCCGATTTTGCGTCAGTTTCATGGTACAATAATGATGAACACTGACATTCACCTACACTACATCTTCAAAGTCAAGGCCTAATTGAAAATAGACAGCACGTTCACAGTTTTGATGCTATTTAATTTTTTTTGTTCTAATGTTTACTTAATGAATTTCAGCAAAAGATACTTATTACATAGATATATCAGCAGCTTATAGAAGTGCAGTATTAAAAGCAAATAATGAATTTCACTCTGATGGTAACTAACTTACGCGAGGAGCTGCTTTGGCTCACAGTTTGAATCACCAAAGGTGAGCCAAATCACAATGCTGTAAAGCAGCAGCTCCATTAGAAGGAACTATCTACATGTTGAGTCTATTTGTCTGTCCAAATGTTACAAGTTTGTTGAAATTGCCTTCACACAACTCTTAGGTCTGCTCATTCTCAATTAACAATCTGGCTGATTTACTTTGGGAGTTTCCCTGGGGAAATAGCAGAGTTATATAATTTTCAGTAGAAACAAGTCAAACCAACAACAAAAAGAAGGAATGCCGATATCTTTACCATATGCAATGGGCTATTTCTCGCAATCAAGTGCAGATTGCTTCCTTGCTAAAATTGTCGCAAAAGTGTCAGAATCATAAATTCTTGTTTTAATCCGCAATAAATTAACTTTGAGGCAAAAGTAATGTAGCAGAATTCACAGAATGACAGAAATTCACTGACAGCTACTGCCAGAAAACTAACAAGCAAAATAACTAGTCATAAAACAAGAACCCACTAAAGGACATATCATTGATTGATGTACATGCTGGAAGTTCCCATGACACACAGAAATTACTCTGCAAGAAGTTGTTTTCTAAGAAGTACTTCTAAAAAATAGAGAGCAAAATTGCCGTTTCATTTTCTCAGTGCCCTTCCTTTTTCACCAGTTGAATGATACTCCAAACTGTTTAATTCTTGGTGAATTAAACATTGAGTCGTTTTTTTTTCTCCATTGATGCTGCCTGGTTTCCTAAGTATTGCCAGCATTTTCTTTTCGATTTCAGATTCCTAACATTCATAGCTTTTAGCTTTTCATATGCTTATTTTGTGATGATAGTGTGTCACAGATTGTTTAAAAATAAAACAAGTCTAAATTTGGAGGAACAATTTAAAGATAAATTAATTGAAGATCAGCGCAGACTAGGTTAACAATCAGATTAGACCGCATGGAATAGTTACTCCCTGAAATTCTCTGCCCTGTGAGAGTGGTGAAGGCCATATCACTAGATACATTTAAGGTGGAGAGAGATTAAATGTTTGAAAGAGTGAGGGTTAGAGGGTTATAACGAACAGGCAGAAGAGAACTTAAGGTCAGCACAGATCAGCCATGATTATACTGAATGGCAGGGAAGGCTTGAAGGTCTAAGAAGACTATTCCTAATCCTATTTTCTTATACTCTTACATTTGAATGAAATGCTTCATCCTTGCTCTTAATAGCTTAGAAATCCACAGTAGAGACAAGTGTAGAAACTACTGCTAAATTTGCGTCAGAGAAAGGAAGAGTGGTTCACCTGGGATCCATAAAGAATTCAGACCACAAAAATGAAATGGATGATATTGTTCTGCATCAGGTTTTAAGACAAGTGATCACATCAGTCGCTATAACAATGACTATAAACTTTCAAGAATAAAGACCATAGCAGGTAACAAGGCTCAATTCGCTAACTTTAAAAAGCAAACTTTAAAACAGAAATTGAAGTGAATTTAATTTGAAAGCACAGACATCTGTCCCAGTAAATAGCATTTTTTTTAACAAAGTACTTTAAGGTACCTGTAAAATATGCAATGTAACTATAAATCCAATGAAAAACAAGCCTGGGCAAAATAAATAAATCAAGCAAACCTTCTATCATTCACAAATAAAGACTATCACCTACCATCCCAATGAAAGTGTCTGTCACTGAACTTGTCACAACCCATTTACTACTCAATTCTTTATCCGAGCCTTTATAGCCCCTGGACTCAATAGGAAGTTTCCCTGCTAGCCACACAACTTCGATTATCTTCGAGGCTGTACTCATGCTAAACACAGGTGCTTGCATTCTGAACCACATTAAATTCTATTCCTCATCGCCTTCAAACTCAAGTGCTGTAATATATCAGTTTCAATATTTGCACCTCCTCTGAGGACTTTATATAGAGACTTTCAAAGCAGCAAAGGAATTTCAGCTTATGAAGAATGCTTTGAACTGTTGTTTGAAGAATATATACTGAGCAGGAATTAGCTCTTCTTCAAATCAGATTCTGAGTGCCTTTTATGTTCACTTTAGAGATCAAATGTGTCTTCAGTTTATTGCCTCATGTTAGAATCAGAATCAGGTTTATTATCACCGATATATGTCGTGAAATTTGTTAACTTAGCAGCAGCAGCTCAATGCAATTTATAATATAGAAGAAGAAAAATAAATGAATAAGTAAATAGTAAGTCAATTGCTGTTTACGTATATTGAATAGATTAAAAATCATGCAAAAATAGGAATAATATATATTTAAAAAGTGAGGTAGTGTTCAAGGGCTCAATGTCCATTTAGGAATCAGATGGCAGAGGGGATGAAGCTGTTTCTGAATCGCTGAGTGTGTGCCTTGCTTCTGTACTTCCTAACTTATGGTAACAGTGAGAGAAGGGCATGCCCTGGGTGCTGGGAATCCTTATTAATAGATGCTGCCTTTCTGAGACACTGCTCCTTGAAGATGCCCGTGTTACCTGCAGGCTAGTACCCGAGATGGATATGACTATATTTATGACCCTCTGCAGCTTCTTTTGGTCCTGTGCAGTAGTCTCCCCCCCACCCATCCCCCATACCAGACATTGATGTAGCCTGTCAGAATGCTCTCCATGGTACATCTATAGAAGTTTTTGATGTCTTTCAGCTCTGGAATAAAATTAAAACTATTCATATTAATTCAACCACAGTTTCCATGTTTCCCACTGATTTCTCCCACACCTGCACCATTAATGACGTAGTCTTTTTTTGATCAAGTTCTGAGTTCTTTCATTTACTGTCTAAACCTTACCCGCCCCACTTTCTTGTCTTCTTAAAACTTGCCTTCTTAAGACTTCTTAATTGCTGTTTCTCCTAATTTTCCACACCCATACCCAATGGACACTTTGGAAAAAAATTTAGATTTAAATCTTTCTCAGAAAAGTGTTGTAGCAATTATATATAACATAATTACAAATTTATCCCCTGGTGTTTCCAATAAAATTAAAGCTGATTGGGATAGAGAACTTAAGATTGTTATACCGACTGAAAAATGGGAAAAAATTCTTCAATTGGTTAATTTATCCTCTATATGTGCCAAACATGTGTTGATACAGTTTAAAGTAGTGCATAGGGCTCATATGTCCAAAGATAAACTATCTCGTTACTACCCTTACATTAACCCAATATGTGATAGATGTCATTGCGAGATAGCTTCTTTAACTCACATGTTCTGGTCATTTCCTTTGTTGGAAAAATATTGGAAAGATATTTTTGTCATTATTTCAATGGTTTTGAATATAGACTTATTACCTCACCCAATTACTGCTATCTTTGGATTACCAATGATAGATTCAAGTTATTTAACCTCTTCAGCACGTAGGATGATTGCATTTCTTACTCTAATGGCTAGAAGATCTATTTTGCTGAATTGGAAAGAGATTAACCCTCCTATTGTATTCCATTGGTTTTCAGAAACTATGGTGTGTTTGAATTTGGAAAAAAATTAGAAGTGCAGTTTATGACCCTTCCAATAAATTTGAAAAAACTTGGAGGCCAGTTATTCAGCATTTTCATTTGATGTAAGTTGACCATTCCCAAACTTGTTTTATCTCTCTGTACTGCTGGTTGAGAGGAGCGGAGTCATCGACACTAAGGTTTTCTTCTTTCCCATTTTTAAGTTGTTAGTACTGCCCAAGTCTTTAGTTTAGTTGACTAATTCTGTTTAGTTCAGGTTTTTTTGGGATGGGTTTTTTTTTTCCTTTTTCATGTTTTCTTTTCAGTTTTTTTTGCTTTGTATTATTCATTCCAATTCTACACGATTGGGAGTTTTGTCAATTTATACTATTTGGTCTTATAATTATTTATTTTAACTGTAACAATGTATATCCTATTAGTTGTAATATTGTTATGTTATGTTTTCATTCTATGAAATTAATAAAAAGATTGAAAAGAAAAAAAAACTTGCCTCACTGATAATGGTTACAGATCTTTGTCCAAACATTTCAATAAACATTTGATCCTGTGGCTTCTTTTGACTCTTGGGAAGCCGCTTCAGCTTTCTCCCATATTAATGGTGCTATATCAATGCAAGTCTTTACAATTATGGTGAGGTCTCAAAAAGCAAAACAGAAGCTGTACAGAGAGTGAAGAATGCACATATAGAAAACCATGAATTAAAAGGAGGTGCTAACATGGTTTTGTTTAGATTTGAAAAATTGTTCTTTTTAATTTCACTTCAAATGCCTTTTTGCTCAACTTTACATATAGATATTGGTCCCCAAATTTAGGCCTCATGAAACCTATGCAAAATGCATAAAATGATGGATGACTGCAAGTTTACTGCTTTGATTCTGAGAGTTCATATAAGTATGAATGAGATAAACTTATCTTTATATTGCAAGACAAAGAATATCATTGTGGTGAATGGCAGATCACAAACTCAATAAAGATATTATAGCACAGGAGGATATTCAAGCCATAATGCTTACCACAACACATTCAAAGAGCTATTCAACTTGTCCTGTTCCATAATACTTCCTCTGTGGTTTTGTGATCATCTCCCAATCAGCTAGTTATGTAGTTCCCTCCTGAACATTAGCATTGCATTTGCATCCACTACATTTTCTGACATGGCAAATCTTGCCTTCTAGATAATAACTTGCTGCATAAGAAAATCTCTCATCTCCACAATATTTACTTCATTTACAAAACTACTCTTGTGAGATCTCATATGTGAATCTGATTTCACCACACAGACAGAAATTGCTAACTGAAAGCGAAAGCTGCCTGTGGGAACCATATCTAATAGTGTAATTTTCCTAGCTCTGAAAACAAATCTCGAGCTCAACAGGACCCCGACTTCCTTTGTTTTAATTTCAATGAAGTGACTTGAATGAGTTTGCTCTTAAGGGATGATTTTATGTTCCTCCACAGCCAGTACAGGACTGCATGTCCCAGTCATACATATCTAAAACTCTAGCCCACGTCGACAATGATTTTCCAAGCGTAAAAATGAAATAGTTGGAAAATCATTAACAATGGTATGCACATTGCTAATGGGTTCTTCTGCCAAGTGAAACGCCCCGCAAAAATTGCAGACTTGTAAATGACTCCTATTACTGTATAATTGATCTCTGAGAATGGTATATTATTTCATTTGGAAATTTAATAGTGTGGACTATATTGAATTTGAAGTGTAAATTCTCTGGCCTTCCCCCTCATCCCCTAATGTAATTATGATATAGAACATATTACAGGTCCTTCAGCCCATGATGTTGTGCCAATCTTTTAACCTACTCTCAGATCAATTTACCACTTCCAGGCTTAAATTCCTAGGGAGGATATTTAACCCTTTCCTCCCTATAGCCCTTCTTTAATCCATGTGCCTAAGAAGCTCTCAAATGTTCCCATTGTATCTGCCTCCACCACCCTGGCAGTGCATTCCACACACGTACCACTGTCTATGTAAAAAAAAACACCTTACATCCCCCTATAGTTTCCACCTATCACCTTAAAATTATTAACCATTTTCACCCTGGAAAAATGTCTCTGGCTATGCTCTTCATCTACGCCTCTTATCACCTTGTACACCTTTATCAATTCACCTCTGATCTCCTCACTCCCCGCTCACTCAAACTATTTTCATCAGACATGCTCTCTAATCCTGGCAACAACCTGGTAAATTTCATCTGCACTACCCCCAAAGCTTCCAGATCCTTCCAATTATGAGGCAACTAAAAATGAACACAATACTCCAAGTGTGGTCTGACCAGAGATATATAGAGCTGTAATAGTTCTTTGTAGCTCTTGAACTCAATCTGCCCAATAATGAAGGCCAAAACCCCATAATCGTTCTTAACCACTCTATCAATTTGCATGGCAGTTTTGAGGAATCAACGGACATGGACCCTCTGATCACTTTGTTCCTCTATATAGTTAAGAATCCTGCCTTCAAGTTCGACCATCCAAAGTGAATCACTTCACACTTCTCCTGATTGAAACTTATCTGTCAGTTCTCAGCCCAGCTCTACATCCTATCACCGTCCTATTGTAACCTACAACCTTCTACATTATCCACAACACCATCAACCTTTGTGTCACCTGGAAGTTTACTAACCCACTCGTTTACTTCCCCATCCAAGTTATTGATAAAAATCAAAAAGAACAAAGGACCCAGAACACATCATTGTGGAACACTGCTGCTTACTGATGTCCAAGCAGAATATGCATCAAATACCTTCTGTGGCCAAGAAAATCCTGAACCCTCTCAACCAAGTTTCCCTGGATCCCATGCCTCCTGACTTCCTGAATGAGACTACCATGGGGAACGTGTCAAACACCTTACTACATAGAACATAGAATAGTACAGCACAGTACAGGCCCTTTGGCCACAACGTTGTGCCGACCCTTAAAACCTGCCTCATATATAACCCCCCACCTTAAATTCCTCCATATACCTTTCTAGTAGTCTCTTAAATTTCACGAGTGTATCTGCCTCCACCACTGACTCAGGCAGTGCATTCCACACACCAACCACTCTCTGCGTAAGAAACCTTCCTCTAATAACCCCCTTGAACTTCCCACCCCTTACCTTAAAGCCATGTCCTCTTGTACTGAGCAGTGGTGCCCTGGGGAAGAGGTGTTGGCTGTCCACTCTATCTATTCCTCTTAATATCTTGTATACCTCTATCATGTCTCCTTTCATCCTCCTTTTCTCCAAAGAGTAAAGCCCTAGCTCCCTTAATCTCTGACCATAATCCATACTCTCTAAACAAGGCAGCATCCTGGTAAATCTCCTGTGTACCCTTTCCAATGCTTCGATATCCTTCCTAAAGTGAGGTGACCAGAACTGGACACAGTACTCCAAGTGTGGCCTAACCAGAATTTTATAGAGCTGCATCATTACCTCACGATTCTTAAACTCGATGCCTCGACTTATGAAAGCTAACACCCCATAAACTTTTTTAATTACCCTATCCACCTGTGAGGCAACTTTCAGGGATCTGTGGACGTGTACAACCTCTGCTCCTCCGCACTACCAAGTATCCTGCCATTTACTTTGTACTCTGCCTTGGAGTTTGTCCTTCCAAAGTGTACCACCTCACACTTCCACGGGTTGAACTCCATCTGCCACTTCTCAGCCCACTTCTGCATCCTATCAATGTCCCTCTGCAATCTTCGACAATCCTCTACACTATCTACAACACCACCAACCTTTGTGTCGTCTGTAAACTTGCCAACCCACCCTTCTACCCCCACATCCAGGTTGTTAATAAAAATCACAAAAAGCAGAGGACCCAGAACCGATCCTTGTGGGACACCACTAGTCACAACCCTCCAATCTGAATGTACTCCCTCCACCACCACCCTCTGCCTTCTGCAGGCAAGCCAATTCTGAATCCACCTGGCCAAACTTCCCTGGATCCCATGCCTTCTGACTTTCTGAATAAGCTTACCGTGTGGAACCTTGTCAAATGCCTTACTAAAATCCAGGTAGATCACATCCACTGCACTACCCTCATCTATATGCCTGGTCACCTCCTCAACAAACTCTATCAGGCTTGTTAGACACGATCTGCCCTTCACAAAGCCATGCTGACTGTCCCTGATCAGACCATGATTCTTTAAATGCCCATAGATCCTATCTCTAAGAATCTTTTCCAACAGTTTTCCCAACATAGACAACGAGGACAACGAGCACATCAAGATCCTAGGCAGAGGCTCAGCAAACTCTTCCCTTGCCTCGTGGAGCAGCCTGGGGAATATTCCGTCAGGCCCCAGGGACTTATCCATCCAAATGTATTTTAACAACTCCATCACCTCCTCTCCCTTAGTATCAACCTCCCTCATATTGTCCTCACTGTTATCAAGTTCCCTCTCGTTGGTGAATATCGAAGAGAAGTATTCATTGAGGACCTCACTCACTTCCACAGCCTCCAGGCACATCTTCCCACCTTCATCTCTAATTTCTCCTACCTTCACTTCTGTCATCGTTTTGTTCTTCACATAATTGAAGAATGCCTTGGGGTTTTCCTTTACCCTACTCACCAAGGCCTTCTCATGCCCCCTTCTTGCTCTCCCCAGCCCCTTCTTAAGCTCCTTTCTTGCTACCCTATATTCCTCAATAGACCCATCTGATCTTTGCTTCCTAAACCTCATGTATGCTGCCTTCTTCCACCTGACTAGATTTTCCACCTCACTTGTCACCCATGATTCCTTCACCCTACCATTCTTTATCTTCCTCACCGGGACGAATTTATCCCTAACATCTTGCAAGAGATCCCTAAATATCGACCACAATTCCATAGTACATTTCCCTGCAAAAACATCATCCCAATTCATACCCGCTAGTGCTAGCCTTATAGCCTCATAATTTGCCCTTCTCCAATTAAAAATTTTCCTGTCCTCTCTGATTCTATCCTTTTCCATGATAATGTTAAACGCCAGGGAGCAGTGGTCACTGTCCCCCAGATGCTCACCCACTGAGAGATCTGTGACCTGACCTCGTTCGTTACCTAATACTAGATCTTGTATGGCAGTCTCCCTAGTCGGCCTGTCAACATACTGTGACAGGAATCCGTCCTGGACACACTTAACAAACTCTGTCCCATCTAAACCATTGGAACTAATCAGGTGACAATCAATATTAAGGAAATTAAAGTCACCCATCATAACAACCTTGTTATTTTTGCACCTTTCCAAAATCTCCCTCCCAATCTGCTCCTTGGTATCTCTGCTGCTACCAGGGGGCCTATAGAATACTCCCAATAGAGTATCTGCTTCTTCCTCTTCCTGACCTCTACCCATACTGACTCAAAAGAAAATACTGCTACATTACACACCCTTTCTGTAGCTGTAATAGCATCCCTTACAAGTAATGCCAGCCCTTCTCCCCTTTCTGTCCCCTCTCTATCCCTTTTAAAGCACTGAAATCCAGGAATATTGTGACTCCATTCCTGCCCTGGTGCCAGCCAAGTCTCTGTAATGGCCACTACATCATAATTCCATGTATGTATCCAAGCTCTCAGTTCATCACCTTTGCTCCTGATGCTTCTTGCATCGAAGTACATGCACTTTAGCCCTTCTGCCTTACTACCCTTACACCCTTTATTCTGCTTCTCTTTCCTCAAAGCCTCTTTATATATTAGTTCTGGCTTTACTCCATGCACTATACTTGCAGTTCTCGCATGATCTTTATCTTCCTCCACCTCACTATCTGCTCTGATACTCTGGTTCCCCTCCTCCTGCAAATCTAGTTTACTAAAATTCATATAAATCACATCCACTGCTCTACCTTCATCAATTTGTTTTGTCACATCCTCAAAGAATTCAGACAGGCTCATGTGGCACGGCTTGTCCCTTATAAAGCCATACTGTCTATCCCTAATCAGTCAATGCTTCTCAAATTCTTGTAAATCCTGTTGCTAAGAATCCTCTCCAACAGTTTGCCCACCACTGACTTAAGGCTCACTGGTCTACAGTTCCTAGTGTGATTCATATTACCTTCCTACCTTTATACTTTTCATAAGTACATTTGAAAGATAATTCAGTAATTGTTTGAATATGTAAAAGGTTAAAAGCAAAGTGAAGCAAGCAGAAGGGGTTTGAAGGATAAAAAATTTAGTGGATCATACAAGGAAAATACTGCTATAAAACTACCCTCACTCACCCACCCCCCCCAACCTTCCAATTATCTTTATCAATCCACCTTCAGTAAGGAGTGTAGAAAATAAAATGCAAGAATAACTGAAGCAAGTAAACATTTTCTGAATTCTCTTGAAATTTTTCCATGTTATCTCAATTATTCTCTTCTTGGTCACCAGTGGAAAACAAAATGCACCATTCAGTCTGTCATATGATGCTGCAAGTCTTGTACATGCACCTCCAACTGAATATTGCAACATTTTCTTCATAACTTTGTAATTCTGTTTATGTCCACTTAAATCACAAGTTGTACATTATTTTTATTTTTAAGTCATTCCAAAATGAGATTATCAAAATTGGATACAATTTTACATATTATTCAGAGTCAATTTTTTTTTATGAGGGGAAAATCATATTTGACAAACTTATTACAACTTTTTGAGGTGGTATCTGGCAAGGTAAATAAGAAGTAAACAATTGAGCTAGAGTATTTGGATTTTCAAAAAAACATTTGATAACAAATAAAAGGTTGTCACAAAATTATTGCTTTATGGCACTGATGGCAACATTTTGGCTCATGTTGACAGGTTAATTTCTGCAGTGTGAAAGCACAAAATGTGCTGGACACCTGACCCTTCACTCTGTTTTGGAGTAATCATTGCGTCCAAAGGTATTCTGTACACTGCCGATCTTCACAGCAGTCAGAGTTGTTTGGTACATTGAAATGTCATTCATATTAATGGGTCAAAATAATAAAAACAGGAAATGACAGTAAAAACTTAGTTCTTTTTCTTGCTCCGTTTTTATTATTATTTAAAATCAATTAATATAATTAAATGTTTTAATTTTTGACTAATAATTTCTACAATTTTTAGGTATTTAATTTATTTTTAAACTGCAGTCAATGACTCACACCATCAGAGACATATTAAAACAGTGAGGTGGAAGACCACAGCAATCTGAAGCTGAAACGTTTCTTAGATTCCAACACTTACAGTCCACTTGACAGATTGACCTATGCGCCAATGCCTACAGGACATAACAGTTATTTTTAGGTAGGTATGGTAGAGCCACCTGATCAGTGAGAGTTTGAAAGAGTCAGTGTTGAACCGTATAGAAACAGGCCTTCCAATCCATTACTTCTTTGCCGGTTGAAGCTTTGTGGCCCAATTCTGCCCCTAAGTATTATGGTCAATATTATGCCTATTTCTCCAATCCCACTTGCTTTCACTAATTCCATGTTTCTCTATGACCTATAAGGCACTCATGAGACCACACTTGCAGTATTGCGTGTAGTTTTGGGCTCCTTATTTTAGAAAGGATATACTGATATTGGAGAGGGTTCAGAGAAGATTCACGAGAATGATTCCAGGAATGAGAGGTTTACCGTATGAGGAACCTCTGGCAGATCTTGGGCTGTATTCCCTGGAGTTCAGGAGAATGAGGGGGATCTCATAGAAACATTCCAAATGTTAAAAGGCCTGAACAGGTTAGATATGGCAAAGTTATTTCCCATGGTAGAGGATTCCAGGAGAAGAGGACACGACTTCAGGATCGAAAGACATTCTTTTAGAACTGAGATGCGGAGAAATTACTTTAGTCAGAGGGTGGTAAATCTGTGGAATTTGTTGCCACGAGTGGTTATGGAGGCGAAGTCATTGGGTGTTTTCAAGGCAGAGATAGATAGGTTCTTGATTAGCCAGGACATCAAAGGGTATGCGGTGAAAGCAGGGGAGTGGGGATGACTGGGGGAATTGGATCAGCCCATGATTGAATGGTGGAGCAGACTCAATGGGCCGAATGGCCTACTTTTGCTCCTAAGTCTTATGGTCTTATGACCTGCTCTTTCAGGTACCTGTCCAGATGCCTCTTAAATATTATTACTATCCCTGTTCCATCACCTGCTCTGGCAGCTTATTACATTAACTAATTGATCTTTCTGTCAAACATTCAGTCCTTAAATCCCCTCCCTCTCACTTTAAACCTACGCCCTTTAATTTAAGACGCCCCTATCATGGGAAAGAGTCACTGGCTATCTATCCTTTCTATACCTCCCATAATCTAATAAACTACCTCCTTCATGTCAGTTCTCAGCTTCCATTACAATGTGGATTACAGAGCCGGGCTGTCTATTTCTCCTGATAACTCAAGTCTACCAAACAGATAATTACTGTGAATCTTTTCTGTTTCTGTTCTAGCTTAAACATTTCTTTCTTGTAGTGTAGTGACTAGATACTCCAAGTGTGGCCTAACCAATGTTTTGTAGAATTGTGACTTTTCGTCCTAACCAGGTGTTGTTTTGGATGCTTTGCTGCACGCTTGAGTGCTCGATGGAGGGCGCCAATGCTTTGTTGTTAGTGGGGGAGGGGTTGTCGATGCCTTGCTGCTGCTTGTGTAAGGGAGAAGGGAAATGGGGGAGGAGTTTGGGTTTGGGTTCTAACGTTTAACTGTCATTCACTCTTTGGGGCACTCCTCTGTTTTCGTGAATGTTTGTGAAAAAAAAGAATTTCAGGAGGTATATTCTGTACATTTCTCTGACATTAAATGTACCTAATGAACTCTTATACTTAATGCCTCAGCAGGTGAACGCAAGCATAGCATAAACCTTCTTCACCACACTGTTTATCTTTGCTCAAAGTTTCAGGGAACTATATTCTTGGACCCCAGATCTTTCTTATTAAGAACATTCCACAGGGCCCTAACCTTCACTGTGAATGTTCTGCCCTGGATTTTAGCTTTCCAAAATGCATCTCTTCACACTTAACCAAATTAAATTCTATCTACCATTACTTTGCCCACCTTTACAGTTGATTGATGACCTTTTGTAAACTTGGACAATGTTCTTCACAGAACAAAGTTCTCTCTTAATTTTCACTGGTGCTAAGAGAATGGATGCTGTTTTTTAAAGTCACACGGATTGCAATCTTCCATTGTGATATTCCCAGGAAGCATTGTTAAGTTTCTTTAAGCAGTGTCATGCATTGCCAGTTACAGCTTGCCCTGTTGAATTGATCGATTGTGAGCTCTTGCACCTTCCAACACTTAACCTTTCAGCTGAATAAACCCTTAAAGAAACATGTACACAATATGAGCAGATTGATTCCAGCAAGCAGAGAGCTCTGCTGCCTCAAAAATGGATATAGAACAAAGAGCATACAATACCACATCACAGTACAGGCCCTTTGGCCAAAGGTGCTGTGCAGACCTCTAATTCCAAATGTATTTGCCACTACCACCACCATTCCGGCAGGGTATTCCATGTACCCACCACTTTCTATGTAAAAACTGAACTCTGACACCAACACCACTATACTTACCCCCAATCCCCTGGATGCCTGAATGCTGCAAAGATGGAAGGAGGAAGAGAGAGCACTAGCAGGGGCTAACAGAGATTTAGACAGGCTTCTGGAGAAAACTACTCACAGAAAATATCCAAGGAGACCATGGAGATCCTCATGGACTGCATTCTGATGTTCCTAACAGGACCATCCTGGAGGGCTCTCCGTAGGGAGTGTATGAATGCCAATATTTTGGAGAAGACTAGCATGGAGTCAAATCCCTATGCCTGCTCTTTCTTTTACAGGGGGCTAAAAAAAAATAAGGTGAACAGTACAGATAGAAGCATTTTGGCTCATTTAGTCTATTCTGAACATTAATCTGACTAGCCCCATCAACCAGCTCATGGAACATATCCCTCCATACCCCTTCCTTTGACCTGCACATAGACCATATCCCTCCATGCTCCTCCTATCGACCTGCACATGTACCATATCCTTCCATACCCCTCCCATTGATCTGCATACAGATCAGAACCCTCCATGCCCCTCCCATCCATGTACTTACTCCAAGTTCTCTTAATTGTTGAAATTGAACCCACATCGACCACTTGCATTGGCAGCTCATTCCACACTTTCATTACCCTCTGAATGAAGAAGTTCCCCATCGTGTTCCTCTTAAATATCTCACCCTTAGCTCATACCCTCTAGTTGTAGTCTCTCCCAACATCAGTGGATAGTTGCATTTACCTTGTCTATACCCTTCATAATTTTGTATACCTCCATCAAAACTCCCCTCAATCTTCTACATTCTAGGGAATCAAGTCCTAGTGTATTCAACCTTTCTCTATAACTCAGGTCCTCGTCTCCAGGCAATACATAGAAACATATACAGAAAATAGGTGCAGGAGTAGGCCATTCGGCCCTTCGAGCCTGCACCGCCATTTATTATCATCATGGCTGATCATCCAACTCAGAACCCCGCCCCAGCCTTCCCTCCATACCCCCTGACCCCCGTAGCCACAAGGGCCATATCTAACTCCCTCTTAAATATAGCCAATGAACTGGCCTCAACTGTTTCCTGTGGCAGAGAATTCCACAGATTCACCACTCTCTGTGTGAAGAAGTTTTTCCTAACCTCGGTCCTAAAAGGCCTCCCCTTTATCCTCAAACTGTGGCCCCTCGTTCTGGACTTCCCCAACATCGGGAACAATCTTCCTGCATCTAGCCTGTCCAATCCCTTTAGGATCTTATACGTTTCAATCAGATCCCCCCTCAATCTTCTAAATTCCAACGAGTACAAGCCCAGTTCATCCAGTCTTTCTTCATATAAAAGTCCTGCCATCCCAGGAATCAATCTGGTGAACCTTCTTTGTACTCCCTCTATGGCAAGGATGTCTTTCCTCAGATTAGGGGACCAAAACTGCACACAATACTCCAGGTGTGGTCTCACCAAGGCCTTGTACAACTGCAGTAGTACCTCCCTGCTCCTGTACTCGAATCCTCTAGCTATAAATGCCAGCATACCATTCGCCTTTTTCACCGCCTGCTGTACCTGCATGCCCACTTTCAATGACTGGTGTATAATGACACCCAGGTCACGTTGCACCTCCCCTTTTCCTAATCGGCCACCATTCAGATAATAATCTGTTTTCCTATTTTTGCCACCAAAGTGGATAACTTCACATTTATCCACATTAAATTGCATCTGCCATGAATTTGCCCACTCACCCAACCTATCCAAGTCACCCTGCATCCTCTTAGCATCCTCCTCACAGCTAACACTGCCACCCAGCTTCGTGTCATCCGCAAACTTGGAGATGCTGCATTTAATTCCCTCATCCAAGTCATTAATATATATTGTAAACAACTGGGGTCCCAGCACTGAGCCTTGCGGTACCCCACTAGTCACCGCCTGCCATTCTGAAAAGGTCCCGTTTATTCCCAGTCTTTGCTTCCTGTCTGCTAACCAACTCTCCACCCACACCAATACCTTACCCGCAATACCGTGTGCTTTAAGTTTGCACACCAATCTCCTGTGTGGGACCTTGTCAAAAGCCTTCTGAAAATCCAAATATACCACATCCACTGGTTCTCCCCTATCCACTCTACTAGTTACATCCTCAAAAAATTCTATGAGATTCATCAGACATGATTTTCCTTTCACAAATCCATGCTGACTTTGTCCGATCATTTCACCGCTTTCCAAATGTGCTGTTATCACATCCTTGATAACTGACTCCAGCAGTTTCCCCACCACCGACGTTAGGCTAACCGGTCTATAACTCCCTGGTTTCTCTCTCCCTCCTTTTTTAAAAAGTGGAGTTACATTAGCCACCCTCCAATCCTCAGGAACTAGTCCAGAATCTAACGAGTTTTGAAAAATTATCACTAATGCATCCACTATTTCTTGGGCTACTTCCTTAAGCACCCTGGGATGCAGACCACCTGGCCCTGGGGATTTATCTGCCTTCAATCCCTTCAATTTACCTAACACCACTTCCCTACTAACATGTATTTCGCTCAGTTCCTCCATCTCACTGGACCCTCTGTCCCCTACTATTTCTGGAAGATTATTTATGTCCTCCTTAGTGAAGACAGAACCAAAGTAATTATTCAATTGGTCTGCCATGTCCTTGCTCCCCATAATCAATTCACCTGTTTCTGTCTGCAGGGGACCTACATTTGTCTTTACCAGTCTTTTCCTTTTCACATATCTATAAAAGCTTTTACAGTCTGTTTTTATGTTTCCTGCCAGTTTTCTCTCATAATCTTTTTTCCCCTTCCTAATTAAGCCCTCTGTCCTCCTCTGCTGAACTCTGAATTTCTCCCAGTCCTCAGGTGATCCACTTTCTCTGGCTAATTTGTATGCTTCTTCTTTGGAATTGATACTATCCCTAATTTCTCTTGTCAGCCACGGGTGCACTACCTTCCTTATTTATTCTTTTGCCAAACTGGGATGAACAATTGTTGTAGTTCATCCATGCAACCTTTAAATGCTTGCCATTGCATATCCACCATCAATCCTTTAAGTGTCATTTGCCGGTCTATCTTGGCTAATTCACGTCTCATACCTTCAAAGTTACCCCTCTTTAAGTTCAGAACCTTTGTTTCCGAATTAACTATGTCACTCTCCATCTTAATGAAGAATTCCACCATATTATGGTCACTCTTACCCAAGGGGCCTCTCACGACAAGATCGCTAATTAACCCTTCCTCATTGCTCAAAACCCAGTCCAGAATAGCCTGCTCTCTAGTTGGTTCCTCGACATGTTGGTTCAAAAAACCATCCCGCATACATTCCAAGAAATCCTCTTCCTCAGCACCTTTACCAATTTGGTTCACCCAATCTACATGTAGATTGAAGTCACCCATTATAACTGCTGTTCCTTTATTGCACACATTTCTAATTTCCTGTTTAATACCATCTCCGACCTCACTACTACTGTTAGGTGGCCTGTACACAACTCCCACCAGCGTCTTCTGCCCCTTAGTGTTACGCAGCTCTACCCATATCGATTCCACATCTTCCCGGCTTATGTCCTTCCTTTCTATTGCATTAATCTCTTCTTTAACCAGCAACGCCACCCCACCTCCCCTTCCTTCATGTCTATCCCTTGTAAACCTTCTTTGCAATCCCTTATCTATCCCTTACAATATCCTTGTAAACCTTCTTTGCCCTCTTTCAACCTTAGTTATATCTCTCCTGTAGGTAAAACTGCACACAATACTCAAAATTAGGCCTAAATACCTTCTTATACTATTTCAACATAATATCCAAATTCTTGTACTCAATACATTGAATTATGAAGACCAATGTGCCAAAAGATTATTTATGACCCTATCTCTCTGTGACGCCACTTACAAGGAATTATGGATTTGTATTTCCTGATCCCTCTGTTCTACTGCACTCTGCTATGCCCTACCACTCTCCATGTAAGACCCACCTTGGGAGGTCCTCCAAAAGCGCAACAGTAGATCCCTCTTCAAGCTTTAATAATCATCCTCACTGTCAACGACACCCTCAGTCTTGGTGTCATCCACAAACCTGATGATGCAGTTTAACGCATTATCATCCAGATCATTGATATAGATGACCAACAACAATGGGCCTAGCACTGATCCTTGTGACGCACTACTAGACACAGACCTCCGCCAGAGAGGCAACCATCTACTAACACTTTCTGGCATCTCCTGTGAAGCCAATGTGTCATCCAGTTTACTACCTAATCTTGAATTCCAGATGACTGAACCTTTTTGACCAACCGACGTCCCATGTGGGACTTTGTCAAAGGCCTTTGTAAAGTCCATGTAGACAACCTCCACTGCCTTGCCTTCATCAATTTTCCTGGTAATTTCCTTGAAAAGTTCTACAATATTGGTTGAACGTGATTTATCACATACAAATCCATGTTGGCTATCACTGATCATTCCCTGTCTATGATTTATATATCCAGTCCCTTAGAATCCCTTCCAATAACCATCCCACTACTAATGTTAGGCTCAATGGCCTACAATTTTATTGGCTTATTCTTAAAGCCTTTCTTAGACAAAGGAACAACATTACCTGTTCTCCAATCCTCTGGCACCTCTCCTGTGGCCAAGGATGTTTTAAATGTCTCTGCTGAGGCCGCTGCAATTTCTGCACTAGGCTCCCACAGGTTCCGAGGAAATACCTTATTTTTGCACTGGGCTGTTGAGGATTTGGCACCGTACTTGGCTTCAAGGCAGCAGTCACTTCTTTCTCTGAATCCTGTGTAAAATCGTTGACCTCGCCGCTGCTTTGCCTCACTTATGTAGACTCGGTATCTGTCTCCTGAGTAGATTCAGATGAAATAAGTCTATTGAAAATCTCCCTCATTTCTTTCGGCTGGCTCCACACACAGACTACCACACTGATCTTCCAGAGTACCAATTTTACCCCTCCTTTGACTTTCTCTTCCTCTTGCATTTCTTATACTCCTCAAATAAATCATTTGTTCCTACGTCCCTCTACCAGCTTAGCACCTCCTTTTTCTTAACAAGGGCCTTAATATATCTTGAAAGCCAATGTTCCTAAACCTGTTATCCTTGCCTTTTATTCTGACAGGAATGCAGAAATTCTGTATTCTCAAAGTTTCACCTGTGATGATCTCCCACTTACCAAGTACACTTTTGCCAAAAAACAACCTATCACAATCCACACTTACCAAATCCTTTCTGATACTATCAAAAATGGTCATTCTCCCATTTAGAATCTCACCCTGAGGATCAGACCTGCCCTTTTCCATAATTATCTTGAAACTAATGGGATTATGATCTCTGGATGCATGGAAGAAGATGGCACTAGCAAACAATGCAACCAAAGACAACATCCTTCAGACAGTTCATAGAACTACTTCTTTTACTTCCTCTTCTTCTTTCAAATATGATTCTACTACTACTGGAACCTGTGATTTACAGTTTGAAGGTGTGTTTTTAGGCCTGTGTTTGAACAGTTTCTCTCTCTTTATCACTGGCTGCTGCTGGAGGTAGGTGCATGCGTTCGATCAGTCTCTCTGCCTCTTGCATGATGCTGGCGGAGGACGGTGCCGGAATCTTGGGTTTTGGGCAAGGTTTAATTGACACAATTGTGGATTGGATTCTGTAGTTCATGTTTTGATGTGCTTCTGCTTGCTGGTTGCTCCTTTTTTATGGCTGTTTTGTGCCATTTTGATCAGGACAGACTGGCTCTGCGCCCTACTGTTAATGAATGACACAGCACTAAATTGAACTGAACTCAACCAAAACTTTCAAAGACCTTTTGGGTTTATGTTTTATATTCTGTGCTTTTCACTCATTGCTTTGTTGGTTGTGTGGTTTGTTGTTTTTTTTTGTGTGTTGGGTGTATGACATTTTCTTTGAACGGGTTTCATGGTTTGCTTAGTTTCATGACTCAGTGGGAAAATAAATCTCAGGGAACTAAGTAACCTTCGAATCTTTGAAATGTTTTGTAACACGAAGTTCTGTCACCTGCCCGTTCTCATTCCCTAATAGCAGATCTAGCTGGGACTTCTCTGTACTTCCCTGAACACATTGGCAAACATTTTCCCATCCAGCCTTTTACAGTATGGGAGTCCCAGTCAATATGTGGAAAGTTAAAATCACCAACTATAACAACTTTATGTTTCTTGCAACAGTCTGCGATTGCTCTACAAATTTGCTTCCCTAAATCTCGTGCATTGTCGGGTTGTCTATTAACACAGTCAGACCTTTCTTATCCCTCAGTTTTACCCATAAAGCTTCATTACTTGAATGACAGAGGAAATGGATGGATAAAGCTGTTGATGTTGTTTCTGAAATACTGGAGAGGAGTTCACTTAATGTCCTAAATAACACCCTCCCTCAGCTAACAGCATTAATCCAGGGTGACACTGTACCTAATTGGTTAGTATAACATGATTAGAGCACCATCAAAGTGAGTTCAGTTCCAACACTGTCTGTAAGGACATTGGTACTGACATGGGCCACAACCCCTGACTTCTCACCCTCGCACTTGCTGTGGACTTGATGCAAGATGTCCCGGACCCTGGCACCAAGGAGTAAACATACCATCTCACTGCTGTCCACAGAACCTTCATTCTGTTCCTCTAACCAATGAATACCGTATCACTGCAGCTCGCCTCTTCTCTCACATCCATTCTGAGCCTCAGAGTCAAACTCAGTGCTGGAGACCTGTCAATTTCCTCTGCCAAGCCATTAACTCCCTTCCCCCCAAGAATATCCAAAGTGTCGTTGAGAGGAATGGCCACGGGGGTACCCTGCACTGGGTGCCTATCCCCTTTCCCCTCCAAACGGTCACCCAGTTACCTTGGGTGTAACTATCTCCCTGTACGGCCTGTCTATCAACCCCTCAGCCTCCTGAATGATAAGGAGTCCATCGAGCTCCATGTTCAGCTCCTTAATACAGTCTACTAAAAGCTGCATCTGATGCACTCTGTGCATGTGTAATCGTCAGGGACACTGGAGGTCTCCCTGCCTTTGCACATCCCGCAAGAGGAGCATTCCAGTATCCAGCCTGGCATTCAAACTGCTCTACACGTGCAATAAGAAAGAAAGAATGAATAATGACAAAAATCATCCTACAGCCTACGCTTCTCCTCACAGAACCCTCGTTGAGCCAGATTCTCAGCTCCCCACTCTAACAATGGCCCATTCCTACATCGGCCACTCTGCTAATAACCTATTTACTTTTCATCGGATCTTGTCAAGTGCTGAATTCTGTGCAATCCAACATCTTCTCAGGGATTATGGCACACAATGTGCCAATCGCTCCCACTCACTTCTTTTAAAATCTCTCTCCCCCAGCACAATCCAAATAAAAAGCTTGGATAAACTTAATTAGACAAGAGTGAATACCATCTCATAAAAAGAGATAATAAAAAACATCTATTTTCAAAGATATTATTCAATTCTATGTTATCCATCTTTTCTGATATTCTACTTTAGCAGAAAGATTTATATAATTACATTAATTCTTTCTTTTAATGTTGTACAATGAATCCTGGAACAATCTAGCTACTGTTCCCTGAAGCCCCTTAATGAATCCATGTCACAGTTCTAATGGAAGTTGTGAAAGACAAATTATAGCTCACTATATTTATTAACATTGATATGATAATGTTTATAGAGTTCTGACACCAGATGCTACTTTTGTTGATATATTATTATTGTACAGAATACTGATGTATAAAGCTCAAAACGTTCTCATCAGAGTGAAGCTTCCCCAATCATGCAGAATTTTAGATCATTCTCACTTTAGACATGCATTTTAAAACAATGTGCCAATCCTATTGGACCATCCAAACAGTAGGTCTCCACAGAGGAGATCTCCATTAATTTTTTACACCACATGTCAAGCGACACAGACTTCTGCGAGCACAAGAATTTCTGCAGGTGCTGGAAATCAAAAGAAACACACACAAAGTGCTGGAGGAACTTAGCAGGTCAGGCAGCAGCTATGAAAGTGAACAAGCAATGGACATTTCAGGCTGAGGTCCTTCTTCAATGCTGGAAAGGAAGGGGGAAGTCACCAGAATGAAAAGGTGGGGGGAGGGAATGAGGAATAGCTAGAAGGTGGTAGGTGAAGCCAGGTGGGTGGGTAAGGAAAAGGGCTGGAGATGTAGGAATTTGATGAGAGTGGTCCCAGGAAGGATACACGGCAGTGCTAGTGAGTCTGGGTGAGCACATGGTCAAAGAGTTGGAGGACAGCAGAGATATCAGAGGGGAAGCAGTGAAAGAGGGTCTCACTGAACTCCCATCGAAGAGAAGATTTAAACTTCCTCAGTGGAAACAGCCCTGAAAGAGACTATGCAATGGAGCAGCAAATCACAAATACAAGAAATACTGTGGATGCTGGAAATCCAAAGCAACCCACACAAAATGCTGGAGGAACTCAGCAGGTTAGGCAGCATTCATGGAAATGAACAGTCGACATTTCAGGCTGAGACTCTTCTTCAGGACAGGAAAAGAAGGGGAAGACACCAGAATAAAAATGGTGGGGGAGTAGGATTCCAGACCTGCAATTAAGAGACAAAGTTACATTTTCATTTCCCTTGCTTTAGTTTTATGTGTTTAATTACCCCTGCATTTCAAAATATTTAATTAAACTTGCCTTTTTATTTGAAAAATTTTGCAAGTTCAAGAAGACTCTGAATGCCAGACTTTTCCATTAACATGCCTTACAATTTGTAAGGAAGCACAACTCTGTCCTACAATCTGTTTTCAGTAACGGGCTGGGTTAGAGAAAACAAACCTCTGGGCAGTCGGTCCACGTGAGCATGGGTACATGGAGGTTGTGAACAAGGGTTGGGTCCCATCTGATCCAACCCAATGGTTTCAGACAGATTAGAGGAAACATGCCACAGCAGTGGAGTAACCTAATGTAATCTTATACTCAATTACTAAAATGTGACGTTTCAATGTATGTATTTTATAGGATTAGTAATCCAAAAGTCTGGACGGCAGACCGAGAGGCGCTAAAAATATATTCAGCAACAACCAGGAAATTCAAGTTATAAATGTAATCAGATTTTTAAATAAAGCACCTTTCATAATGATTACATAAAGACATCGGAGCAGAATCAGGCCACTCAGTCTCTCGAGTCTACTCCACCATTCAATCATATCTGATTTATTTTCACTTTTCACCCCATTCTGTCTTCTCCCCAAAAACATTAACGTCCTTATTAGCAAACAACTGATCAACCTCTGCTTTGAATATATCCAATGACTTGGGCTCCACAGCTGACTGTGGCAATGAAGTCCACAGATTCAGCATCTTCCTCCTCATCCCGGCTCCAAAGGGATGTCCTTGTATTCTGAGACTGTCCCTTCTGGTCCTAGACTATACTAATATTCAAATCATTTTCTTTATGTATACTCAATCTCGGTCTTTCAAAATTCAATGGGTTTCATTGAGATCCCCCCTCATTCCTCAAAACTCTGGTGAGCATAGCCCAGAACCATCACATACACCTCATGGGTTAACCCTTTCAATTCCCAGGATCGTCCTTGAAAACCTCCTCTGGACCTTTTCCAATCATATCACATCTTTCCTTAGATATGGGGCCAAAATTGCTCACGTACATCAAATATGGTCTGATCACTGTGTGTTATAAAGATTCAAGATTTAAGATTGTTTAATGTCATTTCCAGTACACAAGTGTAAAAGAGAATTAATTAATTTTTACTGTGGATCCAATGCAGCACAAAAAGCACAATAAGACAAAGGAAACAGCAATGAAAAAACTCAATAAATATAAATGCAAAGGTTTCTTATATACACAGATTGATTGTATGTTGTAAAGTAACATCCTTAAGCTGGAGTCCTTCAGGCAGTCCTACATTGAGTTCAATGTTGACTGGCAACTCCTGTGATGCTGCTGGTACCAAACTGTATCATTTCCTGCCGTTCCTTTGAGTTCATCAGATGTGTGGAAAGGGAAAGCTTGCTACAAAGGCAACAGCCTGCTCTCTATACTGTACCGCCCAGGCTTGCACATCTAGATAGCTAGGACACAATATCCATGGTCAACACTGAATAACGGAGGCCTCAGAATGTGACACTAAGCACAAGGGTGTCTGCACATAAAGTGACTGACAAGAAACGATAAAGTAGTGGTGGTAGGGGCTGTGGAGGGATGAGTTAGGGGTGAAGGTGTAGATCAGCCCTACTGCTTGGGAAAAGTAACCATTTATTAGTCTGCTATGTAGCCTCCTCCTTGGTGGTCCATGAGCAGATCGGGTGGGATCTGCATGATGTTACTGGCCCTTTTCTGGCACCTTTCTGTATGTATGTCCTTGACGGTGGGTAGGCTGGTGCCAGTGGTGCACTGGGTAGTTTTGACAATCCTGTCCACCACACTGCAGTTTCCATACACACAGGGATGCAGCTTGTCAGAAAACTCTCTGTTGTGCATCTGCAGAATGACATGAGTACGGATGTGCATAGTCCAGCGCTCTTCAGCCTCCTCGGAAAGTAGAGTTGTCAGTGAGCTTTCCTGATTGTGTACAATGTGTTCGGGGACCATGAGATGTTCTGCGAGATGTGTACTCCCAGGAGTTTGAAATCGTTTGCAGTTTCCATTGCTGTGGCTTCAGCATTACGATACAGAGAGCTTAATTATATATGCATAATGATAAGACCATAGGAGCAGAATCAGGTCATTCAGCCGAGAGAGTCTGCTCTGCCATTCTATCATAGCTGACTTACTATCCCTTTCAATCCCACTCTCCTGCTTTCTCCCCGTACCTTTTGATGCTCCAACTAATCAAGAACCTATCAACCTCTTGTTTAAATATATTCAATGACATGGCTGCCACAGGCATCTATGGCAATAAATTCCGTAGATTCACCTCCTCTGGCTAAAGAAATTTCTTCTAATTTCTGTTCTAAATGGATGTTTCCCTATTTTGAGGCTGTGTCCTCTCACGCCCACTGTAGAAATCAACTTTCCCCACGTCCATTCTATCCACACCTTTCAATATTTAATAGGTTTCAATGAGATCCTCCATCATTCTTCTAAAGCTCTAATGAGTACAGGGTCAGCGCCATCAAACCCTTCTCACATATTTAACCTTTTCATCCCCAGAATCATTTTTGTGAATCTCCTCTGGACTCTCTCCGATGCCGGCAGAACACTTCTTAGACAAGGGGCCCAAATTTCCTTACGAAACTCTAAGTGCAATCTGACCAATGCCTTAAAAAGCCTCAGCTTTATATACTTGTTCTTACATTCTAGTCCTTAAAATGAATGCTAACATTGTATTTGTCTTCCTTGCCCCAACTCAACCAGCAAGTTAAACTTCAGGGAATCCTGAACAAGAAATCTCACATCCCTCTGTACCTTTGATTTCTGAATTTGGTCCCCAGTTATAACAGTCCATGTCTTTATTTCTTCCACCAAATGGCATCACCATACATTTCCCTACACTATTTTCCATCACGAGCTTCTTTGCCCATTCTCTTAATCTGTCCAAGACTACCTGCAAACTCCCTGCTTTCTCAGCAAGACCTGTCCTTCCAACTTTGTATCATCCACAAACTTGGCCACAAATCCATCAATTCTGTTGTCCAGATTGGTAGTGGACCCAACACGAGCCCCTGCAGAACAGCACTAGTCACCAGCAACCAACCATGAAAAGCCCCTTTTATTTGCACTCTTTGCCTTCTGCTAATCAGTCAATCTTCTATCCTTATTTGAATGTTTCCTGTATCAGTTTCCTGTCTGGAACTATTCCATAACTTAGTAATTCCTGAAAAATCACTACTAATCCCTGAACAAGCTCTTCAGTCACCTCCTTCTTCCTTCAGATCTTTCAGTGTCCACTGTATGCACTCTCTCATGCTTTTAAATTGTCTTCGATTTCCTTTGTCAGTCATCGTTGACTTAATAATCCTTTAGAATGTTTTGTCTTCCTCGGGATGAACTGATCCTGTATCTTCTGAATTAGTCCCAGAAACTCTAGCAATTGCTTCTCTACTATCATCCCTGCTAGAGTCCATTTCCAATCAACTTTAACCAGCTCCTTTCTCATGTTTCTGTAATTCTCTTTACTCCACTGTAATTCTTATACATCAGATTTTACCTTTACCCTCTCAAACTTCAGGGTGAATTCTATCATATTATAATCACTTCCTCCAAAGAAATCCAGAATTGCCTTTTCCCTCGTAGATTTGATCACAAGCTGTTCAAAAAAGACATCTTGCATTCCACAAATTCCTTCTTTTGAGATCCATTGCAAATCTAATTTATCTAATTTTCTTACGGGGAGAAGGCAGAAGAATAGAGTTGAGAGGGATAATAAATCAGTCATGATGGAATGGCAGAGCAGACTCAATGGACAGAATGGCCTAATTATGATTTTGTATCTTATGATCTTCTGGTCATAATTAAATCACTAATCATAGTCACAGATGGTACCCTCCCACTTTAAGAAGAGAAGAATGTATTTTCAGATATTATTGGGAAAGGAAATTTTGTAAGGTGGTGAATGGAAATTTGTACCAAGAGATTTAAAAGTGAATTGTGGAAAAAGGAAACACCCAAAACTAGTGCTTGCTGTTGCCCAGCACACAATGATAAAAGGCACATAGAAATCAGTAAGCCAAGAATGTAAAAAGAGTAGAACTAAGGCAGAAGCAGGAAGGAAAGGGAAAAGTGTCTTGGTTTAGCTGATGAAGTGCATCCAAATAGAAATGAATGGTCAAAATGCAATCAATTCCATATTTGGACACGACATAAGATATGATTTATACTGTAATAATTTTCCAAGGAAAGAAATGAGTATTGAGTGAAATTAGCCTTGCTTATAATTTTACTAAATGCATTCACAAGCTGCCTGCAAAATAAAACCATTTAAAATTCCCGTCTGACTTCAATGCATTGAATAGTTTTCTTCGGCTTGCTTCTGAAAGATAAGTGCATTTGAGAACATATCCAAACAACAGGATATCCAGTTCATATGGTAACTGTGTTGTAGTCTAGTCTTCCCAAATTACATTAAAGAATGATTAAATGTTGAACAACAGACACTTCTCTGAATTCAGGCGGCTACAGCCTGCACAACACGATTTTCAGCTCAGTCTGTAAAAGAGATTGCAGCCTTGTGCTTTATATTGCAGCAAAGTCATCATCCATCATTCTCTGACAGCAAAGACTTATTATTTCAAATCATAGTTTTAATTAAGAAAACATGAAAACATGAAACCTATCAATTGACGCTTCTAATGCAAGAAATAAAAGGACGGGATATCTACCATTAAGCAAAATAGGAGGACCACATTAATTATACCTCCCATCTTCTGTACAACCTATGCCAGACCAGTTAACTATACTAGTTCTGGACAGCATGGCACCAGTGATCAATGATTCCTCAGGCGACTTCTTCCTGAGTCAATCATTTCAGCTTTTCTATGTTTTCTAGGGTTTTTTTTATCTTAATTTTGTTTTTGAAACTGTTGGAGCCTGGGACTTAAAGTCTGTAGTTTGATTGAGTGAACTAGCATTCTGCTGTCCCCGAGAAAACTCCAGGAGAGAAATACAAGCACGAGCTACCATGAGGACAAGCTCAGAGATGAGATGAGAAGCCATGATCGATTACATTCTCGCTGATTAAAGGAATATTGAAACATATTGGAATATTGGAACATAAGGAATATTGGAACATCGAGGCAACTACAGAAGCAAGTGAGCAGTTCTCTGAGATGCTGGTGGTTCATGTCTCTTTCCTCGGAGTGGACACTGGTTCAAGTCACTGACCTTGAAGTGACCGCTAATTCAAGTTGCTGTCATCGAAGAGGCTGCTGGTTCGAGTCTCTGCCCTCAGAGAGGCTGCTGCTTCAAGTCTCTGCCTTCGGAGAGGCTGCAGGTTCGAGTCTCTGCCTTCGGAGAGGCTGCTGGTTCAAGTCTCTGCCCTCGGAGGGGCTGCTGGTTCAAGTCTCTGCCCTCGGAGGGGCTGCTGGTTCGAGTCTCTGCCCTCGGAGAGGCTGCAGGTTCGAGTTTCTGCCCTCGGAGGGGCTCCTGGTTCGAGCCTCTGCCCTCGAAGAGGCTGCAGGTTCGAGTCTCTGCCCTCGGAGGGGCTGCTGGTTCGAGTCTCTGCCCTCGGAGAGGCTGCTGGTTTGAGTTGCTGAAGTTAGAGAGGCTGCTGGTTCGAGTTGCTGAAGGTGAAGAGGCTGCTGGTTCAAGTTGCTGAAGTTGGAGAGGCTGCTGGTGCGAGTTGCTGCCCTCAGAGATGTTATTGATTAAATGTTGAACAACAGACACTTCTCTGAATTCAGGCGGCTACAGCCTGCACAACACGATTTTCAGCTCAGTCTGTAAAAGAGATTGCAGCCTTGTGCTTTATATTGCAGCAAAGTCATCATCCATCATTCTCTGACAGCAAAGACTTATTATTTCAAATCATAGTTTTAATTAAGAAAACATGAAAACATGAAACCTATCAATTGATGCTTCTAATGCAAGAAATAAAAGGACGGGATATCTACCATTAAGCAAAATAGGAGGATTTTGGGTCCTGATGCTCTCAGAGATGTTATCAAAATTCAGAGATTTATGGATTGGACTGTAGTCTAAACTAACTGTAGTTCATATTGACTTCTTTCAGTTTGATGTCTTTTTCATGTTCTCGCCCATTCTTTCATGTGGTGGATTGGAGGGCTGGGATTTGGGTGATCTGCTAGTTTTGGTATGAGGGAGGGGCTAGGGAGTTTGGGGTTTGAGAGTTGTTGCTTCTTTTTCTTTTTGTGTGGGGGAGATTGATGCCTTTCATTTAACTACTTATATACTGGTGTTCTATGCTTATCTGTAGAAGATAAATTTCAGAGCTGTATTCTGCATACATACTTTGATAATAAAATAAACCTTTGAATCTAGTTGCAAACAACAGGAATTCTGCAGATGCTGGAAATTCAAGCAACACACATAAAAGTTGCTGGTGAACGCAGCAGGCCAGGCAGCATCTCTAGAAAGAGGTGCAGTCGACGTTTCAGGCCGAGACCCTTCGTCAGGACTAACTGAAGGAAGAGTGAGTAAGGGATTTGAAAGTGGGAGGGGGAGGGGGAGATCCAAAATGATAGGAGAAGACAGGAGGGGGAGGGATGGAGCCAAGAGCTGGACAGGTGATTGGCAAAGGGGATACAAGAGGATCATGAGACAGGAGGTCTGGGAAGAAAGACGGGTGGGGGGGGGGGAGGGACCCAGAGGATGGGCAAGGGGTATATTCAGAGGGACAGAGGGAGAAAAAGGAGAGTGAGAGAAGGAATGTGTGTATAAAAATAAGTAACTGATGGGGTACGAGGGGGAGGTGGGGCATTAGCGGAAGTTAGAGAAGTCGATGTTTATGCCATCAGGTTGGAGGCTACCCAGACAGAATATAAGGTGTTGTTCCTCCAACCTGAGTGTGGCTTCATCTTTGTTCCTCCAACCTGAGTGTGGCTTCATCTTAATCTCTTCCTAACTCTTCCTTCAGTTAGTCCTGACGAAGGGTCTCGGCCTGAAACGTCAACTGTACCTCTTCCTAGAGATGCTGCCTGGCCTGCTGCGTTCACCAGCAACTTTTATGTGTGTTCTTTGAATCTAGTTGGTAATTCTGGTGTAGATTTGATGACTGCCAGGGCTTGGAACTTATTGCAGAGCCTAGAAGCCCAGAGGTGGTAGCAGAACACTGTTGCAAGAAAACAGCATCCATCATCAAGGACCCCTACCATTCAGGACGTGCTCATTTCTTGCTGCTGCCATCAGGAAGAAAGTACAAGAGCCTCAGGACACACACCACCAAGTTCAGGAACAGTCATTACTCCTCACCCATCAGGCTCTTGAAGCAAAGGGGATAACCACTCAATTTTACTTTCCCCATCATTGAAATGTTCCCACAATCAATGGACTCACTTTCAAGGACATGTTTTTGATATATATTGCTTATATATTATTATGATGATTATTATTTTTTTCTTTTTGTATTTGCAGCTTGTTGTCTTCTGTACTCTGGTTGAACTCCCTATTTGGGTAGTCTTTTATTAATTCTGTTATGGTTATTATTCAATACATCTATTGAGTGTACCCACAAGAAGATTAATTTCAGGGTTGTATATGGTGACATAAGTGTAATTTTTTAATCAATTTGTTTTGAACTTTTGAACTTTGAGAACTGTATAGCCTACTGTAGATACTCACAACTTTACCACTGCTGCTATTGTGAATATGAAAAAGAACTTGACACTTCTCGGATATCTATCCACTCATTTGTTTAATGTGATCTTCTTGCAGATCTTTGCTCATGTTATGGATCTGAGCCATCAATTTCAATGCAACAGAGTTTGGAAGTGGAGTTTCGGAATATGTTACCCTATTGAGCAAATGGTCCATGAGACTGAGTACACTTTTTTAATCCCTTGTATTTTTGAATTGAATATTGGCATTTTGCTATATTTTCAAATACTTCAAAAGAATGTAGAGCTTGAAGCAGGTATCTTAACTCAGCTTATATTGGAATGGCCACAATATTGGAGCATGGCTTAATCACATCCAACACAGTAAAGGTTGGGACAGGTTAACTTGTGGACATTTCTGTGTTAAGGCTTCACAGTTTTGATGTGATTCAAATATATTGAGATCCCATTTCTGTAAACCTATGAGAGATGTCATTAGACAGTACCAGTCCAAAATCGAGTTCCAGACCAGCTGTCAAATGCAGCAGGAAATAAGGTCAAGTTTATAAGTTAAGTTCAAGTTGAAATATTGTTCAACAAAACACAAAATACCTATAAATATAGCCAAATGAAACAGCATTCCTCTGGGCCAAGGTGCATAACACAGAGCCAGCAGTCACACACAGCACAAAGCACATATAGCACATAAAAGATGGTAGTAAACTTAGTCACACAAAAAGATATATATATATATATATATATATATATATATACAGCCCAAGTCCCTGAGTGCAATGCTTTTTAAATTGATGTTGCATGGCTGTTATTTGCAAGAACAAGCAGTTACCAGCAGTCTGCAGACAAATTTACACATACAATCCAGCTTGTCTTCCACCGAACAATCACTGGAGAGCAGCACTAATGGGAAAGGGAAGCCCCCAAAACAGTACGGATGCCACACTGCCTCTGGCATCACCTCTCCTGGACTGTTGCAGCAGGCAAGTCCACAGTGTTGTGTATTTAATATTTCAGCAATATTTGAGTAATATTGCAAATATATAGTTTCATTAGCATTCTTGTTTGTTTAGTAATTTGTTACAGGTTAAATGTAAAAATACATGAATTGGATACCTCATGTCAATTTCACAATAGGCGTGTGTGCTTTGTGTAAAGAAAGAAAAACAAAGTTAGACTCACGTTTCAGACCCTTTTTTTCCTGTCAATTAATTTTATGCTTTGGAGTTACAAAACATAACGGTGACGACAAGGTATTTTTAAGTGAACCCAAGAAAATTATCGCCTTGTTGAAGTTTTAGAAAAAGCACAGCAAGGAATGGTTGAATAAGAAAACAGTGCAGTATGTGCAGAGACAATCAAGTTTAAAAAAGCAGAAAATGGAAGAATTCACAGGTTCATAAACAGTGAGTACCAGGTGATAATAATCATAAATAAAAAGAGCAGGAATGGCTGGCTAAATTAGAAAGACTGAATTGTTCGACCACACAATGGATAACTGGATTTTGTATACAGACCAGATTAAGCAATAAACCAAATAGAATAAGCCGATAAGAAAAAAAAAACACCAATTTTGCTGAGTGCATTGGATTTCAAGGCATACAGTTTGCTTTGAAGTTTAACTGCTCCGAATAAACCAGCCGAAATTAGCTTTATTGATATTGTGAAAGAGACACAGAAACATTTAGAACTGAAACACTTTAGATGTCATAATTGGAATCAGAAGGAAAGAGCCTCCATTTCAGTATATGTGGCTGAATTGAAGAGATTGTCTGAGCAATGTCCCTTCAATGATGCACTGAAAGATCATTTAGATCATGTAATCTTACAAGAAAACACTATAAATGACTCCTAACTGAGGCACAACTTACATTTAAAAGAGCTGTTGAAATAGCTGTATCAATGGAAACTGCAGACAGAGATGCAGTTGAGTTGCAGTCAAGAATTTAAGTGAGCATGAACAAAATTTGAAACGTAATCAGAAACTGGCATGGCCGAACAAATTGTGTTACCACGCAAACACAAAGAAATCTGCAGATACTGGAAATTCAAGCAACACACACAAAATGCTGGTGGAATGCAGCAGGCTAGGCAGCATCTGTAGGAAGAGGTGCAGTCGATGTTTCAGGCCGAGCCCCTTCGTCAGGACTAACTGAAAGAAGAGATAGTAAGAGATTTGAAAGTGGGAGGTGGAGGGAGAGATCCAAAATCTGCCTGGCTTGTTGCGTTCCACCAGCATGTTGTGTGTGTTGCTTGTGTTACCACTGTAGCAGGGGCTCAAGTACACCAGAGTAATGCAAGATTAAAGGTGAAACTTGCAGAAAATGAAAAAAAAGGACGCATACAAAGAGCATGTTGGGCAGACAAAAATAAATAAATTGCATAGGGAATAGATAAAAATTTAAAAATCAAGTTGCAAATTCAAAAAGGGCACTAACCTGCATGTTGTTGATAAAAAAAAATTGATAATGATGAGATGACAAAGGTCTAATAGCCTTGAGATTTACATGTGAAAACTAACATGAGACAAGCAACATGGCATATGCCAAAAGTAAATGGAAAATTAATTAAAATGGAATTGGACACTAGCTCAGCTGTTTCAGTCATTTCACAAACTGAGCTTGAGAACATTTCAACGATACCAAAGTGAAGCCTGCAGATATCAAACTAAGAACTCATACTGGAGAAAAGATAACTCCTGTAGGTGAATGACACTTGTAGGAGTGAAATACAACAAACAAGAAACCAAATTCAGCTTATATGTGATATAAACAGGAGCACTAGCACTGTATGTGTGTGATTGGCTGAGACAACTGCAACGTGACTGGCAATCCATTAACCATTTGCATGTCATATTCCTTGTAATAGAGTGAGCTGATAGTGAATTAAGAAAGGTACTGGATGATGCCACAACTGTCTCTATGCTGTACATCATGAAGTGTTTGCCAAAAGAGGACAACCAAGTTGTTGGTGCCAACTTCTGTGCCTCTGATCGGAAAGGATATTGAACAAAGTAAGAACCATGCTGCTCAGAGGAAGCATCAAAGTGGCAAAGCAAAGGTCCAAGTACAACAGATTATGTAGGTAACATATCTGAGAAAGCCTCTGATACTTTAATCAGGCAGTAATTTGAAAAATGTGGCTTGGTTTTAGGCTTGAAGAGTGTTCAAGGAGCTTCAGGAAAATTTCAAGCATTCAGCTTTTATGAGCATAAAGAACCAGAATCTACTCTGCGTGCATTAAGGTTATTGTATAATCTTCAAGTGGGAGACAAAAAGCTGCTTGTAAAAATAGATGCAACAACCAAAGCCCAACTAGATGAATGGAAAGCCAAATTGAAAGGAGTCAATGGAATATGAAAACAAAGGGTTCATCAGATGATGCTGTGGATAAAGAAACAAGAGGAAAGATCAGATTATAAAGGGAGCAATAGAAGGATTAAAAATACAGTCAAGTAAATCCACTTTCCCAAGATCAAGATGTACAGACTAGAAGAACAAAAAGGAAGGAGAAAAAAGGTGTCTAGAGCTGTCAGAACTACTTCCTCCTGTTTCAGAGTCAACTCCTACAGCTATCACAGAGGAGGCTCCAGAACCCGACAATTGCTCTGCCAAGCAGAGTAATGCCCTTTGTCAGGAAAGGTGTTATTCCACAAATGCAAGAAAACCTCCACAGTGATTAATTCTTTAGGTCTGAATGGGACAATTTCAAATTTACTATGCTATTAATGTCTGTATATTAGTTGAATTGGATATAGTATAATGTGTATATATTTGAGATGCATTCTATATTGAGTTAGAATTTATAGCTAAACAGGGAGGAGTATATGTTGTGTATTTATTATTTCAGTATATATTGTTTGATTAAGCATTGTTGTTTGTTCAAGTAATTCACTACTGGTTATATGTAAAAATACATAAATTGCATACATCATGATGCTGCCCGTGATACACGTGTCCCTCGCTTAAGGTAAACACAAAGTTAGACTCACATTTCAGACTCCTTTGTTATCCTTATCCTTTGAATTAATTTGATGTTTTGGAGTTACAAACCATAAAATGCAGCATGAGCCTGGTCCTTGCTACAAATGAGGCAAATGCAGCTCCTCTGCCATCTGTCTTGTCAATAAACCAGTGAACCGAACTTGCAGTATTTTACATTACCAATGTCCAACAAGCTCTTGCAATTGCAAAGAAAAATGTCCAAGACAATCATTCACAGGTAGACTGTGCACTGACTCTGATGCCCTACATGGTCCACACCAAGTCCAACTCCTCCGCCAATGAGCAGCTCACTGATGGGGTAGACCTCCAATACCTGGAGAAGCTGTTTTGTCTGAGTGTATCACCATCTTACCAGAAACGATCTACCAGAAGCGGAAATGCCTCAAAATGAAGTTGGGCAGCATTGTCAACAACATCCCAATGAATTTAACATATTCTATGCCCCTTTCCAACAGAAGGAAATGGGTGTTATCTTCAACAGTGATGGCCTCTTTTGCACCTGAACCCAAGATCACTATTGGAGACATAAGATCATTCTTCTGGAGAATAAACACTCAGAAAGGATCTAGCCCAGATGGTGTCCCATGCAGATATAACTGCCAAGAAAGCTCTGTAAATGACCACAAGAAACCGCAGAGAATTCTCGACGTATCTCAGCATATCATGGAAACCAACCTCCCCTCTATAGTCTCTGTATATACTACTTACTACCTCAATAAAGCAGCTGGCATAATCAAAGTCTCACACCTATCCCAGAGATTTTCTCTTCACCCTTCTCCCATCAGGTAGAAGTGCTGAAAGCACCTATCACAAGGCTCAAGGACAACTTCTACCCTGCTATTATAAGATCATTTAATGGTTTACTAGCACAATAAGATGTGATTCTTGACCTCAGAATCTATCTCATTATGATCTTGCACCTTACTGTCTGCCATTTCACTGTGGCTGTTAAATTTTACTTTGCACTGCTATTATTTTCCTTTAGTCTACTCAATATGACTGTAATAATTTCTTTTCTATGAGGAGTATTCAAGATAAGCTTTTCACTGTACTTTGGTACTCATGACAACATTAAAACAATACCAATTGCAAGATGTTATACATATTCAGGTCTGCTATGATTATCAGGGATTGCCAATGTTCCAAGGACCAGTCGTGACCTATGGGTTTCACCACCAAGATAAGTGGTGTTACCATGACCTATGAATTTCACCACCAAGGTAAGTGGTGTCACTATGACCTACGAACTTTACCACCAACGTAAGTGGTGTCAGCAGCAGATAGGGATGGAGAAAGCTGCTGCACATTAGAACCCATGGAAGGTCTCAAAAATAGATAAGTCAGAGGTTATGATTGTACACCAACCACACCAACCAGAACATGAGGAGTTGTGTTGAGTGAGCTGGTGATTTTGGCTTCAATTCTGGGTATCCTGGGCAATGAGTTGAGAATTCATGGGTATGAATGAGTATCTCAGGAGGTGTTGTGTTAAGTGATTTAGTGATCTTATCTTCTGTTCTGGGTGATCATGGACAGTGAGTTGAGATTCAATGCAGTGACCATTACGGGTGTGAATGAGCATCTAGGGGATATGGTGTCAGGGCAAGGATGTGACTAGATATTAGAGCCTAGATGATCATTGCGATGAGTGGGTGTCTGGCAGCTTTAAGAGTCAGGAAAGGAGTGGAGGAAGTTCATGATATAGAGCAAAATATACGGTAGTTAGGAGCAATGTAATCTCAGAAGAACCTACCAGGAACCATTTTTCCTGTTGAGTTTCTTTTAACATTCAGGGCAATCCAGCTCTACGAGCAGTTTGCAAACTGGAAGGTGGGATATCAAGCAGGAGTAAAGATAGCTTTCAATGTAATGTGAAGGGTTAGTTTACTTGCCATTCGAAAGCTGCTTCCACCACCACAGTTGTTGACTGACCTGTTTGAGGGATGCAGCAGCTTCTTCCCATCGGTTACTTCATTCACCACGGCACCAGTGTCCGGTTCTGGGCATCTCAGGGGTACAAGAAAAGCACGCACGAGAGACTTGCCAGCTTTCTTTTGTCTCCTGGGCTCATCTCAACATTGAGGTTGCAACCAGTGTTGAGGAACCATTGAGAAAGTGTGCTGCAGTGCACTCTTAGCTAAGTATCTGTTTGTCGGATGTTTCATTTTGTAGTTGTGTAACTTGGGGAGACTTAATGAGGTACCTGTTGAGTTCGAAGTGTTACTGAACGTTTAGTGTCACAGTTCCTGTAACTTAGGGTGGCTTCGATGCTTGGTCAAATGTTTTACTGTTTGTCTGTCAATAAATGGTTAATGTGCTTATTATCAGTGACTTCCATCAGTGACTTCAAACTCGTGAATCTGCTTCCTTGTAGCAATCACCTATTAATATCTATAATTCTGGTTCTTAGATAATGTTGAGAAATGATAAATTGCAGCTCTTAAATGATTCCTCAATGTGAGTCCAAACAATTTTTACCAGGCACGCCAGGTGCTTAAATTGGCTGTTTAGCATTAGTGAACTACATTGATCTTAAATTCCAAATGACAGCTGAAAGAAAGAATAATTTTGGATAGATGACACAATCTTAAATCACATAGGGTTTTTCACATGCAACATTATTCAAAAAGGCTAAGTCTGAACAAAGAAATGAATTGCTTATATACTTAGCTTCAATTCTAAAAGAAATCATAAATGACAGGAAGCCAAAAGAAAACACCTGGAGTTGCTATAATTCTGAAATATAATATAAAATCACAGCAGATCAGGTAGCATTTGAGAAGTAGATGCAAGGCCAATGTGCAGGTCTTTCCACAGACTGCCTGACCAGCATTCCTGTTTTATTTTAGTTTGTTTTGTTTTATGATTGAAGGTACAGAGCATTTAGATACATAATGCTTGGTATCACCACCTGGATAAAAGAAAATTTACCACAGACTTACAACATGTTTTGTGAAGAGGAAAAACATGCCTCAGCAATGGACTGGCGTCTTTGAGGCAGTTACTAAATTGTCCGATGAGGGTTGCCTCATAACCTTGAATGTTTAGATTTGACGAAGTACCAAGAAGCTAAATGATAAAAAATATTGCTGCAATGTGCTTTAGGGGAATAGAATTGATGGAAATCTGGCATCATCTTCATGGGCTGAATAGCCTCTTTTACTTTACATGGAATTGGGAAAAATATGAATATAGGACACATGTGTAGCTTGGAGGTCAGCAGAGGAGTGACAATGGGGCAGGTCCTGCAGGATCCGACCCGATTGCTTCATAGAAACATAGAAACATAGAAAATAGGTGCAGGAGTAGGCCAATCGGCTCTTCGAGCCTGCACCGCCATTTATTATGATCATGGCTGATCATCCAACTCAGAACACCGCCCCAGCCTTCCCTCCATACCCCCTGACCCCCGTAGCCACAAGGGCCATATCTAACTCCCTCTTAAATATAGCCAATCAACTGGCCTCAACTGTTTCCTGTGGCAGAGAATTCCACAGATTCACCACTCGTTGTGTGAAGAAGTTTTTCCTAATCTCGGTCCTAAAAGGCTTCCCCTCTATCCTCAAACTGTGACCCCTCGTTCTGGACTTCCCCAACATCGGGAACAATCTTCCTGCATCTAGCCTGTCCAATCCCTTTAGGATCTTATACGTTTCAATCAGATCCCCCCTCAATCTTCTAAATTCCAACGAGTACAAGCCCAGTTCATCCAGTCTTTCTTCATATGAAAGTCCTGCCATCCCAGGAATCAATCTGGTGAACCTTCTCTGTACTCCTTCTATGGCAAGGATGTCTTTCCTCAGATTAGGGGACCAAAACTGCACACAATACTCCAGATGTGGTCTCACCAAGGCCTTGTATAACTGCAGTAGTACCTCCCTGCTCCTGTACTCAAATCCTCTCGCTATAAATGCCAGCATACCATTCGCCTTTTTCACCGCCTGCTGTACCTGCATGCCCACTTTCAATGACTGGTGTATAATGACACCCAGGTCTCGTTGCACCTCCCCTTTTCCTAATCGGCCACCATTCAGATAATAATCTGTTTTCCTATTTTTGCCACCAAAGTGGATAACTTCACATTTATCCACATTAAATTGCATCTGCCATGAATTTGCCCACTCACCCAACCTATCCAAGTCACCCTGCATCCTCTTAGCATCCTCCTCACAGCTAACACTGCCACCCAGCTTCGTGTCATCCGTAAACTTGGAGATGCTGCATTTAATTCCCTCATCCAAGTCATCCAAATTGGGCAAATACAACAAACCAGCGATCATTTATAAACCATATCCTGAAGTCAGAATTGTACTGTTAAATAGCTAACACTAATTCATGAAGATTGTCCAAAAGAAACGGGGCTACAATGTTTCCAACTTTTGAAAATCGGTTGAATAGTTCTAATTATTCGAACTGCTGGTTCGTTGCTTGTATCCACTGATTCATAAAATAATCTTCTGAACTGGGAGTCTGTCAACTTTTCTTGGTCTGTGAACTGTCACATTTCATATTACATTAATGAGCCTAAGTGGATTTCTCTTTAACATGATAAAAGTGATTAAATTCTACCAAATCATTCCATGCGCTCAGCAGCATATTACCACAGATAGCAGAATGCTTTTCCTCCATGCAAGCAAGGTTGATCTTGAAAGCCTTGCTGAAATGGTTCATAACTTGATTCAGGCACTTATGCACTGCCCATTTCCTACCTGATCAATGCCTAGAAAATTTAAGACTAGCAGGTTATAGTAAGTCAGTACAATGTTTTGCGATCAAATTGAAGCAATGATTTTTTTTGCCAGATTCAAGATTAAAACTAAAATGTTTGTAGAGCCTTGACTTTAGGAGGATATGCTCCCATAATTTGGCACTAATAAGTTATTTCATTCAGAAAGACCATAAAGGTTTCTGTTGGTTGTAAATGCATGTTTCAGATTTTGTGGTTAGAGGGTGGTCTTCTAAACAAATCGTTTAAGGCTAATGAAGTGTTTTGTCATCTGTGTGCTACCTATTCAGGGCATGTTATGCTGACTAAACTATCGAAGTATCAATTTACCAGAAACCATAATATTAGCATCCTTCATGTTATTCAAACACATATGTTGTCAACAATTTTATTACTATATTATTAAAACATTAACTTACGTTCTTACCTTTTTACAATATGTCATACATAATACATTAAGCAATATTTTTGATGGTATATTGAAGCATTGGGATAACCAACGATCAGCAAATCATCTCATAAAAAGGAAAAAAGTTCGTATTTTTCTCCAATTTATCTTGATAATAAAAAGGATTTTAAAAAAAATTACAAGAGTGAGGAGCAAAATAATGGTCTTGGATTGTTCTTCGGACATTATTTAGGACTGGAGAGATTTGCCTTATTTTCTGCAAATTCCTTGAATACAGGAGTAGGTAGATGATAAAATATTGTTCTGAATGATACAGTATCATATCAATTTGAAGCAAGTCTAACATAGTTTATCTTCTGTTATATTCTTTCTATTGCTGCTAATATGTTTAATTTGACATTCTTGTTATCAGGATGTAAGGGAACAAATATGTGAAGTTTGCAGAACTTCTTAAGACTTCAGTTATTCAAGTAAATTGAAGAGAAATGCTGTACGATAATAATTCCCATGCACCCTTCCAACCCACGCCAAGATGAACAAGCCATTTGTGATATTTTGGAATTACTTATTTTCCTGATTAACTATTTATCATTAATTTCTAGAGTCAGATGAGCGGTAAATATCTTGGAAAATATATGTCAGAATTCTATACAATTCCTTGAAACAACAAGAAAAAATGAATTCATTGTTCAGTTTTAAACAGCTAAGTAGTAATTTTTTCAAACTGAGAGATCCATACTGACTTCCATGGGAGCAAACTCATTAGTGCCGTTCCCTATTTCCTTGTGTCCCTGCAACATTTTCACTCACACATGCCAATCACTCTTACGATTACTTTTGCCTTTCACCTTAAGGCCAATTTGCAGTAACTAAATTACACAACTTTTGGATGTGGCATCGATGTAACATGTTGTCACCGATATAAAATGAAATAACTAAAATAATTGAGCCCAAAACACTCGTACTCTTATGACTCAAGCATTCCTTTTTATGTTACACATACACAAAGAGATCAGCATGGGTCCCGCTCACCCACATGGTTCTGAGGTCTGTATAGAAAACTGTCATTTTTTTATACAGAATTAGCTTATCAGTTATGGATATTGATTACAGTAAATCATATATGTTTGAATTCCATACTCTCAAGATCAATCACCATTTGCAATAGAGGTATGTGAAGTCAATTGAAACTTTAAGCAGTGTTACATACTTCATGGATATCTTATGACTGTCTTATGAGGATGATGTAATGGTCTTGCAGAGGTCACCTGATGTAATTTTCCTGCTGATGTGAGGTCACGTGATGACCTGTTCTCACCAGGTATATAAGTTTAGACCCCTGGTGACGCAGTTGGTCTTCCGGTTAGAACGTCAACTAGATACTCTGCTCTGCTGTGCGTTTGCCTTATGATGCAGTTTTGATTTAAAATGGAGTTTTACATTCTATTCAAAGGTAAAGAAGTGTTGAGCCAGCAGTTTAACCAATTGCTGCCAGGTTTGTTGATGTATCTTTTCAGTAGTATTGGAGAGTGAAGCCGGGAGCCTAAAGGAGTTGTTCGGCAGTTTTGGAGAGAATCGACCATTATTGAATTCATTCAAGAAAGAGTGATCTACATGAGATAGCCTCTGCTAAAAGCAGCAGAAAAGGCTGTGCAGTATCTAGTATCCAGAGGGAAAGGTCAGTGCCTTTAAATGGTTTTATTTCCCTTGTCGTGAATCCTGCAGACAAGAAATGGCCCGGCTGGGATTGGCAGTGATGTCGTGTCTTCGAGGAATTCTTTACTTCAGGAAAGTGTCTCCTAATTGACTGTATAAGTCTCTTGGACTTCCAAATTTACCATTCTAAGAACTGCGTTTGAATTTACTACTTTAAGAACTGTTTTCGCATTTATCGCTTTAAGAACCAGTACTGAATGGTGGTTTTGGCCGCATAGCAGTTTACTTCCGGTTAAGGTTTCCGTTTGTTTATTTTTTTTATATTGAACAGAGTTTAATAAATGTTTGATTATTATTATAAAACCTGACTCTATTCTATATTCATTGTTGCCGGTCACATGACAGCAGACAGCCAATGATATTTTGAAGTTGGTAAAGACAATAGATCCTTAGTTGTTGCCTATGTTTCACATACTTTTGTTATCTCATCTGTCTCCGGCACCACCTATCCTGTAAAAGGATGCTATGTTTCAGAAAGACCTTTCTGAAAAAGTCTCACTGCAGAGGCCTTGCTCCTGCAGCTTCAGAACACAATACCACAGTCACCCCAGCCTATCTGGTCTGTAGTAACACACACAAAATGCTGGAGGAACTCAGCAGGCCAGGCAGCATCTATGGAAAACAGCACAGTCAGCGTTTTGGGCACCTATGAGAAGTATGAGAAATCAGAGTTAGAGTTAGAAGGTGGGGGAGGGGAAGAAGAAATACAAGCTAGTAGGTGATAGGTGAAACCGGGAGGTGGGCAAGGGGTGGAGTAAAGAGCTGGGAAGTTGACTGGTGAAAGAGATACAGGGCTGGAGAAGGAGGAATCTAATAGAGAGGGCAGAAGACCCTGGAAGAAAGAAAAGGGGAGGGAGCACCAGTGGGATGTGATGGCCAGGTGAGGAGATAAACTGAGAAAGGGAAATGGGAAAGGGGAATGATGATGGGGAGGGGGCATTACAGGAAGTTCGAGAAATCAATGTCCTCCAATTTGCGTGTGACCTCATTGCCATTGATTGCATTGATTGGCTTGTTGAAATGCGAATGAGAAGTGGAATTAAAATGTGCAGCCGATGGGAGATCCTACTTTTTCTGATGGACGGAGTATAGGTTCCTGGCGAAGCGGTCTCCCAGTCGGGTCCCAACGATATACAGGAGGCCACACCAGGAGCACCAGATATAGTAGATGACACCAACAGACTCGCAGGTGAAGTGAAGTGGATTCTCTCAGAGCCACCCATTTTAATTTCACTTCCCATTCCCATTCTGACATGTCACACCATGGCCTCCTCTACTGTCATGATGAAGCCACACTCAGGTTGGAAGTCATAGTCATAGTCATACTTTATTGATCCTGGGGGAAATTGGTTTTCGTTACAGTTGCACAATAAATAATAAAGAGTACAGAAATAGTGATAGTAATATTACTATTAGTAAATAGTAACAGTCATAGAAATAATAAATAGTAATGGAATAGTAATAGAAAATAGTAATAAATAGTTAAATAGTAATATGTAAATTATGCCAGTAAATTATAAAGTAAGTCCAGGACCAGCCTATCGGCTCAGGGTGTCTGACCCTCCAAGGGAGGAGTTGTAAAGTTTGATGGTCACAGGCAGGAATGACTTCCTATGACGCTCTATGCTGCATCTCGGAGGGATGAGACTCTGGCTGAATGTACTCCTGCGCCTACCCAGTACATTATGTAGTGGATGGGAGACATTGACCAAGATGGCATGCAACTTAGACAGCATCCACTTTTCAGACACCACCGTGAGAGAGTCCAGTTCCATCCCCACAACATCACTGAGCAACACCTTATATTCCATCTGAGTAGCCTTCAACCAGATGGCATGAACATCAACCTCTCAAACATCCGGTAATGCCCCCTGCCCCAAATTCACTATTCTCAATACCCTCTCTCACCTTATCTCCTTACCTGCCTATCCAGTCTCTCTGGTGCTCCTCCCTCTTTTCTTTCTTCCATAGCCTTCTGTTCCATCCTATCGGACTCCCCCTTCTCCAGCCCTGTGCATCTTTCACCAATCAACTTTCCAGCTCCTTAATTCAGCCTGGTTTCACCTATCACCTTGTGGTTCTTCCTCCATTGCTCCCCCCCACCACCTTCTTACACTGACTCTTCATCTTTTTTTTCCTCCAGTCCTGATGAAGGATCTCGATCCAAAATGTTGACTGTACTCTTTTCCATAGATGCTGGCTGGATTGTTGAGTTCCTCCAGCACCTTGTGTGTGTTGCTTGGATTTCCAGCATCTGCAGATTTTCTCTTGTTGGTCCTTAGTAAGCTGAGGTGTCTCCAGTGGTCTCAGTTTAAAGGTCTCACTTGACTACAACAGCCATAGGCTATCATTGTCTTTACTGCAACTTCCACAATGGGAGGAAGCCTAAGTACATGGAGGAAATCCACACATTACAAGAGAATGTGGAAACTCAGCACAGCCTGACGGCAAGATGTGAGTCAAACTCCATTTCTGGCATTGTGGAGTGTCCCTGTGCCATACTGGGCCTATAAAGAGTGAGAGGTCAAAATAGACAATCAAACAAGGTGGAGAAACTGGAGAATGCAAGTGTTGGAATCTGGAGCAACACGCGAAGTGTTGGAGGAACTCACTGACCCTAACAGCATCTATGGTGGGAAATGGACAATTGATAACTGATGGTGGAGAAAGGGGCTTCCTTTCCTCCACCATCAACACTGCCCTCAACCACATCTCTTCCATTTCATGCACATCTGCTCTCACCGCATCCTCCCACCGCTATACCAAGGATAAGGTTCCTCTTGTCCGCACCTACCACCCCATCAGCCTCCGCATCCAACATATAATTCTCTTTACCTTCCACCATTCCAATGGGATCCCACCACCAAGCACATCTTTCCCTCCTCCCCCCCCCCACAATTTCTGCTTTCTGCAGGGATCGCTTCCTACACAGTTCCCTTGTCTATTCGTCTTCCCCACTGATCTCTTTCCTGACACCTATCCTTGCAAGTGGAACAATTGCTACACTTGTCCCTTCACCTCCTCCCTCAGTACCATTCAGGGCCTCAAGTAGTTCTTCCAGGTAAAGCCTGTGAGCCTATTGGGGTCATGTACTATGTCTGGTGCTCCCGGTGTGGCCTACTGTATATTAGTGAGACCTGATGTAGAGTGGGAGACCACTTCACCGAGCACTGTCTGCCGGAAAAAGTGGGATCTCCCAGTAACCACTCATTTTAATTCCACTTACCATTCCCATTTTGGTTTTTCTATCTACAGTTTTCTCTACTGTCATGATGAGGCCGGACTCAGGTTGAAGAAACAACACCATATATTCCGTCTGGGTAGCCTCCAACCTGATGGCATGAACATCGAATTCTTGAAGTTACGTAATGCTCCCCCCTTTCACTTTCCCATCCCCTTTTCCCTCTCTCACCTTATCTCTTTGCCTTGCCTGCCCTCTGTTCTCCAGCCCTGTATCTCTTTCTCCAATCAACTTCCCAGCTCTTTACTTCACCCCTCCCTCGCCTCACAGTTTCACCTATCACCTTGTGTTTCTGTCTCCCCTCCCGCCTCCTTCTAATTCTGAATCCTCAACTTCTTTTCTCCAATCCTACTGAAGGGTCTCGGCCTGAAACGTCGACTGTACTCTTTTCCATAGATGCTGCCTAGCCTGCTGAGTTCCTCCGGCACTTTGTGTGTGTTGCTTAGATTTCCAGCATCTGCTGATTTTCTCTTGTTTGTAATTTCTAGCCAAGACCCTTCACCTGAGTATTATCAAGCAAAGGCAACTAGATATATGAAAATAAACAGAAAAGAAGTATGGAGATAAAGAATGATAGGTACTCATTCTAGTTAATGAAAATTCTACTATTGCCCCTTTATGATACAATAGATGATTGACCTCACCATTTACCTCTTCAGCGTCTTGTATCTTATTGTCTGCCTGCACTATCTCTGTAATTATAACACTTAATTCTGCATTTTGGTATTTTTTTCCCTTTGTTCCACCCTCTGCTTTGGCAAATTGAATGTGCAGGAACACCTGCAGCTGCAGGGAGTTGTGATCGCTGCCCAATAAATTACAGGCACGTCACTCCCAATCATTAGTAGGGTCTACAGGAGATATTGCTTCAAGACAGTAACATCCATTATTTAAGATCCCCATGATCTGGACCATGCATCTTTTCATAGCTACCATCAGCCCGAAGTCCCATACCACCAGATTCAGGAACAGTTGCTTCTCTTTCTTTCAGTTCTTGAACTAATTGGCAAAACATTAATCACTACAGTTTAACAACACTCAGGCTACCTTAACCACTTTGCATGCATATCATTTTTGATTTTTTTTGTTCTAACTGTGTTCTTTCTAGGAAAAATTGTGTATAATTTACAATATGTTTAATTTATGTTTTTCTTTTGAATGTCATGCACCTGTGATATTGTTGCAGGTTTTCCTTTGCACCTGTGCATACATGTACCTGTCTACATGACAATAAATTTGAATTTAACTTTGACATACCAACATGATAAAATGATTTGAATAGATGGTATGCAATATATAGCTTCTCACTATACCTCGCTATACCTCACTAAATACTGTCAATGAGAAACCACACTTATCAAATTACCAATTTTAGAGTTGCTTCTGATCTGCCAAATATCACAAAGCCATTGATCTGATGAACAAGGGACACTAATACCTCACAGCAGCAATGCACCACATAATGACATGGACAAATTCAGGATGACACAAGTATAATTCTATATTTTACCTCCATAAGAAACCCATCCCAGAATCAATGTGAAAAATAATAAAAGATTATAAATCATTTCTTTACTTGTTAATTTAGCACCTAACAAGTTCTGCAACTGAAATTATAAATTGATTGTAAATATAATTTTTACTGTTGTGATGTGAAATAATTAAATTCTGAAACCATATATTTCAATAATCAAGTGATCAAAAGATGATATAGCACACATTTGACATTTAATGTGCATCAGTCTGAAAGTCTGAGTTAGGGTTCTCTATTCAGTAACATTCTTTTAAAACCTATTAAATTATTCATTTATATGTATGGTGCTTTATTTTGTTTAGTGAAATGTATTCAAAAAATTGAATCAATAAGTACTGATAGAAATATAATTCAGGAATTATAGCTGGTAAAACATGAAATTATCTGAATATTAATTGAAAATGTCATTCCAAGATGTTTTAACTGTTGAGCAGGAAAGACTCAGATGATTCATCAAGCAAAACCAATAGAGAACCATACGGTCAAACATAATAGCTGTCACCTCCCAAATCAGAGAAAAGGGTTTATATATGTGCAGTACATTTACTATTATGCAAGTTAACAGATTTTAAAAAATACCTTCTTTTAAATCCTGGTTGTTAACTTCTGTTTTCTGTGCACAGTAAGCTTCTCGCATCTGTATGCCACCTCCACACAGGGATGATTGATTGCTTCGACGTCGGTCCTGTTGACTGAGTAGAGGAGTCACCTGGCACTCATTCCAATTTGTTGTTTTCCAAACATACCTGGTATAAAATGAAAGTGGCAAAGATTTTCCTATTTCTAAATCGCTATATGTCAGAAATCAAGGAATTGTGAAAGTTATATCCCGTTTCTAAAAGTTCATTGATAGCTTATTCCAAAACATTCGTATTTTCTGTTATACACTAAATTCACAAGTATTCAGGTTATACATACAATAAGCATATTTCACCTGTAATCAATATTTGTGAAGAAATTGTAATTTCTGATTTCTTCAGCAATTTCTAGGATAGTAGAATTCTAATAATCCATCATCTGACCATTCTGAAATCCAGATGGGCCTGCATCTGGTTCACCAGGTAGTGTGTGTTGTGCTATATTCCAACTCATTTGGAAGCCTACTCCCACTTTTCCTTTCAACTCAACGGGGCCCCTGTATCCATCCTCCTTTTCATTCACTGGGAACCAAGTTCCTATGCTCCTTCCAGCTTCCCAGCCTCAAACATTTCATGCTCCTTCTGAAGCCATATTCCAGTTCCTGTATTCACCTCCAGTTCAACAAGACCTTGTTTCATACACTTCCTTCACACATTTTCTCCAAGGATCATTCATTCCCATTCAATTTCTTTAAACTGACCCAGGTCCCAAATCCCCATCCTCCATTCAGAGCAATTCATTTAGAGTGAATTAAAAGTCAGCTGGAGAAAAACATCCTGAAGTCCGGAAAACTCATGAACCTGACACCTGAACATGCCAGATTATTGGAGTTATAGATTAAAAAAAAATACTTTTCATTATCAAAATTGATCTATAAACATTACTATGTTGATACCGAGAACTCAGTATTTTTTTTAAATTATGAAGGTCTGCAACCAAATTTTAGATTCACTTGCTCAAAAAGTGGAAGGTTTTACAATGATGAGGCAATGGTGTACGTAGCCAGGTACATTAGGTACATTGAGCTGTTGAAAGACTGGATCAGTGCTGTTTTTATACACTGTATATTTTTATAGTGCTCAATCAGTCAAGTTGAGGAAACCAAACAATCAAAGCTCCAAGATATTCAGCCTTCTAGATAACAATAAGATATGTAATTTTCAGGGCTTCATAAAGCTTAGGGTTTATAAAGGTTCTTTAAGGCTGTCATAGCCAGGGAGCCTGAAGGGTGTAGTGGGGACAAGCTCCCACTAGCTAATAAATGCTCTCAATAGCACACATCTCAAATAGCCTCTGACAACCAAGTCCAGCTCCTGGCCTTCATGTGTGGCTTAGCTAATAAGCCTGATGGAACTGTTTCCACTGACAGGAAAAGGGGCAAGGGCAGGTTACTGATGCCTTAAAACCAGTCGCTTTGGGCAGATGGGACTCAAAACCTGAGGTTGACAGCTCATCTAGAAGGAAATATTTGATCTTAAACTACTGCTTCCTTGTGGCTATACCCACCCATGGAGAAGGCTTTCCCGAGGAAAAACCTGGAGCTGGAGTCCCTAAGGTAGACCTACATTCAACGCTGACTGGTAACTGCTGCATGCTGCTGGTGCCAAGCTGTATCAGTCTCTGTCGTTCATTTTGAGTCATTGACTGCATGGAGAGGGAGAGCTTGCTGCAGAGACAACAGCTTGCTCTCCATATCATACTGCCCTGGCTTGCATAAATAACCCTGAGAGCTGGGACACAATATCCGGGGTCAACTCCGACCAAAGGAGGGCCTCAATAAAGCTAAAGAGGGCCGATGTTCTAACAAGCAAGAATGCAGTCTTAAACCAGCTGATAATTGTAATGAAGTGGAGGGAGGAATACACTTTAACCACTCTGAATGAAATGCAAGAAAATGAATCTGAAGGTTGTATATGATGTCATATACGTACTTTGAGAATAAATTTACTTTGACCGTTGAAATATGTATATTATGAACATCGGACAAGAGATGGACATGACATTTCACAAAAAATAGTTATTAACATTACTGCAGCAGCTAATATTTTCAATAATACCAAATAGACCAGAGAAAGCTATTCAGTATTTTGAAAATCTCCCACTATTAAACTAGAACAATGATCAGTTCTCTATTTATCCACTTCTGTTCCATTTTATTTGAAAACCTTACACAAAAAAACATTTATCTATTATAAAATTGAATGTTCTGAATTGATCCAGCATTCACAGTTTTTAAAAGGAATAGCTTTCAGCTTTCCATTATCCTGTGAATGAAAATACAAAGGCCAAGAAATTCCATTGAAGACTGAATTATTCAAAAATGACACTGTGCCGAGGACTGGCATAAAATTTATATGCACACACCTGATGAAAGAATTTAACTGTTTACCACCAATCACATTCTTTTCCCTGTTTCATCCATATTGATCCCAAGCAATTTCAGGACCCCTGCACATATATACTAATTTACACCATGCCTACACATATTGGAAAGCATTCAATGCTAAAATCGTTGTACAGCTTGGAGAGCAAGCTCATGTATTAGAAGTGCTTTAAACTGCTATTTAGATTCAGCTGAGGACTACCATGGAGCAGACTATTGTCAAAAGCTCATGAACAGACAGAGCAAAGTGTAAGAGCCAATATACTGAAACCTATGTATAATGTCTAAGATTATGAAAGCTCCAGCTTCATTCTTGCTGATAATCTGGTGTGAAATCTGGATCTTATCTTCTCCCTAATGGAAGATTTTTTTGTCAATTCTCAGGCCCAATCAGGGTGCAGTGTCTTGTGGATAATCTTTCATATTGCATTCAAAAGAGTCAAAAGTCACCCAATGTCCGAGCACCACAGTGGAAACAATTGTACACACTCACCTTTCCACCTTACAACTCAGAATGTTTTCATTTTCACTCTGGATCTTACTGCTTTTAAATTCCAAGAAGATCAAAAGTCCACAAGATATAATAGGATCAAAGTTATGACATTCGGCCTATCGAGTCTGCTCCACCATTCAATCATGGCTGATTTATTATACCTCTCAATCCCATTCTCCTGCCTTCTCCTTGTGACCTTTGACACATTTACTGATCAAGAGCCTATCAACTTCCAATGATATCCAATGACTTGGTCTCCAAGCAGTCTGTGGCAATAAATTCCACAGATACACTACATCTTGACTGAAGAAATTCCTCCTCATCTCTGTTCTAAAGCAACATCTTTGTATTCTGAAGCTGTGCCCTCTGATCCTGGACTCCTCACTAGTGCAAACACCCGATGAGGATTGGACTGTAAGTAATCATTTGGAATACAAAAGATTGTATTCCAGAAGACTGCTAGGATTAGATTACTTTGGATAAGTACTGTATAAGTTAGAGAAAATGTGATTGGGTTAAACAGTTATATCCCCATGTAAAGTCTATGCATATGCATTCTCTGTCATCAGCACAATATTGTGCATTTCCTCAGCAGACTGTTAATTGTGTATGTTTTGATTTTTCAATGTCCTGTACTGGGGCAGTGGCAGTGGCTTCTTGAAGTGCAAGTCTGGCATTTTTTATCAGATAATAATATTCAACTTCCCATCATTGTCATGCCAATTCTACACGTCATCCTGTTACTGCTGCTCATAGAGAGGAGAGTATATCCCAAATGGGCCAGCTAAATTCTACATATGGTTGTTGTTCAAAACCAACGGCAGTTTCCTATTCCAAATGAATAATCTTCCCTCGCTTGCTTGCAACCATATCATAGACAAAAGTGTATTGATACTAGCTACTTGACACAGAATGACAAGTTGTGAAAATTCATTGTGCTTAATGCACTCGTGATACACTAGGATGGTGTGTAAGATACACATTCTTTGGGTGTGTAAGGTAAAGGAACTGGAAATTTACTAAGTAAGTAGAGTGCATTATTTAGTCTTCTGAGCTGCAAATAAAACCTCTTGTAATGTGAAAGGTGAGGCAAGTTTCTGATGTAAGAAGTTGAGTGACGATTGCAGTGCATGCAATTGTCAATGTATTCCTTCAGTCATCATAATTATGTGGGGTTTAATGTCAGTTTGTGTTCAGTGTATTTGCAAACCAAGTAACAACAACATTCACGTGGAGGTATTCCCCTCTGAGATTTACTCTTCTTGGAAATTCAACCTGATCCAAGATCTATTCCATTTTCGGCCGTGTGCATTGTAATAGCAAAGCGTGCAGAGTTTGGAAGTCCACACTGTGTGCAATACGCACTGTGGACATCCGTCAAAAGAAAGATGGATTGGCCCACTGCTCACCACATACTCAACATGAATTGCATGGCCATGGAACGTTAAAGGAATTACTCTGGTAAAACTAAACTTGCACACAATATTGTTTTTCTTTCCTTTATTCAGTCTATGAAAATTTCACTTACACTTTATTTAATCAAGCTTCACCTTTTTGTGGGCTTTTATTGCGAGAGTAATGCATTTAAAATGTTTAAGTTCTCAGTAATTCGATGATTTCAGAAAGATTTGCATCTGCAAGGACCACAGCAACAGATTCGTTGGAAGAACATAGTGTCAGTATAAACAGATTTTGGACTCTGACCATTAATTATACACGTGCAGACTCCAGAAGTTGCTGTCAGTTTTATAGAGTAATGATGGTGAATGCTGACAGTTTTATTGCCATTATACTGTAACTGCACCATGGATTTAATACCCTGTGGAAGTCCTGATAAAATAAAATCATATGCTTTTCGCATGAAGCATTGCGCAAAAGAACACAAGCAAATGGGAGCTAGAGTAAACCACCAGGTTCCTTCAATACAATCATGGCTGATCTATGCAGGCGTCAGGTCCACTCTGTAACAGTTCCCTGGCCCTCAATTTCTTGAAATTTCAAATATTCACCTGCTTTCACCTTGAATACATTTAATGATTGTGTTTCCATTACTCTCTATGGCTGAAATTTATAGCTACCTTCTGAGACAAGACATTCTTCGCACCTCTATTTTAAATGACCATCCCCTTTTCTGGTAAATATTCACCCGTGTTTGAGACTATCCCACCAGTGAAAGCAACTCCTTAATCACCATTTTAAGCCTCCTTTGGATCATATATGTTCAAATAAGTTCACCACTCATTTTTCAAACCTCTGAGCAGTTCAGACCCAAGCTGTTTAGCTTCTCCTGACAGCACATTTGTTTTATTCCTGGAATTATCCTGATGAATCTCTTTTAGTCTGTATCCTTTTTTATCTAAAGGGAACTAAACTATGCATTGTATTCCAAGTAGGCCTCGCTAACACCATGTATAAATGTAATAAAAGATCCTGAGACAAAATATGACAAATGGTCCCACAGATAGTAATATCTAAGCTTCAAGCAAATAGTTTGCTTTACCCAATACCTTGGTACGAAGTCTGAACAACTTCAAAAAATGATATTTTCTGAGCTTGTTGAATTCAAATGACAAGGTACTGGCTGAGACCCCCATGACCTAAACTCAGCTATCTTTGAATGTGCATTGGCAAATGTGGAGATGAAGTTGCATTTAATTTTGAAACTATTTTTCAAGCAAAATTCAATGTTCAAAATTAAAATTTCAAAGTTCAACGTAAATGTATTAATAAATTTCAAATAATTCCCCTTATACAACCCTAAGAATTGTTTTCTATTGTGCATACTCAATAAATCCATAATAGAATAATAACCATAATATAATCAATGAAAAACTTCACTATATTGGTCGTTCAACCAGTGTGCAAAAAACAAGAAACTATGCAAATACAAAAAGAAAGAAATAATAAATAAATAAATAATAAATATTGAGAACATGAGGTGAAGAGAATTTGAAAGCGAGTCCATAGGCTGTGGGGTGATGGGGCAATGATGGGGCAAGTGAAGTTGAGTGAAGTTATTCACTTTGATTCATGAGCCTGATGGTTGAGGGGTAATAACTTCTTGAACCTGGCAGTTCAGGAAGTTATTACCCTTTCTTGAGGCTCCTGTACCTTCTTCATAATGGCAGCAGTGAGAAGAGAGCATGTCCTGGGTGGTGGGAATCCTTGAAAATGGTTACAGCTTCTCTGTGATAACACTTCATATAAGTGCGCTCAGTGGTTGGGAGGGATTCACCCGAGATGGACTAGGCCATATTGACTACTTTTTATAGAGTTTTCAATTCAAGGACATTGGTGTTTCCTTACCAGGGTGTGATGCAGCCAGTCAATATACTCCACCACACATCTATAAAAGTTTGCCAAAGTTCTAGATGTCATGCCAGATCTTCGCAAACCCTTAAGGAAGTAGAGGTGCTGCTGTGCTTTCTTTGTAATTGCACTTATGTGCTGGGCCCAGGACAGGTCCTCCGAAATGATAACACTGAGGAATTTAAAGTTGCTGACCTGTTCCATCTCTGATCCTTGGCTAAGGACTGGCTCAAAGACCTCTGGTTTCCTCCTCCTGAAGTCAACAATCAGATCTCTGGTCTTGCTGACATTGAGTGGCAATGGCTGTTGAGTGGCACCACTCAGCCAGGTTTTCAATCACCTTCCTATATGCTGATTTCAGACCACCTTTGAGTCGGCCTATGATAGTGATATCATCAGCAAATTTGAATATGGCATTGGAGCTTAGCCACACAGTCATAAATGTAAAGTGAGTAGAGCAGGGGGCTAATCATAAACACAAAATAATCCGCAGATGCTGGGATCAAAGCAACACTCACAACACGCTGGAGGAACTCAGCAGGTTGGGCAGCATCGGTGGAAACGATGAGTCAACGTTTCAGGCCGGAACCCTTCATCAGGACACTAAGCACACAGCCTTGTGGTGCACATGTGCTGATGCAGACCATGAAGGAGATTTTGTTACCAATCTGAACTAACTGGGATCTGCAAGTGAGGAAATCGCACAAGGAGATATTGAGGGCAAGGACTTGAAGCTTATTGAATAGTTCTGAGGCAATGATGGTATTGAATGCTGAGCTCTGGTCGATCAAAAGCATCTGGATGTTTCCATTTTGCTTCCTAGATGTTCCAGGGTTGAGTGAAGAACAAATTAGATGGCATCTGCTGTGGATTTTTTGCCCGGTAGGCAAATAGGAGTGGATCTAAGTCACTTCTCAGGTAGGAGTTAATCTACTTCTTCACCAATCTCTCAAAGCACTTGATCACAGTGGATGTAAATGTGACTGGACGATAGTCATAGAGACAGGTCACCATGTTCTTCATCGGCATCGGTATAATTGAACTCTGCTTGAAGCAGGTGGGTACCTCAGACTGCCAAAGAGAGAGGTTAAAGATCTCAGTGAACACTCCAGCCAATTCATCAGCACAAGTCTTTAGTACTTAGCTAGGTTACCTATCTGGACCAGATGATTTTCAATGTTTAACCCTCCTGGCAGCTGTTCGCATATCAGCTTTAGAAACAGAAATTACAGGATCACCGGGGGCTGCGGGAGTTCATGATGCTTCCTCCATATCTTGACGTTCAAAGTGGGCACAGAAGGCACCGGTGTTGTGTATATTTAAGGCGGAGATGTTGTTGCTTATCCTTATTGATTGCCTGTTATTGCATCCTTAGGGGTGTATGGGGTGACCAGGGAGAGGTAGCACCTCTGACGGTGAGTTTGTTGTGCTCTGCACAGAGGCAGCTCGTCCACTTTTGGTGTCCACCTGCCACTCAGGTCTCACCTGTGGCCCCAAATAACAGTTTGCATGTGATAGTGGCCTGACTCCGGTACACCGCTTCGACAGGCACGCTAAGTCTGGTGAGGGAACCTCCAACCCCAGTGAGATAGGGACATGCCTACCCCAGCATGTGAAGCCAGTTCTGGTGGACCGGGCGGATGAGATCAACTACAAGATCCAATGGCCAAGAAGGAGGTGTTGCAGCACTTCGTAGAGAGCGAAGGGCATGACAAGGCACAGAAGGTGTCATGGCTATCCACAGCAGCTGAGGCAGTCTCCAGACATGACAATTTTTTGTATGACTGGACCAAGATTTTTGAGGCTGAGAGAGTGGAACTGCCCCAGTGCAACGGCTTTTAAACTTCAAAACTACTCCTGCACAGTCTGCGTCATCGTCAGAAATGGCAGACAACCAACACATTGCATCCTTTTACTTTACTGAATTTGTAACCTACTACAGACATAAACTGGCAAAGAGAGTTCATTCATCAAAGCAGCATTCTTTAGGCATAGAATATCATAAACTACTTTTTCTGTCAGATTACAAGCCAACTCAATTGGTCACACAGTTCTGTGTACATTGAATGTATATAGTGCAGTAACTTGCTGTTTCTGACCACCACTGCTGACCCAGCTGACAGGTGACATTGCCAATTTGCTGTTAAAGAATTTCAAAGTTTAAAATATTTATTATCAAAGTACATTCTCTATATGTTACCATGTGCTACCTGGAGATATATTTTCTTCCAAATATTTACAGGAAAAATAAAGAAATACATTAGAATTTATGAGAAAAAACTATACATCAACAAAGACTGATGAACAACCAATATGCAAAAGAAGGCAAAATGTGCACAGAATAGCACTGAGAACATGAGTTGTACAGAGTCCTTGAAAGTGAGTCTATAAGTCGTGGCATCACTTCAGAGTTGAAAAAAGTGAAATTATCCATGTGGGTTTAGGAGTCTGATAGTTGTAAGATAATAACTGTCCCTTAATCCGGTGGTGTGGGACTAAGACTTTTGTACCTCCTGTCCAATGGTAGTAGCAATAAGAGAGCATGGCATGAATGGTGGGGGGTGGGGGGGGTCTTTGATGATGGATGCTGCTTTCTTGTAACAGTGCTCCATGTAAGCATACTCAGTGATGGGGTGGACTTTGTCTGCATCCACCACTTTCTATCGTTTTTTCCCCATTCTTGGCCATAGGTGTTTCCATAGCAGGCCGTGATATAACCAGTGAGGATATGCTCCACTGTGTGTTGATAAATGCTTGTCGAAGTTTTTGGAGACATGCTGAGTCCACACAAGTTTCGAAGAAAGTAGAGGTGTTGTCATTCCTTTTTTTTGATGACTCTTACATGCTGTCTCAGGACTGATCCTTTGATGTGAGATCACCAAGGGATTTAAAGCTACTGACACTCTCCATCTCCAATGCACTAATGAGGACTGGCTCATAAGCCTTTAGCTTCTTCCTCCTACAGCTGATAACCAGCTCTTTGGTTTTGCAGACATAAGAGTGAGAGGTTGCTGTTTTGGCAGTACTCAACCAGGTTTTCAATCTCTCTCCTCTCTGCTGACTTGTCACCACCTATGATTCAGCCCACAATAGTAGTGTCATCAACAAACTTCGGTACGCCATTGTAGTTAGCCACATAAGCATGGGTACAAAGTGAGTAAAGCAGAGAGCTTTATGCTGCACCTGTGCTGGTAAGTGTGGAGGAGGTGTTTGTTGCCAATCCATACCAACTGGAATCTGCCAGTGAAGAAATAAAGGGTCCATTTGCACAAGGAAGCATTGAGACCCAGCTGTTGGATCTTAGTAATGAGTTTTGAGAGGATGATAGGATTGAATTCTGAGCTGTAGTCAATGAAAAGCATCCTGATGAAGACATCTTCACTGTCCAGGTGTCCAAAGCTAATAAAATGACATCTGCTGTTGACCTGTTGTGATGGTAGGTCAAATGGTGCAGATCAAGATCACGCCTCATGCAGGAGTTGATACGCTTTATGACCAACCTCTCAAAACACTTCATCACAGTGGATGTAAGTCCTACAGAATGATAGTCTTTGAGGTAGGTTACCATGTTTTTCTTGTGCACTGGTATGAAGCAGATAGTACCTCAGACTGCTGAAGTGAAAGGTTGAAGATATCCTTAAACATTCCAGCCACTCAATTCGCACAAGTCTTCAGAACCTGGCCAAGTGATTTCCATTGGTTCACCCTCCTAAAGGATGCCCTCACATTGGCCTCAGAGACTGAAATCATCGGTTTATCAGGGGCTGTGTGCGTTTGTGAAGGTGCCTCCATGTTCTATGGGTCAAAGTGAGTATCAGAAGAATTCTCATCTGAGAGTGAGCCTTATTGTCATTTGTTTCTTGGTTTTGTTTTGTAGGAGGTGATGGCATTCAAGCCTTGCTACGATTGACAAGCATCCCTCTGTGATTCAAGTTTAGTCAGAAATTGCCACTTTGCATGTAAGGTGGCTTTATAGAAGTCTGTACTTTCCTAGATACCAATCCTGAAAGCCACCAATCTAACCCTCAGCAGATCTCAAATTTCCTGGTTTAATGCATAGTGTTGAGGCTCTGTCACTGGCAATGTGAGCCCATGACAAAATGAAGGGCAGCTGCTGTACGTTCAGAGCAGGCATTAACCAGCAAAAAAGTTTGGCATTACCACATTCGAAAAGCAAATAATGGATTAGTGGGATTTGTGCCAGAAATACTGGCTATTCCACAAAGTAGTACAGCAATTTCTCAACATATTCTTACTCATCTACTTGAAATCACTCAGCAAGAGAGAATAATGTTCAGAAGTAGTATGCAAAGCGCACCCCCCCCCCCAAATGAAGGTTAGGAGTAGTGATTGTTGTCAAAACTTAAGTTCATGAATATAATATAATTTCACATCAAACTCCCTAGCTACAGAAATTAATGCAATTGCTCAGGAAAGCAATTTGAGTTGCATGAAAAAATATCATTGGTATCATTGTTTAGAAAATTTTTTCAGCCAAGAGATATTGCTTTTATAATGAAGTCAAGTGCATATTAGAAAGAAGAACTTTTGCAGTAGTGAGAAAATGTAACTCCCAAGGAAGAGAAACTGCACCTCAGCTAACAGAAATCTTCTAAAGTAGTGGTGGACCCAATATCTACCCATTTTTGCCAATATACTCCATAACCCTCAATAATTTGAAAGGAGGGGTGGAGCAAAGTGATGATTGCACTAAACGGCATCCCCTTTGCTTGTATCTTTCGAAACAGCTCTATCCTATTGTTCCCCTTCAGGGTTCTTTTAAAGAACCTGACCTGGATTTTCATGCTGACTACGGTTCTTTTTGGGAATGGGACCTGCTCTCAGGATTTCACAACCGGCCATTGTTTGGCACGCCAAAGGCTTGGCCTAAGAGCCCAGCTTTGATTTGGAACCCTAGGATCTCAGGGCTCTGGAGACAGGCAGATTGAAGGTCGATGTCACGACAGGAGCTCCGTGTGTAATCGGGGGAGTCAGAATATTTATGGCTGTCTGCCCAGAGCACTGAGGCCTTTGGGCACAGAGCCTGAAAAAAGCAACGTATTGGACTTTTAACATCCTAAACCAGCGAGTTGTTTGTTTTATCTCCCTCTCGCTGTGAAACGGAGACATCCCTTTCTCCTTGTGCTAAGTCGAATACAGGTTGAAACGTGAAGTCTTGAGGGTAACTGCAAGACTGTGTCTTTGCTGTTACGTTGCTCATGCTTGACTGCTTGGTGGTGGGTGCCAATGATTTTTTTGCCACTGAGGGAGGGGGTATTGTTGCTTGCTGCCACTTATGCGCAGGAGGGAGGAGAGCTGGGGGGGAGGGACTTTGGGATTCTAACATTTAACTGCCATTCATTCATTCCTTGGGGACACTCCTCTGTTTTCATGGATGGTTGCAAAGAAAAAGCATTTCAGGACGTATATTGTATATATTTCTCTGACATTAAATGTACCTTTGAAACCTTTGAACAGGCAAGTCTGTTGACTTTGCCATAAGCACCTCAAATGATATTTATAGCACTTTGTTGAAACGCGATTATTACCTCACCAAAAACAAAACTTGCTCAATATACAACTCATCTTATCCATAAAAATCTGTTTTATAGGAGCTTTTATTCCAGAATTGAAAAGTTATTCAAACTTTCAGTATATTCATCACCATCATCATGTGCCATGTGATATGACAAGAGCGATTATGTTCTTCCATCTGTCTTTAACACCATGACTGTTCTTGTCAAACTTTTCTACAGAAGTGGTTTGCCATTGCATTCTTCTAGGCCATGTCTTTACAAGATGGGTGACTGCAGCCATTAGCAATACTCTTCAGAGATTATCTGCCTGGCATCAGTGGTCGCATAACCAGGACTTGTGATAAGCACCAACTGCTCTTACAAATATCCACCATCTGCTCCCATGGATTCCTGGACTGGGAGGGCTACTCCTTACTCAAGGGTGACCTGCAGCCTAGCAGAGGGATGGAGTGCCTTACACCTCCTTTGGTAGAGTCAAATCTCCACCTCGCTATCCAATACAATATTTTAGTCAAACTAAAATAAAAATTGCCATCAAGACCACAGGTTCACACAGCATCATTTATGGTACATTTGAGTGCTTCTGTTTATCGTATTGTTTGGTCTGAGTGGTCGGGGGTAAATTATTTTATTAATTTTATTAATCTAAACAATTTTAATTAATTATTTTATTAGTTTCATTTTATTTGTGTTGCCCCAAATTGATTTGCCTATAATGTCTCCTATTTATCAACACCTGCACAAGGCATAGCGTTACTATGACCATGGGACATTTTAATTGCTTCCACTCCCCAGATTTGAGCCAGAGTCCAACGAAAACTACAGAATTAACAAGTACTCCTCTTAAACTGTAAATTATTTCTAAATCTGCATTTATTTAGTGTAATTTCCTTCAGAAATGCAACATTCTGTCCAACTTATGGCAATCTCTGGTCTCTAACAACTTTAGATGGGAAAGGAGCATCCCAGAGAGTAATCAGCACTTCCAGTGTCTAAGACAGGAACAGAGAGAAGTGGATACAAATAGTGGAAAGTACAAATAACATCCCATTTACCCGGTCAAGCTCTACTTGCCCCACCTGTGGCAAAGTCTATAGTGCCTCTAGATAGCACTCTTTAGACACTTCAGAACCCTCGGCATTGGACCACAATATCCTTCACCCCAAGAAAATGTCCAAAAGAGGAAGAAAAGGAGCTGGGAGCAAGAAGTAACATGAATTTAACTGGTATATCACAAATTTTGCAAGGTTTTCATGACTGAGATATTATTAACTAATAATAATAATCAAACTGTGGCATACAGTTTGAATGATAATTTAATAAGTGAAAGAATGTCATGCTTTTTATGTACACTAATTAAGGCTATAATTAACTAAATTTTAATTTGCTAGCATTGGATGTCTATTGCTTTCACCTCAAATAATTTTGAAGGATTTGTGGAGATAAAAATTGTTTCTAATAGCAGTGAACTAATTTTGCGGGTGTACTGTTCCACACTGTGCACGTAGATGATTTAAAGATAAAATATAGTCAGATTCACTAAAGCGTTGTGTCTGCAGTTATACTCTGATCATCATCACATCAAAATTCCAGGGATTTATGGCAATCATTGATCACTCAGTATGAGGGTCATTGTAGATTAACTAAAAGAAGAATTCATGTGGCTAGTGCCTATTAAAATAATGTGTGTACTTACATGAACAAAAAAAGAGAAAATAATCTGTCCTGCCAGCTGCACTGTATAAGGGATTTTGAACAGAAGATTGATTTACTAGCACTAATGATATCCTGGGTTCAGATAATGGCTGGAAATTGTTTGAGCTTTCTTCTGGTGGAATATATGAAATCTAAATCCTTTAAAGATTCAATTATTGTTTGGCAATCACCACTACATATTACTGTTTGTCTCCAATTATTTCCACATATTTTACAAGGACCATTCATTGATCTATCATCGCAACATTAAAGTAGCAGAACTAGCAAGTATAGTAGTGGTGGTCAAAAGGCTTTTATACAGACACATGAATATACAGGGAATGGAGGAATACAGATCATGTACAGTCAGAAGGGATTCAGTTTAATTAGATATTGCATTCAGCACAGAAGACGTAGGCTGAAGGGCTTGTTCCTGCGGAGATGAAATTAGAATCATCTTATTATTGTTACATGTACCAAGATACAGTGAAAAACATTGTCTTGCACAATGCTTATGTAGATCGGAATATTACACAATGCATTGTGGTTGAACAAGGTAAAGCAATAACAATGCAGAATAAATGGAGCCCATGATAGACGCTATTTCGCACCGAGGAATATTGAAATGATCGAGGTGAGCGAGTGTTTGGTGCAGTCCATTGGCCTCTTACTTGCTGCGTGTGACACTCCCTCTCTCTCCCTCTTCTTCACTGCTCCTGAGGGAAGTTCCCTGCATTCAAATGCTCTCTCTCTCACCCTCCATGCTGTCGGAGGATGGTATCAAAATTCCGGGTCTGCGGTTTGTGGATTGGGCTGTAGTTCACATTATGATGTGTTTCTGGTTGCTCCCTTTTTTGTTATTGTTTCAGGTGACTTTGAACCAGGGCAGCCTGCAGATAATGAACTGAACAGAATATGGACTCTTTCGATTTTGTGTTTTATTTTCTGTGTTTTCATTCATTCTTTCTTGTTGCCATTTGTGCTGTCTTTTTTTTGCATGTGGGAGGGTTGATGTTTTTGTTTGAACACGTTCCATGGTTTTCTTTGTTTCGTGGCTGTCTGTGGGGAAGACAAACCTCAAGGGTTGTATTCTGCATTCATGCTTTGATAATAAGTGCTCTTTGAATCCCTTAAAGAGTAACAGCTACAGGCAAGTGCAGTGCGACAAAACAATAGATGCAAGATCATGAGGAGGTAGATTGTGAGGTTAAGAGTCCAACTTATCATACTAGTGAACTATATGGTAGTCTGATAAGAGTGGAGTAGAAGTGGCCCTTGAACCTGGTAGTGTGGGCTTTCAGACTTTTTTTTATCTTCTGTCCTATGTTCTATAAAATCACAGATTCACTAGGGATCTAATTGGTCTTGATACTTTCATCATAAGACCATAGGACATAGGAGCAGAATTAGGCCATTCAGTCCATCGAGTCTGCTCTGCCATTCCATCATGGCTGATCCCAGATCCCACTCAACCCCATACACCTGCCTTCTCACCATATCGGTTGATGCCCTGACCAATCAGGAAACTATTGACTTACACCTTAAATATACACATGGACTTGTTCTCCACTGCAGTCTGTAGCAGAACATTTCACAGATTCACTACTCTCTGGCTAAAAAATTCTTCCTTACCTCTGTTCTTAAAGGTCTCCTCTCAATTTTGAGACCCAGTAGTCCTGGATACCCCCACCATAAGAAACATCCTCTCCATATCCACCCTACCTAGTCCTTTCAGCATTTGGTAGGTTTCAACGAGATCCTCCCACATTCTTCTAAATTCCAGTGAGTACAGGCCCAAAGCTGCTAAACATGCCTTCATATGTTAACCCCTTCCTTCCCAGAATCATCCTTGTGAACCTCCTCTGGACTCTCTTCAATGACAACACATCCTTTCTGAGATAAGGGACCCAAAACTATTGACAATACTTCAACTGCAGCCTGACTAGTTTCTTATAAAGGCTCAGTATTCCTCCTTGTTTTCTCTTGTTTGTGACTGGATAGTACTCCAAGTGCAGCTTGACTAGTGTCTTATAAAGGCTCAGCATTATCTCCTTGCTTTTATATTCTATTCCCTTTGAAATAAGTGCCAACATTGCATTTGCCTTCTTTACTATAGACTCAATCTTAAATTAACCTTCTGGGACTCCTACACGAGGACTCCGAAGTCCCTCTGCACCTCTGATGTTCGAATCTTCCCCCCATTTAGATAATAGTCCACACTATTGTTCCTTTTACCAAAATGCATTATCATACATTTCCCAAAACTATATTCCATCTGTCACGTTTTTGCCGATTCTTCCAATTTGTCTAAGCCCTGCTGCAATCGCATTGTCTCCTCAGCATTACCAACCCCTCCACCTATCTTCATATCATCTGCAAACCTTGCCCAAAGCCATCAATTCCATTATCTAAATGATTGACAAACAATGTGAAAAGTAGTGGTCCCAATACTGACCCCTGAGGAACATCACTAGTCACTGGCAGCAAACCAGAAAAGGCCCCCTTTATTCCCACTCACAGTCTCCTGGCTGTCAGCCAATCCACTATCAATGCCAGTACCTTTCCTGTAATGCCATAGGATTTTATCTTGTTAAGCAGCCTCACGTGTGGCACCTTATCAAATGCCTTCTGAAAATCCAAGTAAATGACATCCATTGCCTCTCCTTTGTTCACTTTGGCTGTTATTTCCTTGAACAACTCAAAAAGATTTGTCAGGCAAGATCTCCCTTTACAGAAACCATGCTGACTTTGACTTATGTTATCATTAGTCTCCAAGTACCCCGAAACCTCATCCTTAATAATAGTCTCCAGCACTTTCCCAATCACTGAGGTCAGGATAACTGGCCTATAATTTCCTTTCTTTTGCCTTCCTCTCTTCTTAAAGAGTGGAGTGACATTTGCAATCTTCCAGTCCTCCAAGACCATGTCAGGATCAAGTGATTCTTGAAAGACCATGACCAATGCATCCACTATCTCATCAGCAAGCTCTGTCAGGACTCTGGGATGTAGTCCACCTGGTCCAGGTGACTTATCTACTTTAAGATATTTGAGTATGCCTAGCACTTTTTCCTTTGTGGATGATTAGTTCTGAATTAGTTCTTCTAAGAGGGGGAAGGCAAAGCATGTTTCATATGATTTTTTCTTTAGTTTGCTTGAGTTATCTTTACAATTTTCCTTAAATTACTTGAAACTGGTGTAAAAACATACTTTGACATGATTTATTGAAATTAAAGTATTTTAGCCTTCACGTTTGCTGACAATTTTTACACTTGTGTTGTGGGAATGAAATAATAGGGAAAAATAAGTACACAGAGAGATTAGTAACTCTGCCTCTGAATCATGAACACTCCCTATTTAAGGAGTGCATTTTCAATATTCATTTCATCGAATACTTACATGTGGATCATGGTACCATCTAGTGAAGTTCATGTCCAAAAAGTTAAAAAGAATAAATTTTGCAAATGATTTGTCCACATAATTTATTCTGCTGGCCTGATGGGATACCAGCTGTCTGCTCCTGAGAGCAACATTCTGTCATTTGTCACTATGCTGCAAAATTTATGATAGCTGTGACCAGAACACATTGAACATAACCACAGTTCTACTGTTATTTAAATGACTTAATTTTGAATCCCAACCTGGTCTCGTATTCAGCAGGCTAATGCTACAAATCTTTGCTCTTAACTTGGCACCTTGGACACTTCAAGGCAAAGCAGGAATTTAGGTCACTTCTGACCATTCATTTGAAACATGGACCAACAAGATTATGAATAGCCCATTCATGTCTTTAAGCCTGTCGGTTCAATTAGGTCATTACTGATTTATCTCTTAATTCAATTTCACTGTCTTTTCCTCTTGACCTAAATGCTCCCAGTTACTTTCAGCTGCCAGGAATAATACAATTCTTTATTTCAGCTTCCCTCTGAAGATTGAGCTTCTGAACTGCAGCAGGAAACTGAAACCATTCATACTACCACCTAGATTAAAAACTCTGCTGAAGAACGAAATAATAGATGGCAATTTAATACCAAGCAGTAATTCAGTCAAGCAGTTCCGCTGATATTCTTGAATTGCTCAGGCATTACTGTCAGTGTGTTCAATTTGAATTAATGCCTTGAGCAAAATAATATAATTTGTTGCTAACTACCTTGCATTTTGTAAACAGCTTCAAGTATTTCTCTGAGCTAATGTGTAAATATAAACAGGAGAACATCTGCAGATGCTGGAAATCCAAAGTAACACATACAAAATGCTGGAGGAACTCAGCAGTTCAGGCAGCATCTATGGAAATGAATAGATAGTTGATGTTCCGGGCTGTATCCCTTCTTCAGGACTGAGAAGGAAGGGGGAAGATGTACTTGCATGTACTTTATAGATGCATGGCACACAAAAAAAGGCAATTGGCCTGCCATGTCTATATCAGTCAAGGCGAAGGCACTCAGCCTAAATCCACCTTCATATACTAGGTGCTTCAAATCACACCTCTTTAGTTCATGCTAAAGCATTGTTCTAAATGAGATCAACACCTCGGTCTTTACCAGACTTTCAGCCAGTAAATTCCAGACATTTAACAACATTTGGTAAAACAAAACCCTTAACACCCTTCTAACTTTTCATTCACTAGCTTTCAGTCCATGGCCTCCAGATTTTAATTCATATGTCAAATTAAAAAGGTTCTTCTTACTAACATTTACAGGTGCTTCATACTAAACTTTCAACTAAATCTCTCAGCCTCCTCTATTTCAAAGAAAACCACTTTAGATTATCCAACAAACTCAGTGGGTCCAAAACTCAAGGTTTTGTCCCGAAATTTCAATATTATCTCTCCTTATACAGATGGTGCTCGACCTGCTAAGGTTCCTCACAGACTGCTGCTCCAGATGCCAGCATCTGCAATCTCTTTTGTCTCCTTTTAGTTTATCCAATTTTTGCTTATAAATCAAATTTTCCAGTCATAAACATTTTTGTAAAGCTCATCAGCACACTTGCTCATTTGTCCTCATGCAATCATGCATCTTTGTATGCACTGACCAGACCTGCACCAGTCAGTTAAGCCATGTCCAACTGGTTTAATCTTCCTACTCTTATATGCACTAGCTAAAAACAGAGAGCATGCTGTATCCCTTTTAAACTAAATGATTGCTACTTCTTGCTATTTTAAGGATCTGTAGTGTCTACGCTGACATGGCACATAATGATGTTGATGATGAGTGTCTTCACTAATTAATACCTTCCCATTTATCATGTATTGCTGTGTTTTGCTGCAGTTTCCAAAAGGCATTATCTCACACACCATTGGGTCAAAATCCATTTGCCACTTTTATACCCAAAGTCCTAGACCATTTATTTGTCTACAGTGTTTAAGATGTCCTCCTTCACAGTTAATCATATGATCATATTTTGTATCATTTACACATTTATGCATGATACTCCCCTTTTTAAATGCACGTGATAACATATGAAACCGAAGTGCAATTGGTCCATATGCCCCTTCGTGCATGCTCCGCCATTTGGTAAGATCTTTGCTCATGATAACTTCCCTGCATTAATCCAATAATCTCCTAATACCTTCAGTTGCAAATCTCTAAAAAAATCTAAAAAATAAGCACTGTTAGTGAGATGTGGGCATGCTATGTCGGAACAAGAAGCGTGGCGTCACTTGTGGGTTGCTCAGCGCAACTCCTACTCATTTGGTTTGACACAAATGATGCATTTCACTATATGTTTTAATATTTGAATGTACGTCATTAAATCTATCACTCTCTGCTCTGAAACTATACAGGGACTACATCTCCATTGACCTCTTGGGTAAAGCAAACTAAAGATTAGCTACCCCTGTCCTGAATAACTGGCAGCCCCTCGTTTTAAGACTGTGAGCCCTCATTCTAAATACAAAGGGACTATTTTTGCGGCTTCTATCCAGGGGTGCAGCATAATTTTGCTTGTTTCAATAAATCATATCTTATTGTCCTAAGCTCAAGTGAGTGCAGATCTATTCTACTCAGCTGTTCCTCAGAATCAAGCAAATGTACTTTCATTACAATTTCTCTTTTTCCAGTACATCTACATTATCCTTCTGTTTCTATGCTCACTGGTAGGTGACACTGGGTGCATTTCATAGATTACTGCCTTGAGGTTTTGGCTTCCTAAAATCCTTCCTAACCTTCGTCACTTGAAGAGTTCCTCCTGCACAGACTCCTGCAACAGTGGCAAGTGGTTGAGATATTTCCAATATTTCTCGGCTTTCAACAGTCTGGTTGGTTGCAATATCAATATACATACTTCAGTTGATAAAATAGTTATTAGATTACTATTGCTGGCTTCTTTTTAGGGTTTTCCATTCCATTCAACATACTCATTTCTACCTCCTTATTCCCAGATTGCAACACATGGATGAGTCTTCTGTTGATTTCAACTTTTAACTTTCACATTCTTCAGGGACTTGCACACCTGTATGATATACAATATTTTGCAGCATTTAGTGCAATTTCAAAGGGCACTCTGAAGTCATGTGCATCCTTTAGGCTCCATACCAGGCTGTGATGCAATTAGTCATCATGCTCTCCACCATGCTTCTATAAAAACTTGCAAGTATCTGATGACATACAAAACCTCCTCAAACCCCTAATCAAGTAGAACCACTGGTGTGCTTTCTTCATGATTGCAGTGGGATAGCTCCTCTGAGATACTGACTCCCAGGAACTTGAGGCTTCTCAACCGTTCTACCACTGACCCCTCGAAGAGGACTGGTGGGTCTTCTCCTGACTTCCCCTTATTGAAGTCTAGAATCAATTCCTTTGTCTTTCTGACATTGTGTTGTTGTTGTGACACCACTCAACCAGCCAATAAGTCTCCAGCCAATAAATCTCTCTCCTGTAGAAGCCTCCTAATCATCATCTGAAATTCTACCAACAACAGTGGAGTCATCAGCAAATTAATAGATGGCACTTGAGCTGTTCTAAATCATGAAGTCATGAGTGTAGAGAGAGCAGAGCGGTGGGCTAAGCATACATCCGTGAGAGGCACCTGTGTTGACAGTCAGTGAGGAGTAAATGTTCTGAGCGATCCACACTGACTGAGGTCTCCTAATATGGGAGTTGAGGATTCAGGTGCAGAGACAAGTAGAGAGCCCCAGGTTTTGAAGCATGGTTATTAGTACAGAGGAAACTATGGTGTTGAACACTAAGCTGTAATCAATGAACAGTAGCCTACTATATGCTTTGCTGTTGTCTAGGTGCTTCAAAGGAGGGTGGAGAGGCAGTGACCCAGTTTTAGGGATTTGCACTTCCCTTCTAAGGTTAGGTCTTGTGCTCATGTTCTTTCCTTTGCCAGCCGGCACATGACATGTTCTGCACTGCCTCATCAAGAAAGGTCTGAAGACTGTAGTTCTTAGCTCGTGTCCTCAGCCTGACCATGTAATCACCAACGTTTCCCGTTTTCTCCAATTTCAAGTTGGCGCTTGACAATCTTTAAATGCTCGTGATATTTGAAGATACTGGGTTGAAATATCCCTCCGAGCCTTTTATAAATGTCCTCATTAAGGACCTCATTCCTGGTGCATGACTTCAGTATTCTCACCAAGATCTCAAAAACCTTGGGCTTGTAACTAGCAAGAATACTGCTTTCCTCAATTCTCATTTAGTTGTGTTTCTGTTTTGTGTCCTCTCCCAGGATCCTGATGATAATGTTTGCTGCACTTCACAATGCTTATTCCAAATACAGCAATAATGACCAAGTTCTCTTACATTTCTCAAGCTTACTAGCAAATTCACCACATCCACCATCTGTCTTTCACTCTGCTTTCTCCTATAAAATCCTGATTTCTCTTACTTCATACCTAATTACTACTCCAGAACTCTAAGCAACAACATTCCAGATGTATCACCAATATTTGTGCTGCAGTGCACCAAGGTACAGGAACAAAACATCCTCTACTGAAGATAATCAACATATTTTGCACTTGTGTCTCATGTATGAGTCATATTACATGCCACATACCTCTTAGAGGCACAAACATATTCATATCTTATTTCATCATGCCGCATTTAGTATCTCAGTTATGAACCTTCTAATCACAGCATGTCAGGTTTCTAAACTTCAGCTTACAGTTGAAACTGTAAATAGAAGTTGGGTCTTTAGATTGATGTGTTAACATTTTGCTACAGAAACAGACAAATTACTCATGAATTTTGGAATATAAATAATATTTATATTATAACTCTCTTGAAAGTTTTAACTGTTTTGAGTATCAATTCACCCTATTGTTTTTTGGCTTCATAATTGCAAGAATCCTCCTCATGTTTTCCCACCACACTGCAAAATAAAATATTTATTGAAATATTTCATTACCACTGAAAACTTCAATCAAGTGCTCAAATAAATTCTCTCTTTATCAAAACCATGCTGACTATCTTTACCTCTCCAATCATGCAAATCTTAATCAGGAAAGTTGTTAGTACTGAAATATAAATAGCAGAAAGTATTGTTTCCATAAACATTAAGCAATTTACATGCTGATTTTAAACTGACAGACAGCACTTACCTTGGACATATTGGTAATCCTTCGCCTCCAATATTGCAAGTCACTTTTTCCTCAAGAGCAGGACAATGACTGCCACCTCCTACAGCTGTATGCTTTATAAATCGATTCCTGCTTCTGTACCCAGGAGACATGCCAGGTAATTGACACGTTTTAGAGCATGAGCTCCACTCAGACCATTCAGAAACTCCACAATCTCTGGGCATAACACATGATTGAAAGATCGTGGGGGTATTGCCATGTGTACAAAGGCTAAAGAAGGGAAGAAAAACAAGCAGCAATTCATTAATACAAAATCTATCATATTCCTAAAACACGTACAGTATCTTGATTAAAAACAAAACAAAAAAGGCTTATAACTCAGGACACTGTTTCAACTTCTGTAGAAGTTTTATTGGATCCTATCCATCAAGTTTCCAGTGTCTGCTGACTTTAGTCACCCAACTGTTTGGTTGAGCATTATGCTTGACCCTTATAATTTCATAAAAAAACAAAAGGAATAGAAGCATGTGCTTCTCAGTATGCTTCATGTTTCTTTTCGACCATGGTTTGTCTTGTACCTGACATATTTGCTCTCTCCTGATTACATTATTGACTGATCTGCTGAGTATCCAGAAAGACTATTGATTTCTATCTTGGAATCACACAATAGCTCAGCAATCATCACCCTCTGACATGGTGGTTAGATATTTACATATATGTACAATCCTAAAAATTGAAAAAAAATCACTAATTCTGGACAACTATATTTTTTTAAGTTCTCCTGAAGTGAGAATGGAAGAAGTTTGTTTATGTTGATTGATAATTTCTCAATAGCAACCTCTCAGTTTCCTTTTTGGATATAATGTCAGAATTGAAATTCATAACTATCATACCCTTTATACTTAACTCTATATTGTAACTTCTTTAATAATATATATTGTATTTGGAAGTAGCTGAAGCATTGTAAAATTTTACATTAATCTACTAACATAACATACTATTAGGATTTCTTCATTGTAGTGGCAGGCATAATTGTATCAAATAAAAATTCAGATTACTTCCAGGCTTTAGAGTACTACTACTGAGAGAAAATAGCAAGAAAAGTACTCTGTGTGTGACAGATACTTCTTGCACTGGTAGATTTCTCCTACTAGATAAAAGAGTTATGAACATCCCAGCAAAGGAGAATACCTTCCAGAGAAAAAAACACTTACTTCAATGCTTGTATTATTCCACAATGGTGGAAATGCAGGCAAGTGCAAATAGCTTCATGAATGATTCCAGTACATCACTGGTTAACACTATTCATAAGTGAACTTTTCCAAGTTGAGCAAAATCAGAACTCACAGAGTTAATGTTAGGAAAATGTAATATTGCCAGCTTCTAAAATATTTGCAGGAAAATTAGCAAAGACACAGGAGGTAAATATGATAAATGATGCCTAAATATTCATTTTGGCTTCCAGCTGAATGAACCTGATTAAAATGATTCCATTTAATAAATTTGCTGCAAATAACACTTCAAAGGAAGGAGAGTAAAATGTTACTGTGCTTCTTGCTGGTAAAGAATTTACAGTCTCTATCCTCAAATATATCTTCTGCTACACTTTAATGTGGTTATCATTCACATCAATTGAAAGGAAGGAGATAATTTAGATGCTTTTTTGTAATTCTGGAAAAATATACTGTTAAGATTGTAAAAATGTTAAATAACATCATCATTTCATGGAAAGGCATTTTTATTGTGTTATGAGCACTGTAAATACCCCTGTATTTTGAAACCAATTATATTTTATAGAAAAAGTTGATAATGGTGACTTCATTAAAAAATCAGTGACAGTCTAAAGACCAACAGTAGCAGGGTAACGTAGTTTCATAGAAGGTTGCAATCTGGTTTGAAAACATTTAAATTATTAGAGAGGGTAGCAGCACAAGGTTTAACAAGGGAAGAACACAGCAACATGGTGATTACATTCCTAGTATTGGATTAAATTGACAGCCTAGGTGAATGAGCAATAGATTTACTGTCAGATGAAATAAAATGCCAAGATTTTTTTAATACAGAAAGAATATTAAAACGGATCCTGTGAAAGCAGACAAATGTACAAGTGACTCAATACAAAATTGTAAACACTGTAAAACAAAAATAAAAATTTTGAAAATGGTAATCTTGCATGCTCGGGATTTTGTTGGTGCCAGCCTGTCAAATTTTCTGAACTTTTTCTGGGTGTTATTTCTATTAACCCCTAAAACAACTTTAGTTAACCTTATTGAAATATGGTACAATATTATAATAAATATTCCAGTGAACTAAGCAAGTTTAAAGGGTGTGTGAGATAAGGTCCCCTTATTATTGGAAAGGGAACGTGGACATTAGGACTTTTACAAGTGGAAAGAAATAGTGGGATTCCATGCTCTGCTAAGTCAAAAGAAAGCTTGGAAACAAAAATTCCAGTGAATGAGTGGAGAGCATGGAAAACAGGACCCAGACAGATGTAGAAAGTGACAGGAAACAGGACCCAGGGAGTGGAAAGAGAGACAGGAAACAGGACCCAGGGAATGGAAAGAGAGACAGGAAACAGGACCCAGGGAGTGGAAAGAGAGACAGGAAACAGGGCCCAGGGAATGGAAAGAGACAGGAAACAGGACCCAGGGAGTGGAAAGAGAGACAGGAAACAGGACCCAGGGAATGGAAAGAGACAAGAAACAGGACCCAGGGAGTGGAAAGAGACAGGAAACAGGACCCAGGGAGTGGAAAGAGAGACAGGAAACAGGACCCAGAAGCAGAAAGAGAGACAGGAAACATGACCCAGGGAGTCGAAAGAAAGATAGGAAACAGGAACCAGGGAATGGAAAGAGAGACAGGAGACAGGGCCCAGGGAGTGGAAAAAGAGACAGCAAACAGGACCCAGGGAGTGGAAGGAGAGACAGGAAACAGGACCCAGGGAGTGGAAGGAGAGACAGGAAACAGGACCCAGGGAGTGGAAAGAGAGACAGGAAACAGGACCCAGGGAATGGAAAGAGAGACAGGGAACAGGACTCAGGAGTGGAAAGAGAGACAGGAATCAGGACCCAGGAGTGTAAAGAGACAGGACACAGGACCCAGGGAGTGGAAAGAGAGGTAAGAAATACAACCCAGGGAATCGAAAGAGAGATAGGAAACAGGACCCAAGGAGTGGAAAGAGAGACAGGAAACAGGGCCCAGGGAATGGAAAGAGAGACAGGAAACAGGGCCCAGAGAGTGGAAAGAGAGACAGGAAACAGGACCCAGGGAGTGGAAAGAGACAGGAAACAGGACCCAGGGAGTGGAAAGAGACAGGAAGCAGGACCCAGGGAGTGGAAAGAAAGACAGGAAACATGGCCCAGGGAATCGAAAGAGAAATAGGAGCAGGACCCAGGGAATGGAAAGAGAGACAGGAAACAGGGCCCGGGGAGTGGAAAGAGACAAGAAACAGGACCCAGGGAGTGGAAAGAGAGACAGGGAACAGGACCCAGGAGTGGAAAGAGAGATAGGAAATAGGACCTATGGAATGGAAAGAGAGACAGGAAATAGGGCCCAGGGAGTGGAAAGAGAGACAGGAAACAGGACCCAGGAAGTGGAAAGCGAGACAGGAAACAGGGCCCAGGGAATGGAAAGAGAGACAGGAAACAGGACCCAGGGAGTGGAAAGAGACAGGAAACAGGACCCAGGGAGTGGAAAGAGACAGGAAGCAGGACCCAGGGAGTGGAAAGAAAGACAGGAAACATGGCCCAGGGAATCGGAAGAGAAATAGGAGCAGGACCCAGGGAATGGAAAGAGAGACAGGAAATAGGGCCCAGGGAATGGAAAGAGAGACAGGAAACAGGGCCCAGAGAGTGGAAAGAGAGACAGGAAACAGGACCCAGGGAGTGGAAAGAGACAGGAAACAGGACCCAGGGAGTGGAAAGAGACAGGAAACAGGACCCAGAGAGTGGAAAGAGAGACAGGAAACAGGGCCCAGAGAGTGGAAAGAGAGACAGGAAACAGGACCCAGGGAGTGGAAAGAGACAGGAAACAGGACCCAGGGAGTGGAAAGAGACAGGAAGCAGGACCCAGGGAGTGGAAAGAGAGACAGGAAACAGGACCCAGGGAATGGAAAGAGACAAGAAACAGGACCCAGGGAGTGGAAAGAGACAGGAAACAGGACCCAGGGAGTGGAAACAGAGACAGGAAACAGGACCCAGAAGCAGAAAGAGAGACAGGAAACACGACCCAGGGAGTCGAAAGAAAGATAGGAAACAGGACCCAGGGAATGGAAAGAGAGACAGGAGACAGGGCCCAGGGAGTGGAAAAAGAGACAGGGAACAGGACTCAGGAGTGGAAAGAGACAGGACACAGAACCCAGGGAGTGGAAAGAGAGGTAAGAAATACAACCCAGGGAATCGAAAGAGAGATAGGAAACAGGACCCAAGGAGTGGAAAGAGAGACAGGAAACAGGGCCCAGGGAATGGAAAGAGAGACAGGAAACAGGGCCCAGAGAGTGGAAAGAGAGACAGGAAACAGGACCCAGGGAGTGGAAAGAGACAGGAAACAGGACCCAGGGAGTGGAAAGAGACAGGAAGCAGGACCCAGGGAGTGGAAAGAAAGACAGGAAACATGGCCCAGGGAATCGAAAGAGAAATAGGAGCAGGACCCAGGGAATGGAAAGAGAGACAGGAAATAGGGCCCAGGGAATGGAAAGAGAGACAGGAAACAGGGCCCAGAGAGTGGAAAGAGAGACAGGAAACAGGACCCAGGGAGTGGAAAGAGACAGGAAACAGGACCCAGGGAGTGGAAAGAGACAGGAAGCAGGACCCAGGGAGTGGAAAGAAAGACAGGAAACATGGCCCAGGGAATCGAAAGGGAAATAGGAGCAGGACCCAGGGAATGGAAAGAGAGACAGGAAACAGGACCCAGGGAGTGGAAAGAGACAAGAAACAGGACCCAGGGAGTGGAAAGAGAGACAGGGAACAGGACCCAGGAGTGGAAAGAGAGATAGGAAATAGGACCTATGGAATGGAAAGAGAGACAGGAAACAGGACCCAGGGAATCGAACGAGAGATAGGAAGCAGGACCCAGGGAATGGAAAGAGAGACAGGAAACAGCTCCCAGTGAGTGGAAAGAGATACAGGAAAATGGACCCAGGGAGTGGAAAGAGAGACTGGAAACAGGACCCAGTGAGTGGAAAGAGACAAGAAACAGGACCCAGGGAGTGGAAAGTGACAGGAAACAAGACAGAAGTGGAAGGAGAGAAAGGAAACAGGACCCAGGGAATTGATAGAGAGACAGGAAAAAGGACCCAGAGAATAGAAAGAGAGACAGGAAACAGGGCCCAGGGAGTGGAAAGAGAAACAGGAAACAGAACCCAGAGAATGGAAAGAGAGACAGGAAACAGGGCCCAGGGAGTGGAAAGAGAGACAGGAAACAGGACTCAGGAGTGGAAAGAGAGACAGGAATCAGGACCCAGGAGTGTAAAGAGACAGGAAACAGGACCCAGGGAGTGGAAAGAGACAGGAAACAGGGCCCAGAGAGTGGAAAGAGAGACAGGAAACAGGACCCAGGGAGTGGAAAGAGACAGGAAACAGGACCCAGGGAGTGGAAAGAGACAGGAAGCAGGACCCAGGGAGTGGAAAGAAAGACAGGAAACATGGCCCAGGGAATCGAAAGCGAAATAGGAGCAGGACCCAGGGAATGGAAAGAGAGACAGGAAACAGGGCCCGGGGAGTGGAAAGAGACAAGAAACAGGACCCAGGGAGTGGAAAGAGAGACAGGGAACAGGACCCAGGAGTGGAAAGAGAGATAGGAAATAGGACCTATAGAATGGAAAGAGAGACAGGAAATAGGGCCCAGGGAGTGGAAAGAGAGACAGGAAACAGGACCCAGGAAGTGGAAAGCGAGACAGGAAACAGGGCCCAGGGAATGGAAAGCGAGTCAGGAAACAGGACCCAGGGAATCGAAAGAGAGATAGGAAGCAGGACCCAGGGAATGGAAAGAGAGACAGGAAACAGCTCCCAGTGAGTGGAAAGAGATACAGGAAAATGGACCCAGGGAGTGGAAAGAGAGACTGGAAACAGGACCCAGTGAGTGGAAAGAGACAAGAAACAGGACCCAGGGAGTGGAAAGAGACAGGAAACAGAACCCAGGAGTGGAAAGTGACAGGAAACAAGACCCAGAAGTGGAAGGAGAGAAAGGAAACAGGACCCAGGGAATTGATAGAGAGACAGGAAAAAACACCCAGAGAATAGAAAGAGAGACAGGAAACAGGGCCCAGGGAGTGGAAAGAGAGACAGGAAACAGGACCCAGGAAGTGGAAAGCGAGACAGGAAACAGTGCCCAGGGAATGGAAAGAGAGACAGGAAACAGGACCCAGGGAGTGGAAAGTGAGACAGGAAACAGGACCCAGGGAATCGAAAGAGAGATAGGAAACAGGGCCCAGGGAGTGGAAAGAGAGACAGGAAACAGGACCCAGGAAGTGGAAAGTGAGACAGGAAACAGGGCCCAGGGAATGGAAACAGAGACAGGAACCAGCTCCCAGTGAGTGGAAAGAGAGACAGGAAACAGGACCCAGGGAATGGAAAGAGGGACAGGAAACAGGACCCAGCGAGTGGAAAGCGAGACAGAAAACAGTGCCCAGGGAATGGAAAGAGAGACAGGAAACAGGACCCATGGGATTGAAAGAGAGACAGGAAACAGGACCCAGAGAATGGAAAGAGAGACAGGAAACAGGGCCCAGGGAGTGGAAAGCAAAACAGGAAATAGGACCCAGGGAATCGAAAGAGAAATAGGAAAGAGGGCCCAGGGAGTGGAAAGAGAAACAGGAAACAGGACCCAGGGAATGGAAAGCGAAACAGGAAATAGGACCCAGGGAATCGAAAGAGAAATAGGAAACAGGGCCCAGGGAGTGGAAAGAGAGACAGGAAACAGGACCCAGGGAGTGGAAATAGAGACAGGAAACAGGACCCAGAAGTGGAAAGAGACAGGAAACAGGACCCAGGGAGTGGAAAGAGACAGGAAACAGGATCCAGGGAGTGGAATAAGAGACAGGAAACAGGACCCAGGGAGTGGAAAGAGAGACAGGGAACAGGACTCAGGAGTGGAAAAAGAGACAGGGAACAGGAACTAGGGAATGGAAAGAGAGACAGGGAACAGGGAACATGGAATGGAAAGAGAGACAGGGAACAGGGAACATGGAACAAGACTCAGGAGTCGAGAGAGAGACTGGGAAGATGGCCTGAGTTAGTGGAATGGGAATGTAGGAACCATCAATCAGCAGTGAGGAACTGGTAAGTTGGTAATTTGTTTACTGTTGTCATGTGTACTGAGCCTCCGTGAAAAGCTTACTTACCATTGATGCAAATCAATTGATTACAACAGTGTGCTGAGATAGAACAAGATAAAAACAATAATAAAATACAGAGTAAAGTTTTACAGTTACAGAGCAAGTGTACTGCAAGTACACTATAAAGTTCAAGGTCAAAACGAGTTAGATGTAAAGCCAAGAGTTTGCCTTATTGTATGAGGGAACCAAACCAATAACAGCAGGGTAGAAGCTGCCCCTGAGCCTTGTGGTACATACTTTCAGTGTCTTCTGCCTAACAGGACAGGGGAAAGACAGAATGCCCGGAGTGTGTGGACCTTTGTCTATGCTGCTTGATTTACCAAGGGAGCAAGGAGTAAAAGTAATTCAAAAAGAATTTTACAGCCACTTCAGCTTGTGACCCTAAAGGGGCATAGTATTAGCAAATTTATATAATTCAGATATGCTTATGAAATAGAAAATTCTTAGACTGTTAATCAGTAAGGGCCAGGACATACACCATATTTATTATAACTGTTTATTTCGGGTGCTCGAATGAGTTTGTCAGTGAAATCACGAGAATATTACTGAACATTTTTAACTGCAAAATGATTTAATTATGCTTTTCGGAAAATTAATTTAAGAAGTATTGCTACAACAGCAAGTTATTAAAGTTTCTCATAAAGTCAAAAGAGATAAACTTCTTGATAGACTTGGGATCTTGGCTCCCTTTGTAAGATCAGAAGTAATAAGCCAGGGTATTATTCTCAGGTCAGATTTGAATTTAAAATTTCAATTTGAATTTGAATTTAAAATAAAGAAAGTGACTAGAGCAGCATTTCTACACTTAAGGAAGATTGCAAAGGTGTGTTCGTTTCTGTCATGTAATGATACTGAAAACTAATTCACATCCTTATATTGAATAGACTAGATCACTGGAATGCACTTTTTACTGGCCTTCCAGAATAATCTATTGATAAATTTCAACTCATGCAGAACACCGCTGTTAGACTTTTAACCAAAACCAGGATGAGGGAATATTATCATTCCCATCCTAACTACTTTGCATTGGTTTCCAGTAACTTTTAGAAGTGATTTTAAATTTCTCTTACTTGTGGTCTAGGACGAGAGTACATCACAGAATCACTTTTGTTTTATAATCCTATTCGATCTCTCAGATCTTCTTCTGCCAGTCTCTTAAATTTAAACAATCTTCCTCTAAAGATTAGTTGGCTGGTCAGCTTTTCTGAACTGCACTCCTAAACTGTGGAACTCAGTATCTAAGACTATAAAGGATGCACACTCAGTTGACTTGTTTAAGCGTCAGCTCAAAATCTATTTATTTAACATTGCTTTTAACTTACATCTTTCTTATCTTTTATTTTCACGTTTGCACTTTGAATGACATATGAAAAGTGCTCTATCAATAAGCTGCTGTTATCATTATTATCACTACAATTGTGCATTAGCATCTCTGAAGTATACTTCATTTCTGAACACACTGCTATCAAGATGAATATCATACACCTCTCTCTCTCTTACTTTGTGACTGCTGATATAGGACTGTACTAAGATCTACTCATTTCACCTATCGTCTCTGCAACTATATATTCTGACTGATTAAGATACTTGGTGACAGAAAGTTGAACTAATATTTGTGGAAAAATACAAAAAGACATATCAGTAACCTTACCTGAGCATTGCATTTTTTCCATCACTTCTTGAACAGCGGACGTGCCTGGTTTGATATCCTATTTTTACATCCCATGGCTTGAAATGTTCGTGGATCAGATGCTTCATACGATTCTTCTCCGAATATTGTGAACTGAAGTTCAGTCCCGGTTTGCCACTTTGCCGGACTTGTCTTTGGTGTGGTAGTCTGCAGTCACTCCAGGGGCCTACCTTTAAACTGTACAGAAACTCATCTTCCCCAACCAGACAAGAGACTTGTATATCACAGGCCTTGGTTTCCGTTAGAGGTGGGCAGCTTTTGCCACCGTACAATGGCGGTGATAACACTGAACGGACCCGATGTTGTAATCCCTTCCCACAACCTTTGCTACAAGCCGACCAGGTAGAGAACTCTGACACTACACAGTCCTGTGGGCAGGGAATGAGACAGGCTTGGTCCGAAGCAGGCTTAGGTGTAAAGAATTCACAGATCTCATCTAGCACCAGTGATCTGTTGGATTTTCGTACACAGTGTACTTCCCTGTGCTGCAACCCTTGCTGTGCAGTGACACAAGCGGAGGTCCTGGGTTTAGCTCTATTTGACGATGCGCGGAGTATGCAATCACCCCACTTTGATAAATCCCACTCAAAAATCTCCTTGTGCCAGTCGCACACCTTGAAGCAGTCTCTTTGAATTGCTGGTCTCTCTTCATACTTACAGTGGGAATGGTGTGTAGTCCAGCCTTCAACGTGGACACACCACACTGTTCTACTTTGCACTCCATTTGGTCCACACACTGCACTAATACATCGACCCCACTGACCTACAGGAAATACAAAACCACATTGAGTAATTCCCCTCTCCTGCATGCACAAACAGGATTAGTTATAAAAGAAAGAGTGGATAGATGCGTTTAAGAAACTGACTGGCAAGGTACAGCAAGTATCTGCAGGCAGGTGCTCAAAATACGAAGGTAACTAAATAATTTACAAGCTCTGAAAAAAATTAAGGGCACTGGAAAAATACTCTTGGATATTACATAAAGGGCTTAAAATATACAACTTAATACTTTAAAATAAATGGAAAAGTGGCACATTATTCATATGCAGAGTCTAGTTGCCTCAGAACTCAGATAGCACAGGAAGGAAGAGTGAAAGTGAGACATTTTTCATATCATTAATGAGCAATAATGGAATCTGTTCAATATCCTTGTTTCAAAAAGGCTCCAACCACAGTGCAAGAAGTTTCTAAATGATTTCAGCGTTTTCACCAATTCGCGGCTGTCAGCCCACTGCATGCATAGGCTGCTCTGTGAAGAAAAGACATTTCACAACCTCCAAAGGATTTCTCACAGGATTCAATATGAAAGACCATTTACTCAATTCAATATTTTGAGGTAAACACAGCAAAGGAAAACAGAGTAAAATTCTATTAATCCAGCTTGCTTGAGACTTTGGTGACAGCAGGCAAAACAGATTTTAAAGATTTTTTGATGTTATTACGGTAATACTCGAATGCACTTCTACTATTTCTTTATTTAGAAGTGTAGCACAGTTACAGGCTCTACCGGCCCGACGAGACCGCACTGCCCAATTACACCCATGTGCCCAATTAATCTGCCAGCCTGTATGTCTTTGGAATGTGCAAAGAGACTGAAGCACCAGAGGAAACCCACGCAGTCTCGGGGAGAATGTACAAACTTCTTACAGACAATGGCGGGAATTAAACCCAGGTTGTTGGCATTGTAACTATAGCTAGTGTTACACTGACCTTATTTCCAATTATTTTCCAATGAACTCCGTAAGTGTAAGTTAAGCATAAGATCTTGGTAAATTTCAAGGGAACATGCGAAAGAGAAACAAATGAGATCCTAGAGAGTGTGTGAACTGGGACCTCAGTAAATAGAAGGGAGTGTGGGAATCAGGAACCTCTGTTGTTTGAGGTATACCCGTATGTAGATATAATAGAAGGTCGGCTGATGACAGAAATATTGGTGGAGCTGTGGATAGTGAGTAGCCTGCACATGATCCATCACCCCTCCTTAGCCCACCAATCACATTATGCTACTACTACTACGTCGACTCAGGCCTAGGGGGCCGGCGTCGGGCACGATGATGGACTCTCCATCTCTCCCTCTCCCTCATCAGTGTGTTCAGTTCATCTACATTAGCCACGCTGCTGTCTTCTAGGAGCGTGTTGACCATAGTCTTGGGAGGGCGCCCAGGGTTCATTCTCCTGTGCTTGGGCTCCCATATGATGACTAGGCTGGCAGGTAGCTCGGGGTGGCGTAGACAGTGCCCCACTAGTTGCAGTCTTCTCACCTCGATTTTAGTGGAGAGCATCGGTAGGTTGTTATAGAGCTCGACATTCCTCATGTGCTGTTGCCAGCTCACGTCAGGAGCCATCCAGAGCATTCGTGTATAGCAACCATCTAGAGACTTTCGCATCATCTTGGTGAGTGTCCATGTCTCGCATCCGTACGTGAGAATGGACTCTATGACTGCTATGAAAATCCTCTTTTTAAGCCTTCTGGTCAGGTTCGACTTCCAGATTTCCTTCATGTCGTTCACAGCTCTCCACGCCAGCGCCTTCCGTATCTTTATGTCCTTCTCTGAACTCATCATTCTTGACCCAAGGTACTTGTAGTCAAAGACTTTTTTAATGGTATCATTCTCTACGGTCTTGAGAGTCCCTTCGTCACAGTTAAACACCATGTACTCTGTCTTTTTAGCGTTTAGGTGAAGTCCATCTTTATTGCACTCAATTTCCACTTTTGGCAGTAGCCGCTGTGCTTCCTCCATCTAGTCAGAGAGCAGGACTATGTCATCTGCAAAATCGAGATCTGTGAGCGTAACTGGTCTGACCCTTTTGGTTCGTCCTGGTTTTATGGTAAAACCAAGCTTGTCATGATCTTTGGTAGCTTGACGCAGAGCGTAATCAAGGACGATTATAAAGATGTAGGGTGCCAGAGTGTCTCCTTGCAGCACATCAGCTAGGAGCTCGAACACTGCTGTTTCTCTGTCTGGTGATACAACTTTTGTCATGGTTTTGGTATAGCTCGACTCTATTGCTCTCAGTAGATGGTCTGGCACTCCGTAAGCTTTCAGGATCTTCAGCATTTTACCCCGGTGAATAGAGTCTTATGCTACTGTCTCAATAACCTCCTCTTCTCCTTACACAGCAGTGGTCCCCAACTGCGAGCATTTGCTATCGGGCCACGCGGAAACAATATGATTTGGCGATATAAAACGATATGAGTCAGCTGCACCTTTCCTCATTCCCTGTCCAGCACTGTTGAACTTGAACACCCCCCTGCCACCCCCCGTCGGCTGGTCCACAAGAATATCGTCAATATTAAACCGGACCGCATTGCACAAAAGGTTGGGGACCACCCTTTCCTCTCTTTGGGTTTTGACCCAAAACATCAACAATTCCTCCCCCTCTCCCCAACAAATGCTGCCTGACTCATTGAGTTCCTCCAGAAGATTATTTATTGCTCCAGATTCCAGCATCTGAAATCCCTTATCTCCCCTTGGAGCATCCATATATGGACAGATCTTGGGGTGCAAGGTCACACATCTTTAAAAGCAGCAACACAAGGAGATAAGTGTGTTAAAGAGTATTGCCTGTTTTCCTTCATCAGTCAGTGCACTGAGTATAAAAACTGAGGCACAAGGGAGACCACAGATGCTGGAAGTCTGGAGCACCACACACAAAGTGCTGGAAGAGCTCAGCGGATCAAGGGTATCCATAGAGGGAAATGAATAGCCAATATTTCTGAATGGTTTCGGCCCTAAATGTCAACTGTTCATTTCCCTCTATAGATGCTGCCTGACCTGCTGCATTCTTCCAACATTGTGTGTGTGTTGTTCTGGATTACCAGCATGGCTTTTGAGTGTGTTGCTGTTGTGTATAAAAGTCAAAAAGCCGTGTTACAGCTATATAAAGCTTTGATTAAACTGGTTATGGAGTATTACCGTACTTGCATTACTGGCTGCTGCATCACAGGAAGAACATGAAGAGGGTGCAAATGGGTTCATCAGGATGTTCTCTGCATGTGAGGGTATTGGCTAAAAGGATGGCGGGGTGGAGGGACATCTCTACCAAAAGCATTGTAAGGCACTCCTTCCCTCTGCTAGCCTGCAGGTCTCCTTTAGGCCAAAGGTAGCACCCGCTTAGCCCCCGATCAGTGTCACATGAAGCAGGTGATGGATGGTCGTATGAGCAGCTAATGTATATCACAAGTCCTGGTTATGCGACCACTGATGCCAGGCAAACAGTTTCTGAAGAGGATTGATAATGGCTGGGGTCACGCATCTTGTAAAGACACTGCTCAGAAGAAGGCAATGGCAAACTATCTCTGCAGAAAAATTTTGCAAGAACAATCGTTGTTAGAGACCATGATTAACTATATCATTGTGCTGTAAAGTTTCTATGTTTCTATGTCATACAACTCGGCACATAATGATGATGTCATATGACATGATACATAATGACGATGACTTATAAGAAGATGTTAGAATTGCATTGTTAACTCTAGAATGTTAGGAGGATGAGGAATAACCAGATAGAACTATACAACATTATGAGAGACACGGATAGGGTAGATAGTCAGTCTTTCTCCCAGGGTGTAAATGTAAAATACTGGATTTAAAATGACAAGGAATGCATTTAAGCTGATTTATTGGGCTTTTTTTAAACACAGAAAGTGGTATGTTCTAGGCAAAATGGTTGAGCCAGATAAGATTACAAAAAGTGATAGATACAGCTCTGTCCATCATGGGCAAAAGCTCTCTCCACCATTGGGTGCTGTTGTAGGAAAGCAGCATCCATTCTTCAGGGACCCCCGCCACCCAGCCCATGCTCTCTTCTTGCTGTTGCCATCCGGAAGGTGCTACAGAAGCCTCAGGACACACACCACAAGGTTCTGAAACAGTTATTACCCCTCAAACTTCAGGCTCTTGAACCAGATAATAAACTTACTTTGAACTTTGAAGATATAAATATCTAAGAGGTATTCAGATTGGCAGAAAAACATGAAGGATATTAGCAAATATAGACATGAGAAGGCAGGTGGGATTAATTTGGATTGGCATCATGGTTGGCAGAGACATTGAGGGCTGAATAGTCTGTTCCTGTACTGTACTTTTCTATGGTCCATGTTGAATGAAAGGAGATGGGCAAAACAGGGTGCTGGTGTGTTTAGGTCTAATATGAGACACAGATGTTGAAAAGGCCATAGAAATCTTTGGCATTGCCCCACTCTCTTATTGCTTTGAAAACAAATATTATTCATAAGAATAACTACAACATTTGAAACATGTTGGTCAATTTTGAGAAGATTTGAATAGAGTTTACCCAAAGTGGTTGCTCATTTCTAGTGATGGTACAGAGTCAGTGTCCAGTGGGCAACTGGGCAGAAATCTGTAGTACAAATATTTTTGTTTTATCTTTACATATTGAACATTTTTTTTTAAAGTCTGTCACGAGCCTTGTGGCCCATCAGGCCAGTGCTTATGCCGGTTTCCGTGGTGTGAAACGACTGAGAGTACGAGACTCCCCCCCGATAGGACGCTAGTCTATCATGAGATTAACCCCAGCATTTTGCCAGTACCCATTCTCAGCTGAGTAGACTGGAGCAGTGTGTGGTTAAATACCTTGCTCAAGGACACACACGCTGCCTCGGCCGAGGCTCAAACCCATGACCTTCAGATCGCTCGTCCAGCAGCCTAACCACTTGGCCACACGCCACACATATTGAACATACTGAACATATATTGAACATATATTCAGTACATGTTGAAGCGTCCACTGGTATAAGTGTTCTCAAGATCTCCTGTAGATGGCTGATGTCCTAAGTCTAGAGCAGTCTGAATGTGATTGTAAGTTTCTCAAATGTTCTGTTCAGTCCCTTCAGATGAAATCAGGCCGAGGATATAGGTATGCTGTAATTGACTGATGTCCAGGCAATCAGCTGAGAAGCGCACAGTGACATATTCTCAAGATAACTTACTCTTCAAACATTTTGGGAGAAAATTGTATTTGTTAATGTTTGTGTAACACCATGAAAACGTATTTTCAAGAGATTACTTTTTGTTTCATCAAATGATTATTTTTTCACTTAGGACTTCAAAACCTCCAAGAATGATGAGATTAGTGTTGTTCTGGAGAGTTTTAGGTTCTGCTGAAAATAATTCAGCAAACATTTCCAGAAGCTATTCAGAGTAGAAAACGTTACCTTGCATTAGACCAAAAACTCTTTAAATGACTGCAATCAATCATCCTATTTGCTCTATTTCTTTTCCAATTGGTTCTGTAAGTTGGAGCCTCATAAGTGGGAATACAGAGCCATAATGGTGAAAAGCAAAGGATTATATGATATCGCTCCAAGCAAGATGTTCATACAGAGATAGCAGTCTAGTGTCAACCCACATCTATTGTGTTGAATTTTCATTTATTTGGCCTGTTAACACCATACCTTTTTTATATAAACAGGTGATGCAAATATATTGTTTGAGCAAATGATTTCAATGGTATCAGGTATATACAATTCACAAACTATAATTGGGCGAACAAAAATAAGTTTCAATTACAAACCTGATTTATAAGTACATAAGTAACAGTTTCTATCAACATTCATTTCTTTTAACTTTTGTCAGGTGCATTTTACAAATTGAACATTCTTGATTTGAAAATATTGCCCTTCAACAATGAGTATTTTTCTGCAAAACCCAACAAGTGCTGCTCAAGTTGCTGCATTAAAATATGCATCAGTGTTGCGATCACTCTGAAAATTAGTAATTGCCTCACTAGTACATGTGTTGAAGTGCAAAGGTTAAGCTAATATTCCATCAATTCAAAGGTATTTTATTCATATCTTTCCACATGTAATGAACCTAAATAGAATTAACCTGGTAGTTTGGAAACTCCTGAATTGTTATAGAAGTCAACATGCTCATTAATGCGCCACAGGGAGGGGCACCTGCATCTCTTCCTGAAGCAGAACTCGACATAGCTCCTGCTCATAACTCATGGGTAAACTCTCAATTCTATCTACAGTGACCAGTCACATGACTCTGTTGCCTGGCAACAAAGGATGCACAATGCCGACCACAAACTGAGAAGATGAAAACCAGGTGTTCACAGTTTTGCTACATATAGAGCAATTCATCCCCAATTTTTTTATGTGTTCATTTCATTGAAATTCAGCAATACAATTGATTTCAATGACAAGCCTGGATTTCCACTTGCTTTTAGTTTAACTTCAATGTTCAGAACAAATTTAATCCAAAGATCTACACTGTCAAGGCACCTTTGTATATATAACAGTCAATACGACTTCTCTCCATACATTTTTGAAGCCCTGCTGTCAGGATAGAAAATAGAAATCAATTTCTAATTATAAAGATAGACGAGACACAACAGGGCCTGACAGAAATCAGGGAAAGTGACCTTTAACCAGCTAGAAAGTCGCTTCTTGCTGAAATTCTTGCTGAAAAATACAAAATCTTACAAATCATCACCCCAGCTTTTGCATTCTCAAATGTTTTCAATTTCACCTGCAATTCATTCTGATTTGTATTTTTTTTCCTTCCCTAAGGATTGTCACCTTGTCACGGTGGAGAGGTTGGTAACTTCCTGAGATCCTGACAGCAATACCATCTGGAGTTCAGCTATCTGGTGATTAGCTCCTGGTAGGGACACTCATGACGATAAGGTCAAAGGGGAGAATCCAGACAAAGAGCAATCCAAAGACCTCATTGGCTTAACTAGCGAAATATCACAATGGCAATGAAGGCAGAGGAAGCAGTCATGAAGAGTTCCCAGCCATCTTGCATTCCATGCCACTGGACTCCAACACCAATCTGTCAAAGACTGTGTGGTGGCTGCATGTACATCAGACTCGCTACGTTAAACAAAGTCACACACAGGCGTCCTCCATTAGGGGAATCCATCTTAACATCCCAGATGGACCTCTATAGCCTCCTAAGATCCCACCAATAGACAACCCCTCAGGAGAACATCATACTCGACTCGAGTGATTGCACTTCTTTATCTTTGTACTGGAAAGCAGAAATAAAGAGACTTGGAAGAAATGCATGCGATAGGATTGGTGGCAGTTGTAAGGGCACAGCAACCTGAGAAAGCACTGAGAGTAGAAAAATTACTGTGAAATGAAACATGGCCTGAAAATGCAGTTTGTACTGTAACAGAGTCTGATGAGAATAACATTCTGTATCACTTTGGGTTTTAAACAAACTGGAGATACTTTTCAAACATTTATAGGAAAATATACTCTATATTTTAAGTTGATCTTAATTTTTGAAAGACAATTGGAGCAGGTACAATACAAGAATTGGAAAGGTTATGGGCCAAACACTGACAAATGGGATTAATTTGGATGGGGCATCTTGATCAGGATGGGCAACTTGGGTCAATGGGCCTGTTTCAATGCTGAATTACTCTATGACTCTATTCATCGTAACCCTGTTACATTCTTCGCTGTATGTTTGAATTTACATAGTGCCTAAAAGCAAGCACAATTGATCAAAGGCAATCTGTCGCCTCATATTAACCAAGAATTACAGTCCCTTAGATCTCCTATTAGCACTAAGAAGCACTTTTTTCAACCACATAGCTAAAATTCAAAAGTCTATCTGGGAAATTATTTATGAACTTTCATATATACACTCCACAGTGAGTTGTGTTAATTTCTTTTTGTTATGGTATGAAGATGGTTCAATTGTGATGGTATTACTTTGTCAACAAAGTTATTGAAAAAGCTGCTCCAGAATATGAAAGTAAGCATTAGCTATCTCATCCTTCATTTTATCAGATTTACTACAGACATCATACGACGAAACTGGGAAGTGTTAAATGCAGTAATGCAAACCAGTCTTCAGAATAATGGCTTTAAGGTCTCACACAAAAAAAGTAACAGGCTTATGATGGCGCTGCTTCACATCTACGCATAGGTTATGAAAAATTTACTCCATCTCCTGATGTATTGACGCCACATTCTATTTCCTAACTTGTCACCAGGCCTGCTCTTTCTGGAGGGGTCCCATTGTCGTAGGCATTTTTCTTTCAAGTCATTGCACCCAGGTGGCAGATGCTTTATTTGTCATCTTTACTTTCTGGAAAAAAAACAGGTACTGGCTGTAAATTATTCCTGTAGGTAAAGATGAAATGCTCAAAATATTCGATTGTTTATGATTATTCCTATACTGGAGCAAGAGGGAGAGGGACATATGTGAAATAGATCAACCAGCAAACATTAGGAAATACAGTAGATAAAATATCCCAGAATATCCTTTAATTATTCAGAGCATTAATGCACAAAAACAACCTGACATATAACCATATAAGAATTATAGCATGGAAACAGGCCATCTCGGCCCTTCTAGTCTGTGCCAAATGTTTACCCTCACCTAGTCCCATCGACCTGCACTCAGCCCATAACCCTCCATTCCTTTCCTGTCCATATAGCTATCCAATTTTACTTTAAATGACAATATCGAACCTGCCTCTACCACTTCTACTGGAAGCTCAATCCACACAGCTACCACTCTCTGAGAAAAGAAGTCCCACCTCGTGTTACCCCTAAACTTTTGCACCCTAACTCTCAACTCATGTCCTCTTGTTTGAATCTCCCCTACTCTCAATGAAAAAAGCCTATTCACATCAACTCTATCTATTCCCCTCATAATTTTAAATACCTCTATCAAGTCCCCCCTCAACCTTCTACGCTCCAAAGAATAAAGACCCAACTTGTTCAACCTTTCTCTGTAACTTAGGTGCTGAAACCCAGGTAACATTCTAGTAAATCTTCTCTGTACTCTCTCTATTTTGTTGATATCTTTCCTATAATTCAGTGACCAGAACTGACACAATACTCAAAATTTGTCTTTACCAATGCCTTGTACAATTTTAACATTACATCCCAACTCCTATACTCAATGCTCTGATTTATAAAGGTCAGCATACCAAAAGCTTTCTTCACCACCCTATCCACATGAGATTCCACCTTCAGGGAACTATGCACCATTATTCCTAGATCCCTCTGTTCTACAGCATTCTTCAATGCCCTACCATTTACCATGTATGTCCTATTTTGATTAGTCCTACCAAAATGTAGCACCTCACACTTATCAGCATTAAACTCCACTTGCCATCTTTCAGCCCACTCTTCTAACTGGCCTAAATCTCTCTGCAAGCTTTGAAAGCCTACTTCATTATCCACAACTCCACCTATCTTGGTATCATCTGCATACTTACTAATCCAATTTACACCCCATCATCCAGATCATTAATATATATGACAAACAGCATTGGACCCAGCACAGATCCCTGAGGCACACCACTAGACACCGGCCTCCAATCTGACAAACAGTTATCCACCACTACTCTCTGGCGTCTCCCATCCAGCCACTGCTGAATCCATTTACTACTTCAATATTAATACCTAACGATTGAACCTTCCTAACTAACCTTCCATGTGGAACCTTGTCAAAGGCCTTACTGAAGTCCATATAGACAACATCCACCACTTTACCCTCATCAACTTTCCTAGTAACCTCTTCAAAAATTCAATAAGATTTGTCAAACATGACCTTCCACACACAAATCCATGTTGACTGTTCCTAATCAGACCCTATCTATCCAGATAATTATATATACCAACTCTAAGAATATTTTCCATTAATTTACTTACCACTGATGTCAAACTTACAGGCCGATAATTGCTAGGTTTACTCTTAGAACCCTTTTTAAACAATGGAACAACATGAAAAATATGCCAATCCTCCGGCACCATCCCCATTTCTAATGACATTTGAAATATTTCTGTCAGAGTCCCTGCTATTTCTACATTAACTTCCCTCAAGGTCCAAGGGAATATCCAGTCAGGACCCAGAGACTTATTCACTTTTATATTCCTTAAAAGCACCAGTACTTCCTCTTCATTAATCATCATAGTTTTCATAACTTCCCTACCTGTTTCCCTTACCTTACACAATTCAATATCCTTTTCCTTAGTGAATACCAAAGAAAAGAAATTGTTCAAAATCTCCCCCATGTCTTTTGGTTCCACACATAGCTGTCCACTCGGATTCTCTGAGGGACAAATTTTATTCCTCAATATCCTTTTGCTATTAGTCTAACTGTAGAAACCCTTTGGATCTATTTTCACCTTACTTGCCAAAGCAACCTCGTATCTTCTTTTAACGTTTCTAATTTCTTCTTAAGATTCTTTTTACATTCTTTATATTCCTCGAGCACCTCATTTACTCCATGCTGCCTATATTTATTGTAGATATCTCTCTTTTTCTAAACCAAGTTTCCAATATCCCTTGAAAACCATGGCTCTCTCAAACTTTTAACCTTTCCTTTCAACCTAACAGGAACATAAAGATTCTGCATCCTCAAAATTTCACCTTTAAATGACCTCCACTTCTCTATTATATCCTTCCCATAACACAATTTGTCCCAACCCACTCCTTCTAAATCCCTTCACATCTCCTTAAAGTTAGCCTTTCTCCAATCAAAAAATCTCAACCCTGGGTTCAGACCTATCCTTCTCCATAATTATATTGAAACTAATGGCATTGTGATCACCGGACCCGAAGTGCTCCCCAACACAGTCCTCCTTCACTTGACCTATCTCATTCCCTAACAGGAGATCCAACACTGCCCATTCTCTAGTTGGTACCTCTATGTATTGCTGCAAAAAACTATCCTGCACATATTTTACAAACTCCAAACTATCCAGTCCTTTTACAGTATGGGCTTCCCAGTCTATGTGTGGAAAATTAAAATCTCCCACTATCATAACCTTGTGCTTACTACAAATATCTGCTATCTCCGTACAAATTTGCTTCTCCAATTCTCGCTCCCCATTAGGTGGTCTATAATACAACCATATAAGTGTTACTACACCTTTCCCATTCCTCAACTCCACCCAAACAGCCTCCCTAGATGAGCCCCCTAATCTATTCTGTCAGAGCACTGCTGTAATTTTATCTCTGACAAGCAATGCAACACCTCTCCCTCTTGTCCCTCCGATTCTATCACACCTGAAGCAATGAAATCCAGGAATATTTAGTTGCCAATCACAATCCTCCTGCAACCATGTTTCACTAATAGCTACAATATCATACTTCCAGGTATCAATCCATGCTCTAAGCTCATCCACCTTTCTTACAATGCTCATAGCATTAAAATAAATGCATTTAAGAAATTTTCCACCTCTTACTCTCTGTTTATCACTGACGGTGCAAACAACTTCACTATCTCCTTTCTCTTCCTTCTCCCCTACATCTGTTCCTACACTCTGGTTCCCCTTCCCCCTTGTATTTGGTTTAAATCCACTGGAGCCTCTCTAGCAAACTACCCGCAAGAATATTTTCCCCCTCCAGTTCAGATGTAAACTGTCCGGCTGGAACAGGTCCCACCTTCCCTAGAAAACTGCCCAATTATCTATAAATCTGAAGCCCTCCCTCCTGCACCATGTCTTCAGCCACATGTTGATCTGTGCTATTTTACTATTTCTAAACCCACCTGCACGTGGCACTGGTAGCAATCCTGAGATTGCTATCCTGCAGGTCCTGTCCTTTAACTTGGCACCTAACTCCCTGAACTCACCTTTCAGGACCTCCTCACTCTTCCTACCCACGTCATTGGTCCCTACATGGACCACGACATCTGGCTGCTCATCCTCCCTCTTGAGATACTGACAACTCGATCCAAAATATCATGGACCTTGGCACCAGGGAGGCAACAGACCATCCGGGATTCTCGATCTCTTCCACAGAACCTCTTACCTGTCCCCCTAACTATCGAATCCCCTACCACTACTGCTCTCCTCTTTTCCCACCTTCCCTTCTGAGCTGAGGGTCCTGTCTCGGTGCCAGAGACGCAACCACTGCAACTTGTCCCTGGTAGGTCATCCCCACCAACAGTATCCAAAACGATGTACTTCTTATTGGTGGGAATGGCCACAGGGGTGCCCTGCTCATTCTGTCTATTCCCCTTCCCTCCCCTGACAAGTCACCCAGCTACCTGTCTCCTGACTCTTAGGGGTGACTATCTCCCTGTAACTCCTGTTTATTTCTGCCTCTGCCTCCTGAATGATCTGAAGTTCATCCAGCTCCAGCTCCAGTTCCCTAACTCAGTTTGTCAGGAGCTGCAGCTAGATGCACCTTTCGCAGGTGTAGTTATCAGGGATGATTGTGCTCGCCCTGACTTCCCACACCCTGCAAATGGAGCACTCAACTGCCCTAACTGCTGCCTCCATTACCTACTCTTAAGGTAATTAAATTTATTAAAGGAACTTACCCAGCCTTACCTCACTGGGAGTGAAGCTGGTCCTCAGCCTCTGCTTGCTGAAGCCTCTCAAGCCAAAGTCTTCCTACTCTGTCTCCCACTACTCCGTCACCCACTATAACGTCGCCCACTCCATTAATCTGCTCACTTTTTAATTCTCCCGCTGCCTCACGGTCCGACTTTCACGTGCTTGTGCAGTCGTGCCCCATTCAACCGCCAAAGAAATGACTGAACCTTCTCAATCTGCTCACTTTTTAACTCCCCCGCTACCTCACGGTCCAACTTTCACATGCTTGCGCAGTTGTGCCCCATTTAACCGCCAAAGAAAATTATGTATTCATAATTTTATATTATGAAAATTATATATTCAGAATATTACAGCAGGTCCTCTCCAGTGTACAGGCACCTGAATTATGTACAGTCCATACATATGAGTGCACATCTGGGAAACCGGGGCAGATGGACTTGTTGACTGCTGTGGGTTGCAGGCAATGTGGTAACTCAGTAGGCACATTTCAGACACATGAGCTGTTCCCGTTACGAAGAACTGATAAGATCAGGATCCTGTCGTAACCTGGGGAGGATACTTGAAATCATATGTCAGCCCGCCATGTCTTCCCGACCTCTTTCCCTCTTGTCCTGCTCAGTAATTCCAACTTTATCTTTCACCAATCCACTGGCATCTATTTATCACACCCAGCTGGGAGAGAAGCACACACACAAACATCAATACACAGCTCCATACTGCTATGAGAATAATCTCAAGGGCGCTAAAATCCACTCCTGTCCAATGGCTCCCAACAGTGAATGAAATAGCACCCCCAGAGATCGGTAGAAGAGCAGCTTCAGTAAAATTCTACTAGTGTATCCAAAAATGCACAACAATATTACAGTTTGTAAACTAATCGAAAATGATGATCCTCCAACTTCCAGACTCAAATCCCAAAAACATTTCTACAACTGGAAAAACTTCGACTCCTATGCCGAACATACTGAATGGTGCCAATACTGGCACACCAACATCCCCTTCCACACCCCCCCTGCCCCCAGCGAAAATCTGTTCGACACCCTACCTCACTCCTCACGGGCTTTACTAGAGCGACCAGGAAAAAGCTAGACAGCCATAAATAGACTCAGAAGTCAACGTGCCAAAACAGTGCAAACACTACACTGATGGGGCGCCCAACAAACCCCAGCTTGCCCCTGTGGTGCCCCAACCCAGGACGTCCTTCACTAGTCCAAACATGCCCTCTCACCAAGGTCCAAGATGGCGTTGCTGTGCCCACAAGCTGGAGGAGTGGCTTGACAAAAAACAATTCAAAATGTAAAGAGAAAAACACCTGCCATACGAAATAATGTTGCTGGCCCAAATCTCTATAATGAGCTCAGAACATTGGTAGAAATTTGTGTCTATAAATATTATCAACTTAGAGAGTAGGGAGTTGATGGAAATCGCAGAACATATCCACCCATAAAAACCTAACAGAATCTTTAACAGCTGGCTCTCCTCATTCAACTGCTCGTCAAACTTGTCATACACAATGAATGTCTCACATCTGAATTTCAGAACCATTCCAAAGCTGTTAAAATGCAGTATTTATGAGTACTTTCCTTTGCTGATTATAAAAGCTCCACCCACTCTTATGTTTATACATACAACAAATTTAAACATCTTAAATTATTCAATAACCAAATTTAGAGCAGCACGGTGGTGTAGCGGTTAGCATAACACTATTACAATGCCAGTGAGCCGGGGTCAATTCCTGTCACTGTCTGTAAGAGTTTGTATGCTCTCCATGTGACCATATGGGTTTCTTCTGTTTCCTCACACAGTCAAAAGACAGAGGAGTCAGCAGGTTAATTGGTCACTTGGGAGTAATTGGGCAATGCAGGCTTGTTGTTTCGGAAGGGCCTATTACCATGCTGTATTTCTTTATCGAAATCTAATTTAAACTCTTACACAACAGATCTCCAAATAATACTTCATAACTTCCTTTCTCCTTTGCTGAATACTTCACTGTTCAGATGGATGCTGGGAAGTTGCAAAACTTTTGCTCTCTCACTGGATGCCAGGAGAAGTCCAACAATGGGCAAACTTGAGAAAAGATTGGCAGGGAGCAACCAATAAGTTCAAGTTTTCTACATTCACCTAGAGACAGGAAAGAATTCCACACTTGACGATACTTATGTAAGGAAATGCTCTGTAGTGTTCTCATGCAGTGTGTTGAAACTCTGACTAAACACCAAGTTAAACCAGACCCAATGAAGACAGAGTCATAGTAAGGTTAATTATTTACTGTTCACTCTTCCACATTAACGTTGTATGGTGAAAACTGTTGATAAAATAATACAAACATATACAGCGTCTGTTTCATTCTGGAGACCACACGCGCTCTCTTCTTTTAGCCAGTGTCTCCAGCCGTCCTGAGTAGCAGGTGAGGAGGGTCCCATAAAACCGCCATTGGGCTTGAGCCAACTCTGCGTTTGAAATTGAAAAGCCGGCACACACGCGGCCCCAACCGCCGCTTCCTTAACAGAAACCACGTTAATATTTTTACTTCAAATACATTCTTATGAACTTATGCCGTTGCTTCTATAATGTTTCTTTGTGGGTGGAAACAGAGCTCTTCACCATCATGCTGCACGCATGGCACCCAACTTCACACCTTCCCGAACCAGAGGCCACACACAAGACGTGGCGAAACCGGAGGTGACGTCATCGTATGTCGCAATATACCATAGGCAATCGATTTACCTTTGTTATACTGTAACTTAATTATAAACCTTTAACATTAACTAGAAAATAGTAACAAACAAATCAATTAAAACATAGACCCAACAAAGTCAAATAAAGGCCTTAAGGGCAACACACGCTCCATTAGATCCACGTCCAATTCTTAGTGTTTCTGCAGAAAATCTAAGCCATAAAATGTTGGATTTTGCAATGCCAAAAGAACGATGTTTCAAAAACTGGAAAGCTTCATTCTTTTACACAGCATTGTGAGTAACAACTGCAATTCGTGTTTATTATGCTGTCAACCTCCTCATTCAGATTACAGAAGTTTGTCCTTACAAAATCCCCAAATCACGACCCAAAAATTTGAGACAAAATTTACTCTCATGAAAGAGAAGTATCTAAATCAACAGAATTTTTCAACTCGCATTTCTTGATGCATGGTTGTCTTTTGATGCATCAGTTGTGACCTGTCATCTGGGAACTCAGCACTCTCTGAATGCAAAAAGTCATGTGTTTTTCATATGTTAATGATCACAATTCTATCTCATTTGCCACAGCATTGGAGAAGGATGGAAACAGACAAGTTGGGAAACGTTTAATTGGAGTAAGGGGAAATATGAAGCTATCAGGCAGGAACTTGGAAGCATAAATGGAAACAGATGTTCTCAGGGAAACGTATGGCAGAAATGTGGCAAATGTTCAGGGAATAATTCCGTGGCATTCTGCATAGGTACATTCCAATAAGACAGGGAAAGAATGGTAGGGTACAGGGACCGTGGTGTACAAAGGCTGCTGAAAATCTAGTCAAGAAGAAAAGAAAAGCTTACAAAAGGTTCAAAAAACTAGGTAATGATAGATATCTAGAAGATTATAAGGCTAGCAGGAAAGAGCTTAAGAATGAAATTAAGAGAGCCAGAAGGGGTCATGAGAAGGCCTTGGCGAACAGGATTAAAGAAAACCCAAAAGTATTCTACAAGTATGTGAAGAGCAAGAGGATAAGATGTGACAGAATAGGACCAATCAAGTGTGACAGTGGAAAAGTGTGTATGGAACCGGAGGAGATAGCAGAGGTATTTAATAATTACTTTGCTTCAGTATTCACTATGGAAAAGGATCATGGCGATTGTAGCAATGACTTACAGTGGATTGTAAAGTTTGAGCATATAGATATTAAGAAAGAGGATGTGCTGGAGCTTTTGGAAAGCATCAAGTTGGATAACTCTCCGGGACCAGACAAGATGTACGCCAGACTGCTGTGGGAAGCGAGAGAGGTGCCTCTGGCAATGATCTTTGCATCATCGACAGGGACGGGAGAAGATCTGGAGGATTGGAGGGTTGCAGATGTTGTTCCCTTATTGAAGAAAGGGAGTAGAGATAGCCCAGAAAATTATAGACCAGTGAGTCTTACTTCGGTAGTTGTTAAGTTGATAGAAAAGATCCTGAGAGGCAGGATTTATGAACATTTGGAGAAGCATAATACAATTAGGAATAGTCAGCATGGCTTTGTCAAAGGCGGGTCGTGCCTTACGAGCCTGATTGAATTTTTTGACAATATGACTAAATATGTTGATGATGGTAGGGCAGTAGATGTAGTGTACAGATGTCCCCCGCTTTTCTAACGTTTGCTTTACGAAACCTCACTGTTAGGAAAGACCTACATTAGTTACTTGTTTTCGCTAACAGAAGGTGTTTTCACTGTTGCGAAGAAAGGCAGCGCACGGAAAAAGCAGCGCGCGATAAAAGACAGCGCACGAAAAAAAGTAGTGCGCGATAAAAGGCAGCGCGCACCCCAAGCAGCCGCTCTCCCCCGGATTCGGAACGGCATTCTCACCGGCATTGCTTAAACACGTGCCTGTGAGCAGCCATTTGCAAGATGATTTCTAAGGTATTGGAAAAGCCTGAAAGAACTCGTAAGGATATTACACAGCATAAAACTAGACGTAATTAAGCATTTCGATCGTGGTGAACAAAGTAAGGACAAAGTGAGTTTGGCTTGTGGAAGTTGACGAAGATGATGTTGAAGAGGTTTTGGCATCCCATGACTATGGCCCTTGTGGCTACGGGGATCAGGGGGTATGGAGGGAAGGCTGGGGCGGGGTTCTGAGTTGGATGATCGGCCATGATCATAATAAATGGCGGTGCAGGCTCGAAGGGCCGAATGGCCTACTCCTGCACCTATTTTCTATGTTTCTATGCTTCTATGAAACCGAATTCAGTAGCGAAAGTGAGGTCATCCAGGAACTGAACGTAAAGCAATTACATGAGATTTTCGCTGCAATGATAAAGCACAACTTTAATTTTGAAAGGGTACGTCAGTTTAAGGCATATTTGCAGAACGGTTTGAGTCCTTACAAAGAACTGTGTGATAGAAAAATGCGCGAGGCTCAGCAGTCAAGCAAGCCTTCCACATCAGCCACAGCAGATGACGAACCACGACCTTCGACATTGAGGCAGGCAGACATAGAAGAAGATGACCTGCATGCCCTGATGGAAACAGACAACGAGGTGACACCCCAGTGTCCCACCACCCCTACCCCTGGGCCGAGGACAGATACTGATTCACGGAGAATGCAGCGGTAGCCGGGAGGCATTCAACACATCTTTAAGAAAAAAGCCGAAATAAACATGCTAATTAATTAGGTGCTGCCCGGCACGTAAATGTCGGCCCAGATCAGAGGCAATTGCCGATTGCGTCGCCTCTGATCTGGGCCGACATTTATGTGCCGGGTGGCACCTAATTAATTAGCATCCTTATTTCCGCTTTTTTCTGAAAGACATGCTGGATGCATCCCGGCTACCACTGTACACCTGCATGCTTTGCGGATCAGTATCGGTCGACGGCCCGGTGAGTGGGGACCACTGCACCATCCAAACTCCGACGACTCAGTCTAACACACCATCATCAGTGTGCTCGGCATGATGTCTTCATGATTCCCGTAAGTGATACTACACTGTACATACATTATTTCTACTTTATATAGGCTGTGTATTTTTACGTGTTATTTGGTATGATTTGGCAGCTTCATAGCTTAAAGGTTATTGGAGAAAGTGTTTTTGCCAACAGCGCTTGTGTGAGATTTTCTGCCGAGAGTGCTTGCATGAGATTTTCGCTATGGAGAACAGTGCCGGCAATGATTGTGGAAAAGTATTTCTACTTTATATAGGATGTGTATTTATCATATCATTCCTGCTTTTACTATATGTTACTGTTATTTTAGGTTTTATGTGTTATTTGGCATGATTTGGTAGGTTATTTTTGGGCCTGCGAATGCTCACAAAATTTTCCCATGTAAGTAAATGGTAATTGCTTCTTCGCTTTATGCCTTTCCTGCTTAAGAACCGTTTCATAGGAACACTCTACCTTTGGATGGCGGGGGAAACCTGTATATGGATTTCAGCAAGGCATTTGACAAGGTACCCCATGCAAGTCTTATTGTGAAAGTAAGAAGACATGGGATCCAAGGGGACATTGCTTTGTGGATCCAGACCTGGCTTGCCCAGGGAAGGCAAAGAGTGGTTGTAGACGGGTACCATATTCTACACGGAGGTCAGCGACCAGTGGTGTGTCTCAGTGATCAGTTCGAAACGTCGACTGTACCTCTTCCTAGAGATGCTGCGTTCACCAGCAACTTTGATGTGTGTTGCTTGAAGTACTGGAGGGATAGGTTAGTAAATTTACTGATGACACAAAGATTGGGGGTGTTGTGGATAGTGTGGAGGGCTGTCAGAGGTTACCGCGGGACATCGATAGGATGCAAAACTGGGCTGAGAAGTGGCAGATGAAGTTCAACCCAGATAAGTGTGAGGTGGTTAATTTTGGTAGGTCAAATATGATGGCAGAATATAGTATTAATTAGATTTGATAGATTATGAGGGCATGGTAAGACTCTTGGCAGTGTGGAGGATCTTGGGGTCTGAGCCCATAGGACACTCAAAGCTGGCTACACAGGTTGACTCTGTGGTTAAGAAGGCATACAGTGCATTGGCTTTGTCAACCATGGGATTGATTTTAAGAGCCGAGAGGTAACGTTGTAGCTATATAGGACCCTGGTCAGACCCCACTTGGAGTACTGTACTCAGTTCTGGTCACCTCACCACAAGAAGGATGTGGAAACTACAGAAAGGGTGCAAAGGAGATTTACAAGGATGTTGAATGGATTGGGGAGCATGCCTTATGAGAATAGGTTGAGTGAGCTTGGCCTTTTCTTCTTGGAGCGATGGAGGATGAGCGATGACCTGACAGAGGTGTATAAAATGATGAGAGCCATTGATCACGTGGATAGTCAGAGGCTTTTCCCCAGGGTTGAAATGGTTAAAATGAGAGGGCACAGTTTTAAGGTGCTTGGAAGTAGGTACAAAGGGGATGCCAGGCGTAAGATTTTTTATGCAGAGTGGTGAGTGCGTGGAATGGGCTGCTGGTGATGGTGGTGAAGGCGGATACAATAGGGTCTTTTAAGAGACTCCTGGATAGGTCCATGGAGCTTAGAAAAATAAGGGGCTATGGGTAACCCTAGGTAATATCTAAAGTAAGTACATGTTTGGCACAGCATTGTGGGCCAAAAGGACTGTATTGTGCTCTAGTTTTTCTATGTTTCTATTTTTGTAACTGTGTTTATTAGCTGTAATCAAACAGAAGCAGATACTGAGACAAAAGAAACAAAACAAGGTGACCAAGAGTTTATTGTTGATATTAAGAAGGGCTTTAAAGTTAAAGAGGAAGGTAATCATAAGAGTTAAACGAATTAATTTCAAACCACTGGGCACTGACAACTTTAAAAAAAAATTAAGAATCATATTAGATTGAAAATGGAGCTTATGACATTGACAGAAAGTATAGGAACTTTTAAAACAATGGATTACTGGATATGTACTAATGAAGTAAAAACTAGAACAGGAGAGTAATGTGGCAAGAAGTAGGAACATAAAAAGTGTTAAGGTCTTTAACAAGTATACAAAAGGGAAGGGATAAGCACAAATATAGATTTATTAGAAGTAAAGTAGGTAGAAATATTATAATGGAAAATAAGGAGATAGCAAAAACATTGGTTCTCACTTCAACATAGCTGGTTTCTCATGACCAATAAGTTTCAAGAAGAGAGTATTACAAATGAAGAGCCCTCTAGCTATATATGCTGACTGAAGTTCTTTGAATGAAATGATCATCAGAAGCAAGTTAGCTCAGACATTGGACCAGACAAAACTGAATTTTAGTGGGCACAACTGCAGTGACACCCAGGTGGCTGCTATGTATATCCTCAATGGGCTACAGACTTCTAGTTGATGGTCACATCTGAGCTCCAATGTTTGTCCCCAATAAGACTCAGAAGTATTCCTAATCAGGGATCTGAACTCACTTCATATCTGGCCTTCAGTTTTACACCAGTCATAACTCCCACTTCCAGCAGCCACACTTGTCTGGTCATAACGAGTGATCAGCCATACCTGAGGGACCTGGTGGACTATTCATTTTCCTATTTTTCTGTGTTCTTATTGTGATTACTGTGCGAAAGTGTGAGGCCATGTAATTTGATGAGACGAATCAAAAAGCAGATTATTATTTACATGAATAGGAGCACCTTGACTAAAAATGAAAGTGAAGGTAAACACAGTGCTAGGTAGATCCAATGTTAACCAGCTCATTATGGTGCAGAGCTGTAATTCTGACACTACATATTGCCACGTGACCGGCAACAATGAATATAGAATTGAGTCAAGTTTTATAAAAACAAACATTTATTAAACTTTGCTCAAAAATAGTGAAATGTATTTAAATGATTAACTTAACCGGAGGTTAACTGCTATACGGCAACTCTGGAACAGTTCTTAAAAAGGTAAATGTGATAACAGTTCTTAAAGTGGTAAATTCGAACACCATTCTTAGAATAGTAAATTCGAAAGTCCAAGAGATTTATGCAGAAAACTAGGAGAGATTTTCCTGAAGTAAAGAATTCCTTGAAGACGTGTCGTTACTGCTGATCCCTGCCTTGTCTGCAGGATTCATGACGATGGAAATAAAGCGGTTTAAAGGATCTGACCTTTTCCTCTAGAGAATCGACACTGCACTATCCTTCCTACTTTAGCAGGGGATATCTCAGTTGCAGGTCATTTTTTCTTGAACAAAGATTCAATAAAGGTCGATCCTCTCCAAAACTGCCAAACGATATCAGCTTTACTCGTCTCGGCGAATTCCTGCACTTTGGTAAGGTCTTCACGCTCCAATACTACTTATAATAGAAAGTAGAACTCTACTTTAAAACAAAACTGTGCCATCAGCTAAATATGCAGCAAAACGGAGTATCTAACACAAAACTAACTGAAAACTAATTGCGTCACATCAGGAGTCTCTTTTATATACTTGTTGAGAACAGGTCATCATGTGACCTCACTGGCGGGAAAATTACATCATGTGACCTTTGCAAGACCATTACGTCATCCTCATAAGACAGTCACAAGATATCCATGAAGTATGTAACAATATAGTTACCTTGTGGGTTTGTCCCTAACAAATGACATTGAATTGTGAAACATTCAACCTAGATCTTACAACACTCACTACAATATTTTTCTTGTGCTGATTTCTCATCAGATGCAGCATCCAAATCGTAAGTTGCTCTGTTGGTTTCCTCTATATCTTCAATTGCATTGGAAATTTATCCTATAAATTTCACTCGTCATTTGCCAGGTTTCATCCACTCACTCATTCTATCTATAGCCTAATACCAAATCACAGCATGCTGTTCCACCTATTTTGTATCATTAGCAAACAGCAAACTTTACATTTCATTACCTCAAGAAAATCAGTTCTCGGACTGGAGGCTGGTGACTAATGGGGTCCCTGAGGGATCAGTGTTAGAACCTCTATTATTTATTATTTATGTAAATAGATGCCTAGGGCACAATTTGCAATTTTGATACAAAGTTAGCAGGTCTTGGTTGTAAAGCAGATTGCAATAAATTGCAAAGAGACCTTGATCAGTTAGGGAAATGGGCTGAGGAATGGAAAATGGATTTCAAATTAGGTAAGTCTGAGGAGATGCATTTTTGACATTTAAACTAGTAGGACCAAAACAGTGAATGACAGGGCATTGATGAGTGCTGTGGAACTGAGGAGCCTGGGAATAGAAGTGGACAGTTTGCTGAAAGCAGCAGTACAAATCAACAGGATGGTGAAGAAGGTGTTTCACTAAATGGTCTTCATCAGTCAGGGCATTGAGTTTAGGAGTAGGGATATGGTATTGCAATTATAGAAGTCATAGAAGATTGCACTTTGAGTATTGTGTACAGTTTTGCTCACCGTCTTGTAGGAGAGACAATGTCGAACTGGAGAGGGTGCGAATGTTACGGGGATGTTGTGTGAACAAGAAAGCCCGAGTTATAAGAAGAGATTGGCCATGTTGGATGTATGTTCTTTGGAAGATAGGAGAATGAGAGGTGCCCATACAGAAGTTTGTAAAGCACTGAATGGTATAGATAATGTGAACATTCACAGGCTTTTCCCAATGGTTGGGAAGTCCAAAACTAGTGGGGACATTCATAAGATAAGAGGGGAGAGATTTAAAAGAGACCTGAGAGTTGTGAGTGACTGGAATGTTGCCAGAGGAAGTGTTCAATGTGAGTACAGCTGCAACATTGAAAAGGTATTTGGATAAGTAAATGATGGGAAGGACCAGAGGGATATAGGCTATATGTAAGCAACTGGGACAATCATGGAGGTCAGCATGGACCATTTGGGCTGAAGGGCCTGTTTCCATGCTGTGACTGTACGACTCTTCCAAGTCGTTCATGTAACTATTGAGCACCCAATGGCCAAGAACTGATCAGTGAGATATTCCTCCATTTACATCCTTTCAGACCCCATTACACTGTTTCAAACTTCAAAGTACTTCAAGTGTAAATACATATCACCATATACAATCCTGCGATTCATTTCCTTGAAGGCATTCACAGTAAATGCCAAAGAAACACAATGATATCAAACGTTAATTCCAAAATAAACTAAGGCATTTTCCATGGTGACTCTCTAAGCCCTTTAGCTTTAAAGCTGCTCCATGATATACTGAATTGGACAAAAATAGCCTATCACATCAGAAACAATCAAATGAATGATACTCTGAAATTTCTGTATATGGACAATTTGAAATTATATGCTCCCTCATCTGAAGCAAATCTAAAGCAAGCATTCAAATAGTAAAACTATTTTTGAAAGATATAAACATGAACTATGGACTGGATAAGTAGACAACATGAAACATGAAGAAAGTTGCAACAGAGCTAATAGAATATAAAACAGAGCAGCAGGATACAATACAACAATAGATGAATATGAAATGTATTCGTACTTGAGATACCAACAATCAAAACAAAAACAGAACATAGTGCGATAAAGGGAGATCTTTCAACAGAATTTACTTTGAGGCTTAAGAAAATCTGCCAGACGGAGCTCAATAGGTAAAATATAACAAAGTCAATGAACACTTTTGCAATACCAATATTAATGCATTCTTTTGGCATAATAACTTGGTGCAGAATTGATCTGGAAAATTTACAAAGAAAAATAAGAACTGAAATGACAAATCTTAGAAAACACCATATACACTCAAATGCATTTAGATTAACACTACCTACGACAGAATGCAGAAGAGGAATAACAGATATAAAATATTTACACAACAGTCAGATAAAACTTCTAAGGATATATTTTCATCAAAGAAAACAGGATTCAGCGCTCCATGAGGGCATATGCAATTCTGATAAGAAGTACACACCACTAAACTTAAATGAAAGCACAACCTAGAAAAATGAAGAAATTACCACTACAGAAGAGAAAGTTAGTGAATGAAAGAGCATCCCTATGATCTGAGCAGACTAGATGTCACCAAGGAGTTGGAGACCTTTTCCCAGAAACAGAAGGGTTCCTTGTGGCAATACAGGATCAGGTGGTAAACACAAAAACTTATCAAAAAATACGTAATAAAAGACCAATAAATTCAAAATAGTAAATGCAAAAAATGCCAAGAGAAACCAGAAACAATCAAATACGTTACAGGACCCTTCAACAGTTTAACTCAATCTGATTACTTACACAGGCACAATCAAGTGGCAAACATCATTCACCAAAATCTTGCTTTAAAATACAAACTCATAGAAGACCCCATGCCTTACCAGGCTGAGATGTGCTCGGTGGAGGGGAGAGCTTTACCCGTGATGAACCAGGCTGTATCCACTACTTTTTGCAGTCTTTTACATTCAAGGGCACTGGTGTTTCTATACCAGGCCGTGATGCAGCCAGTCAACCTTCTCTCCACCACGCATCTATAGAAGTTTGTCAAAAACTTGCACGATATGCAATATCTACATAAACTTCTGTCATGCTTTCTTTGTAATAGCCCTTACATGCTGGACCCAGACAGATCCTCTGAAATGGTAACACCAATGAATTCACAGATACTGACCCTCTCCAGGTTTGATCCTTCAGTGAGGACTGGCTTATGGAACTCAGGTTTCCTCCTCCTGAAGTCAATAATTAGTTCATTGATTGTGCTGACATTGAGTGAGAGGTTACAATTGTGGCACCGTTCACCCAGAATTTCAAACTCCCTCCTATATGCTGATTTGTAACCACATTTGATTCTGCCAACGACCGAATTTGTGCTGTCATCGTCAAATGTAAATATGTAATCAGGAGAAATGTACATAATTTGTAATCGCTAACATTGGGTTGCGGTTTCACTTTAGGAGGCTGGTCTAATGTGATGCGATTGTTATGTGAGGATTTTTAGCGCATTTTTGTGTGTAGGTTTTGGAGTTCAATAAAATATGTTACAGGTTTCATTAAAATGAAAACACCTCACTTTCTTTTATATGCAAAAATTTACTTTGGTGACCACGATGCCCTAGGAAGATATCCAGTGTTATTGAATATGTCGACCAACACAGCTGCTTTGAAACTATTAGAGTTTTGGGAGCAAAATGCCGTCACCTGGTTCGTACGAGCTGAGGCTCAATTTGCCCTGCGAGAAATCTTTGCCGATAACACCAAATTCCACTATGTGGTAGCATTGTTCAGCAATGCCACGGCTGCGAGAGTGTGTCTGTTTAAACACCCGCCTGAACACGATAAGTACCAATTGATGAAAGCTCACCTTTTACAATCTTTTGGACTATTGGAGTCTGACCGCATCAAGCAGTTGCACTCCTTGCCTGGCATCGGCGATGGTAAACCCTTGGAGCAAATGGACCGCATTCTCTCTCTTCTGAGAAATCTCCATCTTTGTTTTATTTTTAGAGAACTCTTCATACAGCAAATGCCTGATCCAGTTTGCATGGCCCTCGCTAACGCGGGACTATAGGGAGCTTGCTGAAAAATCGCTGTTAGTCTACACTGAGCCTTTCTCTACCTCAATAAGCCCAGTCAGAAAGGCTCCCAACATAAGGCTATCCAGTGGCCTATGAAACAGATGATGCCAGGTCTATGCTTTTGCCACGCTCGCTTTGGTATGGATACTAGGAAGTGCCAACGGCTTTCAGCTTTTACAACGCCAGCACATCAAGACATCAGAGCTTGGTGAACACCATGGGCTCCAGCTGTCGGAGTCATCTCCTGTTCATTACGCACACCTTTTCAGGGTGATGCTTTCTGTGTGACGAGGGTGTTCAAGTGAGTGTCTTGTCAGCATTGCTTATTGGTGAGAAGGCAAAGAAGAACATAACCTCACTGGAGGACACCAACGGCAGCAAGATACAGACCTACCGGATTGCCACATTGTGGATGTCAAAGACTTTGAGTCGTTACCCTGCTCCCCGAGTAAGTTCTCCACAATGACTTACCACCACACGTGAGTTTACTCAGCTGCTGGGGAATTCCCAGACAGACCTCACCAAGCCCACATTCTCCACTACAGTCACAAAACTTGGGGTTGAGCATCACATTCCTACAAATGGCACACCAATCCATGCCTGTGTGCATAGACTGGACCTAGAAAAGCTGGCAACCACAGAGGTTGAACTTGCCAACATAGGACTCAGAATTGTTCTCTGGTCGGATAGCCCCTGGGCTTCACCCCTCCATACAGTCCCTAAGTCCAATGGTGATTGCTGCCATGTGGTGATTACCGACACCTTAACAAGGCCTCCATCCCCGATCGTTACCCAACTACACATTAAGACTTTTCAGCACATTTATCCAGAAAGTTAATTTTTTTCAAAGTCAGACCAGTTAGAGGCTACCAACAGGTGCCTGTGTGCTTGGGGAACATTCCCCAAACAGCTGTAGTAACCCTGTTTGGCCTTTTCAGAGTTTCTGAGAATGTCATTTGGACTGAAAAATGCAGCACAGACTTTCCAACGGCTGGTGGACCATGTATTAAAAGACCTAGATTTTCTTTTTGTTTACCTGGATGGCATACTTGCCACCAGTGCATCCAAATACGAACATGTATCTCATCTCTACATTCTTTACAATCACTGGAGCCAACACGTGTTGATTATTAGCCCTGTTAAATTCCAGTTTGGGTTGTCAACCATTGACTTTCACAGCCATTGCATCTTCACAGAAAGTACGAAAACTCACCCATCAAAAGTAGCTGCTATTATTGGATTTCGCACCACCCCGCACTAAAAAAAATTACAGGAGTTCTTAGGTATGGTAAATTTCTCTCACTGCTTCATTTTGCGAGCTGCAGAACATATATTCCTCCTGTAGTGCACTTAAAAGGCAATGCAGCTAATCAAGGGCTTGACTGGTCAGCAGATATGACCAGGGCACTTGATGGTTCCAAGTGAGATCTTTCTAACACGACCCTACTGATGTACCTGCTCCCCAACACACTCATAGCAATTACTACAAACAATTCAGACTGTGCTTGGGTCCTGTGCATGAAGGGTTGGTCAGAGGTTGTGGCAGCTGCTCGCTTTCTTCAGGAGGCAGCTCCTGTCCCCTGAAAGAAAGTACAGCACTTTTGACCTTGAGCTTCTCAGACTTTATCTGGCTGTCTGCCATTTTCATTTTCTTCTACAGCTTCTACAAATTTGTCTAGCAGGATTTATCTTTCATAAAACCATGTAGACTAAGTTTGATTGTATTCAGCTTTCCCAAATGATTAAATTCCTTTTTAAATATTCATGATACCAACCTGCCAACATTGAATGTTGACGATACCATCCTGCCAACGTTGAATATTGAACTAACTGACCTATAGTTCCCCACTTTGTCATTTCCTCACTATTTAAACCAGAGAGCCATATTGATTGTTAGAATTAAGCAAGTTCTGGAAAATTTCAACTATTTGACCTACTATCTCTGCAGCCACTTCCTTTAAAACTCTTCTGTGTATAAGTTATTGGTTCCAGTGATCGATATGCCTTTCTCTAATACTTGTGGGAGGTACGTTTATGCAGGCTCCCAAATAGTAGCCAGGATGTAGGATATAAACTTCAATGGAAAATAGAAAAGGCGTGTAATCAGAGCAATGTTATGATAGTCATGGGGGATTTCAATATGCAGTTAGATTGGGAAAATCATCTTGATGTTGGATCCCAAGAGAAGGAATTTGTCGAATGCCTAAGAGATGGCTCTTTTAGAGTAACTTATAGTTGAACCCTCAAGGGGAAAGGCAGTGTAATGAACTAGACTTGCATAATGAGCTTAGGGTAAAGAAACCTTTAACAGGCAGTGATCATAATATGATGGAATTCACCCTGCAGTTTGAGAAGGAGGAGCTAAAGTCAGATGTATCAGTAGTACAGTGGAGTAAAGCAAAATACAGAGGCATGAGGGAGGAGCTGGTCAAAGCTGATTGGAGGGGAACACTGGCAGGGATGATAGCAGAACAGCAATGGCTGGTGTTTCTGTGGGCAACTTGGAAGATGCAGGATAAGTACATCCCAAAGATTCGGAAGTTTTCTTAAGGGATGAGGAAACCATGGTTGACAAGGGATGTCAATGATAACATAAAAGCAAAAGAGAGGGCATATAATATAGCAAAAATTAGTGGGTCATTTAAGGATTGGGAAACCAACTGAAGACAACTAAAACAACCTAAGGAAAGAGAGAATGAAATATGAAGATAAGCAAGCCAATAATGTTAAAGAGAATACCAAAACTTTTTTTTAGATATAAAAAGAATAAAAGAGAGGTGAGAGTGGATATTACACAGCTGGAAAATGAGGCTGGAGACATAGTAAGGCGGGGGGGGGGAACAAAGAAATGGTGGACAAACTTATTAAGTATCTTGCATCAGTCTTCACCGTGGAACACACCAACAGCACACCAGAAATTTACAAGTGTCAGAGTATAGAAGTATTGTTGCTATTATATTAAAGAGATGGTGCTTGGAAAGCTGAAAAATCTCAAGATAGGTAAGTTACCTAAACCTGATGGACTACACCCAGAGCTGTTGAAGAAATAATTGAACAGCGGGTCGAGCCATTAGTAATAATCTTTTAAGAATCACTGGATTCTGGAATGGTTACTGTGGACTGGAAAGTTCCAAATGTCACTCCATTCTTTAAGAAGGGAGTGAGACAGAAGAAAGGAATTTATAGGACAGTTCACCTGAGCTCAGTGTTTGGGAAGTTTATTAAGGATGAGGTTTCAGGGTATTTGGAGACACAAGATAAAGTAGGCCAATGTCAGTATGATTTCCTTCAGGAGAAAACTTGCCTGACAATTTTTTTGAGGGAAAAACAAGCAGGATAGTCAAAGGAGAGTCAGTGAATGTTGTTTACTTGGATTTTCAGAAAGCCTTTGACAAGGAGCCACAAATGAGGCTGCTCAACAAGATTAGAGTACATGGTATTACAGGACAGATAGCATGAATAGAAGATTGGCTGACTAACAGGAGGCAAAAAGTGTGGAAAAAGGGGCCTTTCCTGGTTAGCCTCCAAGGATTAGTGGTGTTCTGCAGGGTTCAGTATTGGGACTGCTTCTTTTCACGTTATTTGTTAACAATTTAATTAATGGCTTTGTGGCCAAGTTCTGAATCAGAATCTGGAAGCAATTTTATTATCACTGGCAGCTGTTGTGAAATTTGTTAACTTAGCAGCAGCAGTTCAATGCAATACATATTATAGAAGAAGAAGAAGAAATAATTAACATAAATACGAGGGGTGATTGAGAAGTTCATGGCCTAAGGTAGAAGGAGCCAGTTTTAGAAAACCTAGCACATTTATTTTTCCCACAATTACACACTTAGTCCAGCAGTCGTGGAGCACATGGATTCCTTCTTTGTAGAAGTCGGCATGTTGGACCTCCAGGTGGTCCACAGCAGGGGTGATTGATAAGTTTGTGGCCTATGGTCGAAGAAGGTGAGTTATTAACTTCAAACTTTCTGCATAATCACTCAAAGAGTTGAACTGCACATGCATGTAACAAGCGCTGTATAACTCACCTCCTTCTACCTAAGGCCACAAACTTGCCAATCGCCCCTGCTGTGGACCACCTGGAGGTCCAAGACACTCTCGTTACATGCACATGCAGTTCAACTCTTTGAGTGATAATGCAGAAAGTTTGAAGTTAATAACTCATCTCCTTCTACCGTAGGCCACGAAGTTATCAATCACCCATGCTGTGGACCACTTCTACAAAGAAGGGATTTGTATGCTCCACGACTGCTGGACTAAGTGTGTAAACGTAGGAGGGGACTATGTTGAAAAATAAATGCGCTAGGTTTTCTAAAATTGACTCCTTCTACCTTAGGCCATGAACTTATCAATCACCCCTCGTAAATAAGTAAATCAATTACAGTATATGTATATCGAATAGATTAAAAATCATGCAGAAAGCAGAAATAACATGTATTAAGAAACCGAGGTAACGTTCACGGGTTCAATGACCATTTTGGAATTAGATGGCAGAGGGGAAGAATCTGTCCTTCAATTGCTGAGTGTGTGTCTTCAGGCTTCTGTACCTCCTACCTGATGGTAACAGTAAATGCCCTGGGTGCTGGAGGCCCTTAATAATGGACGCTGCCTTTATAAGACACCACGCCTTGAAGATGTCCTGAGTACTTTGTAGGCTAGTATCCAAGATGGAGCGGACTAAAATTACAACCCTCTGCAGCTTCTTTCGGTCCTGTGCAGTAGCCCCTCCATACCAGGCGGTGATGCAGCCTGTCAGAATGCTCTCCACGGTACTTCTGTAGAAGTTTTTGAGTGTATTTGTTGACATGCCAAATCTCTTCAAATTCCTAATGAAGCATAGTTGCTGTCTTGCCTTCTTTATAACTGCAGAGATATGTTGGGACAAGGTTAGCTCCTCAGAGATCTTGTCACCCAGGAACTTGAAGCTGCTCACTCTCTCTACTTCTGATCCCTCTATGAGGATTGGTATGTGTTCCTTCATCTTACCCTTCCTGAAATCCACAATCAGCTCTTTCGTCTTACTGACGTTGAGTGCAAGTTTGTTGCTGCGACACCACTCCACCAGTTGGCATATCTCACTCCTGTACGCCCTCTCGTCACCACCTGAGATTCTACCAACAATGGTTGTATCATCAGCAAATTTATAGATAGTATTTGAGCTGTGCCTAGCCACACAGTCATAGGTATAGAGAGAGAAAGAGTAGAGCAGTGAGCTAAGCACATACCTTTGAGGTGCACCTTTGATTGTCAACGAGGAGGAGATATTATCACTATTCTGCACAGATTGTGGTCTTCTGGTTAGGAAGTCGAGGATCCAATTGCAGAGGGACGTACAGAAGCCCAGGTTCTGTAACTTCTCAATCAGGATTGTGGGAACGATGGTGTTAAATGCTGAGCTATAGTTGATGAACAGCATCCTGACATGGGTGTTTGTATTGTCCAGGTGGATTGAGGCTGTGTGGAGAGCCATTGAGATTGCATCTGCTGTTGACCTATTGTGGCAAAAGGCAAATTGCAATGGGTCCAGGTTCTTGCTGAGGCAGGAGTTCAGTCTAGTCATGACCAACCTTTCAAAGCATTTCATCACTGTAGATGTGAGTGCTACAAGGCGATAGTCATTAAGACAGCTCACATTATTCTTCCTAGGCACTGGCATAATTGTTGCCTTTTTGAAGCAAGTGCGAACTTCTACCCTTAGAAATCAGTGGTTAAAAGTGTCCTTGAAAACTCTCGCCAGTTAGTTGACACAAGTTTTCAGAGTCTTACCAGGTACTCCATTGGAACCTACCACCATGTGAGGGTTCACTCTCTTTAAAGACAGCCTAACATCGGCCTCTGAGACAGATATAACAGGGTCACTGGGTGCTGCAGGGTTCTTCACAGTTGTAGTTGAATTCTCCCTTACAAAGTGTACATAGAAGGCATTGAGTTCATCTGGTAGTGAAGCATCACTGCTATTCATGCTATTGGGTTTCACTTTGTGGGAAGTAATATTTTGCAAACCCTGTCAGAGTTGTCGTGCATCTGATATTGCCTCCAACCTCATTCAAAATTGTCTCTTCACCCTTGAAATAGCCCTCCACAAATCATACCTAGTTTTCTGGTACAGACCTGGGTCACCAAACTTGAATGCCACAGATCTAGCCTTCAGCAGACGATGTACCTCCTGGTTCATCCATTGCTCTTGGTTTGGGAATGTACAGCAAGTCTTTGCCAGCACACACTCATCATCACAGGTTTTAATGAAGTCAGTAAAATTGCAGCATACTCATCCAGATTCGAAGATGAATCCCTGAATTCAGACCAGTTCAGTGATTCAAAGCAGTCCTGTAATTTGCTGATGATAAAAAGATAGATGGCGGGGCAGGTAATGTTGAGGAATTGAAGAGTCTGCAGAAAGACTTGAACAGGTTGGGAGAATGAACAAGAAAGTAGCAGATGGAATATAGTGTCGGGAATTGTATGGTACTGTGTTTTGGTAGAAGGAATAAAGGCACAGACTATTTTCTAAACAGTGATAAAAATCCAAAATGTGGAGAGGATATTTCCTATAGTGGGCTAATCCTAGAACAGAGGGTGCAGCCTCAGAATAGAACAATGTCAATTTAGAACAGAGATGAGGAGGAATTTCTTTAGCCAGATGGTGGTGAATATGTGGAATTCATGCCACGGACTGCTGTGGAGGTCAAGTAATTGAGTATACTTAATGTGGGCGTTGATAGGTTCTTGATTAGTCAGGGCATCACAGGTTATGGGAAGAAGGGGTAAGAATGGGGTTGAGAGAAATAATAAGTTAGCCATGATGGAATGGCTGAGCTGACTTGATGGGCTGAGTGGCCTAATTCTGCTCCTATGTCTTATGGTCTTTATCCCTTACAATTCAGCTTTTACAAGCTGTTCCCTGATCTTCTTTTCCATTTGGAACACTTGTTATCTTAAGGTTATTTGCAATGCCACTGTGGTAAAGAGTGATGTAAAAAAAACTGATTTAACATATCTGCTATCTGCCAGTTAAAGTTATAAGCTTTCTCCTAGAGCCGTTTTTAGTCATAAAATAATTGATATGGAGTTCTTAATTTCTGAAATATAAAACAATGTAGGCTAATTAAATTAAATATTTGTTCACTTACATATGCTCCCCAATGAATATATTAACATTTGCAATATTCGTGCCAATCAACATCAGTAGGAAGCTGTGTATAAAACAAAATCACAGAAGTGTAAAGTTTTAATTCATTCAATGGCAGTATAAAGGAAAAACATAAGCAAGAAGCTTTTGAAGAATGTATTGAAAAAGATAGTGGAAAATGCAGGCGAGATGACAACCTGCAGCAAAATACTTGGATAATACATAATTTCATTACAATAATCATTTTCAAACAATTTTAACTTATTTGTATTCAGTTCACAAATTAAAGTGCACAATATAATTAAAATGAGGTTATAGTGAGGTTGGATAACTGATTAACAGCAAAATAACACTCTGGGTTGACAAATGGATTCCTAACATTAAAAAGAATGAAATGTGTTTTTTTTTTTGACCCAGTATCATGTGATTTGAACAAAAGCTATTACCAGCAACGAAAATCCACTTTGGAAATGTGATTGAGACTCTTATTATTTTTTTCAAGGATGCTAAGTTTAATAAAACTATCCCATAAAGCAGCGGTATGAATTTCCAGATTTTGATATTAAATAGTGGAACTGATAAGTTCTCCTGGGTTATAAGGTGAAACAAATTGCCCCGAGCATCTGTTGAACATACATTCATATAATAACATTATTTTCATATAAGAATCAAATTTCATTTCTATTACCAGAAAACAATGTAATACTAGCAAACTACTGCATTATTTTACAAGTTCATCTGGTAACTGTCTTCCGAGGCACATTATGGTGGCATTTACACAAGATGCCAAGAAACAAAGTAAGTTCCTTATGAAGTTTGCAGTTATTAGAGAAGATGACAGTGATGTTGGCTTAGAAAGAGGGTGGGGCAGTGGTAAGAAGTATTAGCAAGAAAAAGTACATATTTCTGATAATTTAAGATCACCACTACCGCAAACTAATTGACATTTGTCCCAATTGTTGTCATTATTATAACCTCCCTGGATTGTTTCTCCCATTTTTCTTTGAGCATCACATTGTCCTGCAAGAGAGAGAGGAAAGTATGTAAAGTTGTAGCTAACATGATGAATAGATGGTATTTCGTGTAAGCTGTAAGATGAGTATGAGCGGCGATAAAGATTTGCATGCGTTCTGCTTGATCGAGATTGCTGGCTGCAGAGTAATGGGAAAGTGGAGGATTAGATTAAGCTGTGTGCAGTTCTGGTCTCCTTACTCGAGAAAAGATATACGAGTTGGGAGACAATGCAAAGGAGGATCAAAAGGTTGATACACAGGATCGAAAAAAAGCTGCAGAGGCCTGTAAACTCAGCCAGTTCCATTATGGACCCTAGCCACCCCTCCAACCAGGACATCTTCAAAAGGTGATACCTCAAAAAGGCAGTATCTACCAGTAATTATCTCCACACCCCAGGACATGCCCTCCTCTGTCAGGCAGAGGTACAAAAGCTTGAAGACACACACTCGATGTTTTTGGAACAATTTCTTCCCCTCCGTCATCAGATTTCTGAACAGATCATGAACCCATGAACACTGCTTCACTAGTGTGCTGTCTTTATGCACCACTGATTTATTTGCATACTATATTTCTGTTTGTAACTTATATTTGTTATATATATAGTGCTGTACTGCTGCCACTAAGCAACAAATTTTATGACATACAGTAGATCAGTGACAATAAACCTGATTCCGATTTCTGAGACAAGGAGGGTAGATACAAGGACAGATTGAGTTGCCTGGGATTATACTTGCTGGAATTGAGAAGAATGGTGAGGGATCTTATAGAAGCATCTAAAATTATGAAAGGGATAAAGAAGACAGAGACAAGAAAGTTGTTTCCATTTGTAGGTGCAACTGGAACTAAGGGATATAGCCTCAAGTTTCAGGGGAGTGGATTTAGAACAGAGATGAGGAGAAACAGCTTTTCCCAGAAAGAAGTAAATCTGTGGAATGTTCAGCCCAGAGAAGCAGTAGAGGTTATCTCAGTAAATATATCTAGGACACAGTTAAATAGAATTTTGCATAGTAGAGGAATTCAGGATTATGGGGAAAAATCAGATATGTGGATCTGAGTCAACAGCCAGATTAGCCCTGACCTCACTGAATGGTAAAGCAGACCCGATTGGCCAGATGGTCTACTCCTGCTCCTATTTCTTTTATTCTTATGTAATTATGTTCCAGGAAGGAGGCGCAGCTGATAAACTACATAATTTTAAGCTGCAGTCATTGAATTGATGCTATAGTTCTATGTCATTGTACTTCTCTCAGCACTACATCTGCCTTCGCTGCTTGACTCAGGCCGTTAGCTATCATGACCGTCTGCTTCCATTACCCTCCAAACGTTTCTGAAAGTCCTCCAATTTCTCTGTAGGCACTGGCCATCTCTCCTATTTTCAATAATGTCAACTAAAATCTCTCTCTTCCAACATCCAAGAACACTGCAGCCCATATCACATTTTTAAATTAATTTCTCCATTGATTCCTTCAGGTCCAGATTTGTATTAGAACTGCCTCAGCTACAATGTATCTTTCATTCAATATAGTTTAATATGGCCCTAATAATACTGCACTAAGTAGCTTTAAATGTTGGTATTGGCTCCTGACATGCCAAGCTGTGGTTAGAAGAGCTGCCATGAAATCATTCTTGTAACCAAACATCAAGTTGGCTTACTTTCTTCATTGGAGAGAAACTAGATTAATCATGCATCATCATTCCTTTGCCTGTCTTTCAATGAACTAACAATTTCCTATTATGTTACCCATCAAATTAATTGTAATGCTATGAGGACTTTTGGCCATTAGATGTCTCATTCATACCTGGTCTCTCTTTAACATCTATCTCGTATCATGTTAGGCATCATGGAATTAAAGGTGATGAATTATGGGACCCTTCAAAGAGCCAGCATAACTTGTTGACTTAAATTGTTTCTTTCCGTGATGTGTGATTTTGTGAGAAGTGATTATATACTTTCCCAATATGTAAAGATGGTGACTAAAAAATCCAAAGATCTTATGCTCCAATCCAGTACCCATTAACATTTCAGTGCCCAGATACCTAAAGGACAATCCAACAGCATCTATTGTTTTAATTCTACCCCTTCTTCAAGTGTATTTCAACCTCATATCATAACTTTGCAGCACTAAATTATATAAACACGATGGTTATGCTTTATGGAAATACTTTATTCCACCCAGACTTAAATTCTCACTTTGAGTCCATTGTATTCTTAAAACAGCTTCCAAAAATCTTGAAACAACTGCTTCTACTTCCACTACAGAAATTGTCACTCAGCTATCTTCAAAAGAGATTTTTTTTAATTAAAAAAATCCATATCTTTCTTAAAATTCAACATTAAATTAAAGTTAAGTTTGAGAGTAGCTGACCTGTATAAGTCTCATTAACTTACTTCTGGTTTTATTTGTAATGCTATAAGCTGTTTTTTTTACTATATCTCATGAAGTGCCAATTTGACTGGGAATCAAGCAGTAATTGACAAAATCATTTAAATTTTGTCATGGTGCATAAAATAATATAAGCTTTGATAAGAGGAATACATAGTCAAATTATCACAGCAACTCTCATGTTAATAAATGAAAAATTAATCAGAGTATCTTCACAATTGTGCCCATACAACTATAGTCAGTTACCATACATCTCAGGAGTGATGACAGGTGCATCATCTAAATTAGATAGAAAGGGACACTTCAGGTGAAGTTCATGTCGTGCTTCCATCATTGGTGCCTTGCAAATTAAATCTGCAGCAGCTGGTAAGATAGTCAGAGGAAGACTGACATTCAGAAATCCTCTGCATTGTAAAGTTTGAGTAAGTGTTTTCGTTCCATAATGTAAAGTCTCATATTCACACAGACACACATGCACGCACGCACATACCAAAAAAAAAGAAAGGTCTCATATTCCTCTAAACCAGGGGTGTGAAACTCATTTTAGGTCACAGGCCGGATTGGGCAAAATGCGACTTCATGCAGGCCGGATCAGTTGTGCACGCGCAAACACAAGTGTGTGTGCTCCCACAGCTTTTGTTGCGTTCGTTTTTTCAACATGCTCTCATGTGTTTCAGTCTCTGCTAAAACTACGAAGTATTTCACTTTACGAATTTCATTTCTTATGAAGAAGATTACCTAGCAAGCATTATTTTTATGATTGGAAATAACTTACAGTTGTAAGCTATAAGAAAGTTGTGATGAGAGAAAGAAAAAAACGATGCTATTTTGGCTAAGATTGTTTTGGGAGCCACACCCTTTCCATTAATAAACCATTTGAAATCGAACACTAGCAGACAGAAATGTAGACCTAACGAAACAAATTGTAACTGTAGGCTACACAACTGCACCGAATTTTTATTAGCCTGCTTCCAGCAATCAAACTCGGACAATGAACACATTTAGCCTCTAATTTTTATTGAAGTGATCACATTTACAATAATAGAATAGTCAGAAAATGAATGAATCACAATATTATGACACTCAATATTTCATAATGCATTTTGCTTACATGTGGCAGTGCATTGAACAGTGTCACTCATTTTCCACTTGCTGCTTCCGGACACCTGACATCTCTTGGCTTTAACCAGCCTGTCAACATCAGGGACCAGTTTCTGGGCAGTTGTGATTTTCATAATGTCATTTAGATGTCTGTGTGTCAGCTGTGAGTGCAGTTTGGACTTGTTAATGTTCATTATGGAGAACGCCTGCTCACAAAGGTATGTTGTCCCAAACATGCAAAGGATCTTTGAGGCAAAGTCTGTCATCTTGGGGTACATCGGTCCCAGTTATTGATAGAATGAGTCCAGACCAACAGTCTCAATTTTATACTTCAAAGCTGAATTACACTGAATTTCAAATAGTTCCATTTGGAGTTCCTCCGGCACATCTGATGCTGCGCTGACGGCAAATGGCGAGCAAAATAGTGAGAATTCTTTCTCGAGCTGAGTGAAGACTTGGAAACGATTCTGAAACTCACTTTTCAGCCGTGATATTTTGTCCTTATAGCTGTCCATGTTGTCATTATTCCCATCAGCAACGCGCACAGACTACAAAGAGGGGAAATGAGCTGGGTTGCTCTGGGATAGTTGCACCTCCCACAGGCCTAATTTAACTTGAAAGTCACAAATGCTGCCGTAGTATTCCATAACAAGTTTGTTGCGGCCTTGCATGTTAACATTAAGCACATTTAAGTGCTTTGTTCTATCCACCAAAAATGCAAGATCATGAAGCCAGTCTGGGTCATCCAACTCTGCCACTGGCTTCCCTTTCTCGTTCATGAGTAGTCCAATTTCCACACGTAATTGAAAAAACATCTGAGCACAATCCCTCTGCTCAACCAGCGGACTTCAGTGTGCCGTGTCCAATATTATTTTCAGACAAAAGAGTGTCAAATTGCCGATGGTTGAGTCCATTGGCTCTAATAAAATTAACCGTTTTGATTACTACATCCATGACATTGTCTATTTTCAGGCTCCTGCTACATAACGCCTCTTGGTGTATAATACAATGAAAATTCCAGAATTCCTGCTCTGGTTTGTCTGTCTGAACTTCCTTTCTGAGTTTCTCAACAACACCTGCCTTTTTCCCCGACCATGGATGATGCGCCATCTGTTGCCACGCTGACAGCATGACTCCAGCCAACCTCCAGTGTGTTCAAGGCCTCGACAAAGCTGGAGAAAACGTGGTTCGCCGTTGTGGTGTTTGTTATGGACACCATCTCCACAAACTCCTCGGTGGCGGTCAAAGATACATCAACACCACGAATAAATATTCCCAATTGAGCTACATCAGTCATGTCGGCGCTCTCATCAATTGCAATAGAGAAGGCAATAAATGACTTCACTTTGTCTTTTAGTTGACCGTTCAAATCCCCTGCAAGGTCCCCGATTCTCTCTGCCACAGTATTTCTTGACAAGTTGGTATTACCAAAATCCTGTCTCTTCTCAGGGCACACCAGCTCAGCCACAGTCAGCATGCATGCTTTCATGAATTCCCCCTCTGAGTATGGCTTCGACACAGCAGCTATTTTGTTGGCAATAATATAGCTGGCCCTGACAGCTCCATCATGAGTCTCTCGACTTTTGGTGAACACTGATTGCTGTCTTTTCAGAGCTGCTTCAAACTTGTTTATCTTTTGCATTCTGAATTGTTCTGTATACTTGTCATATTTTTCTCCACGTGACATCTCATAGTGTGGTTTGATATTGTACTCTTTTGCCACAGACACTTGTTGCGAGCATATCAGACACACAGGTTTGCCATTGACCCCGCAGAAGAAAAAACGATCTTTCCAATTTTCATTGAATATCCGATCTCCGATGTCAACATTTCTTTTCTTGGAAAGCATTTTGAACCACAGCAGCAAACAGTCTCAGCCTTGCTACAGGTGTTACTTACCTGAATATTGTTTTCTAAGTACACACAACAATCTGCCGGTGCAGCAAATGGCACAGACAGCGGTGGGACAGAGTACGGCTGCCGTACAGATACATAATAAATGTTCGTGAATATAATTTTCTTTCCCCAAATCATCCCGCAGGCCGGATTGGACCCCTTCGCGGGCCGGTAGTTTGACACCCCTGCTCTAAAACATGCATTTAGTAATCTGTAAGTAAGATCTGTTATGAAGATAAAGGGACATGAAGGACAGATTTATGGTGTCAGTCTTGCCCATTGGGACGTCCAAGCTTTATTTAGTGATGTGAGAATATATTGTAACATTGCAGAACAGAAATGCTGTACTATTGATTGTACCATCTTAGAAGAACATAATGGATCCTCATTTCTGTTCACAAGCCTTCTTCAGGCATTCTATCAGCAGTTATTACAAAAAATCCATCACTAAAATAAACTTCTGATCAATTCTCATGAAAGTAAATCTGTTTTCCCTACAGGCCTGCTGAATATTTCCATCATTTTCTAGTTTTAAGTCACCATAGCAGACTCTAGTTATTTATTTCATTCTAGTTTATGAAACCTTGTTGCAAGTGAATTGGCTTCTTCATTTCCACAGTGATAACTGGTTGATTGACTGAGAAGCAATTTGGCATAGTTATTCATGAAAGGCACTCTCATGACCTTTTTTTCCCTGACCATAAGCTCTGAGTTCCTCATCTCCCAAATGCATCCACTGCACATGAAAAAGTTAGGCAATTCTATTTAATTTTAAGCCAATGTGCCCTATGACGATCAACTGAAATTTTTGGAATCTTATCCATCTTGTTTGAATCAAAACCTTTCCAAACAATTACTGAGATATTAGTTTATTATGCCATTAAATAGCTTCTCATCATAAAATCTACTAAGTGTATACAGTGCAAAGCATGAAAAATTGCTGTAGGTTTTAAATTCATGACATTGTATCAGAGCGAAAAAGGTAAAATAGTGTGATTTTCAGTAAATCAGGATAGAATTTTACAGATTAGTAGGGATTTTCACCAAAAGTATTTACATCTACAAAGTATTATTTCAATGAACAATATTTGTTTTTATATTTCACTTTTCTAATGTGCATATATATTACAAACTGATATTATCAATTATGATTATAGTGCCCATTGACTGATATTGCCTACCACTCCAGTAAAGCACTGAATTTAAATTTCTTATCCTTGCATTTAAGCCTCTTCACTACTTTCAACCTTCTTATCTCTGTCAAATCTTCTGTAAAACAATTCTCTGAGAAAACGATGTATCTCTATTCCCAGCCCTTGTTTATCCCAGCTTTCTCCACTTTGGCAAACATACCTTCAGACTTTGAAAATTCACACCTAAACCTTCAGAGCTGTGCAACTTCATAAAGTCCAGCTCTTTGACTAACTATCCCAGTGTTTCGCATACCTTCAAATTCTGCTTGAAAACCTTCCTTTAATGGACAACAAGACTAAAAGCATTTTATAAAATCAAATGAATAATTATAAATGACAAACTGAAAAAAAATTAAAATGATGAAGCTTGCAACTGGTTATCACTAGCCCAGTTCACAGATTCACCAGCAGTACTGTAACTTATTGACACACAAGCAGATCGCCTTAGATCCAAAACAAACACTCTGCTTACAAATAATATCATAGTCCAAAAGTCAGGTTGTTTGGGTATTGTTATGGTTTCTGTGAATATATCAATTATCTTTACACACATAAAATACTAGAGGAACTCAGCAGGTCAGGTAGCAACTATAGAAATAAATTAGCAGTTGACGTTTCGGATGAAAACTCTTCTCCAAGACTAGAAAGGAATTCAGCCGTTAAGTCTGTTCCATCATTTAATCTAGGCCAATTATTTTTCTCAAACACCTTCACCCACCTTCCCTTTAGTCCCCTTACTAATCATGAACCTGTCAATTTCTGCCTTAAATGCCCCCAGTGACTGGGCCTCCACAACCCACTGTGGCAAGGAATTGCACAGGTTCAGCACCCTCTGGTTTAAGAAAACACCCATCATTTCAATTCCAAAGGCATGTCCCTTTTTTTGTAGGCTTTGTCCTTGTATTCTCAACTCTTCAACTTGCATTTGTGGGATCATTCTTTTGAACCTTCTCCAGATCTTTTCCAGGGCCAGTACATCCTTCTGTAGATATGGTGCCCAATGTTGCTCACAATATTCTAAATGTTGTCTGACAAATGTCTTATAAAGCCTCAGCAGTACGTTCTTGCTTGTGCATGCTTGTATTCTTGAAATGAATGCAAACATTGCATTTGCTGCCCTTACCTCTAATTCAACCTGCATGTTAACCATAAGGGAACCTTGGATGAGGACTCCCAGAGCCTTTTGCACCCCTGATTTCTGAGTTCTTTTTCCATCTGGAAAATAATCTAAACCTTTATTCTCCTAACCACATATTTCCTTTTGCTGTATCCACTCTGCCTTTGCTTTGCCAACTCTCTTAACCTGTTCAAGTTCTTCTGCAAATTTCACAATACTACCTATCCTCCGCATTCATAACTTAGTGTCATCTGAAAACTTGGCCACAATATCATCCATTCCTTCATCCAGATCAGATTCTGTCATTGAAATTATTATATGAAATGGTATGTCCAAATTTGACATGAGATTCTGCAGATGCTGGGAATCCAGAGCAAATTCTGGAGGGGCTCAGCAGGTCCTGCATCATCTATGGAAAGAAATAAATAGCTGATATTTTGGGACGAGACCCTTCATCATGACTGGAAAGGAAAGGGGAAGAAGCCAAAATAAGAAGATGGAAGGAGGATAAGTAGCTGATGATACATGAGGCCAGGTGAGGAGTGAGATAGTTGGGTGGGGGAGGTGAAATGAACTGAGGTGATAGGCGGAAAAACATAGACAACATAGAAAATAGGTGCAGGAGTAGGCCATTCGGCCCTTCAAGCCTGCACTGCCATTCAGTATGATCATGGCTGATCAACCAACTCAGAACCCTGCACCAGCCTTCCCTCCATACCCCCTGATCCCTTTAGCCACAAGGGCCATACCTAACTCCCTCTTAAATATAGCCAATGAACTGGCCTCAATTGTTTCCTGTGGCAGAGAATTCCACAGATTCACCACTCTCTGTGTGAAGAAGTTTTCCCTAATCTCGGTCCTAAAAGCCTTCCCCTTTATCCTCAAACTGTGACCCCTCGTTCTGGACTTCCCCAACATCAGGAACAATCTTCCTGCATCTAGCCTGTCCAATCCCTTTAGGATTTTATACGTTTCAATCAGATCCCTCCTCAATCTTCTAAGTTCCAACGAGTATAAGCCTAGTTCATCCAGTCTTTCATCATATGAAAGTCCTGCCATCCCAGGAATCAATCTGGTGAATCTTCTTTGTACTCCCTCTATGGCAAGGATGTCTTTCCTCAGATTAGGGGACCAAAACTGCGCACAATACTCCAGGTGTGGTCTCACCAAGGCCTTGTACAACTGCAGTAGTACCTCCCTGCTCCTGTACTCGAATCCTCTTGCTATAAATGCCAGCATATCATTCGCCTTTTTCACCGCCTGCTGTACCTGCATGCCCACTTTCAATGACTGGTGTATAATGACAACCAGGTCTCATTGCACCTCCCCTTTTCCTAATCAGCCACCATTCAGATAATAATGTTTTCCTGTTTTTGCCACCAAAGTGGATAACTTCACATTTATCCACATTAAATTGCATCTGCCATGAATTTGCCCACTCACCTAACCTATCCAAGTCACCCTGCATCCTCTTATCATCCTCCTCACAGCTATCACTGCCGCCCAGCTTCGTGTCATCCGCAAACTTGGAGATGCTGCATTTAATTCCCTCATCCAAGTCATTAATATATACTGTAAACAACCGGGGTCCCAGCACTGAGCCTTGCGGTACTCCACTAGTCACTGCCTGCCATTCTGAAAAGGTCCCGTTTATTCCCACTCTTTGCTTCCTGTCTGCCAACCAATTCTCTATCCACAACAATACCTTACCCCCAATACCGTGTGCTTTAAGTTTGCACACTAATCTCCTGTGTGGGACCTTGTCAAAAGGCTTTTGAAAATCCAAATATACCACATCCACTGGTTCTCCCCTATCCACACTACTAGTTACATCCTCAAAAAATTCTATGAGATTCATCAGACATGATTTTCCTTTCACAAATCCATGCTGACTCTTTCCGATGATTTCACTGCTTTCCAAATGTGCCGTTATCACATTTTTGATAACTGACTCTAGCAAAGCAAAGGGCTAGAGAAGAAGGAATCTGATAGGAGAGGAGAGTAGACCATGGGAGAAAGGGAAGGAAGAGAGGCATCATGGGGAGGTGAGAAGAAGAGAAAGGATAAGAGGGGAAACAAAAAGGAGAAAGAGAAAAGAGAGAAAGGAAGGAGGGAAAATTAACCAGAAGTTAGAAAAATCAATATTCATGCTGTCAGGTTGGTGACAACCCAGGCAGATATGAGATGTTGCTCCTCCAACCCTCAACCACCAGGCTTCTGATCCAGGATGGATAATTGTATTTGTTTATTTAGAGATACAGCACAAAATAGGCCCTCCCAGCCCATCAAGCCACGCCTCTAGGCAAACAACCCGCGACAGCCCCAATTAAACTTAACCTAATCATAAGACAATTTACAACGACCAATTAAACTACCAAGCAGTACGTCTTTGCTCTGTGGAAACTGTAGCACCCAGAGAAAACACACACCTTGCATGGGAGGACGTACGTACTCCCTACAGAGGATGCTGGGATTGAACTCCGATGCCCTGAGCTGTAACGGGGTCGCGCAAGCCACTACATTACCTTGGCAACCAACTTCACTCACTTCAACCATAAAATGATTCCTCAACTTGTGGATTCACTTTCAAAGATCCTACAACTCACGTTATCAGTATTGTTTATTATGACTCTTTGTTTTTGTATTTGCATAATGATTGTTTGTCAGTCTTTGTAGCTTTCCATTAATTCCATTGGATTTTGTTGTTCCTGTGAATGTGTGCAAGAAAATAATTCTCAGAGTAGTATATGGTGACGTGTATAGTATGTACTTTGGTAACATATTTACTTTGAACTTTGAACCTGATAGAGGCCTCATCATGGCGGTAGAGAAGGCCGTGGACTGATACGTCAGAATGGAACTGGGCAAATGGAATGAAAGTGGCTGACCACCAGGAAATCCTGCCTGCTACGGAGAGAGCAAACATGCTCAGCAACACAGCCCTCGATTCTACGTCGCGTATCACTAATGCAAAGGCTGCCCCACTGGGAGCACCAGATACAGTGGATAACCCCAGCAGACTTGCAGGTGAAGTGTTGCCTCACATTGGATGTTTTGGGCCCTGAATGAGGGTGAAGGAGGAGGTGAATGGCCAGTGTTCGACTTGCTCCACTTGCAGGGGTAAGTTCCAAAATGGAGATCAGTGATCAGTGGGGAGGGACAAAGAGACAAGGGTACCATGAAGAAAGCAGCCATGCAGAAGGTGGGAAGTAGGGGAGGGGGAAGGTAAAGATGGTGTTTTTATGGTAGGTCTCGTTGAAGGAGAAAGTTGCAGAGAATGATGTGCTGGATGCGAATGTTCGTTGGGTGGTAGGTAAGGACAAGAGGAACGCCATCTTTATTATGGCGATGGGAAAATGGGTTGATGGCCGATATCCAAGAAATGAAGGTGATACGCTGAGAGCAGCATCAGTGGTAGAGGAAGGGAAACCCTGTTCTTTGAAAAAGGAGGGCATCTCGGATATTCTGGAATGGAAAGCCTCATCCTAACAGCAGATGAGGTGGAGAAGGAGGAACTGAGAAAAAGCATGTACTTCTTCCCCGCCACCTACCTACTTATTCTGGCTTCTTCCCCATCCCTCTTCTGTCTTGATGAAGGGTCTCGGCCCGAAGCATTGACTGTTTATTCCTTTCCATAAGTGCTGCCTGACCTGGTTTAGTGGTACATTTTCTCAAAAAATATATTTTTAAAGGAGTGGAAGTGGTAGTAAATTGGAATGATAGTAAATGAAGCAACATAACGTTCAATATTTTACAAGGCTATAACAAGATCACTTCAATATTTCACCACTTGATATTTATGAGATTTCCAAGCAAACTGTGCTGCAGTATTTGATCATTGGTATGCACTTTCTGATTGCTTGTAAACAGTTAGTAAAATAGCTGCAGATATTAGAATCAAGAACTGAAGGCTTTACGCTCAGCATTCCACAAAATGCTCGAAGTGAATTATTTCTATTTTGGTTTGTGCTCGTCTTTTTCAATGTAACACTTGAATCAGCCGCTTCAGTCCACAACAGGAGACTTAAACTGAGTTTACCCTTCAAGGTTTCTGGACTTTCTCCAGCTATGGCAATGATTTGATTTTGCTGTTTTGCTGTTAAAGTATCTCTGGCTGTAATATAATGTGTTTTTTTCTTTAAAGTTATTATAGAATTTGATATTACTTTGCTGCCAGTTCTAAACTGCAAAAGCACTAGGAGAAATTCAGCATCTATAAATATTGAGCTGTAAAGGGGAGAAAGTTCGGCTGCTGTTGATGAGTCTACAAAAATTACTTACTCGGTTAAATTGGTTATGGAGAAACTCCCCAAGGAGCTGGTTCTATACAGAGCAATTTAAGAATACAAATAAGTGCGAGAAATTACTGAAGTGTTTACAGCAGAAAGAGTAACAAGCAATTATTTTCCTTCTCTTATTGGAATAAAATATTGAATGACCACTGAGTACTGCATCATAATAGTTTATTAGGAATTGGAATATAATTGTCACATGCACCATGGTACAGTAAAAGTTTACCTGGCATATTGTTCATACAGATCAATTTGTTACACTGTGCATTGCAGTACTACAAGATAAAACATAACAGATTGCAGAATAAACTGCAAAAGACGCAGAGAAAGTTGAGGCGCAGGTAGACAAGGAGTTGCAAGACCATAACGAGATACACTGAAAGGTTGAGAGTCCATTTTATCAGTTTTCTAATAGCAAAGGTCAGCACCATCCTTGAGCCTGGTGTATATGCTTTCAGGCTTCTGTGCTTTTTTGCCGAATGGGAGAGAAGACAAGACAGAATGCCCGAGGTAGGTGGGGTCTTTGATTATGCTCAAACAACAGGAATTCTGCAGATGCTGGAAATTCAAGCAACACACATCAAAGTTGCTGGTGAACGCAGCAGGCCAGGCAGCATCTGTAGGAAGAGGTACAGTCGACGTTTCAGGCCGAGACCCTTCGTCAGGACTCTTTGATTATGCTGGCTGGTTTACTGAGGCAGTGAGAAGTACAGACAGAGTCCATGGAGAGGAGGCTGATTTCTGTGATGGGCTGACCTATGTCCACAACTCCCTGTAGTTTCTTGCAGGCACAGGCAGAGCAGTTGCCATACCAAGCCACAATGCATCCATATAGAATATGTTCTATGGTATTTCAATAAAGATACCATTTCTTAGGCACAGAGAGGGTTAGGGACTCGAGAATTGTCCTTGAGCCTAACGTTAACAATGATACTTCTGTCTTTTTGTTACCTGCAAGGTTCCTTCACGCAGAGCTAGAAACAATTTCCTGGAAAAGTCAATGGCTCAAGTAACACCCTTGGGGGCAGTAGGGGGATGGGATGAATTGCTGCAGATTGTTTAATTCCAGCATCTACAGTCACTTCTATCTTCAAGTTTCTGCATACTAGCCTCAAGAACAAAAGAAATCACAACAAATAAGACCATAAGGTATAGGCCATTTGGCCCATTGAGCCTGCTCTGCCATTTCATCATGGTTGATCCATTTTCCCTCTCAGCCCCATAAACCTGCTTTCTCCCATATTCCTTCATGCCCTGAATGATCAATAATCTATCAACTTCTGCCTTAAGTATGCCCAATGACTTGGCCTTCACAGGCACCTTGAGCAACAACTTCCACAGATTCACCATTCTCTGGCTAAAGAAATTTCTCATCTCCATCCTAAGGGACTCCATTCTAAATCTTCATTGAACTGGCAGTATTAGATGAACTCAAACAATTTGGATAATAATAATCAATACACAATACAAAGTTCATTATTGCTGGCATCAACAATGCCAACTGTCAATCAGCTCTGCACTGAGTGCCCATAAGTCCTTAAATTCAATAGCAGCTTAAGAGAACTCGAGATGATGCATTCATAAAGTCTTCTTATATCAGTTTGACAGTTTTATCAATTTCATTAAAAGCCTAATCTACCAAGAATCTGGAATATTTTCAAATTATACAAGCAAAGCTGTCCAACATTCAATTGCAAAAAATTTCTATACAAGACCTGGAAGTCATTATAAAGATTGTAATGACTGTCATTTTTCTGACAACCAAACAATAGATTTGATGAGATTTGTTTCCAAATATACTATGACATTTTATAGAATGGTAAATAAGTAAACAATTGTAAAGAAGTAAAACTTTCAATCAGATACCTTGGAAAAAGTAATTATTGAAGAACATATTATCTCGTTCATTATTTTCAATTCACTGTTAATATTAATGCATTATTAGGGAAGGCACGGTAGTGTGTGTGTTGGGGGTGGGAGCTTAGTAGCATAGCCGTCAGCGTAATGAGTCACAGCACCAGTAATTGGAGTTCAATTGCCGCCGCCATTGGTAAGTTCACGTGGCAGCATGGGTTTCCTCCAGATGCTCTGTCTTCCTCCCACATTCCAAAGGAAGACGGATTAGTAAGGATTACTAAATTGTGGGCATGCTGTGTTAGCATCAGAAGCATGTTGACACTTGTGGGCTGCCCCCCCAGCACATATTTGGACAGTGTTGGTTGTTGATGCAAAAGATGCATTTCATTGCATGTTTCCTTGAACCACAAAACACTACAGCACAGAAGCAAGCCCTTTGGCCTATCTAGTCTGTGCCAAACTAATATCCTGCCTACCCCATTGAACTGCACCCAGGCCACAGCCCCCTATACGCCTCCCATCCATGTACCTATCCAAATTTCCTTTAAATGATGAAGTTGAACCCCCACCCATCATTTCCATAGGGAGCTTGTTCCACCCTCTGAGTAAAGAGGCTCCCCTTCATGCTCCTATTAAACATTTCACCTTGCATCCTTAACCCATGACCTCTAGTTCTAGCCCCATCCAACCTCTCTGGAAAAGGCCTTCTTACATTTACCTTATCTATACCTTTCATCATTCTGTGTATAGTACCACTATTGCATCTGCTCTCATTCTCCTACACTCTAGTGAATAAAGTCCATGCCTACTCAATCTTTCCTGATAACTCAGCTCCACAAGTCCTGGCAACATCCTTGTGAATTCTCTCTGCACTCTTTCAATCTTGTTGATACCTTTCCTGTAGGTAGGAGACTGCACACAATACTCCATATTAGGCCTTACCAATGTCTTTTAGTATTTAAATATAACGTTCCATTTCTTGTACTCAGTACTTTTACTTATTAAGGCCAATATGCCAGAAGCTCTCTTTTCAACCTAATCTACCAATCATTCAACTGTCAAGGAATTATGGATCTCTATCCCCAGATTCTTCTGTTCTAATGCACTTCTCAGTGTTCTACAGCTCACTGTGTAGATCCTACCCTGGTTTGTCCTCCAAAAGTGCAACACCTCACATTTGTCAGCATTAAATTCTATCTGCCATTTTTTAGCTCATTTCTCCAGCTCATCCAGATCCCACTGCAAGCTTTGATAGTCTTCCTCGCTGTCCACTACATCCATATCTTGGTGTGATCCACAAGTTTGCTAATCCAATTTACCACATTATCATCCAGATCATTGATACAGATGACAAACACAATGAACCCAGAACCAATCCCTGTGGCACACCACTACTCACAGCCCTTCAGTCAGACAGACAACAATCACCTACCTCTCTCTGGTTTCTCCCACAAAGCCAATGCCTAATCTGATTTACCACCTCATCCTGAATACCAAGTGAATGAACCTTCTTGACCAACCTCCCATGCAGGACCTTGTCAAAAGCTTGGCTAAGAAAATAAGAACATAAGGAATAGGTGCAGGAGTAGGCCGTCTGGGCCGTCGAGCCTGCTCCGACATTCAATAACGTCATGGCTGATCTGGCCATGGAGTCATCTCCACCTACCTGCCTTTTCCCCATAACCCTTAATTCCCCTACTATGCAAGAATCTATCCAAACTTGTCTTAAATATATTTACTGAGGTAGCCCCCACTGCTTCATTCAGCAGAGAATTCCACAAATTCACCATTCTCTGGGAAAATCAGTTCCTCCTCATCTCAGTCCTAAATTTACTCCCCCAAATCTTGAGGCTAAAGTCAATGTTGACAATATCCACCTCCTTGCCTTTATTAACTTTCCTGGTAACTTCCTCAAAAATCGACATAATTGGTTAGAAACAACCTACGATACACAAGTCCACGTTGCCTGTCCCCGACCATCGCCTGTCTATCCAAATACTCATACATCTGGTCCCTTAGATTACCTTCCAATAATTTACCTACTGCTGATGTCAGGCTCACTGGCCTATAATTTCCTAGCTTATTTTTAAAGACTTTCTTAAACAACAGAACAACATTAGCTAACCTCTAGTCCTCTGGCACCTCATCAATGGCTAAGGATGCTTTAGCTATATCTGCTAGGGCTTCAGAAATTTTGATGCTACCCTCCCACAAGGTCTGACGGAACACCCTTTCAGACTCTGGGATGTATCTACCCTCATCTGCCTCAGGGTAGCAAGCATCTTTAAAGGTACATTTATTATTGAAGTACGTATACTATTTACAACTTTGTGATTTGTCTTCTTGCAGGCAGCCACGAGACAAAGAAACACAATAGAATCCATCAAACATCCACTGTGCAAGAGAAGAACAAACTGTGCAAACAATACAAATAACACACAGAACATGAGCGGCAGAGTCTCCAGAAGTGAATCCACAGCCACGGAGCCAGTTCAACGCTGCCTCAGGAGCCCAGTGGTTGTAGGCCACAGCTGCAGCCATTTCAGCGCTAAGTACAGCCCCATAGAGCAGTCAGCAGAACACCAGTTCATCCTTCGCCCTCGCCCTCGACGTCTTATGCTTTTTAATCTGGATCAGCACTTAAATCAGCTGAACATTGGTTCGTTTTCTACTCTGGGCCCTTGCCCCACCACTTCAATCTGGCCTGAAGCTTCACTGTGGCCCCAAGTCCACTCCAGCAATGGCCGCCATGGCTGTGCCTGCACTCTCGAGAGTCCAGTTCACAGAATCCTCCAGGATACTGCAAAAACATCATGTCCTACAGACACAACTCCGAAGAAGAAATTATAGGCTGGGTATGGCAGTGATCATAGTCCAAAAAAAGTTTATTTCATGGAATAGTTTGTAGTTTTGCAAAGCCTGGCCAAGTCTCACCAGCACCAACTTGCACCTCCCTCATCTCCTTCAGCTCCATGCATAGAGGACCAATTTTGTTTAGATGTTTCAATGTACATATGACTAATAAAGCTAATCTAATATTGATAGTATTAATTTTCTACAATATCTGCAGCATTACAGTATTATTTATCAAATATGAAGCAGAATATTAATACAGAGTACAATGGTGTCAGTGTAGTTAACATTTTGTACTGGTAATCCAGCAGCCTGCATTAACTATCCAGAGAATCTCACTTTAGGAGATATAGAACTTCAATTCAGATTCAGAATTTGGCAGGCACAAAACTACATAAACTAAATCCAGGTACAAAAAGCAACTTCAAAAGCAAACACAATTGCCTTTAATGCAAAAAGATTTGAGCACAAGACATATCTGTCGAAAATCCAAAAAAAAACCTTGATAAAACGGATTCAGAAAAAAACTATGTTGTAGGCATATTTTTCTTGTCCAAGAGGGAGTACAGCAAATATTCATCAGTTCAATCCCTGGGTTGGTATGTCTGCCATCTAAGAGAAGATTAAATAGACTAGGATATATGAGCTTCCAAGCTAGAGAGATAGGAAATTCTTATGGGATTTGACAAGGTAGATGTGGACATCGAGTATACAAGTTGACAAGCCATGATACATCTGTATTGCATAATACCTTGGTTAGGCCACACTTGGAGTATTGTATCCAGTTCTGGTCACAACACTATAGGAAGAATGTGAATCCTTTGGAGAAAGTGCAAAAGAAATTCTCCGGGACGTAGACTAGATTAGAAAGTATTAAAATATCAGATGATGTTGGACAAACTTGGATTATTTTCTCTGGATAATCTGAAAATTTAAAGGAGATTTCTGGGGCTATTTTTTTTTTGAAAAACAGAGATGCCTGAAACATACTGCTGGGGGAAGTGGTGAAATCAGATATGTTAGCAACATTTAAGATGCTTTTAGACAGCCACATGGATAGGCAAGATCTGAAGGGATATGGACCTCATGCAAGCAGATGGGGTAAGTTTAAATTGATGCCATGATCAGCACAGACATGGGGGTCAAAGGGTCTGTACTCTCTCACGGTGGTGTCTGAAAAGAGGATGCTGTCCAAGTTGCATGCCATCTTGGACAATGTCTCCCATCCACTACATAATGTACTGGTTGGGCACAGGAGTACATTCAGCCAGAGACTCATTCCACTGAGATGCAGCACAGAGCGCCATAGGAAGTCATTCCTGCCTGTGGCCATCAAACCTTACAACTCCTCCCTTGGAGGGTCAGACACCTTGAGCCAATAGGCTGGTCTTGGACTTATTTCATAACTTACTGGCATAACCTACATATTACAATTTAACTATTTGTGGTTTATTACTATTTAATTATTTATGGTGCAACTGTAACGAAAACCAATTTCCCCCAGGATCAATAAAGTATGACTATGACTATGACTACAGTATGGACTTAAGCATGGAACCACAAACCAATTAGGAGGGAGGAGAAGATGGCGGCGTGACGCAGCGCGCGCGGCCGTTCCGAATGAATATCGATACGTGTAACTAGGGGGCCATGCATCAATCCGGATTTGATGGGGACAGCCATGAGAAAGCGCAGAGGAGCATCTGGTGAAACTTCTGAAATGTCTGCTTCACTGCCGCTGCTACTGTGCAATTGAGAATCTCCGGAGATGAAGGCCCCAAATCCTCGGCTTTGCGTATCGCCTGTTGTCGGGGCCAGGGTCGAAACGCTCAGCAGAGATGGTGCTCAGTGTTCAGTGTCGGAGAGCTGGTCAGAGGCTCAGAGTTTTTCAGACGGACTCGGAGTCAGACTGTGGTCGGATGCTTCCGGGATGCTGCATCGGCAAGTTTGCGGCGCTGGAGGTCCATCGTCTGCATGAGATGATGAGATTTTCAAGTGACTCTGAGACTTTTACTGTGCCATGATCTGTCCTTATCAAATTATGGTATTGCTTTGCACTGTTGTAACTATATGTTATAATTATGTGGTTTTTGTTAGTTTTTAAGTCGGTTTGTCATGTGTTTTCGTGATATCATTCTGGAAAAACATTTTTATCATTTCTTAATGTATGCATTACTAAATGACAATAAAAGGGGACTGCTTGTCCTCATAATCATAATAATAATTAGCCTGACATCATTTGTGCAGAAAATGCTAGAACCCTTTATGAAGCAAATGCTAAAGGGCACTTAGAAAGCACTAATAGGATTGATTTTTTAATAAAACAGAACTCATATTTGGCAAAGCTGTTACAGTTTTTAAGAGGTTATAACTCACAGAACATGGTGGCTAGAATTAGGGATCACTTTCTCAAAATATGGTGTTACGCATGAGAGGAAATTTCTTCACCCAGACATAATGAATCCTTGGGATTGTCTGATCAGAGAAAAGACAGTGGATACTCAGTCGCTAACTCTATCCAAGGCTGAGTGGATGCATTATTAGATATTAAATAAATAAAGAGATTTGAGGTTAGTACAGGAGAGTGAAATAGAGGTAAATTAATTGTGCAGAACAGTACAGCAGGCAAAGGGCCAAGTGACCACCTCCTGTTGCCATTTCTTCTATTTTTTGAACTGTTCTTGTATCCTACTTCAATATTTGTTCACATTTAAAAACTACTACAAATTATGATGTAGTAACAGGTGTGAAACAAGACAGCAATGCAAATGTACGCTTGCATTCAGTCTGCCAACATGTAAGTACCATGGCTGAGTCAATGGGTTCAGTCCTAACCTCCAGTGCCATCTGTGTGGAAATTGTATCTTCTCCTTGTGATTGCATGTGTTCCCATCCATCCCAGCTCTGAGAGACGAGACATCAGAGAAATAAATGGAAGAATGTGTCTGACCTGAGAACTAGCATAGACTAGATGGTCAAATTGTCTCCTCCTAGGTCGTAAGTAAATGTTATAGTATGTTTCACAATATAGCTCTGGGTCCATAAAATTAAGTGAAACAAAACAAAATGGAACTCAAATAATTAACTTTCTCCTTCCATTTGAGGCTTGACCTCCAGGTAGTTGTCTACTGCCAGCGCTGATTAATCTATTCAATCTTAATCATGAACTAATTCACTCAGCTCTCTTCAAGGATGACTGAGCCGGATGGCCACAGTTTAAATCACTGTGTGACTGATTTTAATGTTATTTAGGCAGAGTAATCCTATTTACATATTAGATATTCAACATCAACCCGGCCTTCCAATGTCAAAGGATCTGAAACTTCGTTTAAAGGCCGGTCAAAATTGCAGCAAACAATCTTATGTTACTGCAAGAACTTGATTTACTAAAATATCATTGTACACGTACAACACAGTTAACAGTTCCAAACAATTTTTAATTAACTGATCGTGTGTCGTTAAATATGTTAGTCTCGAAATTCCGCAACACCTAGACGGGCAAGAGCCACGGGTCAAATAAACACAGCACCAGTTTTTTTCAGTCAAAAGGCCATTGTGATCAAGGCCCAAGGCATCGAGCCTTATAGTTTGAGGCTTAATTTCAAGCAAACAGGCACCTTCACTCCAAACAGTCATTAGAAAACAATTTTTAAAATTCATTGATCACAGAGTTGGATCATGCATTGTCAGGAAGGATTGGACACAGATAAGTTTCGGGATCAGGATGGAGGGTATATGAAAAATAAGTTTCTTGAGAATGTAGGGTAATTATCAGTACCTAGAGGGAGAAGAGGGGGAGGAGTGTTGGTGACAAAGTTGAATTTGTCTGCTTGTATGGTCTGTTCACAGCCCACAAACACGGGAAAGGTGTCTTGTGGACCAAGTTAAAGTGGATCTACAAATAATCTGTTCCTGACATCAAGCTCTAGAAGATGGGTCTTTGGCTTACATCAAAGGAGACCTGATGTGCTGCGAAGGTCCATCTCTGCAAGTGAGTCTGCAAACTCCCTGTCAACCACGTTTGTATACAGGAAAATCATGGAGTGACATTGTCCAAAGTGCTCTGCTGGCTCAGTTTGCATTGCTTGCCTCATTATTTACTCCTGCTCTGTATCTGGGAATCTCATCCCGCAAATCAGGACACAGCCTATATAACCAGAAGGTTCAAATATACGATCACACGATTTATTCTGACACTAAAAAATAAAACAATAAAAAATACCTGTTTGATTTCATTGCTTTAATCTTCTCACATAAGGTTTTGTTAGGAAGTGGCAGGTTTTGCCTATGTTTCTATGTTTTTTAATTCCTTGACAATGTGTGTTTTCTCGATCGTTACAGCCAACTGATGTTCCTTTGATCTGAAACACACTCTACTGCCTTATCCCAACACTCCCTGCAGGAACAACAATAAAGCTACATCACATGTTTTCTCATAACAGTTTCTCTCAGTCATACAACATCACTGCAATCTAATGCCATATGGAATAGCCAAAAAAAATCGAACAAAATGCACTATTATATCTCAAGGGCATCCATGTATTATGAACAGAATCTCAATGAAGCTTTTCAAACAGACTTTTGTTGCTTTAGAAGATGAAAGCCTGCGGCAGAATACTATCAATGACTTTGATAATGAATTGCCAAGACAAAGAACAAAGTGTCATCACTTTTTTAAAAATGTTAGATTTTTTTTGCCAAGTACAACACGTAGATCAAACACAAAGCAAATTGCAGCTATTCTTTCCCCTGTTCCATCAAAATATCTGATTATGATAAAAACCTGGGATAGAGCCTCTTATCGACTTAAGTCAAATTGATTGAAAATTATTGAAATCAGCAAACAAATGTATAGGAATTAGTCAAATATATCTAGCCAACCTACATTTCCAGCTAACACATGCAAAAGATAATACAGTTAATTTTTTAACACACATTTTAACCATCACTTCCTGCAGGTTTCCAAGACATGAAATTTTCAAACTGCAGAACGATCAAGTTACCATATAATGCCTCATATCAAAGAATTGGGTTACAAGGAAGCAACCAAGAGAGGATTGTAAATGAGATGGGAAGGTGGATGTAACCGGAGGGCTCGTTTATAATGTAATATGATGAAAAGACTGATCAAGAAGAACTTCATCAAGCATTGAGGGCAGAGTAGAACAGTATTCGAAATAAGCCTTTGAGGAAATTGTGGAAATAACAGGAATTTCCTTCACACGTCTATGGAATCTCCCACATCAATGGAGACACTAAACACTGCAGATGCTGGAATATGGAGCAACAAAGACGTTGCTGGAGATACTCAGATGGCCATGCAACAGCCTGTTGAATTTTAAGATTTAGACCCTCCGTCTGTTCCAAAGGGTAAAGGAGAAATAATCAGTATAAAGATGCGAGGGAAATCAGAATCAGGTTTATTATCACTGGCATATTTTGTGAAATTTGTTAACTTAGGAAGACAGCAAGAGCTGGCAAGTGATAAGCTGCGGATGAGGAGGATGATAGGCAGGTGGAGGAGAGAGACAGAGGCTGGGAGCTGAAAGGTGGAGGCAGTAAAGGGTTGCAGCTGATGGAATCAGTAAGGGAGATGGGGTGTTCAAATGGGAATGGGAAGGAAAGAGGACCCAGTGGAATTAACGTGTAGGGGGCAGGTAGGTAGAATGGATGGGATGGGGTAAAGACATTGTGATGGGGGATTGAGGTGTGTAGATCAGGAGGACAGAGAAAAAGGACAGAGTGGCAGTGATTTACCTGAAATAGAGAATTCAAAGTTGATGCTGTTGGGGTGTGGACTACCCAAAATATATAAGAGGTGTTGTTCTTTGAATTTGCACTTTGCCTCATCATGAACATGGAGAAGGCCAAGGTGTAGAAATCCATGTTGAGTTTGAAAATGACGTGGCAACCAGGAGCTCCTGAAGACAATGAAGTGGTCTGTGCAAGAATCTGATAACAGTGGGATAGAAGCTGTCCTTGAGCCTGGGGATGAGTGCTCTTTGCTGTTTGCATCTTCTGTCGATTGAGAGAAAACTTTATTTATTTATTACTAAATAAAAGTTTATTACATCAGCACAGCCTTGGCTGATCAAAGATCAAGTCCTGAAACCCAGCACTACCTGACTGTTTATCATTCATCAGTGATTTCTGCCCTCTTGCATAGTTTTGAGATCGGGACTACCCACAGTAGACAATTCAGGGCATTGGAAAAGTACCACAAACATTATCTGCCACAAAGTTCTCCAAATTCACTGAAGGATAAGTAAATCAACTTCAGTCAGTTCTCTCTGGCCTGCATTCCCAGCAGACATGATGGGCTGAATAGCCTAATTCTTCTCCTGTATCTTATAGTCTTATATCTTATGGCCTAAAGACTCAAGCCAGTTTTAGTTGGCTACAGTGGGCCAACCATATCATTCACATACATAACTCTGGATTCATGAAGCACATTTTTTTACGAATATTATAGGAGGAGATTGCCCAATGGACGGGAAAAAAATGTTTGAAGGAGTTTGTAGAGATTCCTTGAAGACTTTTCTCATTGATTCCACAGAACGTCTAGTCCAGGTCTGCTCAGAATGGAGAAAGAGCATTGGGGTGGGTTAGAGAACCATAAGTCCATGCTTCAGAAGAATACAGAAGCCTTGTGCAGGTGGTGGAAGGAATGCATCAGCTCTCAAATACCCCACTGCCTGCATCATCAGTCACTTCTTGTCTTATCTGTGTGAGTATCTGCGATCCTTACGTTAGCTGCCTCAGAGCTCACAAAGACTGGAGAGGGAGCTAATCATCCTCAAACCCAAGCGACTGCCCGAGAAGAAAGGGTGTATTCAGTAATAATTATTCTGAATCAAAGAAGTTCATATATCCCTGGGATAGTTGCCCAGAGGAAAAAAATTCAAGAATTTCAAAGCACAGAAGCTGATCATTTAATCAATCATTTGTCTAAAGCAATCTGAAATAACAAATTCTAGAGCTCCCTCTTTCTCCCTAATCCAATAATATTTTCTGCTTAATCTATCATGCTGAAGCAGGAGATTTTGCCTCACCAGTTTCATAAGCATTTTGTAGATATTGCTCCATTAATTAATTAAGCCAATAAATTAATGTATAAATTGCAATCAAAGCTGTTCTTCTTTATCTCTGTTGCAGTAGAAAACTAATATTGTGGTTTCATTGTACAGCAATGAAACCAACAATGCTGTGAATCTCACAGCAGACTTACCAACTGCATTGCCTTTCTAGTCACCGATCTAACTGAAATTATCAGTGCATTTGCATCGTTTGACGGGGCGACTGTGCTGTGCCGTATGACGTGGAGGATTATGGCCTTTCTATGACCATGATTTGCCATTGCCTTCTTCTGGGCAGTGTCTTTACAAGACAAGTGACCCCAGCCATTGTCTTTAGAGATCGTCTGCCTGGCTTCAGTGGTTGCATACTCATAACCAGGACTTGTGATATGCACCGGCAGCTCACACGACCATCCGCCACCTGCTCACATGGCTTCACGTGACCCTGATGTAGGGGCTAAGCAGGTGCTACACCTTGCCCAAGGGTGATCTTCAGGCTAGCGGAGGGAAGGATCGCCCTACACCTCCTTTGGTAGAGATGTATCTCCAACCCGCCAACCCAATAAAAAAAGTCTATTTAAAAACGCAAACAACAGGAATTCTGCAGATGCTGGAAATTCAAGCAACACACATCAAAGTTGCTGGTGAACGCAGCAGGCCAGGCAGCATCTCTAGGAAGAGGTACAGTCAACGTTTCAGGCCAAGACCTTTTACCAGTCCTGACGAAGGGTCTCGACCTGAAACATCGACTGTACCTCTTCCTAAAAAAAGTCTATTTCCCACTTTTTCATAATAATAATCGTTCAAAATGAAGTACTCATAATTAAAAAGTCACTTGATCTTGGAGTAGGTTAATAGCGTGGGCTGAAGAGCCTGTGCAAAGTTATAATGTTCTATGTGCTGTGTTCAATATTAAATATTCAATCATTTCATTGCATAAAGTTGAAATTGCCTTAAATGGTCGTATAGTCATCAATGTACACCAAAATTTCAAAAGCTCACACAGAAACGTGTAGAATTTACACTTACATAATGATTTTAATGTAGGAAAATGCCTTAAAATACTTGAGAAAATAACTAGCAAACAAAACTTGACACCAAGCCAAAAAGATGACATAAGGATAGTTGGACAGGAAGGTCTAAAATGAAGAAAGGGAAATTGAGAGGCCTGAGGTTTAGGAAAGACTTTTTGCTGCATTGATTGCTGAAGATATCACAACCAATAAAGTAGCTAATAAAATTAGGTTAAACACAGATACCTGAGGCATAGAAAAGGTTACTAAGGTGGAGTGGTGGAGACATGAGTGAGTGCCGTGTTTGGTTGGCGTGAGAATGCAAATTACAAATTGAGTCTTATAACTGAAGTGTTAAGGAACATGACCGTTTCTCATTACTACCATCAGGTAGGTGGTACAGGAGACTGAAAAGTACACACAATGTTTTAGGAATAGTTTCTTCCCCTCTGCCATCAGATTTCAAAGAGGTCCAAGAGCACGATGTTGATACTCCTCGTTAGCATGCTATCTTCGTCTGTTTGCTTGGTTTCTTTTGTTGTTACCTACAGTAATATTTGATGTCTTGCACTTTACTACTGCCAGAAACATTAAATTTCACAGCCTATGTAAGCAAATAAAAACCTGGTTTTGATAGCTCAGGCGCCAGTTTTGGAGGGAAGTGTAGGGAGGATGTCAGAGGTAAGTGGGGGTATGTGTAGAACACCCTGCCAGGGCTGGTGCTAAGGTGGATACATCAGGGGCATTTAATAAACTGCTAGACAGGTACATGGATGATAGAAAAATGGAGGGTTATATAGGAGGGAAGGGTTACATTGGTATTACAGTAGGTTAAAAAAGGTCACCATAATATAGTGGAGTGTGGACTGTACTGTGCTGTGATGATCTATGCTCTATGGTCAATAATACAAGTGAGATGCATAAAAGTAATGGTAGGATAGAGACAGCAAAGCTTTAAATGAACAAGCTTTATTATAAAAAGTAGGAGATCAGGCTGCAAATGATTTAGTGTTATCCAGCTTTTGAGCATAATCTGGTGCTTTTTAAAAAATGTCATCAAAACCATAGCTGGCATGGTTCAACACGGAACTGCCAGTTGAGAGACACTTGGGTGTCCACGCATGCTAGGCAAGAGCAAGAAAGCTCACACTCCACAGCTGAACTCTTATTGACCTCACGTATACAGCAGCAATAAATGGGAGTAGGACTTTGCATCCAGCTGTAAAAATGCCAGATAAATTACAAAGTTACAGCTCCTCAGCTCAGTACTCACAGAACACCGTTGGACCGAATGGTGAGTTCTGGAGTGGAGCATAGGGTCAGATATGACACACGTCCACTGACTAATGGTTCTGTATGGTAACATCAACCATTAAACAGGACATTCCTACTCAATGGCTATCTAGATTCTTAGGCATGTAATGCAGACAGCAGGTGTAATTTCACTTCTTTAATTTGTACTATTTGTTTATGGTGAAGATAGATTGTTGAAGAAATATGGCAAAGGACTGATTCTTCAATGCATCTGGTCTTTCATTACGTTTTGCGATAGAGTCTGGCTTTACATTTGGACGTCCCATTACTTGATGAGAGCTTTGGAGAGATCCAACATTTTGTTTCTTGTGGACCAAGTGTTGGTGGGGGACGGGGGTGGTGCTGGAGCAGCAGTGAAGGGATACATTTTATAAGTTATTCGGCGCCAAAACTAATGACTAATACTTTTTCATTGCCATGAAAAGAAAACCTTAGTTTTCATACCCTTTAATATTGTCTTGCCCTTCCAAGTTTTCTTTTAAACTCCTTGGCATTTTTTAAAGATAGTGGTTAAGTGCCATCCATTTGATGATAACTCAAGTACAAGCAATAAATGCCAACATTTCCAGTGATTTTCACATCCATGAATGAAGATTTACTAAACAGAACAAGAAGAGAATATTCAAAATTTAGAAAAATGTGCCAGAAGCTCTAAGATTCCTGGAAATGCCAATAGAGCTTAGTTGCCACTCGGAATTTTGTTGAAAACCTCTGAGGTACAAGTCACACCTTCTTAAACCTACCCTATGTTGATACTGTTCCCCCTCCAGCTCTTACAATGTACCTGAAGAAATCTAGGCATGTCTGGGATTAACTCAAGGAAAATTCATGTCCCACTGTGCCCATGAGAACTACTTTTTCTCATTTCCTACTCTTCAGCATTTCGTGAGAGACAAATTGAATTGTGACACATGATCCCAAACAGTGCCACAAATGTGAAATCTAACATCACAAAATGTACTCATTGGTCTTGCAATTGCCTTTGTTAAAGGCCTTCCTTTTTAACTGTTTTTCTGTGGTTATTTTTGGAGGGGGAGATTTGTAAATTTGTCATGCAATATTTTTGTAAATGTCATTTTTTTCAGTTGAACACCTTTGAAGCTTTTTCATTTTCCTCTGTTCACGTTGATAGTTTTTCTCCTTCAGTTGTATTAGACTTATGTCCTCTACAGTTTCAAGTTTCCTCACAGCCAGTATTACTTCATAAAACAAATACATCATCACGGTCCAGAGAATAAGTGGACCCAACCATAAAAATTGTTACACAGCTACCATGAGATCTTAACCCATGCTGGCATTCACCCAGAGGGGCATCATAATGTGATCAGTATCAACTGTGGCTCACTGGTAATATTCTCACTTTTCTTTTACAAAGATGTGAATTCGAGTTCCAATCCAGACAATATGAGAGCGAACTGCAGAACTGAAGGCTTCAGTAAAACACAGATAGTCATCGCTGTGCTCACTCCAATATTTAGTGTGTGACTTACAACACTAATACCGCCTGGTTTATGACAACATGCTATGCATAAGTTGGATCCTTCATTTCAAATTTTACAACAGTGGTAAACCTCAGAATTGGTTGTAAAGTACTCTGTGGCATTCTTCAGAATCTAATGATACTCAGAACTGGTTACATAGAAAAATGAGATGAAACAGAACCAATACTTGATCATCAGTTCTCTGTGGATTGAGATTTTCTTCATCCATAAAGCACTATTAATTTTGGCATTGAAGTTTTGCCCATTAAAATGTGTATTCTTTTGAATACATCTTTTGAACATAGAACATAGACATCTACGGCATGTTACAGGCCCTTCAGCCCACAATGTTGTGCCAACCATGTAACCTACTCTAGAAACTGCCTAGGATTCCCCTACCACATAGCCCTCAATTTTTCAAAGTTCCATGTACCTATCTAAGAGTCTCTTAAAAAACCCTATTGTATCTGCCTCCACCACTATCAACAGTAATGCATTCCTTCCACCCACCACTCTCTGTGTGGAAAAACTACCGCTGACATCCTCCTCTGTACCTACTACCAAGCACCTTAAAACTATGCCCTCTCGTGTTAGCCATTTCGGCCCTGCGAAAAAACCTCTGACTATCCACATGATCAATGCCTCCCCATATCTTATACACCTCTATCAAATCACCTCTTATCCTCTGTCGCTCCAAGGAGAAAAGGCTAAGTTCACTCGACCTATTCTCATAAAGTAAGCTCTCCAATCCAAGCAACATCCTTATAAATCTCCTTTGTATTCTTTCTAATAGTATCCACTATAGTCTGCTTGTGAATATAAATATGTCAGAGCTTTGCCTCAAATTATGTAGTAATTCAGTAACATTTAAAATATGAAACATAGAGTATGAGAATTTTTAAACTTGAAAGAAAGGTGTAAGCTAAAACTAAAATTGTGCTAGAAAATGCCTGCTATTCCAAATAAACTTATTCTTATTTTCCCCTTTTTAACAAGAAGCACATCTAGGATTTCCACTCATGTCAAAGGCAGAAGTTCCGAGCTTGCTAACACATTGGAATCATCTTCCGATCAATGCCTTGTCATCCCCGGAGTCAAGATCAGAACTGCAGTTAAAAGTCAAAAAGAAATCAACATTCCATTTTTTTTTACAATAAAAATGGTTCTGTTTGGATAATATATTTTTTTAAATGTATGTGTTTTAGGGTTTTAGAAAAAAACCTATTTTAAATTGTCTTTAATATTTGGAACTTCTTAAATTATTTACTTCAAAGATCAGTACAGATGCAGGGAGCACCATAGGAATTAATTTTGGGCTTGGAGTTGAGCCTAGATCAGCAAGCTTCAGCCTATTACTTTCTTCCTACAAAATGCGTTCAGTTCCTGTCACCACATTGCAGAAAAGATGTAGACGCTTTAGAGAGGGTGCAGAGGAGATTTACCAGGATCCACCTGGATTGAAAAGCATATCTTAAGAAGATAGGTTGAGGGAGCTAGGCTTTTCTCCTTGGAGAGAAGAAGGATGAAAGGTGATTTGATAGTGGTTTACAAGATGATAAGGGGCATAGATTGAGTGGATAGCTAGAGATATTCTCCCAGGGTGAAATGGTTAATACAAGGGGGCATAATGTTAATGTGATCGGAGGAAAGTAGAGGGGGAATGGCAGAGGTAGATTTTTTTTCCACGAAGAGTGGAACCAAAAGCCGTGGATGAACCAGGAGGTACATTGACTGCTGAAGGCTAGATCTGTGGCATTCAAGGCTGGTGACCCAGGTCATACCGGAAAACCAGGTATGACTTGCAGAAGGCTATTTCAAGGGTGAAGAGACAATTTCAAACAAGGTTGGAGGCGACACTGAATGTACAACACTGGCAGTGTTTGGAAGACATTACTTCCTACAAAGAGAAGCCCTATAGTATGAAAGGCAGCAATGCTTCACTACCAGATGAACTCAACGCCTTCTATGCTCGCTTTGAAAGGAAGAATATAACTGCAGCTGTGAAAATCGCTACTGTATCCGGTAACCCTGTGATCTTTGTCTCAGAGGCCGATATTAGACTGTCTTCAAAGAGGGTGAACCCTCGCAAGGCAAAAAGCCCCAATGGAGTATATGGCAAGGCTCTGAAAACTTGCGCTAACCAAATGGCAGGAGTATTCAAGGACATTTTCAACTTCTCACTGCTCCCACTTGTGGATGTTCCCACTTGTGTCAAAAAGGCAACAATTATACAAGTGCCTAAGAAAAATAATGTGAGCTGCTTAATGACTATCGCCCAGTAGCACTCACATCGACAGTGATGAAATGCTTTGAGAGGTTGGTCATGACTAGACTGAACTCCTGCCTCAGCAAGGATCTGGACCCATTGCAATTTGCCTATCGCCACAATAGGTCAACGGCAGATGCAATCTTAATGGCTCTTAACATGGCCTTAGACCACCAAGACAATACAAATACAGGATGCTGTTCATCAACTATAGCTCAACATTTAAAACCATCATTCCCACAATCCTGATTGAGAAGTTATAGAACCTGGGCCTCTGTACCTCCCTCTGTAATTGGATCGTTGACTTCCTAACCGAAATTCCACTATCTGTGCAGATTGGTGATAATATCTCCTCCTCGCTGATGATCAACGCTGGCACACTTCAGGGGTGTGTGCTTAGCCCACTGCTCTACTCTCTCTATACCCATGACTGTGTGGCTAGGCATAGCTCAAATATCATCTCTAGATTCGCTGATGATACAACCATTGTTGGTAGAATCTCAGATGGAGACAAGAGAGCGTACAATAGCGAGATATACCAACTAGTGGAGTGGTGTCACAGCAACAACCTTGCACTTAGCATCAGTAAGATGAAAGAGCTGATTGTGGACTTCAGGAAGGGTAAGACGAACGCACACATACCAAACCTCATAGAGGGATCAGAAGTGGAGAGAGTGAGTAGTTTCAAGTTTCTGGGTGTCAAGGTCTCTGAGGATCTAACCTCAGAAGGCAAGACAGCATTTATACTTCATTAGGAGTTTGAAGGGATTTGGTATGTGAAGAAAAATACTCAAAATCTTCTATGGCTGTACCATAGAGAGCATTCTAACAGACTACATGACTGTCTGGTATGGGGGACAGTGGGGCGGGGAGGTTACTGCACAGGACCAAAAGAAGCTGCAGAGGGTCTTAAATTTAGTCACCTCCATCTTGGGTACTAGCCTACAAAGTACCCAGGACACCTTAAAGGAGCAGTGTCTCAGAACGGCAGCGTCCATTATTAAGGACCTCTAGCACTGCAGGCCCTTTTCTCACTGTTACCATCAGGTAGGAGGTACAGAAGCCTGAAGGCACACACTCAGCAAATCCGGAACAGCTTCTTCTCCTTCGCCATCTGATTCCAAAATGGTCATTGAATCCGTGAATACTACCTCACTTTTTTAATATACATTATTCCTGTTTTGCATAATTTTTAATCTATTTAATATGCATATACTGTAACTGATTTACTTATTTATTTATTTATCTCTTTATTTGTTCTTCTATATTATGTATTGCATTGAACTGCTGCTGCTAAGATAACATGCCAGTGATAATAAAGTGATTCAGATTCTGTCAGATGCATGAGACACATTGTCAGGGGTGGTGGGAGAGACAGATGCATGAGGGACACTTAAGAGACTCTTGGATAGGCCCATAGGTGAAAACAATGAGGGTTATGTCGGAGGGAGAGGTTAGATTGATCTTGGAGTAGGTTAAAGTATCAGAACAAAATTGTGGGTCACAGGGCATATATTGTGCTGTGTATTCTATGTAATTCTGCAGGTAGATTTAATCATTCAATAGAATGATTTATTAAACCATGGTTCTGAATCTGTGGATTCCTACATAACCCATAATCTGGCTTCTCTACATTCAGCCTGTGCTAAACTTATAATTCCCCAAAGACAGGCAAAGGAATTGAGCTGCATTCATAAATCTATGTTTTTCTCACTCTGTCCGCACAGGCTGTTTTTTTTAAAGTAGGGACTATCTGTCTTCTGAGCAATCTGTAAAATGTACTTTGAATTTGGTGACCTTCCCTTGCCAAGCTCCCAAAAGCATCAAATGGGTCGCCCCCTATTTACGTAGAAACAAACTATCAACATAAATCCAGTCAAACCAGTTTTTACAGTTCAGTGACATCATTACAGCTAACGTATTACTTTGACTGTCAATCATTTTATATGATGAGTAATAGCTATTGTTTGTCAATTTATATGACAAGTGTATACACACACACACACACACACACACACACACACACACACACACACACACACACACACACACATACATACACACACACCTGGCAATTGCAACAATGCCGAATTGCTGTTAGTGAACTGAAAGCTCTAACTTAATCAATTATAAGAGATTGAATCTCTTTAATGTAGCTGAGTGTCATTACTTTAAATACTTTTGGCTAGACTTTTCAACTTAATTGCCTAAACATGCCAGCGCAGCACTTTGAACTGTCTTCATGAACCGGCCAAATTTTGAGAGATGAGACTTGTTCAGTGAATGAGTTTCTGGCTATCAGGCTGGTGCACTCCTGTAGGTGAACGTGGTGCAGATAAGTGGCAGAAACATTTAGCCACATGCAACAGCTGAAAGGGGCCAATCAACATTTGGCAAGTAAAAGCAAAGAGCTGAAGAAGCACAACAAAAGAAATGGGAGCGAAGAATGTTGAGAGAACAAGGCACAGTTACCTTGCCGATCATGACAAGTCTTTGGGAAATCAGTAGCAGAGTTACTCTCTGGAGAATATCCAGTCTAAATAAGACCCATCGACCATCACAATCTGTATGCTATAGGTAGGCCAATTTCAAATTCGATTGGCCCCTAACCATGAATCCCATGCATGTTGATCTTCTGAATGGGCATTCCATGAGGAAACTTGTCAAATGCCTTACTAAAATCCACATAGACAATATGCACTACTCTACCTCCATCATTCACCTTCTTCACCTCCTAAGAAAACTCAGTCGAGTTAATAAGACATGACCTTCCCTATACAGACTCTTTCTCATGATCAAAATCCTATCCCTGAGAATCCTCTCCATAGCTTCCCTATCTCTGATGTGAGATTCACCCATCTGTAATTTTCCAGCATTATCTCCATTTCCATTCTTGAAAAAAAGGAATATCTCCATTCTCGCTGTTCCTTCCCATGCCTCGTGGTGCACGAGGCAGTAACCTGGCCGTTTCTTTTGTATTTTTGTCTGTTTTTCATGAGGCTGAGTTGCTAGCTTGGTGCTCAACTCAGCATGGAAGTAAAGCATGCAAGAAGCCGGCCGGATTCGGACCCGGACCACTCGCCTCGAAGTGAGGATGCCAGTACACCACCAGCCAGCCTATTTCCTTTCTTGAAGTATATTCAGGCAGCAAAGTGGCAAACTGAAGACATACCGATGAAATGTGAGTGTCTTGAGCAGATGAAGGTGGTGAAGAAATTACAATAAATGTAAGGATGATGAGTGGTATGCAAGGCCAAAAGGTTCTTGGAATTATAGTCCCTGGACCCTTCAAGGCAGAACTAATCAATTAGGTGATTAAAAGGCATACTAGATACATTTTTTAGGTAAAGCATGAATTTAAGAGCAGAAGTAATGCTAGGACTGCATTCCCATCACCATCTTGCAGGAATCTCTCTTGACCACATTACAGGAAATATCTGAGTGCACTGGACAGGGTGCAGAAGAGAACTATGAAGATCATGCCAGAACTGGGAAACTGCATACAAGGGAGGAAGAAGCTGGGAGTGTTTTCATCAGATCAAAAGAAATTGTGGAGCCTAGTCAGGGTAAATTGGAAGGAAACTATCATCTTCAGCACATTGGAAAAGTACATGGATATGTAATTGAAAAGCCATAACTCTCAACGGGATAGGGGTAGAATTAGACTTCAGGGTTCTTTTTGGACTAGTACAGATATGATGGACCAAATAACTTTTTACTGTCATATATGTTCTATGATTCTATGCTAAAATCATATCAAATATTTTAAAATTCAGTCAGTAGTATTTGCTGATCAAATGTTCTCAGTCCCCAACATGACAACTTTAAAGTGACATTTTTGGAGCAGCAGCTCTCCCAGATATGACAACCACTTCAAAATATCTCACCAATATTTTGACAAACTCCACAAATACTTCAGTCTATCCCTTCAAAATGAAGACATGAGGAGGATTTGCAGAATACTGATGTTGGTTGAATTGTCCAGAATCAATCATTGCTTTTCTTTAATCTGGGAAAACTTAACAATTTTCAGTTGAGGGATGTAATCTTAAACAATGGTTTGCTTGGAAACTCCTTCAATTTCAGTAAATTGTAACACTGAAATAACTTTCATACAAATAGTAGATTGAGAATTTATCGAGTACAAAAGTTATCTTCATAACAAAAGGCAGTAGTAGATGAATAGCTCACAGCCCAATATTTCTTGACCCTTTTAGGCTTTGGTAGTTTTGTCCTCAGTCAATTTTCATCTTTCATGTCTTCCATCTAGTCTTATAGCCTATATGAATTTTTCTTCCAGATGCCTCCCTTGAACCAGCACTCCTCAGACAAAGGTCACGCAACAAATTCCTACAATGAACCTAATGCTAAAAGATGGGCTGCCCAAAGCCTGTTTTTTTTTTTTTTTACCCAGCAACCAGCAGATATAATGCACTGAATGGATTCCGTCTCTGTCATATATTTTATATCACTGTAAATTATTGAACTTCTACATAACACCGTACATAAATAATTTAGCTTATTAATAATAAAACAGGCAACTTGTTTGCTTTGACAAAAGTTAAGTACAAGAAAAAACTACCATCTTACTCTCTGTTCATTTGGTTCTGCTTTCCCAACTTTTCATTCCTGGGCAGTTCTTGCTGCAGGCTTCCAATCTCATAAACAATTATTATGTACTTCTGTACCCACCAAATTAATGAATGTAGACCATAGAAGAATACAGCACAGGAACTAGCCATTTGCCCCAAAATGTTGTGCCAAACCAGCTAAAAGCCAAATCAAAAGCACCCAAACACTAATCTTTCCTACCTATACCATGTCTATATCCCTCCATCTTCCTTACATTCATATGCCTATCGAAATGTCTTTTAAAATCCTCTAATGTATTTGCCATCACCACCATACCAGGCAGCGCATTCCAGGTATCCATGACTCTCTGGGTAAAAAATTTGCCCTTCACATCCCTTGAACCTACTCCCTTCACCTTCAATGCATGCGTCTGAACATGCAATTTTCCTCTAGTCCATTTTTGTTTGTCGTCCTTCTTACTAGTTACACCTATCCATTACATTGCAGTCTATAAATGTAATTTTAGGAGGGTCTTATGCATGATCAGTTCGACAGCAACTCTTTCAGTAACTAATGATTTATTACTGAGATAAGAATCCTTTCCACCATTAACTGAAACAACAGACTGTATGTATACTTAGTCCTTAACGCTTTAATCCTTAAACTACTATCCAAAATTTCCATCTATCCTTTTGATTGCAATTTTACAACTATCACAAATAAAGGATGGTGATAAAGTGGGTGCTTGATCATCAGTGCAGACATGCTGGGCTAAAATGCCAGTTACTGTACTGTATCTCTCTTATGGTGTGTTGACTCAAAATGATGCATTTCAGATGAAATGTTAAAGGAGATGAATGTAAAGGATCATAGAGCAATATTCTGAAGAAAAGCAGGGAAGTTATTCCTAGTCTTCTGTGCAATGTTTGTCCCTCAATCACATCAGAAACAGATTATATGGTCAGCAAAAATGGTCTGGAGGAACTGATGCCTCACTGTTCCAATGACTCAAGCTCAATACTGATCTCTGGTAGGAAATGGAATTGGTCAGTTGTACCAAGGTAAGAGTACAGCTTGTCTTGCATACTGTTCATACAGATCAAATCATTACACAACGCATTGAGGTAGTACTGTGATAGATATTCACATCCCAAGGACCGAGAGACTTATTGCTAAACTCGGCTTTCTAGCACAGTGACATGACCACCAAAGGGTCAGAGTTGCTGGTGATGAAGCTGAACTTTGAAAGAATATTCTTTGCTCAGCTTTTTGTTGTCAATAAGAACCATTCTCCAGTTCTTAATGCAAATTGCAAGCAGCAATCAGTTTGAAGTTGAATGGACAGCTTTACAAACAGCATTTCAGAATACAGGCTTCTAGTCCATAGCAGTTGGCTGCCTGCGAAGAGGTCTGCTTTGCAAAGTGAAGTGACCTAGAAACTTCATGTCTGCGTTAGCCAAAGGTAAGACAATGGGGTTATGTCACTTAGCACAACAAACACGGTCACAGTGGAATGTTTGTGTAGTCAAAGGGTTAGCCCCCACAGCATTCATCATGGGTGTTTTAGATCTCTATCTCCAGAAGCTTTTAAGACCATCTGTTCAAAGGTATCTGGAAAATATATGTAGCTGATGCCATTTAGTAGAAAACAGTATAAGTATCACAATCATTGATGATTGTTGGGAATGACAATGGGATTACAGAAAGATGCACTAAAATTCGCTCCTCAATCTTCAGTGTCTGCGTCAGACGATTTGTTCATCTGCAACTCATTGGTATGTTCTTCTGTTTCGTAAGAATTATACCTGTGTTTGGAATTCTTTGGCAGTTTGTAAATCTTATGTAACTTGGAAAACTTTCATAAATTAGAAACACTCTGTGAATGTTAAATGTCTGTTAAAAATGTTTTGTCTAAATTTAAACGTGTATCATTAAAATTAAATTAATAGGATGCTTTCAATGGTGTACTGATATAAGTTGATAAGAGTCAGCAGGCACAGGCCAAAGTTTTTCAGCCTCCAGAGGAAATATCTGTTGCAAGGACGAGGCTGAGGACGAACCCAAGTGCAGGACACAGGGCCGGAGGCAGAGTCATGAGGTGTTTGCACCGCCGCGGACGGGGAACCATTATCCAGGAGAGTCTTTACAAGGAGACAAGGTTTATGTAGAGTATCCAGGAAATGATGCGGAGCTTAGAACTGACAGTCCCAAGGAATCAGGAAACAAGTTTTACTCACACTAGGGTCAACCAACGAACTGGCAAAGCATGGCTGTGCTGCCCGAGTTTTATCCTGTGTTCGCTAATGGGAACCAGGTGTGTTGTAATTAGTGGCACTGGGAATGATTGGAAATTAGACAAGGGGATTAAGGCCCAATTAAGGAGATAGTAGCAAGATGGGGAATTGCAGACGGGACCATGACAATATCAGCATTGGTGAGCTTTCTAGGTCTTAGCTTCAACATGATGGGAACAGGCCAGGCCATTGGTGATGTTCACTCCTAGTAACTTGAAGCACACACACCTCTCAACCTCAGCGCTGGTGATATAGATTGTGTAGGGGCACATGCTTCCGTATCCCTCTCCTCCAGCCCACCCTTCCATTAAGTAATGACCAGCTCTTTGGCTTTGCCAACACTGAGGAAAAGGATGATGTCATGATACCATATGACTAAGCTCTCTATCTTCTTCTTGTATCCCATCTCATCATTATGAGTACTCTATGCTGGTATCATCTGTAAACTTGCAGATGGAGTCAGAGCATCCACGTACTGATCAATGTACATGGAGCGGAGTAGAGGGCTGAGGACACAACCCTGTTGAGCATCGGTCTTGAGAATAATTGTGGCACAGTCAATGCTGCCTATCCCTGTTGAGTAAAGGACCTAGTTATAGAGAAGGTGTTGACTCAGAGTTTATTCTGAGTTGCTGGTGAAGAGTTTACTTGGAATTACAGCATTGAATGTAAAGCTTCAGACAACAAATAGGTTTACTGACTACAAGAACAAACTCTGTTACAGTCTGTGTGATGTTTACATCTACTCCCTGTGATGGCATGGAACTCTACTGGGCACTCCAGTTTCTTCCACATACCAAGGATGTGTAGAGTTGATGAATAAATAATTTTTCATTAGAGCATAGATAAGTTGTAGAATCCAGGAGAGTTGATAGAGATGTGGGGAGAATAAAAAAGGGATTGATACAAATAATGACTTGATGGTCAGCAAGGGCTTAGGCTTTCCATGCTGTATACCTCTCTGATCTCTATTCATAGTTCAAAGTTCAAAATAAATTTATCATCAAAGTACATATATGTCAACATATACAACCCTGAGACTCATTGTCTTGCAGGCATGCTCAATAAATCCATGATAGAATAATAATCATAATAGAATCAATGAAAGACCAAGCAAACTTGGACATTAAACCAGTGTGCAAAAGACAACAAACTGCGCAAATACAAAAAGGAAGAAATAATAATAAATAAATAAGCAATGGATATTGAGAACATGAACTGAAGAGTTCTTGAAAGTGAGTCCATAGGTTGTGGGAACATTTCAAAGATGGGGCAAATGGAGTTGAGTGAAGTTATCTGCTTTGGTTCAAGAACCTAATGGTTGTAGGGTAGTAACTGTTCTGGAACGTGGTGCTTTGAGTCCTGAGGATCCTGTACCTTCTTCCTAATGGCAGCAGTGAGAAGACAGCATGACTTGGGTGGTGGGGGTTCCTAATGATGGATGCTGTTTTCTTGCAACAGCGCTTCATTTAGATGTGCTAAATAGTGGGGAGGGCTTTTCCCATGATGGACTGGGCCATATCCACTACTTTTTGTATGACTTTCCTTTCAAGGACACTGGTGTTTCCATGCCAAGCTGTGATGCAGCAAGTCAATATACTCTTTACTACACATCCATAGACATTTGTCAAAGTTTTAGATGTCATGCCGGCTCTTTGTAAACTGCTAAAGAAGTAGAGGCGCTGTCATGCTTTCTTCATGATTTTACTTACGCACTGGGCCTAGAACATGTCTTCCAAAATAATAACACCAAGGAATTTAAAGCTGTTGACCATCTCCACTTCTGATCCTCTGATAATCAACTCCTTGGTATTGCTGACATTGAGTAAGAGGTTGTTATTACAGCACCACTCAGCCAGATTTTCAATCTCCCTCCTATATGCTGATTCATCACCACCTTTGATTCGGCCTATGGCAGAGGTGTTGTCAGCAAACTTGAATATGGCATTGGAGCTGTGCTTAGCCACACAGTCATAAGTGTAAAGTAAGCAGAGCAGGGGACTAAGCACACAGCCTTGTGGTGCACCTGTGCTGATAGAGATTGTGAAGGAGATGTTGTTGCCAATCCAAACTGACTAGGGTTTGCAAGTGAGGATCCACTTGCACAAGGAGATATTGAGATTAAGGTCTTGAAGCTTACTGATTAGTTTTGAGGGGATGATGGTATTGAATGCTGAGCTGTAGTCAATAAAGAGTATCCTGATGTATGTATTTTTGATGTCCAGTTGTTCCAAGGTTGTGTGAAGAGCCAACGAAATGGCATCTGCTGTGGACCTTTTGCTCCAGTAGGTAAATTGTGGTGGATCCAAGTCACTTCTCAGGCAGGAGTGGATATGTTTCATCACCAACCTCTCAAAACAGTTCATCACTGTGGATGTGAGCGCTACTTGATTGTAACTGAGGCAGATATCATGTTCATCTTAGATACCGGCATAATTGAAATCTGTCTGAAGCATGTGGTGCCTCAGACTGCCAAAGTGAGCAAGATCTCAATGAACACTCCAGCCAGTCAATCAGAACTGGTCCTTAGTACTTGGCCAGGTACCCCATCTGGGCTGGATGCTTTTCATGTTTTCACTTCCTGAAGGCTGCTCGCACATCACCCTCAAAGACTGAAAGCACGGTATCATTGGAAGCTGTGGGAGTTTGTGATAGTTCCTCCCTGTTTTGATGGTCAAGGCGAGTGTAGAAGGCGTTGAGCTCATCTGGGAGTGAAGCTCTGTTGTTGCATTTGCTGCTTGATTTAACTTTATAAGGGGTGATGGTATTCAAGACCTTCCACAATTGTCATGCATACCACATTGATTCTTGTTTATTCCAATTTATAATATATTATTATAAGAGCTCACGGTGTATAAATCAACTGTAAAATTTCTAACATTATGTTAGTGACCCCAAATTATTTTGAAGAAGCTTGGTATCTAGAAATGTGCATTAAAAAAGTACCTTAAAATTCCCTTATTTTGCACTTTAGCTATTTCCTCTATATTAATTTCAATGTTGTAATTCAACTCTAAAACTGGATTTAAATCATCCCTCAGAAGTAATGTATTCTGTAGTAATTGTATGTATATAAACAAATTAAACTAACTTAATAATTACACATTAACAAATTATTGAATTGGCTTAATTTACAACTGCTTTGTTTAGTGTTCATTAATCTATTATATGAAGGGTAGGAATATCCAGAGTAACACAAAATGCCATTAACATTAGCTAGCACTGATGATGCTGTTAACACAGATGTGAAAAGCAGTAGAATGTACTTCCACGGTCTGTGGCTGTTCCAAAAGCAACACCGCTGTTTAAGATCCAATTCAATGGATAGAGAAATCAAAAATGAAGGGACAAAGGAATGCAACAGGCAAATATGATAATATTCATGCATGGAAGATAAACACTAGAAACTATTTGAGCCAAATAATCCATTTACTTGTGATTTAAATACGAATTCACTTCAGTAGTCGACAAGGTGCTACATAACTTGTTTGTCATCCTGCAATACCTGTATATTTTCACAAAATTGATAAGAATAAGATTATTACGTTCCTAATAAAAGTTTGTGCTTTTTAGTGCCTCATATACGAGTCAGGGGGTGCAGCAATGCAGGTAGAACTGGCGGGAAAACAATGCTTAATGAGCTATGAGTGTCCAGCAGTCAATGCTCCTGTAAAACCTTATGAGATATTAACCTAGAATGGTAGAATATTGTTGGTGATTTTCAAATTAAATTAAATCTAGATGTAAAGACTGAAAGACAGAAAAAAAATGACTACACAATGCATTTAACTATTTTGAGTGTAAAGGGAGATTTTGCGATAAACTCCAAAACACATCTGCACTATTACTAGGATGCATATATTTAATTTATACTGCTTAACGCTTCATCTGCCTCAGCTCGCTTATCGCTGACGTGCACCTATGCCTATCTTGTTTTTAAATTTTATAGGCATTTCCACCCCTGGAAATCAAATTGGTTTATTTCCCCCGTGAGTTGGAGAATTACCAGAGAAATCATATAATGTTGTTCCAAGCGCTCATGGGCAACCAGGATTTAATATTCCTACTGGGACCCCACTCGGACAGGTCTCATTTATTTACTACTTCTTCAGGCTCTTCAACACAGGCACTACCATTCACAGTGGTCACCCTATTCATCATTCCAAATGCCAGCTCCCCGATCAGTACAAAGCCAATCCCTTGATTTACCACACTCACCAAGTCTTTCACAACTGGGCTTAGGGCCAGAATGCTGACTCTAACCGTGAAACCAACTAATCGGCCAGTCCCATCCTGATCATCCAAAGCTGGTTGAGATCCTGCTCTGAAGTTGATGGAGATGATCCTGACAGGCAGGATTTATGAACATTTGGAGAGGTATAATATGATTAAGGATAGTCAGCATGGCTTTGTCAAGGGCAGGTCATGCCTTACGAGTCTGATTACATTTTTTGAGGGTGTGTCTAATCACATTGATGAAGGTAGAGCAGTAGATGTAGTATATATGGTTTTAACAAGGCACTTGACAAGGTACCCCATGCAAGGTTTGTTGAGAAAGTAAGGAGGCATGGGATCCAAGGGGACATTGCTTTATGGATCTAGAACTGGCTTGCCCACAGAAGGCAAAGAGTGGTTGTAGACGGGTCGTATTCTGCATGGAGGTCAGTGACCAGTGGTGTGCCTCAGGGATCTGTTCTGGGACACTTACTGTTCATGAGTTTTATAAATGATGTGGATGAGAAAGCAGAGGGATGGGTTAGTAAGTTTGCTGATGACACAAGGGTTGGAGGTGTTGTGGATAGTGTGGAGGACTGTCAGAGGTTACAGCGGGACATTGATAGGATGCAAAACTGGGCTGAGAAGAGACAGATGGAGTTCAACCCAGATAAGTGTGAAGTGGTTCATTTTGGTAGGTCAAATACGATGTCAGAGTATAGTATTAATGGTAAGACTCTTGGCAGTGTGGAGGATCAGAGGGATCTTGGGGTCCGAGTCCATAGGACGCTCAAAGCAGCTGCGCAGGTTGACTCTGTGGTTAAGAAGGCATACGGTGAGTTGGCTTTCATCAATCGTGGAATTGAATTTAGGAGCCAAGAAGTAATGTTGCAGCTATATAGGACCCTGGTCAGACTCCACTTGGAGTACTGTGCTCATTTCTGGTTGCCTCACTACAAGAAGGATGTGGAAGCCATAGAAAGGGTGCAGAGGAGATTTACAAGGATGTTGCCTGGATTGGGGAGCATGCCTTATTAAAACAGATTGAGTGAACTCAGTCTTTTCTCCTTGGAGTGACGAAGGATGCGAGGTGACCTGAGAGAGGTGTATAAGATGATGAGAGGCATTGATCTTGTGGATAGTCAGAGGCTTTTTCCCAGGGCTGAAATGGTTGCCACAAGAGGACACAGGTTTAAGGTGCTGGGGAGTAGGTACAGAGGAGATGTCAGAGGTAAGTTTTTTATGCAGAGAGTGGTGAGTGTGTAGAATGAGCTGCCAGTGACGATGGTGGAGGCGAAAACAATAGGGTCTTTTAAGTGACTTTTGGATAGGTACATGGAGCTTAGAAAAATGGAGGGCTATGGGTAAGCCCAGCAATTTCTAAGGTAGGGACATATTCGGCACAACTTTGTGGGCCAAAGGGCCTGTATTGTGCTGTAGGTTTTCTATGTTTCTATGTAATATACGTATGACCAATGCCCCATTGGCACAAATTTCATCATGGCTTCTCGAGAAGTTAAATTTAGCAAATCAAATAAACCTATAACATACAGCTAATGAGAGCACCAGATCTGGCAAAAATCCAACTGATTCACTAAGATCTCTTAGGGAAGAAAATCCATTGTCTTAACTTGGTGCGTCCTATAATTTCAGCTTCACATTAACATGTTTGAATATTAGCATCTGAATAATATATCCCAGAAATCTAATTATTTAGTTTAAGTGTAATTATGAGTTCTGAAGGGAAACAGCACATGGGCAGCCCCATCAGCCATACGTTTACACTTAGCAACAGACAAACTGCTGGAGCAACTCACAAACAGCAGAGTTCCTCCAGCAGATTGTTGGTTCGTTCAGATTCCAGCATCTGCAATCTCTTGTGTACCCATTTTCACTTATTTTACATTAATCCTTTTTTCTTATTCTCCCCATTTTCTCATCACTTCTGCAGGTTCTAACACCCACCTACACACTGGAGGGAATTTATAGCAGGCAATTAACCTTGCAACCTGCACATCTTTAGGAAGTGGGAGGAAGCTGAAGTGCTGAGAGGAAACCCAGTTGTTCACAAAGTAAGCATGCAAATTCTATTCAGACAGGACCTGAAGTCCTGACTGAACCTGGGTCTCTGATGCTGTGAGGGTGCAGATCTACTGGCTGTGTTATCATGTCGCCCACTGTGAATCAGCAGTATTGATCATCAGCAGCAGATCTGAGCAGCAATGCTAATATTCCATCAATGAATATCAACAATCATTGTTTGGTAATACCCTCCATCCATACCTGCAACCATGAAGCAGCAGTACAATGAAAGTTGTGATTTTATATTTTAACCTAACATCGATTTTATGCAGACATTTTAGATCTTTTAGAATTCATGGGCTGGTAATCTTTCAATCCAGAAGAAGGCAATGGTAAGCTACTTCTGCAGAAAAATTTACAAAGAACAATCAAGGCCATGGATCAACCATGATTGCCCATGCCGTATGACACAGCATATAATGGATGAATGAATCTTCCACTGAATAGCTCTGTTTCACTTTATTTCATAATTATTTTAGATATAGCCCAGGTGAAAAGTTTTGCGATTAATAGCCAAGATACTTTAGAGTTTATCATCAGTATTCCTATCATTTAAATTAAATATATTTTACTTAACATGAGCCTGAATTGGTACTACACTAGGAAAGCCAAACGGCACTTAAAATGTCTTCTTTTAGAACAACAGAAAAATAAGATATTTGCAATATCACTGTAAAATAAGTGAAATAAAAAAGGAAGAGAACACAAACACGCAATAGCTCCATAAAACAGCCACAGAGACCATAATGCACTCGTTATGTGGAATAAACTTCAATTTTGAACTGTTGGTTCTTTCGCAGTAACCAGCCATCTCTAACAATACTTTCTATTAGCTGCAGCTGCTGTCATGAGTGACTATCATCATTAAAGTCAGCCTCTATGTCATCTCCTAAAGGAAAAGTACACCGCACTTGGAAACAAACACTTCACAAATTAAAACAGAAATGGGAAAAATAGTGGTACACAGAAAACAGCAAGGTTTTGGATATTGCCTAGGGTCAGAGTATCAGAGAAAGAGACAGTGGAAAACTGGCCCTTTCTTCCCATTTATTCACAGCATTGATAAAGCACCTGTTCACACTCAACCAATGTAATATCATTTTATTCTGCTTCTATTCCCACCAGTTCCACCCCCTCCCCCAGACTTTACAGCTCACACTTTACAGAGTTCAATTAATCTACTAATCCACATGCTTTTGGGATACGGGGTGGGGTGGTAACCAGATCACTTAGAGGAAAACCATTCTGTCACGGTTACGGCATGAAAGCTCTGCACAGACAGAGCTGGAGGTCTGGGTTGAACTCAGATCGCTGGAGCGAACATGGCAGCTTTACCAGCTACACCACTGTGACTGCCTGATGCACAGGAGATGGAAAGGGGAGGGGGAAGATACCTTACCTTTATTGAGGGTAAAGAGGCCTGTCAGATGTACACCCTGAAGTCAAGGCCCAGTTTCTGCAAGCAATACCATTAACACCTCGATAGTTTGGTGAATGCTCAAGACCAACTCATGCTCATTCAAATGTCCTATTTCAATTATTACTCCACTAGCCTTAGACACTGCAAATTTCATCTTTCCTTTGTCAATGCTTTATCGATTAGAGTCACAGAGTACTATAGCACTGAAACAGGCCCTTGGGTTAACTTAGTCTATGCCCTCCTGATCTTCTGCCTAGTTCCATCTGCACCCAGCACCCTCTAGACCCCTTATATCCATACCTATCCAAACTTCTCTTATCCAGACCTATCCAAACCTCTGTTAAACATTACTATTGAACCTATATCTACCACTTCCACTGGAAGCTTATTCCACTCATTAGAATCTGAGTGAAGGGACTCTCCCTCAGATTCTCCTAAAATATTTCACCTTTCACCCTAAACATAACTTACAGTTCTAGTCTCACACAGCATGAGGGGAAAAAGCCTGCATACATTCACCCCATCTATGCACGTCATAATTTTGTATACCTGTCAGATCTTCCCTCATCCTCCTGTGCTCCAGTGAATAAGGTCCTAACCTATTCAACATTTCCCTGCAACTGAGATCCTCAAGATCCAGCAACATCCCCGAAAAGCTTATTGATAGGTAGGTGACCAGAACTGCACACAATGCTACATATTCCACTTCACCAATGTCTTACATAACTTCAACATCACATCCCAACTCTCATACTCAATGCCCTGATTTATGAAGGCCAATGTGCCAGAAGCTCTCTTTATGACCCTATTATACTTGTGTTTTACTGAACTCTCAATCTTCTTTGAACACCTCACACCACCATCTTAATGCTTGTAGTAGTGTTGTAAAAAACACTGACGTGCGTGCCTCTTATAGAATCACATAAGCTGCTATCTCATGCAGCAGCAGCTAAGTGGATGCAGCTAGGTACACTTGCTTGTTTTAAATGCCTGGGGATGTCAGGGTCAGCAAGAATTAAAATATCCTTTGCTGAAATGAGGGCAAACAGTAAATTTGACTGTACCAACTTATTTAATCCTTCTCCTCACATCCACTGCTTGCTTAACCCACTTACTCTTCTATTTATTAACACTAGATAGGGCATATGCTGTAATCTGGAGCAAAAATATTAACTAACAGAAGAACTCAGTGGGTTAGGCACCATCCATAGAGGCAAAAAGGGAGTCAACATTTCAGGTTGAAAACCTGCATCCTGACTCCCTGTCCATGGCAACACATCAGTTAGGCACTCTGAGGAGACAGAATGTCTTCCATTTCTGATACAGCACTGCAATGAGCTCCGGTGCCCATAGAGCATTAGTGATCTCCTTTGTATGTCTGAACAGTAACTGCAAGATGTTACAAGCACCACTAGCTACATATGGAGACAAAATAATTTTAAAACTGAGCAGCAGTTTTTGCAAGACCTTCAGCACTTGCCACACCACCTTCTACGGATCCATGTCCCTTAAAAGCTGCAGAAAATATTAACACCTGTAGAAGAAATCAACCTACAACTAACTTTTTAATATTGTTGGTAGCATGATTTTTTTTCATGCTGCTCAGTGCTTGCTCAGCCACACATAGTTATGAAAGGGTTTACAACACTGAGCTCCAAAATGGCAGTGCTGGCATTACATTAATGACTGGCAACTTGATCTACTTCCCTGGTATAATTCCAACATGCATTCAGCTTACTTGAACATCATTAATATTGCATCTGGTGCAGCTCAAGCCCAAGGTTATAAAATGCACAGGTGTTATTTTCAGCTTCCAAGTATGATGATGGCATCCAAATCACTAACAAGTACAATTTCACTCATATAATCTTAGAGTAGGGTGGTGGGGTGGAGGTACATCTCCAGCAGAGGAGATGTAAGGCACTCCTTCTCTCTGTTAGCCTGCAGGTCACCCTTGGGTAGGGTGCAGCACATGCTTAGCCCCCAATCAGGACCATGTGAAGCCACAGGAGCAGGTGGTGGATGGTTGTATGAGTAGCCGGTGCTTATCATAGTCCTGGTTATACAACCACTGACTCCAGGCAGACAACCTCTGAAGGGTATTGATAGGGATTAGGGTCACCCGTCTTGTAAGGACACTGCACAGAAGAAGGCAATGGCAAACCACTTCTGTAGAAAACTTTGCCAAGAACAATCACAGTCATGGATAGAGAAAAGAATAAGAACAATAGTGCGATGGGGGTCTGAAAGACAGATGGAAGACAATGATCGCCTACGTCATACAGTAACACGGTTCATAATGATGGTGATGATTATGAATCATATCATTTGGTAGATTTCACAATCTTTGTAATGTAACTTACATGATACTAAAATAAATTAATATTGCTAGCTATATCTATCTTGATATTTATATTAAAATATATTATTCCTTTCAATAATTACCAGTTGTTCCTACATACGATTTTCTTTTCCAGATTTAGTTAGTTTGCAAAACAACAAATGGTTTGATTTTACTAGCTGACACTTCTGAAATTGCTCATTATTACAAACGTTTTTAAAAAATGTATAAGATTGGATCATGTCTTAATTCCACAGCCAAAGATTAAGTGATTTCATGCATAGTCAATCCATGAATAGCGGGGGGAAGAAAATCTAGCTTCATGGTCTAATTAATTTTGGAAGAGCATAAAATCAATAATGAAACCCTAATCAAAAGTTTGATTCCATTATCAAGCATTAGAAAAACACCTTCAGAAATCATGGTTAAAAAAACACTAATTATCAATCACCAAGGAAAAAAATCAATATTTTCTTTCATCCTTGCTTTATCTAAATTACTTTACTTATTTTTTCAATATTTTCCTCACAATCCTGAGCTTTTATTTTAATGCCTCAATAGTTTTTCACAGTGAACACAGTATTTCCATTGTTTTTTTCTATATTCTTCTGATTTGGTGTAACCCAAAGATTTTAATCATACAACATTCAGCTATACCTATCTCATAATCATTTTGAATTACAAGAAAGTCTTCATCTCAGGTTAGATCACACAAGCTGACTTTCACTTTATAATTGTGAAATGTATATTTCCTTGTTAATTTGTACGGTACTATATTTGCCAACGTGGAGCGGAGAGCGAGTTTGTAAATCTGGCAGGAGCAAAGGAAGTTGGGAATGATGTGGGTGGAGCATGGAGCAGAGGATGAGTGCCAAGAGAAGGGGTGAGGAAGCGACACCAGGTAAGGTCAGTTGATTCCAAACAATTGGTTTATTGATCATTACAAAATGCCTCTCTGTGTTTGCCACTTCCTTCCCTGTCCCTTTCCTTTCTCCCAGCCATGATTCCCTCTCCCTGCCCCCTTCCCACGCTCAAACCGGAATAGAGACCCAGAGCAGATTTATTTTGCAGCAGCAGTACAACATAATGCATAATACTAGAGTACTGTGCCAAAGTCTTAGGCATACTACCATAAGACATAGAAGCTGAATTAGGCCATTCAGTCCATTGAGTCTCCTCTGCCATTCTATCTTGGCTGATCCCGGATCCCACTCAGCCGCATACACCTGCCTTCCCGCCATATCCTTTGATGCCCTGATTGATCAAGAAACGATCAACTTCCGCTTTAAATATATACATATTCTGCCTTAAATATATGCCCATGACCTTTGCATAATACTGTATATCCGTATGTTTGACCATGAGAGATACCCAATGCAAGTCAGTTACATGGTCAATAAGAATATGCAGTGTCCTAAGGTGTAAAATCATTCCTGTTTCAACATGCAATTGCTTGAAGTCATATGTAATCTCAAAACTGTATCCAAGACTCTTTCAACAGACCATAGAGCTAATAGCTCACATAACTATATCATATGTGATGGAAATCCTGGGATTAGTTTAATGTTCAAACTTGATCATTGGGGTTTACTGTATCCATTATAGCTCCAGAAAAGCGGTTCACTTTCTACCCTTATCTTCAGACACAGGTGCTTCATTTCTAAGCTCCCTCTCTCGTTTTAAGGAAGTGATGTTATCACATCGTCATCTATCCAAAACTTTGACCTTTTGTTTTGCTCTACAGAGATAATTTTGAAAAAAAGATTTTAGTTGGTCAACCATTTATGTATTGTAAATATTTTAATGATTTACATCTTTTAATATAAACTAGTTTAGAAAAATTGTGAATCTTATTTTTTAACAATCACATTCTCCACCACGTTTTTGTGTATTTCATTACTCCAGCTTCCTTCCTCATCTTTTTTAATGACATAGAATCCAGCCCATCAAAGTTATGCCAGCTCTCAGAAAAATCCTATCTTTCCCCACTCATTTACCTGTTATTTGTATTTTCTCACAGGCCCATTTATTTCACTCTCATTCTTCTGCCACACGGAAAACCAGACTCAAAGTTAAGTCACTGAAACTGTGAAGAAGCAGCTCTATCTGCTGACTGCCGCAAGGTGGTAGTGGGGTGGCCTAATCCTTTTCCGGTAAGGTGCCTCGCCAGCTGAAGTAAAGTATTTCTCATCAGTGCTGCTCTGGCTGAAGTTGTCTATTGAAAGGAAAGAGAACTTCTCACAGGAGGAATTTCTGGCTGTGTGCAATTCATTGGTCTGTCATTATATTACAAAGCAAAGCTGAGTACATGCAGGACTGAAGCCAAAAACATCTAACATAATTGAAAAAATTACCCACTTGTGAAGAAGGAGAATTAAATGTTACTAGAAAGCCCAGCAATCAGTGAACCTTCATGCCTCTATTCACATTTTCTCAATTACCTGAAGTTAAGTATTTGTTCTCAGAATTGTCAGCTACAATATTGGATTAGACCCAACAGACAGTTTATGTCATGAGACTGCATATTGATAGGCTTGCTGGATTTTCCTTTTCTCGACCTTCAGCTAATATTCTTCACCACCACATACTGCTGGAAGAGCACACTGAAACTGGCAGGGCCAAAAATGCAACTGGGATTTTAATGAACAGCAATCTATCTCTGTAACCCATCAACTTAAGAAAAGAGAACAGTGAATCGGATGATGGAGAAGAAAATTACAACAGAACGTACTAAAATGTAATGCCTGAAGAGCATTGAACATCAATGGCTCTTTGTTAAGGGAGAAGGAAACATGAATCAGAATTCATTTTAATATCTTTGGGATATGTTCTGAAATTTGTTGTTTTGTGGCAACAATAAATAATAATAAAATCATAAATTATATTAAGAATTATATATATATTTAAGTAAATTAAATAAGCATTGAAAAGGGAGAGCAAAAAGAAAAATATTGAGGTAGTAAACATGGCTTCTCTGTCCTTTCAGAAACCTGATGACAGAGGGGAGGAAGCTGTTCATGAAATATTGTGTGTGTGTCTTCAGCTTCCTCCTCCTCCTCCTTGATGACAGCAACGAGAAGAGGTTATGCCCGAGGTGATGGGATCCTTAATGGTGGATGCTGGCTTTTTGTGGCATCACCTTTTGGAGATGTCCTTATTGCTGGGGAGGCCGTGATGGAGCTGGCTGAGTTTGCAACTTTCTGCAACTCTTCCCGGCCCTGTGGAGTGATCCCTCCATACCAGACGGTGATGCAACCAGTCGGAATGCTCTACACAGTACATCTGTAGAAACTTGCAAGTGTCTTTGATGACATACGAATTCTCCTCAAACTCCTAATGAAACAGCTGCTGCCGTACCTTCTTTGTAATTGCATCAGCATGTTGGGCCCAGGATAAGTCCTCAGAGATACTGGCACCCAGGATTTTGAAATTGCTCACCCTTTCCACTGCTGATCCCTCAATAAGGACTAGTGTGTGTTCCCTCGACTTCCCCTTCCTGAAGTCCACAATCAATTCCTCGGTCTTACTGATGTTGAGTGCAAGGTTGTTGTTCCAACACTACTCAACCAACTGATAAATCTCACTCCTGTACGCCTCCATGTCGCTATCTAAAGTTCTGCCAACAATAGTTGAATCATTGGCAAATTTATAGTTGGTGTTTGGGCTGTGCCTAGTTATGTGTGCTGCGAAAGTAGAGCGGTGGGCTAAGCACACATCCTTGAGGTACATAAGCGTTGATTGTCAGCGAGGAGGAGATGTTAATTCTGATCTGCACTAACAGAGGCTAGGTTTTGGAGCTTGAGTGATTAGTACTGATGGTGTTGAAAGCGGAGCTATATTCAATAAACACCAGTCTGACATTGGTATTGCTATTTTTCAGATAGTCTAAGGCCGAGTAGAGGGCGGTGAGATTACATCTGCTCTGGGCAAGTGAAGGCGGAGCTTAGGAGGGTAATGTCTCCAAACAGCAACTCCTTTGCTTGCATCTTCGGAAACAGCTCTATTTCCATCTTTAATATCACAATTTTTCCCTTTCAGGGTTCTTTTGAAGACCCTGACCTGGAGTTACATGCTGACTACAGTTCTTTGCGGGAATGGGACTTGCTCTCGTGGTTTCATAACTGGTCGTTGTTCAGCACGCCAAAGGCTCGGCCTAACAGTCCGGCTCGAATTTAGAAACCTAGAATCTCGGAGCTCTGGAGACAGGTGGTCAAGGGTCCGTGTTACGACAAGAGACCCATGTGTCATCAGGCGAGTCACGATATCTGTTGTGTGCCTGGTGTTACGTACCCCGTAACTGGGTTGCCAAACCAGCAGAAATGGACCACTTAGTTGGAGTCTGGATTACTGGAACTAAGAAAGTTTCATTAAAGAAATAAGTAACACAGTACTCTGATAGTAAGGTTATAAATGCAACAGGTTAGCAATGATAAAACACACATGCACACAGAACTAGGATAATAGGATCAATCAAGCTCTATCGCAGTCTAGGGGTAAAATGATCAGTGTCAAGTGACGCAGAGTTCAGTTCAGTTTGGTTCAGTTCGCAGTAATCGCTGTTGTGCAGTTGGAGAGAGAGAGAGAGAGCGAATGATGATATTCAAATCGGATTCAAACAGACCTTTGATATTACTCGCAGTTAGCTTTCGGGCGAGCCCTTTGTAATGTCTTCTGAGGTCACCGACTGTGACCCCTCCATTCCGGATACGATCGTTCTCCTGCGGTGAACCTGGCACCCAGGCAAGGGCGGACACACACACCAGGTTCCCGCCGATCGTACCTTTTCACCCTGTGCGTCTATGGTCGGTCCTGTGAACAGACCTCCAAAACTCCCACCAACTTGTGGGGGGGCACACCGCACTTCTAGGGTCTCGTTATCTTATGGTGTCGTGGTGTGTCCCTTGCCTTAGCGAACCTGTTCCTTTTATCCCCCTACTGGGGTATCGCCTGTCCATCAAACTTCAAACAGTTCAGGTTCAAAGCAACCAGTCTGACAATACTCGGAACTGTGTCTCTTTCCGTTAATCTCTCTCGTCTCTCATATTAGCATTTTGAATGTTTCCCCATTGTCTCTCTTATCGGCATCAATCTTCTGATAAATTGGTCTTTTGTCACACTGGAGACCTGGAATCTTTGCAATCTCTAAGCATACTCAAAAAATGCGACGTAACGGACTTTTAACATCGTAAATAGCGAGTTGTTTGTTATGTCTCCCTGCTCGCTGTGAAAATGTAGACATCTCTTTCTCCCTTATTAGGGAGAGGGAGTGCCTGCTGTATGTAGAATGCCAGACAAAATGCGAAGACTTTGGGGTAACTGCAAGTCTGTGTCTTTGCTAAAGCTTTGCTCATGCTAGAGTGCTCAGTGGTAGTGTTGATGCTTTTTTTTTGCCGATGGGGGAAGGGGGATCGTTGCTTGCTGCTACTTATGCATGGGAGGAAAGGGGGAGCTGGGGGGGGGACTTTGGGGTTCTAACATGTAACTGTCATTCATTCTTTGGAGCACTCCTCTGTTTTCGTGGATGGTTGTGAAGAAAAACCATTTCAGGATGTATATTGTATACATTTCTCTGACATTAAATTATACCTTTGAACCTTTAAACCTTTGACCTATTGTCATTGTCATTGTCATTGTGGCTATCCCTCGAAGTCAAGGATGATGGTCTTCATTCTGAAGAAGTGGCCCACAGAGTGAAGATGCCTGTGCATGTATTTGTTTAATGTGTACTTGATGTTGCACTCCAAGAATCACATGATACTTCACAAATCAACCAACTGATTCCAATAGCATGGAAACCACGATGATTGGAGCTGATGGATTTGTTGCAGCCTTCATTCGCCTTCACAGCCGTTGAGTTCCCAGTAACTCCGTCCACCTGTTCCACCGTTGAGGTTTTGGTTGGATTGTTCTTTGTCAGGGACCTCACCCTCGACCTTACCGCCATGGGCAACCCTACCAGGAGCATAGCTCCAGACGGCATTGCTGTCGGGATCACAGGACCACACAAGCTTCTCCACCACGACAAGGTGACAATCCACGGAGAAGTTGACCTATCATGGTGATACACAATTGCAGTGGGTCTGGATAATGTTTAGGCAGGAGATGTTTCTGGCCATTACCAACCTCTTAAAGCATTTCATCATCGTAGATGTGAGTGTAACTGGGCGAAGTCACTGAGGCAGCTCACTCTGCTCTTCGTGGGCACTGGTATGATTGTTGCCCTTTTGAAACAGGTGGGAACATCGTACTGCAGCAGTGAGAGATTAAAGATGTCTTTGAACACTCCTGCCTGTTAGTTGGCACAGGTTTTCAGTACCCACACAGGTGCACCATCAGGGACTGACACCTTGCACGGATTCACCCTCTTGAAAGATATTCTGACATCAGCTTCTAAGACAGAGATCACAGGGTCACCAGATGCTGCAGAGATTTGCATAGGTGTACTCATTCCCTCCCTTTCAAAGTGCTCAAGGGAGACGAGAAGACGGTGCGACGCAGCGTGCGCGGCTGCTCTGAAGTGATATTGTATGTGTTAACTAGGGGCCGTGCACAATCCTAATTTGATGGAGACAGACATGAGAAGCACGGAGAAACACCTAGAGAACTTCTGAAATGCCCGCTTTGCTGCTGCTGCTACTGTACGATCGAGAATCACCGGAGGGGAAGGCCCCAAATCCTTGGCTTTGCCTATTGTTTGTTGCCGGGGCCGGGGTTGAAGCGCTCGGTAGAGATGGTGCTCAGTGCTTGGTGTTGAAGGGCTGGTCGGAGGCTCAAAGTTTTCAGACAGACTCAAGAGTCGGCTGTGGTCGGGTGCTTCCAGGATGCTGCATCGGCAAGTTTGCGGCGCTGGAAGCTCATGGCAGGAAGAGTTTTTTTCTTCCTTCTACCGTCTGCGTGAGATGATGGGACTTTCGAGAAACTTTGAGACTTTTATTTACCATGCCCATGGTCTGTTCTTCATCAAATTACAGTTTTGCTTTGCACTGTTGTAACTATATGTTATAATTATGCGATTTTTGTCAGTTTTTCAGTCGGTTTGTCTTGTGTTTCAGTGATATCATTCTGGAGGAACATTGTATCATTTCTTAATGCATGCATTACTAAATGACAATAGAAGAGGACTGCATGTACTCATAATATAATCTAATCTAGTCTAATAATCTAATCTAGCAGTGAAGCATCACAGTCATTCATGATCTTAGGTTTTACCTCGTAGGGACTAACGGCCTGTAAGCACTGCCAGAGCTGTTGTGCATTCGATTCGATCTTTAACTTCAATTGGAATTGTTTTTTCACTCTTAAAATGCCACAGATCTAGTCTGAACAGACTACAAATCTCCTGGCTCATCCAGAGTTCTTGGTTTGAGTATGTTCTCGAAGGCACACATTCATCCACACAGGTGTTGATGAAGTCAGTGACAACTGTAACATATTCATGCAGATTCAGAGATGAATCCCTGAATATCACCCAGTCCACTGGTTCAAAGCAGTCCTGTAAGTGATCTTCCGCCTCTCTTGAGCATATTTTCTTGGTCCTCACCACTGGTGCTTTGGCCTTTAGTGTGTACCTGTATGTCAGAGGAGAAGTTCAGCCAGGAGATCAGACATTGACAAAGTATAGGTGTGATATGTTCCTGATGGTGGTGTAATACTGGTCAACACTGTTGACACCTCTGGTTCCACAGGTGATATGTTGGCGATGGTTGTTCAGAGACTTCAAGCTGGCGTAGTTGAAATCCCCCACAGTGATAGGGAAGGAATCAGGTTGTACTATTTTGTGACTGATGATCACGGTGCTCAGCTCTGCCAGTCCCTGCATGACTTTGGCCAGAGGTGGAAGGTACACCGCTACCAGGATGGCAGCTGATAAAATGGATGACACTTGACCACTAGATGTTTCAGGTCAGATCAGCAAGACTGAGACAGAATTGCCATGTCTGTCACCATGATGAGCTATTCATGAAGCCACGTTTCCCTGAAGGGAAGTACATAGCAGTCCCTGATGTCCTTCCTGTACTGCAATCTTTCTTTGAAGCCTCCAATTTTATTATCCAGAGACTGTAGATTCACTAGCAGGATAGTCATGAGTAGGGGATCCAAGGCCTCTGCATTTCAATCTCATGTGCAGCCCGGCATCCTTTTTCTTAAAGGAGATCTGCACTCATGACCTGAGTCTGCCATCCAAGGTCCACCAATTTCGAGGATTGATAGATTTTTAAAATGTCTTAAAGCGATGTTGCTTAATGAAGTACCCATAATTGTGACTGTAGTAGTCTAAATGGGAAGATTTGATGATTCCCATTGGAGCTGTTTGCAAGAAGTCGCCATTTATCAGCACCATATTTAAGAAGTATTTAAAGATGGGAAGCTGGAGCAAACTTATGGAATGCAAAATATAACATGGAGAAAAAATAATGAAAATGGAAGTAAAATGGTTGAAAATAAGAAAACCAAAGTTTACAAAGACGAAGAAAATGTTCTTAGTTGCTGGAATTTGAATCCATGGTGTCTGTCACAGTTCTGGACTTTAGAGATTGAATGGCCTTGTAGCAATAGAAAGCTTATCATTGTTAGGGACACAGTGTCATAGCAGTTATCTTACTGAACTGGAAATCCAGTGACCTGCTGATGTGGACACATGATTGCCAACTTCATGTGACATCCAGAGATTATAAAAGGAAACATTAAATAAATCTTAATTTGAAAATTAATTTCAGTCATGGTGATTTTGAAATCAGTGATTTGCCATAGAAACTGACCTGATTAATTAAATTCATTTAGGAAAGGAAATCTGCTGCCAACACCTGATCTGCCAGTGTGAAACTCTAGACATACAATTAACCCAGGTGACCTCTGAAAATCCCAGCACGTAATTCAAAATGCTTTTGTGTAAATCTTATAAATGGGGCCCTAAATATCTGTCCAACATCATGAAGGAAGTTAATTCATTTCATTAAAGTGAATGCAATATTTGTTGAAGATCTTGGGAGAATTGACAATGAACAAGTTAACTTAGAATTTACTAGAGAAATACTTCAACAATTCTGGAGTACTGAAGAAATACTGGAGAACTACTTAATGTTTTAATGTGAACAGAATAACACCCTTGACTAACAAAACTAAATAGAGAAAAATCTACATTTCTACCTATTTGGAAATAGACAAAAGAAATGAATGAAGAGGAACTGGGCCTATCAACAATAAGAAATTCATGAAACATGAAGGTGATCCTTCCAAAGACTAAATCTTGTCTACTCTAAACACTGTGAAGAATGCTGCATTGTCCATAAATACTGTACAGGGCAGTGTTAAATTATTTGCAAGCTTGAAGTCTATCAGCTATCAGGCTGGAGACTTGTTGGCGGCTGTGTTGCACTGCAATGATGCTTGAATAAACACAAAACTGGGGTCAAACCAAACTTACACTTTGTATTCAGCGACCTCTTAGCACTGCATATCTAAATACTTATTTCTTGGTAACAAGAAGCAATCGTACACATTCCTTATTTCTCATTTTATAATGCTCAGATGCAGTTTCTTGATTTTTAACATAATTAGAAAAATCTTAGATACTCTTGAGATCATTTTGATTTTTAAAAAGTAATGGCGTTTTTAAAAGTATAAATTTAATCCACATACCTACTTATAAAGTAGTATATTCACTTATCAAAGAAAAGTATTTGTTCTGAATTGATTCAGGCTATCAAGAACAAAGTAGATGAACTAAGGGCAAGACTAACCTACCAAAGGGAACTGAGGGATTGTGTTCAATGTCTCACTGGAACATGGTTTACACCCGCTTCACCTGACTGCGTCACTCAGCCTGCGGGCTTCTCTATTCACCGGGTGGAACATTCTGCACTCTTGGGCAAAGTTAGAGCCAGAAGGGTCTGCTTCTTAATCAATTCGTGGTGCTCGGATGTGATGGTTCTGATGAGCTCCATCTTGGAATATGTGACGGTGAAGTGTCAGCCATACAGGAATTCACTTCAGCTATCCTGACAGCAGTCTACGTCCTGCCTCAGACAGATATGAAGTCTGCAAAGAATGAACTATTCTCTGTGATGAAAAGCCTTGAAATGGGACATCTAGAGGGACTTTTCATCACTGCCAGTGACTTTGACCAGGCCAGTTTCAAGGGTGTGTTACCACAATACTACCAGCATGTTTCCTGTCACACTAGGGACCCAAACACCCTCAGCCACTGGTATGCAACTATTAAAGATGCTGATCAAGCTATCCCTTGTCACACTTCGTTAAATCAGACCACTGTTCTGTGTTCCCACTCCCTGCATACAAACAGAAACTGAAACGGAAGAATCCACAACAGAAAGTCGTACAGAGCTGGTCTGAGGAAACAGATGAGATTCTACATAACTGCCTTCAGTCAGTAGATTGATTCATGTTCGAAGACTCAGATGCCAGCCTAGATGAGCATGTCAGTACTTTGGTGGACTTTATTAGAAAGTGTGTTGAGGATTGTGTACCAAAGAGAAGAATCTGGGTGTTTGCAAACTAGAAACCAAGGAGGAACTGAGATATCCACTGCCTTCAAAAGTCTAGGACTGCAGTACTCAAATCAGGTAATCCTGACCATGATGAGAAATCAAGATATGATGTCCGTAGAGTCACCAGAGATACTAAGAGACAGATCAAGTCCAAAATCAAGTTTTAGTCCACCATTAGCTGTGAGAGGGTCTACATACTATAACAACAACAGAACACCTCTTCCCGGTGAGCATAACATATTCTATGCATGTTTTACCCAAGAGAAACAAGCTGACGCACCTATTGTCTATCACGCAGAGGCTTTAATATCTACCAACATGAAATACTTCAATTGGTTGGTCAGGGCACTTATGAACTCCTGCTTTCCAGACAACATCAACCCACTGCAATTTGCCTGCTACCAAAACAGGTCTACAGCCGATGCCGTCTCCTTGGTCCTACATTAATCTCTGTAGCACCTGGACAGTGAGAGACCTATTGTTTATTGGCCACAGTTCTGCCTTCAATAGTGTTATTCTAAACAAATCTATCATCAGACTCCAGACCCTGGGAGTCAATGCCTCCCTCTGCAACTGGATCTTTGACTTTCTGACCAACAGTCCTCAATCAGCAACACCTCCACAGTTTAGCAACACTACCACCACTTTTCATTAAAATGGACTTTGTGGGTTTTTTGTTCTACATGTTTTTCTGTAAAAGTGGTGTATAATTTGTGAATGCTGTTCATATGATACTGTGTGTCTGTGATGCTGCCTCAAGTAAGTTTTTCCATTGCACCTCTGCATAAGTGTATTCCTGTATATTACAACAGGCTTGATTTTGATTTAACTGCAACATTTTGTAGCCTCTCTCTAAGTAATAATTTACTTTTCATTCTTCCTTCCAAAGTGAATAACCTCACATTTCTCCACATTATGCAACCTTGAGCAGTCTGTAGCCTGCTCACTGTACCTTTCTGCCTCCCTTTGTGATCTCTTTATCTTCTTAAGATTTTTCACATCCTATTAATCTTTGCTAACGTCCCTTCCTGCAAGTCATTAGTATAAATTATAAATATTTGGGGCCTCAGCACTGATCCCTGTGGCATCCCACTGCTCTCTGATTATCCAATCTGAAAATGAATAACCCATTTATATCAATATGGTTTTCTCTGAGTTATATATTCTTCTTTTAATGATAATATATTATCCCAAGCTCTGTGTGCACTTATTCATTGCAGTTGCCTTTTATATGCCCTATTACTGAACCTCTTTTGGAAATCAAGTAACACAACTCTATTGGTTTCCCTTGTTTGTTGAATCCCAAAGGAGCTCCAGCTAATTTGTTAAACATTACACCCCCTTCAGAATACTGTCGTTTCTGCCTGATTTCCTGATGAAGTGTCCTAATACTACCTCTGTGACAATGGATTCAAGCAGTTTCCCAAAGGGAGATGTCAGCTTGATTTTCTGTCTCCGTCTTTCCTTCAAAAGTGGCAGGATCAGGCTCTTGTGCTCCCTGCTTGATAGTAACTGCAGCAATATGGCATGGTCTGAATGGTGGGTTTTTAGATGATAGATGTTGCCTCTTTGAGACAGCGCTTCCTATAAATACTGCTGAAGGTGGGGCGGGAAGTGTCCATGTGTTGGGCAAAGTCGAAAATCTACTCTCTGCAGCTTCTTGCACATCTTGTTGTGAATCTGCTGGGTTGCCTACTGAATCCAGTGCTTTCGATGCGACCCCTCTACATTGGTGAGAATCCAACGTAAATTGGTGGACAGCTTTATCAAGCACTTCTGCTCCATCTGACAGAAGCAGAATTTCCCAGTGGGCAATCATTTTAATTCCTATCCCCACACCCAATCTGATGTGCCACAGTATATCCTCCTCTTTTGCTTCAATGAGACTACTCTCAGGGTGAAGGAGCAACACCTGATATTCTGTCTAGGTACCCTCCAACCAGATAGTATGAACATCGATTTCTTCTTCTGGTGATATTTTTGTTCCCTCACCTTTTTACCTTCTTATATTCACCACCCTGGCATCTTACCTCTTCTCTTCACTTCCCTATCACCTCCCTCGGTGCCCCTTCTTCTTTCGTTTCTTCCATGGTCCACTCTCCTCTCCTATCAGATTGCTTCCTCTCCAGCCCGAGACCTTTCCCACCCACCTGACTTCACCAATCACCTTCTAGCTGATCCTCCTGTCTCACCTTGCCCCCACCCTTTTATTCTGGTATTCCCCCCTTCCTTTCCTGGTCTCGGCCCGAAACATTAAATGTTTATTCATTTGCATAGATGCTGCCTGACCTGCTGAGTTCCTCCAGCATTTTGTCTGTGTTTCTCTTATATTCCTGAGCATTTGAATTGCCATAGCTGACCATAATATAATGTGTCAAGATACTAGTAACAGTACATCTGTAGAAGCCTGTTACAGTGATTGATAACAAGCTGAACCTCCTATGAAAGTAAAGACTTGGTGCTCTTTCCTTATGATTACATCTGTGCTGGGTCATCCAACATGTTAAAACCCAGGAATTACAAGCTGCTGACTCTCTCCTCTGTGATTTCCAAATGCATTTCATCCACTTTCCCTTTCCTTAAGTTCTATTGTTTTGCTGATGTTGAGTGAGAGGTTGTTTTTTGCAGCACCACTCAACCAATTGACCCATCTCACTCCAGGAAGCTGACTCATCTCCATCTATGATTCATCCAACAACAGGAGCGTCAATAGCAAATTTGAAGATGGCATTGAAGTTGTGTTGAGCCACAGTCATGCGTGTATAAGGAGTAGACGGGAGGCTAAGCACACAGGCTTGAGGAGCAGTATCAATGGTCAGCAAGGAGGGGATGTTGTTACAACTCCTCACCGATTGAGGTCTGCCAATGAAGAAGTCAAGTATGGAGGAGGGACAGAGGCTCAGGCCTGGAAGCTTGATGATGTGTTTGCATAGGATGTTTGTGTTGTCGAACAAAGTACAAGGGCATCAGAAGTTCCTGCTGCATGACACACGAAGATAAATAACATGTAATTATTGCAAGTAATTAAGAAAGCTAATCAAATCCTAGTCTTTAGAGCAAGGAGTATACAAGTAAGGAAGATTTGAGGCAACTTTGCAGGGTGGTATTGAATTTTCATCTGGAGCCTGAGTGCCTGTAAGCCTAGTTTCCATTGTTAATATGTATATTTCCATTTGAGACGTTACAAAGAAGGTGCACAGAGTTGATTCGTGGGATGAAAGAAGTTGACATATGAAGAAAAATTGAGCAACTCTGATCTATACCTATTGTAGAATGATAGGTGATCTAAAGGAAACGTACAATGAGACTGACAACTGTATGTCAAGAACGTGTTTCGTCAGTGGAACCAACGCATTAGCTTCAAAGTAAAGGAGTCACACATCCAAGAAAAGATGAGGAATTGCCTCCCTCAGAGGCCCATGACTCTTTGCAATTCTCTCTTCCAGAGGCAGAATTCAAGGCAGAAATGAATATTCAAAGGTATACATCCTATCGAAAAGACAGACAGGTGGGCAGAGGGGGTGGGCTGGGTCTGTTGGTGAGGAATGAAATTCAGTCCCTTGCGAGGGAGGACATAGAATCAGGAGATGTAGAGTCAGTATGAATAGAACTGAGAAATTGTAAGGGCAGAAAGACCTTAATGGAAGTTATCTACTGACCCCTAAACAACAGCCTGGATATAGGGTGCAAGTTGAATCAAGAGTTAAAATTGGCATGTAGCAAAGGTAATGCTACAGTTGTTATAGGGGATTTCAACATGCAGGTAGACTGGGAAAATCAGGTTGGTACTGGAGCCCAAGAAAGGGAGTTTGTGGAGTGCCTCCGAGATGGATTCTTAGAGCAGTTTGACTAAAGCCTAACAAGGAGAAGGCAATTCTGGATCTAGTGTTATGTATTGAACCGGATTTGATAAGGGAACTCGAGGCAAAGGAGCCATTACGAGGTAGTGACCATAATATGATAAGTATTAACCTACAATTTGAGAGGGAGAAGGGAAAATCGGAAGTGTCAGTACTACAGTTGAACAAAGGAGAGTATGGAGTCAAGAGGGAGGAGCTGGCCAAAGTTGACTGGAAAGATACACCGGCAGGGATGACAGTGGAACAACAATGGCAGGTATTTCTGGGAATAACACAGAAGATGCAGGATCAGTTCATTCCAAAGAGGAAGAAAGATTCTAAAGGAAGTAAGGGGCGACCGTGGCTGACAAGGGACGTCAAGGACAGTATAAAAATAAAAGAGAATTATAACATAGCAAAGATGAGCGGGAAGCCAGAGGATTGGGAAACTTTTAAAGAGCAACAGAAGATAACTAAAAAGGCAATACGGGGGAGAAAAGATGAGGTACGAAGGTAAGCTAGCCAAGAATATAAAGGAGGATAGTAAAAGCTTCTTTAGGTATGTGAAAAGGAAAAAATTAATTAAGACCAAAGTTGGGCCCTTGAAGACAGAAACGGGTGAATTTATTATGGGGAACAAAGAAATGGGAGACCAGTTGAACAGATACTTCGGATCTGTCTTCACTAGGGAAGACACAAACAATCTCCCAGATGTAATAGTGGCCAAAGGACCTAGGGTAATGGATGAACTGAAGGAAATTCACATTAGGCAGAAAATGGTGTTGGATAGACTGATGGAACTGAAGGCTGATAAATCCCCAGGGCCTGATGGTCTGCATCCCAGGGTACTTAAGGAGGTGCCTCTAGAAATCAGGGATGCATTGGTAATCATTTTCCAATGTTCTATATATTCAGGATCAGTTCCTATGGATTGGAGGGTAGCAAATATTATCCCACTTTTTAAGAAAGGAGGGAGAAAGAAAACAGGGAATTATAGACCGGTTAGCCTGACGTCGGTGGTGGGAAAGATGCTGGAGTCAATTATAAAAGATGAAATTACAACACATCTGGATAGCAGTAACAGGATCGGTCCAAGTCAGTATGGATTTACGAAGGAGAAATCATGCTTGACTAACCATCTGGAATTTTTTGAGGATGTAACTATGAAAATGGACAAGGGAGAACCAGTGGATGTAGTGTACCTGGACTTTCAGAAAGCCTTTGATAAGGTCCCACATAGGAGATTAGTGAGCAAAATTGGAGCACATAGTATTGGGGGTAGGGTACTGACATGGATAGAAAATTGGTTGGCAGACAGGAAACAAAGAGTAGGAATTAACAGGTCCCTTTCAGAGGGCAGGCAGTGACTAGTGGGGTACCGCAAGGCTCGGTGCTGGGACCGTAGCTATTTACAATATACATTAATGATTTAGATGAAGGGATTAAAAGTAACATTAGCCAATTTTCAGATGACTCAAAGCTGGGTGGCAGTGTGAAATATGAGGAAGATATTATGAGAATGCTGGGTGACACGGATAGATTGGGTGAGTGGGCAGATGCATGACAGATGCAGTTTAATGTGGATAAATGTGAGGTTATCCACTTTGGTGGCAAGAACAGGAAGGCAGATTACTATCTGAATGGTGTCAAGTTAAGAAAAGGGGAAGTACAATGAGATCTAGGTGTCCTTGTTCATCAGTCACTGAAAGTAAGCATGCAGGTATAGCAGGCAGTGAAGAAAGCTAATGTGAGGTTATCAACTTTGGTGGCAAGAACAGGAAAGCAGATTATTAGCTGAATGGTGGCCGATTAGAAAAAGGGAAGGTGTACACCAGTCATTGAAAGTGGGCATGCAGGTACAGCAGGCGGTGAAAAAGGCGAATGGTATGCTGGCATTCATAGCAAGAGGATTCGAGTACAGGAGCAGGGAGGTACTACTGTAGTTGCACAAGGCCTTGGTGAGAACAGACCTGGAGTGTTGTGTGCAGTTTTGGTACCCTAATCTGAGGAAAGACATTCTTGCCATGGAGGGAGTACAAAAAAGGTTCACCAGATTGATTCCTGGGATGGCAGGACTTTCATATGATGAAAGACTGGATCGACTAGGCTTATACTCATTGGAATTTAGAAGATTGAGGGGGGATCTTATTGAAACGTATAAAATCCTAAAGGGATTGGACAGGCTAGATGCAGGAAGATTATTCCCGATGTTAGGGAAGTCCAGAACGAGGGGTCACAGTTTAAGGATAAAGGGGAAGCCTTTTAGGACCAAGATGAGGAAAAACTTCTTCACACAGAGAGTGATGAATCTGTGGAATTCTCTGCCACAAGAAACAGTTGAGGCCAGTTCATTGGCTATATTTAAGAGGGAGTTAGATATGGCCCTTGAGGCTAAAGGGATCGGGGGTATGGAGGGAAGGCAGGTACAGGGTTCTGAGCTGGATGATCAGCCATGATCATACTGAATGGCGGTGCAGGCTCAAAGGGCCGAATGGCCTATTCCTGCACCTATTTTCTATGTTTCTAATGGCATGCTGGCCTTCATAACAAGGGGAGTTGAGTATGGGAGTAAAGAGGTCCTTCTGCAGTTGTGTTGGGCCCTGATGAGACCACACCTGGAGTATTGCGTGCAGTTTTGGTCTCCAAATCTGAGGAAAGACATTCTTGCTATTGAGGGAGTACAGCATAGGTTCACGAGGTTAATTCCCGGGATGGCAGGACTGTCATATGTTGAAAGATTGGAGCAACTGGTCTTGTATACACTGGAATTTAGAAGGATGAGAGGGGATCTGATTGAAATACAGAAGATTATTAAGGGATTGGACACACTAGAGGCAGGAAACGTGTTTCCGATATTAGGGGAGTCCAGAACCAGAGGCCACAGTTTAAGAATAAGGGGTAGGCCATTTAGAATGGAGTTGAAGAAAAACTTTTTCACCCAGAGAGTTGTGGATCTGTGGAATGCTCTGCCTCAGAAGGCAGTGAGGCCAATTCTCTGGATGTCTTCAAGAAAGAGTTAGACAGAGCTCTTAAAGATAGTGGAGTCAAGGGATATGGGGAGAAGGCAGGAATGGGGTACTGATTGTGGATGATCAGCCATGATCACAGTGAATGGCGGTGCTGGCTCGAAGGGCCAAATGGCCTACTCCTGCACCTATTGTCTATTGTCTAAATTAACATATATTTGAACTACAAACATGAGTAAATCTTCAGATGCTGAGTCTTGAAGAAGGGTCTTGGCCTGAAACCTCGACTGCATGCTCCTTTCCATAGGTGTTACTTGGTCTGCAGAGTTCCTGCAGCATTTTGTGTGTGTTTTTAAACATCTAAACTAAATGGGAGAGAAGGTGTATGGTTAAAGCACAGGAAAGAGGAGTTGAGGAACAGATTGGTTCAGTCATAATTTTATTGTGCACCACAGCAGGCTCAGGAGAATGATGGGACGACTAATGCTTCTGTCCCTTATGTTCAAAGGTTTCAAAGGTACGTTTAATGTCACAGAACTGTATACAATATACATCCCGAAATGCTTTTTCTTCGCAACCATCCATGAAAAACAGAGGAGGGCTCCCAAAGAATAAACGTGAGAACACCAAAGTCCCCCCCAAGCTCCCCCTTCCCACACGTAAGTGGCAGCGAGCAACAATCCCCCTCCCCCCACCGGCAAAAGAACCATCGGTACCCACCACTGAGCACTCAAGCATGAGCAAAGCAACAGCAAGGACACAGACTTGTAGTTCCTGGGTTCATTCCATACACTATCATAGGCAATTACAGTGATACTACATCACTGGACTTTCAAATAAGGATCACTAAAAGGGAAAGACCTCCATTGTTCCACACAGAACAAGCAAAGAGACTGAACAAGGAGAAGAAACAACCAGTCTTGCCACAGCCAACACTTGCTCAGGCCCTCACTGAACCAGAGTATGTGGATCTTGGACGGGCCGCTCCAAGTACCTGAAGACCCACCAATAGACAACTCCTTAGGAGAACATCAAACTCGACTGAAGTGATCTCTCTACTAATAATCCAAGTTCGTATTGCTTTTTGCTAATATTTTATTGTCAAGATTCAAGTTTATTTATCATATGTACATCGAAGCATACATATGTGTTGTTTATTCACCCGACAGTATGCTAGGGGAAGACTGCAAGTGTCACCACACATTCCAGCACCAACATAGCTGCCCACAATGCTCAGCAGAACAACACAAAACACAGCAACAAAACAACAACAGCAAAACAAGCTTCATTCTGCTCTTCCACCCACACACATATGCAGACCTTTGGATGTGCCTCAAGTTGACTTGGACACAAACTCACAGACATTGTGCTTTAGCTTCCTCAGCTGACTTGCAGAGATTCACAGACTCAGCTATGGCCAATGGGCTTCAACGTCCCCCATTCTGATCCAACCCTTGGTCCTTGAATCTCAGCATCAATCCCAGGACACAACGATCACCAAACACTCGACTGTAAACTCCATACACTAATAAGGAAACACAAACACTAGGCCTCAAACTCCAGTCTCGCTGATTCACAGATCTTGTTCCTTCTGCTCACATGGAATTCTGACCCTGGAACCCACTGACAGCTCGCTGACCTGAGGAGGGAGAGACCCTTGTCCACTTTCCGCCATCCCAAAGTCCAAACGTCTAACTGCACATGTCCTAGCTCCATGTTGCTGGCCTTCAAATGCAGAGCAGAGACATAGACTCTGGCCTGACCTCTAATAACCCCACATCCCTGTCACTAAACCATAACCTGACCCCTAACTTTCCACAGAATCATTCATAGTAAACTAAAAAAAAAATAAAAATCTGAGCTGTAACTCAATAGCGGTCACAGCTTGGTGCCATCTTGGATTATACAAATTCACATGGCAACAGGGTGTTCTTACCTCATCAGCAGAACTAATACTTCTCCTTTTTACAGAAATAGATTCATCTGTTACAGATCTTCGGGTGGACTTTCATTTCAACAGGTGTTTGGTAAATTCTGCTTACTAAAACAGTTCAGAACTCAGGACCTTATAATTCTGAACAGCAAGGAACTTACATCACACAAATACACACAGAAGGCTGTCATCACATCTGACCACAACTCACGTATGTAACTATATACAAGTATCTTGTCCAATCTTTATAAAATGTAATTATAAGATGGACATTGAACATAACCTTATATCAAAGGATCATCACCCTTCACTCACAAATCAGTGTATTTTCCGTTAACTATGTTAATGGACTTAAGCAGCAAAAATAAAAAGCAATTCAACGGGAGAAAAATCACCTGGAAGTACAAATTCTACACCAAGCAAATTAAATGTTCAACCATGTATTTGTGATCATACCTCATGATACCCAGCAAACCAAACTAAACCAATCACAATTGCAGACTATTGAAGACTTAAAACCATAAGACAAAAGTAGAAAATAGGCCATTCGGCCCATCGAGTCTGCTCCATTCTTCCATCAAGGCTGATTTGTTATCCCTCTGAACCCCATTCTCCTACCTTCTCCCCATAATCTTTGTCATCTTTACTATTTAGAACCTACCATCCTCTGCTTTAAATATACCCAATGACTTGGCATCCATAGGTGTCTGTGGCAATAAAGTCCACAAATTCACCATCCACTGGCTAAAGAAATTCTTCATCATCTCTTTTTTAAAGGAGCATCTTTGTATTCTGAGGCTGTGACCTCTGGCCCTAGATGTCTCCACCCCATTGGAAACATCCTTTCAACATCCACTCTTTCCAGGCATTTCAATATTCTGTAGGTTTCACTGAGATCTCTCCTCATTCTTCTAAACATACGGTGAAAGAGTCAGAGAGCAACAGAGATCACAAAGGGGCAGCGGCGAGAGAGAGTCTCACTGAACTCCAAAAGAGGTTTAAACTTCTTCGGGGTAGGCATACCAAAGCTATGCTGGAATGAAGGTTAGAATGATCCTAGAGTAGGTTAAAGTTCAGTACAACGCTGTAGGCCAAAAGGCCTGTCCTGTGCTGTACAGTTCTATGTCCTGAGTTCTTCATACAAAAGTGGTCAGTTTGACATTCTCAACGTCAGAGGGACATTGAGGATTTTTAAAGAAGAAGTACATCAGTTTTTTTTAAAGATCAGGGAATTACAGGCTTTGCAGAACTACATAGAAGAGGAGATGAGGCCTGGGCCAAATCAGCCTTTTTCTTTCACCAGAGGTTTGTGAGTCTTTGCCACAGATGGCTATGGAGGCCAATTCTCTGGGTACATTTAAAACAGAGTTAAATAGGTTCTTGAAGAGTAAGACCATCAAACATTACAGGGAGAAGCAGGAGAACAGATAACCATATAGTTAGCCATGATAGAATGGCAAAGGTGACTCGATGGGCCAAGTGGCATAATTCTGCTCCTATGGTTTTGATCATATTAAATGATGAAGCAGGCTTGAGGAGCCAAGTGGACTTCTGTTTCTGTTTCTTTATGTTGTTACGTCTCCGTCTTTCCACAGACCTCTTATCAATCAGCACTCCTTTTAAAATGTGATCAGGTTGCTATTCATATCCTGATTTTCCCATGGTTGGCTCAGACGATTCTTGCTATCTTCTTGGGCAGTTCAGCAGTACTCTAGTTAGTTCTGCTGCCTCACAGCCACAAAGAAAACTTTGACTTCAGCCAAGTTCTGTACGGTCTCCGCACATTCTCTCTGCGACCTTGTGGGCCTCCTCTATGTACTGTAGATTCTTTCCATAATCTAAAGACGTGCAAGTAGGTAAATTGGCTACTATGAAAATACCTCAGCATAGGTTAATGGAAAAATTAATCAAAGAGGAATTGATGGTGACTTGTAAGAAGGAATAACTACTTTGGTTCTTCACTAAGGAGGATATAAATAATCTTCCGGAAATACTAGGTGACCGAGGGTCTAGTGAGATGGAGGAACTGAGGGAAATACATGTTAGTAGGGAAGTGGTGTTAGGTAAATTGAAGGGATTAAAGGCAGCTAAATCCCCAGGGCCAGATGGTCTGCATCCCAGAGTACTTAAGGAAGTAGCCCAAGAAATAGTGGCTGCATTAGTGATAATTTTTCAAAACTCGTTAGATTCTGGATTAGTTCCTGAGGATTGGAGGGTGGCTAATGTAACCCCACTTTTTAAAAAAGGAGGGAGAGAGAAACCAGGGAATTATAGACCGGTTAGCCTAACGTCAGTGGTGGGGAAACTGCTGGAGTCAGTTATCAAAGATGTGATAACAGCACATTTGGAAAGCGGTGAAATCATCGGACAAAACCAGCATGGATTTGTGAAAGGAAAATCATGTCTGACGAATCTCATAGAATTTTTTGAGGATGTAACTAGTAGAGTGGATAGGGGAGAACCAGTGGATGTGGTATATTTGGATTTTCAAAAGGTTTTGACAAGGTCCCACACAGGAGATTAGTGTGCAAACTTAAAGCACACGGTATTGGAGGTAAGGTATTGATGTGGATAGAGAATCGGTTAGCAGACTGGAAGCAAAGAGTGGGAATAAACGGGACCTTTTCAGAATGGCAGGCAGTGACTAGTGGGGTACCGCAAGGCTCAGTGCTGGGACCCCAGTTGTTTACAATACATATTAATGACGTAGATGAGGGAATTAAATGCAGCATCTCCAAGTTTGCGGATGACACGAAGCTGGGCAGCAGTGTTAGCTGTGAAGAGGATGCTAAGAGGATGCAGGGTGACTTGGATAGGTTGGGTGAGTGGGCAAATTCATGGCAAATGCAATTTAATGTGGATAAATGTGAGGTTATGCACTTTGGTGGCAAGAACAGGAAAACAGATTATTATCTGAATGGTGGCCAATTAGGAAAAGGGGAGGTGCAACGAGACCTGGGTGTCATTGTACACCAGTCATTGAAAGTGGGCATGCAGGTACAGCAGGAGGTGAAAAACGCAAATGGTATGCTGGCATTCATAGCAAGAGGATTCGAGTACAGGAGCAGGGAGGTTCTACTGCAGTTGTACAAAGCCATGGTGAGACCACACCTGGAGTATCATGTGCAGTTTTGGTCCCCTAATCTGAGGAAAGACATTCTTGCCGTAGAGGGAGTACAAAGAAGGTTCACCAGATTGATTCCTGGGATGGCAGGACTTTCAGATGATGAAAGACTGGATCGACTATGCTTATGCTCGCTGGAATTTAGAAGATTGAGGGGGGATCTTATTGAAACGTATAAAATCCTAACGGGATTGGACAGGCTAGATGCAGGAAGATTGTTCCCGATGTTGGGGAAGTCCAGGACGAGGGGCCACAGTTTGAGGATAAAGGGGAAGCCTTTTAGGACCGAGATGAGGAAAAACTTCTTCACACAAGAGTGGTAAACCTGTGGAATTCTCTGCCACAGGAAACAGTTGAGGCCAGTTCATTGGCTATATTTAAGAGGGAGTTAGATAAGGCCCTTGTGGCTAAAGGGAACAGGGGGTATGGAGGGAAGACTGGTACAGGATTCTGAGTTGGATGATCAGCCATGATCCTACTGAATGGCGGTGCAGGCTCGAAGGGCCGAATGGCCTACTCCTGCACCTATTTTCTATGTTTCTATGTTTCCTATAAGTTAAAGGGATACCGGAAAATAAGGAGAAGGCAAGTGGAATTAATTAGATAAGGCAAGTGGAATAAATTAGATTGCTTCCCTGGAAGCCAATGATCCTATAGGACTTCTTTGCTGCCATAATATTTTCCTAGGGAAAATATGGGAAAAGTAACCAAACCTGGTTAAATAAATACTATGCAGTTGAACATTAACTGGAAGTCATGAACTTGTCGTGCTCCACATCCCTGTATCTCATTTTCCTTCACAAATCAAATTAACAATGAACAATGACACATTACAAATTACTGTCATTTGTGAAGTTTTTCATCTTTTTTCATGCCTGGTGTGTTTGAACACCTCTGTTTCAATATTTGATGTGAGCAGTTAATGAGTAGCACAGGAACTTCCTTTGAACAAATACCACTGCTTTCAGTGAAGTGGTCGAACAGACACTAAAAGGATAACAGCATTATCTGAGGCAGACTTACTAAAATGTAGCATGGCAGAAAGAGCTTCAAGATTACCCGTTTGAAATTCTACAAATTTAGAAACCAAATATAAGATCCAGGGGCTGGAATCTGTACCTTGTCAGAAATTGTCAGAGTTTCATATGTTGAAAAATTCATGAGAGATTTTAGTGGCACAACATCAAACTGATGCAATTTCCTAATGACCATAAAATAAAAGAGATATCTATTTCAGAAATGTAATGTATTTCCAACAGCAGCCTCAAAAATTCTGATACTTAGCTTGTCAAACTAAGAGGTGCAATTTTGATATATTATCTTTGGCTGAAAATATTCTGGCATTTTTCCCATAAGCTGATCTATAGAACAGAAGCAAATGGGAATGAAAATGTCCAAGAGATTCTACGAGTCACATTTATACAACTCATTTATTCTAACAAGTCAATTTCTAGCCAGATCAGTCCAACTCCCAGTTATACTGTATACCTGGTAAATTTAGAACCAAAATTAAAGGGTATATAGGATCCTAATAGCTTTCTATATTCCACAGGTTGGAACTTTATTTTGGAAATTATAATTAAGATACAGTACTGTCCAAAAGCCTTAGGTGCATATATATAGCTAGGTTGCCTCAGACTTTTGCACAGTACTGTAGTAATCTTATGTGCTGCATTGCCTGTTACCATAAAAAAAACACATTTCATGACCAATGTGAGTGATGATAAACCTGATTCTGATATGAGTCTCTATTGTGGACTGAGAGTGGGAATGGGGCAGGGAGAGGAGGAATCATGGTTGGGCAAAGGGGAGGGGGGAGGGGAGAGAGCAGGAAGCACTGGAGAGACATTCTGTAATGATCAATGAACCCATTGTTTGGAATCAGAAGACCTTGTCTGGTGCCTCAGGGCTGGGTGTGCCCGCACACGCGCCAACCTCCCACCCAAGGCACTCCTCTGCCACCTGTCCCATAACCCTCTCGCGGCACTCCACTCTCACCATTCCCAACAACCTTTGCTCCTGCCAGATTTACGAACTTTCTGTCTGCTCCATGATGACAAATACAGTACAGTGTGGAAGTCTTAAGCACCCCAGCTGTATATATGTGCCCTTAGACTTTTGCACTGTACTGTGCAACCAAACTTCCTGCTCCCTCACCTCTCCTTTCCCTTTCTCCCAACCATGATTCCCCTCTCCCTGCTATCTTTCCCCTCTTAGACCACAATAAAGACCCATATCGTAATCAGGTTTATCATCACTGTGCAAAATTCTTAGGCACCCTGTATAAATATATATATATATATATATATATATATATATATATATATATATATATATATATATATATATATATATATATATATATATAGGAGTGTATGGGGTGTCAGGGAGGGGTAGCACCTCTGGTGGGGGAACATGTTGTGTCCTTTTCAAGACGGTTAGTCCACCTTTGGTCCCCACCTGGCACTCAGCTCTCACCTGTGGCTCCCCGTAGCTGTTTGCATGTGACAACGGCCACACACCGGGCAACAGCTTCGACAAGTGGGCTAAACCAGGTGAGGGTAGCCGATGGGTCTCAAACCCTCAGTGAGACAGGGAGTTGTCTATCCCAGCATGTGAAGACAGACTCCGGCGGATTGAGCGGACAAGACCAATGGAATGTCCAACGGTCAAGAAGGTGGTCTCTGCAAGCGTCGTGGAACGTGTAGAGCAGGACAAGACACAGAAGACGTCCTGGTCATCCACTGCGCCTAGTCCCATCTCCAGCCGTCTCGACTCTTGTCTTGCCACTGGATCCAGATGGGAATTGGGAAGAGAGAGTGAGGTTGATGCTGCACAACTCTCCCTCACTTAAATCCAAATCAAGCACTAGTCTCGACACCATAATGTCTTCATCGACGGCAATGATGGACGAACAACAACATATATATATTTGCCTTAGACTTTTGCACTGTACTAAATTTTATATATATATAGATACATATATATGCATATATTAGTATTGTCATTAGCACTAATGTTGCAGAGTTATCCTTATTTTGAGATGACTCAATAGGCAAAAAAGATTTCAAAATGCATTGGAATTTGTATCATCTACAGGCTATACCCAATAATTTAATTTTATGGAAGGTTTCAGCATCCATTCTACATTGTTCTTCTGAACCCAAGGCTGTAATATGCAGCAATTACTTCTGTTGAAGTCATAGTATCACCAAATGTTATTGGAGCTTTATTGAATCTTTTAGCTTAACTCAGCTTGACCCTCACCAGGAACATTACATGTTGACACCTGAACAATATATAGACTCTTAAAGTCTTGCTTATTGTCCTGAGTGCCACTCACTTGAATGAACTAGTCAATATGCAAAATGGAATTTTTCCAATTAAAAAATATTAAGCACACTTATCTCTCCGCTTCATCACTCACTTGCTGGAAGCTCTCGGGATTCTTGCAGCAAGAATCTCTTCTCCTCATGGCTTGCGTCAAGATGTGTTTTGATTGCCTTTCTTCTACATTTCCTTACAAATTGAATTTGCCAAGACCTTCTGCATTCTGTTTGCTGCTGATTAACATTTTAGCTAGTAAGTTTATACCTTGTCATGGTGAATGGAACCGTGCTACAGATTATGAAATTTATTGTATATTGATGTTCCATGGTGATGTTTAATCAACATTCCATTATATGTTTATTCAATACATCATTCACTACACACAATCTTCATTTGAAGCTCTTCATTGTGCCACCTCCTTCTGCTTTTGCTCGATATATTGTGCTATAATAACATTCTGTATCAGATAAAAACCCCAATGCATTTTTAGAGGTCTTCCCCATAAATATAACAAACGTGTATGGCTGAGTAAGATAAACGGTAATCTCTCACAAATTTACCTCTCAGTGCATTATTCAGAAATGCACCAAAGTTTAGTGTATTGGTTACAATGGAATGAGTAGGGAAATGAAATTAGTGAGACTGCTCTGAAAATCAACAGTGGACTCATTGAACCTAACGTCCTTTTTCTATGTTATATGTCATGAGGAAATATACAAGGTCTTTCAGGAAACTATATAGCCATTGCTGAGTTGACAATGATTTTGTAATTTCCACTTCATTTTCTAATGCAACAAATTGTCTTAAAGACAGCAAGTATGATTCTCTGACCCTACTTTTATTTTTACCAAAAAATTGTTTTTTTTTAATTTTTTCATTTGGCCTCATTCTGAACTCATTGAACCTCATCCATACTTGTCTGAAAAAAAAACATTTCAACCTTCTGAAATGATGAACTCTGCTATTACTGACCACTGAAAGTTTTGATATATCCTGTTTGTGACTGGACTGTCACTTCATATTGTAACACTTCGATAATTACAGGTGTCCCCCGCTTTTCGAATGTTCACTTTACGAAACCTCACTGTTACAAAAGACCTACATTAGTTACCTGTTTTCGCTAACAGAAGGTGTTTTCACTGTTATGAAAAAAAGCAGCGCGCAGAAAAAGCAGCATGTGTAAAAAGGCAGCGCGCGAAAAAAAGGCAGCGCGCGATAAAAAGCAGTGTGCGGTAAAAGCAGCGTGCTGCGTGCCCCGAGCAGCTGCTCTCCCCCAGATTTGAAACGGCATTCCAGCCGGCATTGCTTAAACACGTGCCTGTGAGCCGCCATTTGCAAGATGAGATCTAAGGTATTGGAAAAGCCTGAAAGAGCTCGTAAGGGTGTTACACTTAGCGTAAAACTAGACATAATTAAGCATTTTGATCGTGGTGAACAAAGTAAGGACAAAGTGAGTTTGGTTTGTGGAAGTTGACAAAGATGATGTTGAAGAGGTTTTGACATCCCATGACCAAGAACTGATAGATGAAGAGCTGATGCAATTGGAAGAGGAAAGGATAACAACCAAAACCGAATGCAGTACCGAATAGACCAAAAGTGAAATCGTCCAGGAACTGAACGTAAGGCAACTACCTGAGATTTTCGCTGCAATAATAAAGTACGACTTTAATTTTGAAAAGGTACGTCGGTTTAGGGCATATTTGCAGGATGGTTTGAGTGCTTACAAAGAACTGTATGATCCAAAAATGTACGAGGCTAAGCAGTCAAACAAGTCTTCCACATCAGTCACAGCAGATGACGAACCTCGACCTTCGACATCGAGGCAGGCCTACCCTCATGGAAACAGACGACGAGATGACACCCCAATATCCCACCACCCCAAACCCCGAACCGTGGACAGATACCGAACCACAGAGAATGCAGCGGTAGCCGGGAGGCACCCAGCACATCTTTAAGAAAACAGCTGAAATAAACAAGCTAATTAATTAGGTGCCACCCGGCACCTAATTAATTAGCATGCTTATTTCGGCTTTTTTCTTAAAGATGTGTCGGGTGCGTCCCAGCTACCGCTGGACTCCTGCATGCTTCGCGGATCAGTATCGGGTCACTGTCCGGAGGGTGGGGGCCACTGTACAACCCCAACTTCCAACGACTCAGCCTAACACACCAACATCAGTGTGCTCAGCGCTGTCTCAATTCCGGTAAGTGATACTACAGTGTACATACATTATTTCTACTTTATATCGGCTGTGTATTTTTACGTGTTATTTGGTATGATTTGGCAGCTTCATAGCTTAACGGTTACTGAAGAGCGCTTGCGTGAGATTTCGCTACGGAGAACAGTGCGGCAATGATTGTGGAAAAGTATTTCTACTTTATATAGGCTGTGTATTCATCATATCATTCCTGCTTTTATGTTATGTTACTGTTATTTTAGATTTTATGTGTTACTTGGCATGATTTGGTAGGTTATTTTTGGGTCTGCGAGCGCTCACAAATTTTTCCCATATAAATAAATGGTAATTGCTTCTTCGCTTTATGACATTCCGGCTTACGAACCATTTTATAGGAACGCTCTACCTTCGGATGGCGGGGGGAACTTGTACTAGGCTTGACTTTTTATCTACACCCTATTGTGCTATGTTGGTTTCTTTCATACTCACATCTCCACTTCTAATTTGTTGCAATGATCACAAGCTTCTTAGACTCATCCTACCAATAATCATGATGTCACTTTTAGTGGCTGTAATTCTTCACTATTGTCATCACCAGTGAAAAGTATGCATGTTCAGTATATTCTTAATCACAAATAAAGACACAAGAAAATTGGTGCAAGAGCAGGCAACATAGCTGCTGAAGGCTGTCCTGATATTTAATGGGATCATGCCTGATCTGCCCAGCCATCAGCTCCTTTTCTGTGCCTGTTCCCCATTGCTCTCAATTACACAATCCATCAAACATTTATCTAGCATTCCAGTAAATGCCTACTATTATCTAGCCTTTGCATCCTTCTGGGATTGATATTTCTTGAGATTCACAGCCCTCTGTGAGATGAAGCCTCTTCACACTTCAGTTGTAAATAACCAGCCCTTTGCAATGCAGCATTATCCCCTTGCTTGAAACTCTCCCACTGATGGAAATATCTTAATTTCTATCCTATCATGACCCAATAGGCTATTATATCTTTAATATCATTATCCTTCGTCCTTCTAAATTCCAAAGAATAGAGATCTGATTTATTTTATTTAGAGTTACAGTGTGGAAATGACCTTTTCTGCCCAGCAAATTGTGTCACCCGGCAACTCATTTATTTAACCCTGGCCTGATCACAGGACAATTTACAATGATCAATTTACCCACTAACTGGTACGTCTTTAGACTGTGGGAGGAAACCCAAGCACCCAGAAGAAACCCATCTGGTCACCGGAAGAACATACAGACTCCATACAGGTGACACTGGAATTGAACTCCGAACTCTGTCGTAACATCGCGCTAACCACTAACTACCATGGTGACCCGGTTATATAGCCACTGAATCTAAGAATGAACCTATTGAATGAAGCTCTTTTGGAATACCTCTAATGCTTTTCATTCCTTAAATATGTATCTTTCCTTAAAGTAAATGGACCAAAAAATGAGCATAGTATCAAGATGTGGCCTCTCCAATCCTTGTACAATTAAACAAAGCATATTCAGTTTATTCAAGGAAACCTTGAAGAGGATCACTGCAATGCTCCACAAAACTTTGTTTAAAGCCAAGAGTGCCCAGTCACATAACACAATCATTGCTGGGGGAGGAAGAGAGTTTTAAATTTGCAATTATTTTTCTGCAGACAATGGACTCCTTCATACATTTTGTCAAGCCCCTGCTGGACAACCTAAAGTTTTGGACAATTAGTGAAGAACAAAAATATAAAGGCTGTGCCTTTGAAGTCTGTTCTCTTCATCAAAGCTAGGCAATGTTTTTACTCTCTAATGAGCTATATATTGAGCCATTGATTCCATTCTTGCTTATCTGTGCTTGACATCTCCATTAAAGATCCATCTAACTCAGTATTTAAATTACACAGGATAACAAATTCTGTGCTATAAAGTGTAAGCACAAGTGAAGAAAACTGTTTCCTCCTAATTGGGGTGAGAGGGAGATTTGTATAATGAATATTCTGCAATATTTACTACACACACAAAGTAATACTGCCTTTAGCATACTAGGTTAATACTGGCAGTAATCCCAAAATATTAAAATAAACCTGTCACTAAAATGGGTCAGTCCTCACATAAATGCCATTGGGAATGTGTAGGGTACTTCCCAAATCATAATCACCCAACCAACACCATCAACAAAATTCAGCTCAATTGTTCAGTTTCTTGACCTCCATAAAGTACACTTTGCAGCCATTTTATTAGGTACAGCTGCTCATTAATGTAAATATCTAATCAGCCAATCACGTGACAACGCAGTGCATAAAAACACGCAGAAATGGTCAAGACGTACAGTTGTTGCTCAGCCCAAATATCAGTTTAGGGAAGAGATGTGATCTCAGTAACTTTGACCATGGAATAATTGTTGGTGCTAGATGGAGTGTTTTTAGTATCTCGGAAACTGCTGTTAGTCTGGGGTTTTCACACACAACGTTTCCTAGAGTATACAGAGAATGATGTGAAAAAGAAAGAAACATCCAGTGAGTGGCAGTTTTGTGAGCAAAAACACCTTGTTAATGGAGATAATGGCCAATCTGGTTCAAGCCATGGTAAGGTAGTGATACAGCTCGGCAAGGAGTGGAGTTCAGAGTTGAATTCCAATGCTAACTGTAAAGAGTTTGTATGTTCTCCCTGTGATACCATATGGGTTTCTGCTGGGTTCTCTGACTTCCAACCAAAGAAGCACCAGTTGGTAGATTAATTGGTCATCGTTAGTTGGTCTATGATTAGGTTAGGGTTAAATAGGTGGGTTGATGTTTGGAATTGGAAGTGGCTGAAACGTCGACTGTACTCCTTTCCACAGATGCTGACTGGCCTGCGGAGTTCCTCCAGCGTTTTGTGTGTGTTCCTGGGATTTCCAGCATCTGAAGACTTCCTCTTGTTTGTAATGCAATGACAAACTTGGCACCTTTTGAGCTAATGTAATCTAACATTAAAATCAAAAGAAAGGACTTTTCTGCCTTATTACTGCAGAGAAAGAAACCATTCACTGTATCGGCTGCAGAACTATCCCCACCTACTCAGTTTTCCTTTCCTTTCTGCTCTACTCTACTCACTTGGCCATCTATTCTGCTTAAGCTCTTCTGCCACTTACACACACTAAAGGGAAATTTTGAGTGACCAATTTTCCTACCAGCACTTCTCTGAGATGTGGGAGAGAGCAGAGCATCCAGCTGAAACCGATGCAATCATAGGAGGAATATGCAAATGCCATTCAGATACCACACAAGATCAGAATGAAAGCAGGGTCCCTGGAGTTGCAAGACAGCAATTGAGTTTAAAGGTACCTTTAAGATCCAAATATTGCATCAGAAGTTGCTCCACTGAAGCAGACAATGCTGTGCATTTCTTTATGGAAGGATGGTATGATGCTGTGCAGTCTGGGGGGACAACCAATCTTCAGCAGTAGTTTGAAGAGTACTCTTCTGTTGACAAGATTGAATGCCTTGGTCAGATCAACGAAGGCTGTGTACAGTGGGTACTGATGCTCTCAATACTTCCCCTGCAGCTGGTGCAGTGAGAAGATCATGCCCACTGTAGACCTGCCTGCTCTGAACCAGCACTGGAAGTCTGGGTAGACTGTGGAAGCCATACCTGGAGTGGTATGCAAAGGACACTTTTGTGATGGCTCTTGGGATTGTACTCTTGGGCTCCTTCCACTTGTCTAGCCCCATTCTAGATTGACAGTGTCTTTCGCAGCAGCTGCAGGTGAAGGAGGGAGGCGATCTGGGTGATGTAGCTCTGGCTTTTCTTCTGGCTCTCTTGTTGATGAGCATGTTGATCCTTGCTATCTCAGCATGTTGTTCACCGCTTTTGACAGCGGCCCTCCATGCTGTCCGGTCTTCAACTATTTCCTCCCGTGTGTTGAGGTCGATGCCTGCCAGCTTTATGTTATGCTTGCAGACATCCCTGTAGTGGAGGCATGGTCTTCCTCATGAGCGATAACCCTCACTCAGCTCACCACGCAGCATGTCCCTAGTTCATCCATTTTACATGACCCAACCATCTAAAGCATCTGTGGCTGAGTAGTGCGTGGACGCTAGGGGTGTCAGTCCACTGCAGGACCTCTGTGTTGGTGATTCTGTCCTGCCAGGAGAAGTGCAAGGTGAGCCTGAGGCAGTGTAGGTGGAAGGAGTTTAGTCTCTTCTCTTGGCTGATGTACGAGGGGTGATTGATAAGTTTGTGGCCTAAGGTGGAAGGATAGAATTTTAGAAAACCTAGCACATTTATTTTTCAACATAGTCTCTTCCTACATTTACACACTTAGTCCAGTGGTCACCGAGAATACAGATCTTGGACCTCCAGAAAGTGGCCACAGCAAGGATGATTGATAAGTTCGTGGCCTAAGACAGAAGGAGGTGAGTTATACAGCTGTCGTCACATGCACATGCAGGTCAACTCTTTGAGTGATTATGCAGAAAGTTTGAAGTTAATAACTCATCAGGGTGATTGATAGGTTTGTAGCATAAGGTAGAAGGAGATGAGTTATTAACTTCAAACTTTCTGCATAATCACTCAAAGAGTTGAACTGCACGTGCATGTAACGAGAGCCGTATGTCACGTACCCCATGACAGGTTAAAGATCCAGCAGAAATGGAAAACACTTTGGAGTCCGGTATTGCTATTAACTAATGGTATTTATTAGTAACTACGTAATACAGTAATATAAAATCAGATATATCAAACAGGTTAGCAATGATTATACATAAGTAATTATGGAAATATATGAAAACTGAGCTTCAAGTCTAGGGGTAAATAAATAGTCTTAGGAAGATGAGTAAAGTTCAGTTCAGTTCGTGGTATTGAGTTGAGTAGTGATGGAGAGAGAGAGAGAGGGAGAGATTTGAGTCTTCAGGTGAGCTGATGCTGTCGATCTTCCCATTGTCCTCCAAAATCCTCAAAATGCTTCAGAAGTCACCCACTGTGACCACAACAAAGGGGACTGTTCTTCTGTGGTGGAATTATCAACCCAGGCAAGGGTCGGCACACAAATAACTCCCCACCGGTCACACCCTGTTCACACTGCGAGAGCCACTGGTCGATCCTCCAAAACCAGCTTTTCTGTGGGCACAACAAAGTTCATTCAGTGTCAAAACCCATGAGTCTCCAGGTCTAACAGCTGACCTTCTATTTATCTCACCGGGCTGAACACCAGCCGTCCATCAAGCAGCTCCTCCCTTCTCTCTCTGTAAGAACTTGGAAGCTGCCAGTGTCCTTGCAAAAGTGTAAACATGCTGCAGAGAAACCATAACACCATCTCAAAGCCGTCTTCGTCTCTCTCTCTCTCTCTCTCTAATAACAACAAGGTGTTTGTGTTAAATAACACTCTCTCTCTCTCTCTCTCCTGTCACATGTATAAGTCATTTCCTTCTAAGGCCAAGAACTTATCAATTACCCCTGCTATGGACACTTTCTGGAGGTTCAAGATCCGCATGTTCCACGACAGCTGGACTAAGTGTGTAAATGTAGGAGGGGACTACGTTGAAAAATAAATGTGCTAGGTTTTCTAAAATTGACTCCTTCTAGCTTAGTCCACGAACTTATCAATCACTCCTCATATGGTGTCCAAGCCTCGCTGGTGTAGAGGAGTGTGCTGAGCACACACGCCTGGTACATACTCAGCTTGGTCTTCTTTGTCAGATGTCTGATGTTCTACAGTCCGTTGTTCAGTCTGACCATGACAGCTGTACCTTTGGCAATCCTGCTGTTCAATTCTGCTTCAAGGGACAGGGAGCTGGTGATGGTGGACCCAAGACAGGTGAAGGAGTCGACTACATCAAGACAGCAACCATTAATGGTGATGTTTGGGGAGATTCAGCACCCTGAGCTATGGCGTTTGTCTTCTTCAGACTGATGGTTAACCCAAACTCCTTACAGGCATGGGTGAAGCAGTTAATCAGTTGTTGGAGTCCGCCTTCAGAGTGTGTCATCAGTGCTGCATCATCTGTAAACAGCACCTCGCACAGGAGGCTGTCATGGTCCTGATCGGGTTCCCTTTAAATTTACTTTGTTTATGTTACAATCCGGGCCGTTGACTCTCTGCTTCCCTTCGATTCCCTGTTTTCCAGTGTCCCTCAGGCTTGGTGATTAGAAGCAATTTACTCTCAGCTGAACCAGCAGTTCATAAGTCTCCGGCTTTCAGCCATTCGGCACAAGAGCGTTAACGAAGTCACCGAAGGTAGTGCGAGCCAATGTCATCTGGCCGGAGCCAACTAAGTTTCTTGCCAGAGCAAGCCTAGTCTCCTCCCGAAGCAAGTGCCAGCAGGCCGCCTTCCCTTGCCAGAGCGGGTCAGTCAAAGTTAACCCACCGGGGTGCGTCAAGAGCTCGCCGCTGCTTGGAGCGCACTTGTGCCCAGTTATAGTTCTGTCCATCATTGTGTGCTCTCCGTATCTATGTCCTGCGTCTAAAAGGGGTCATGGCCTTGTACCCTAGAAGGGTCCTGACCCTGTGACAAGAAGAGTCCCGGCTCCGTCCTGTGTCAAAGGAGGATTCCCAGCTCAGTGTTTTATGTCCTGTCTCAGAGTCTACCCAATGAATAAGAGGAGTCCTGACTCTGTCCTGTGTCTAAGGAGGATTCCCGGCTCAGTGTTTTATGTCCTGTGTCTGAGTCTGTCCCGTGAATAAGAAGAGTTCCCAGCCCCAGAGGTTTCAAGTATCAAGTCCTGGCTCCGAGGTCCGTGTTCCGAGTCCTAGCCCAGACCCTTAGTCCCAGCCTAGTCCAGGGCCTGAGTGCTTGTCCATTACGCTATTCCCATTTCTGCTTTGCTCTCCTTGTAATGAGCAATAAACTCAATTTAGTTAACTTCAAGACGTGTTTGTGTTTTGCATCTGGGTCCGCCACCCTGGCTCCCACCCTGTGACAGGGGGCTGTCCTAACTTTGGTCTTGGAGTGCAGGCGAGCGATACTAAATAGCTTTGGTGCAAAGGTAGATGCCTTCAGTGCAGTCTGCGAAAGCAAAGTGAAGGAGCACGGAAAGGAAGATTCCAAAGAGGGTTGGTGGCAGGACACAACCTTGTTTCACTCCTCTGCTCACTGGAAAGGCATCAGAAGTTGCTCCATTGAAGCAGACAGTGTTGTGCATGTCCTTATGGAAGGATGATATGACGCTGCACAGTCTGGGGGGACAGCCAATCTTTAGCAGTCGTTTGAAGAGTCCACTTCTGCTGACAAGGTCGAATGCCTTGGTCAGATCAACGAAGACTGTATATAGTGGGTACTGATGCTCTCAACACTTCTCCTGCTGCTGGTGCAGTGAGAAGATCATGTCCACTGCAGACCTGCCTGCTCTGAACCTGCACTGGGAGCCTGGGTAGACTCTGGAAGCAAGTCTCTGAAGTCGTGCCAAGACAACATGAATGAATCCCCACAATACTGAGCAGAGAGATGCCACGGTGGTTGTCCCAATGACTACTGTCACCCTAGTTTTTGTACAGTGTGACAATGTTGAACCTCGCGTGTCTTGAGGGATGTGGCCTTTCTCCCAGCAAAGACACAGCTCATGTCGAAGATGCAGCAGGGCAAGTTTCCCGCTCTTCAAGACTTCCGGGGGAACTCCATCCTTCCCTGGAGCTTTCGCACTGATGAGACAGTCGATGGCTTTGCTGAGCTCCTCCATAGATGGCAACACATCAAGCTCTTCCATGACTGGCAAGGCAGGCAGTGCCTCCAGGGCGCATTGGTCACCACATTCCAGGTTGCATACCACTCCACGTATCTCTCTACCCACTGCTCAAGCTGTTTGTTCTGGTCCATGATCACTACCCCATTTTTCAACTTCACTGGGGCTGTCTTGGTGGTTGAAGGGCCTATTGCTGAACCGATGCCGTCAAACATCCCTCTAGCATTCCCACAGTTGGCAACATCAGACAACTTGCTATGCCTTGATTCTAGCAGCTCTGAGGGCAGCACATGTGTTGGTGCAGGGGTTTTCCTTGCAGGCCAGCAGGGGTTTTCTCTTGGCCTCAGTCACTTGCTCCATTTCTTCCCAGTGTGCTTCGTACTGGTCTGCGTTCCTGTGCTGCTTTTTCCCAAATGCTGTTACGGCTGAGCTGTAGATGGCATTACGGATTTGCCACCACTTGGAGTCAATAGCGGTACTGTCTCAGAACTGTTTTTCATTGCAGCTTCAAAGGCATCTGTGAACTCCTGTGCTCTGTCAGAGTTTGCTGTACAGCAGGTGTTGATATGAAACCAGCCGTTCGGCTTGGAATGATGGAGTCTCTTTGGCATTAGCCCCACTCTACTGACAACAAGGGAGCGGTCTGTGTCGCAGTCTGCACTGTGATAACTGCGAGTGCCAAGGACACAGTTCAGGTCCTTGCGCCTGGGTAAGGTCAAACTGATGCCAGTGGTGGGACCGTGGATGTCTCCAACAGACTTTGTGCCGTTCCTTACACTGAAAATACGTGTTGGTGATGCACAGTCCATGAAGGCAGCACAGCTCTGTCAGTCTCTGCCCATTCTCGTTCATCTTGCTGACACCATGACACCAAGGTAAGAAGCCCATGCTTCGTGATCAGCTCCAAATCTAGCATTGATGTCTCCCAGCAGGTACGGTCCTTCAGTGTTTGGGATTCTGGATATTGTGTCATCCAGAGCCACTTAGAACTGGTCTTTGGCCTCTGGTGAAGAACAAATTGTTGGGGCATAGATGCTCAGGAGGTTTCTGGGGCCGGAAAGCAGTGATTGACAGAGAGCAAGGATCCTTTCTGTTCTGCCTGTTGGTTGCTCCATGGTGGCCATGATAGAGTTCCTCACTGCAAAATCAACCCTGGGTCTTCATGAGGAAGACCCTGTCAGAAGAAGGTGCAGGTGGATTCTCTGCTGGAACCGTTATCTGCCAAATGGGTCTCCTGGAGAAAGGCAATGTTGATGTACAGTCCAGTGAGCTCCCTGTCAACCATTGCTGTTTTCCGAGAATCGTCGATCTGTTGGAGGTCATCAGTCCGTCTGGGACACATGGTCCAGGCGAAGAGCTAGCCCCTTCCTAATTTTAATTCTTCTATCTGGTGCGGACTCACAGCTTGCTTGTCGAGGTGAACTCTGAGCCCCACGCACCCAGTCAGGCAAGCAAGCAGAGGCCGGACTGCACCTTACTGGCTGGGGGTCTGCACAACTTGAGGCAGGTGGTAGCTGTCCAATGAGATGTAATAACCTCTCCCACCATCAGAAGTAGCCCCTGGCACTCACTTCCTACACCATTCAGATGAGCTTATAGTCGGTAACTGCCGCAGAATAAAGTGTAACAAAAGAAGTGCAGTGCAGGTAGACAGTACAGTGCAAAGTCACAAGATAGACAGTGAGGTCAAAAGCCCATCTTATTGTACAAGGGAAACACTCAATAGTCTTATAACAGGGGAATGCAAGCTGCCCTTGAGCCTTGTGATACTGGACGACAGTCGTCGAGGCAAGTCACCATATTCTTCTTAGGCACGGCATAACTGAAGCCAGCTTGAAGCAGATGGATACCTCAGACTGCCGAACCAAGAAGTTAAAGATCTCAGTGAACACTCCAGCCAGTTGGTGAGCACAGGTTTGTAGTACATGGTCAGGTACCAGTCTGGGCCAGATGCTTCTCATTGGTTCACCCTCCTGAAGGCTGCTCGCGCGTGGCTTCAGAGACTGAAATCACAGGGTCAGTGGGTGCTGTGGGAGTTCCTGATGGTTCCTCCATGTTTTAACAATCAAAGTGAGTATAGAAGGCATTGAGCTCATCTAGAAATGAAACCCTGGTGTCCCCTAAGTTGCCTGATTTTACTTTATGAGAGGTGAAAGCATTCATGCCTGCCACAACTGTCAACCATCCTTCGTGGATTCAAGTTTAGTCTGGAATTGCCACTACGCCCAAGATATAGTTTTGTGAAGATTGTAACTGGTCCTCTTATAACTTTCTTGGTCACCAGAAATTAATGCCTCTGATCTGGCCCTCAACAGATTGTAGCTCCCATGGTTCATCCATAGCTTCCAGTTAGGTAAGACACTGAATGATTTTTTTTTGTAGATACATTCATCTACAACTGTTTTTATAAAGTCTGTGATGGCCATGATCTGCAGATGAGTCCTCGAACATGGACTAATCCACCAACTTGAAGCAATCGCTTAGCTCTCCTCTGCCTCCTGCTTCCACCTCTGTGTTGTTCTAATCTCTATAGTCTCTGTCTGTATGCATGTAGGAGAAGGACAGACAAGTGATTAGATTTACCAAAACACAGTCTGGGCACAGATAGTAGGCATGCCTTATAGTATAACAGTGGTCTTGTATGTTGGGACCCCTGGTGCTACAGATTATATGCCAATGGTAATGGGGCAATCAACTTCATTTGCTGCATCATTGAAATGTTCCCTCAACCTACAGACTCACTTTCAAGGACTCCTTATCTCATGTTCTTGATAATTGTTGCCTATTTATTTATGATTATAATTTTTTTCTTTTTGTATTTTCAGTTTGTTGTCATTTGCATGCTGGTTGAATATTCAAGTTGGCATAGCCTTTCATTGATTCTACTATGGAATTATGGATTTATAGAGTATGCCCACAAGAAAATGGGTTATATATGTATGCTGATAATAAATTTACTTTGAATTTTAAATTTGAAGTAAGTAAAGTCTAACATAAATTATTTACTATCCATGAGATCCACTGAAAATGAGAAGCTGTAGAAAATGTACAGAAATGCTGAAATGGCCGAGGCTTTGAATTGGTCTTCTCGGTGAATGACCCATCTAACATTCCAAAGCCAGAGATAATACATGTGATAGGAGGTGATGATCTCAATGCAATCACTCTCTCAATGCAATCGCTGGGCAAACTAGTGGGTCTAAAGTTAGACAAGTCCTTTGGTCGTAATGGAATGCAAACTAAAGCACTGAAAAAGAAGTGGGAGTTGTAGTAGAGGCACTTGTGACAAATTACCAAAAATCTCTGGACTCTGGGTGGCCCCAGTGGATTTGAAAGCAGTTCTCTGTTTAATAAAGGATATCAACAGATAATATCTGTGGTGGGAAAATGCATAACGTTATCAATTAAGGAAGAAATTGCAATATATCTGGGCAAGAGTGATTCTATCAGACAAACATAGCATAGATCCGGGAAGAGTAAATCCTATTTGATAAATTTACTGGAGATCTCTGAGCATTTAATGGGCACAGTGAGTAGAGGGGAACATGTGGGGGCTGTATACTTGGATTTGCAGAAGCCATTTGATAAGGTGCTGTATAAAAGATTTATCCATAACATAATACATGGAGTTGGGTAATGTATTAGAGCGGCTAGGGAATTTGTTAACTAATAGAAGGTGGAGAATTGGAATAAATAGGTGTTTCTCTGGTGGCAGTCAGTGGTGAGCTGAGTACTACATGGGTCAGTGCTTGGCATCAACTGTTCAAGATATATATTAATGATTTGAAAGAGTGCACTGAGTATAACATATCTAAGTTTGATGATGACACGTTGGAGGAAGTGCAGAGAAGGTTCATTAGTTTGATTTCTGAGATGGTGGGGTAAGTCCATTAGGAGACACTGGGACTATACTTGCTGGCATTCAGAAGAATAAGAGGGGTCTTATAAAAGCATATAGAATTATGAAAGGCATAGATAAAATAGAGGCAGGAGAATCGTTTCCACTTGTAGTTGTGACTAGACCTAAGGGATATAGTCTCAATGCTTGGGAGAGTAGATTTAGGACAGAGATGAGGAGGAACTGCATTTCACAGAGAAATGGAAACCTATGAAATTCTCTGCCCACAGAAGCAGTAGAGGCTACCCTATCGGAAATATTTAAGACAGAGTTAGATAGAGTCTTGTGTCATAAGGGAATTAAGGGTTATGGAAAAATTTCAAAGTAAATTTGTATATCAAAGTACGTGTTTGTCTGCATATACTACCTTGAGATTAATTTTCTTGCAGGCATTCACAGTATAACAGGGATACAATAGAATCAATGTAAACTATGCACAAACAAAGACTGACAAACAACCAATGTGCAAAAGACAAACTGTACTAATAAATAAATAATATTGAGAACATGAGTTGTAGAGTAAAGGCAGGTGGATGGAACTGAGTCCATGACCAGATCAGTCATGATCTTATTGAATGGTGGAGCAGGCTCGATGGGCCAGGTGCCCTTCTCCTGCTCCTTTCCTTATGTTTTTACATTAAGTCAATGATAATAACAGATTTTATATTTCCTCTGGATGGTAACTGAGATCTTGGGGGAGGGGTGGCATTGTGGTGGGCTATGATGCTGCTTGCCCCAAATCACTGTTCTTCATTTAAATCTGTTCTCCACTTTGCTCCTTTGCCAACTAGTAAAATACCATGAAACAATTTCTAAGGGTAACGTAGTTGATCATTACTTCATTTTCTTTTAATCGACTTGTCTTGCTTTTTCACATTGTACTTCAATGTGCTACATTGACAGATTGTGCCTACTTCACACTGAATTTATAGTAGGACTTATTGTGGAAGGATAACAGCTTCCTATGAAAGGAGCAATTTCAATTAGCAGCTCAGTCATTATGTTTATCGAAAACAATCCAGCTGCTGGTTCCAGAACACAATGATGTTCGAATTATAGATTTAAATGCATTAAGAAATGCATTAAGAATGTCCAATCTGACAAGAATCTTCAATTTCCTGATAGTCCTCAGATTTGCCTCTCCAAGTACATGGTTTTCAAGACTGGCCACTTCTGGATTAACACGGAAATATTTATGTAGTATTTTACGATTTTAGATAAAGCTAAGCTTTTTATGGAGTACTTAACTGACTAGGTAGAAAAAGATGACACCAAGAGATAAGAGAAATGAAAGAAGCAGTAACATTTAGAAAATGGAAAGAAACATTAACATGACAAAAAAAACCTGCACCTGCTGTTTTTGCAGCTTGAAATTAGATAGCTGGAAATTAGGAAGTCTGCCTCTACCTCCCTAAACTCAGACATGTCAGATTTATCATTCTCCACACAGATTTACCAAAACTGCTTATGTAGTTAAAGGTCTAATGAGGTGGGGGCCAACTCTAGAACTGAACCCAAGAGATTGCACATTAGCAAATGAGTGCAGGCCATTGCTACCAGTACATTTTAATCTCAAATGATGGTCTTTCTGGTTATTTAGAATGGAATTCCAACTGGTAGTTAAATGCACATAAAATCTTTCAAGTGGAATTAATATTCCCTAATATATTAAATTCACTCTAAAATATTCCACAGAGCATTCTTGAACAGTTTCTATGAACTATTCAGCTCTAATTTAGCAGGTAAGGACCCCATCACAAATGCCCTATTTGGATTATAAAATTTATTTTCCCTCTTTCCTAAAGCCACTGAAGAGTCTGGGACCTGAAAATTTAATGTTCAAAGTTCAAAGCAAATTTATTATCAATGTACGTATCTGTCACATGAGATCCATTTTCTTGCAGGCAATCACAGTAAATACAAGAAACGCAATAGAATTAGTGAAAGACAACACCCAACAGGACAGATAAACGACCAATGTATAAAAACAAAACAGCAAACTGTGGAAGTACAAAATGAATGAGAAAAAAAGATATAATAATAATGGTAATTAATGAATAAGCAATAAATATCGAGAACATGAGGTGAAGAGTCCTCGAATGTTTGTCCAGTTCAGTGGGAACAGTTCAGGCATGGGCAAGCGAAGTTGAGTGAAGTTATCCTCTTGGGTTCAAGAAGCTGATGGTTGAGGAGTAACAACTGTTCCTGAACCTGGTGGTGTGGGTTATGAAGGCCCTTTTACATTCTTCCCTACGGCAGCAGCAAGAAGAGAGGCATAGCCTGGTTGGTGGAGATCACTGATCATCTATGCTCCTTTCCTGTGACAGCATTCCCTATAGATGTGCTCAGTGGTGGGGATGGCTATGATAGACGGGGCTGAATTCACTGCATTTTGCAGGCTTTTCTATACAAGGGCATTGGCATTTCCATACCAGGCCATGAAGCAACCACACATTTATAGAAGTTTGAGATGACATGCCGAATCTCCACAAACATCTAAGAAAGTAGAAGTGTTGCTATGCTTTCTTTGTAATGACACATACTTGCTGGACCCAGGACAGTTCCTCTGAAATGATAACACTGAGGAATTTAAATTTGATGATCCTCTCCAACTCTGATTTCCCCAGTGAGGACTGGCTCATGGCCCCCCTGTTTCTTCCTCCTGAATTTAATAATTATCTCTTTGGATTTGCTGGCATTGAGTGAGAGACTGTTGCTGTGGTGCCAGGGAGCTAGATTTTCACTCTCCCTCCTATATGCTAATTCATCTCCACTCTTGATTCGGCCAACAACAGTGGTGTTGTCGGCGTTGGAACCGTGCTTAACCTCTGTCCGTCCTTCCACAGATGCTGCCTGAGCTGCTGCATATTTCCAGCATTCTCTCTTCTTGTTTACAATTTCCAGCATGTACAGTTACTTCCTATATTTTCAAAAACAGAAACAGGGTAGATGTATGTTTAGGGGTGTTTGATGGTCTGTCTGGACCCAGTAGGCTAACAGGTTTATTTCCATGCTATTCAATTCTAAGACTCAAATTTGCAATGAGTTCCATGCATGTTGAAACTAGGTTTTTTTTAAACAAGCAACCATATGCGTTTTAACTAAATCTATGTCAGTCAACACATGATAGATAAAATGCCAGATGTGAAAATCTCTCTTGGATTTCTCACCTTGATTGAATTGCAAAAGGCAGTCCCTGGTGACAGTGAGATGACAGCAGTTATATCACTGCTGTGCATTGCTTCTTCCAGAATACCAACAACATCGGAGAATATGTTTAAAAAAAGCAATACATATGTGACAGATTACACTCCGGAGTAGAATTGAGAGAGTGCTGCACGATCAGAGACGTCACTTTTCAGGTAGCATCTTGAACGGAGACCTGATCTGCTCTTTGAGGAAGATCCAGTGGTACCACTTCTAAGAGAAGGGACAAGCCATTGCCAATGCCCCAGCCAATGTTTATTCCCCACTAAAACTGAAAGAATTATCTAGTCATTATCACATTGAGTGTTGTGTACACATTAGCTGCAATACATCCTACACAAAACAATGGCAATTCTTCAAAAAACACTTTATTGGCTATAAATCATGTTGCTAAATAGGTGAGAGGGAAACTATAAAATGCATGCATTTCTTTTATTACCTCATGGTATGGGGCTGAACTGCCATAGATCAAAAATAGTCCAAAATGAAACAACAGCAAAACATCAGTTGTTTGGAAGTGGATGCCACTGTAACTAGCTCCATCTGGAGATTTCATAATTCTCCACTCTGTCAAAATGAATGTTATTTAAAGAGTATACTGATGTTTGTTGCTTACACCATTTAGAAGATCATTGGCAAATTTCTATTTCAAAAGCTTGTTCTGCAGCTATTTTACTGACTAACAAATGCCAGCTGCTGCTTTACTACTTATTTAATGCTGATGAAATACGCCATATTTCCAGATTGTTTCTAGCCTATTACTGCTAAGTTAGATTTCCTACAGAAACCATCAAAAGACTAGTCTAAATAGGCAATAGCATGAGTATATCTTTTCTGCAATTCTCAATAACAATGAGAATTGCAGAACAGATCTTAGGCAGCATTTCCCCAAATATCCAAAAGTGATAGAGCATCCTTTATACTAGTTAGTCCACATTGTTGAAATTATTACTTTCAGAAAGACTGGCTTTGTATTTTTAGAATTTTCATTATGAGCTAAGGACAACTTGGTTTGTAATCCAAAAAGAAGTCATTATTCTAATCTTTGATAATTAAACAAAAGCCAAATAAAAACAAAGTACGAGACAATGAAATGTGATGATTTTCCATGAGATTTGAGCTCTGACAGATTTCACACTGATGAACAAAGAAGCTGACTATTAACTAACAGAAAATTGGTCATGAGCATCAAGAATACAACGTTTATTAGCTTCCAACACTGTTTAGGATAAAGGGACCAAATTCTCAGCCCCTGAGCTACAGGACAGACCATATTTACCATGTTAATAACCATGAATCAACAATCCTTGCTGGTTCACCATCATAATGCAGCAAAAGAGTTTTCCCCTTTAATCCACAAATATCACAATTAGAGAATACCAGGCCAATTGGTTTGTTGGCATCAGGATAGTTTATTTTAGTGTGTCATGTGCTGTATGTAGTGCTGCGACATGAACAGAAATTTAGAAATTCCTCCCAAGCTCACTATCCCACTGACTAGCACAAACTAAACTTAGCTTGCACAACTCAAAGGCAGCCTTCATCTCTTAAAGGAATGGTGCATTTTTGATGTAGCAAATGGTGAAGATCATTGTAGAAGTTATTCAGATTTGCAAAATAGTGTGCATTAGAGAGATTAAATTCCCAAGATTTTCTAATGCTCAGTGTGGAACTTTAGTTGAGAAGGTTCCCTCTCTGTTTGTGGCTTGTTATCTTTCCATCTACATGCTCAGCAAGATCAATAGCCCACATGTTTGGGCCATGTATATGAATGAAAGTTCAAAATGAAATTGCCTTTCAATTTCAGTGCTGTATCCACATGTTATGTTACAGTCTCATCTGACAAGTTTATCAATCAGGACTGAGAAATAACATTCACATGCTTCACTGCTGCTTCCAACACATATCTGCCGTAAGACCATTAATCCATAAGATATAGGAACAGAATCAGACCATTCTGCCCATTAAATGTAAGTCTTATGTCCTTAAAAGAACACTCAACAGATTTAATACACTGACCTTCAACACCAGCAACCATATCACCAAAATCCATTGTGCACACTCACGTCACTTACTGACAGACTTCATTTTGCAAGACAAGCTGGCACGAAAGACAAGCAACAGCAGACAAAAGACACAATGAGGGTGCATGATCACAAAACAATAAATGAAACTGGAGTATTATGACTGGAACAGCTAATGATGAACCACTGGCTAGGTTGAAACAATGAAAGATCACTTGACCCTCCTACCTATCCTTCAATCCAAATTTCTCCTCTTCTCACAGGTTCCCTGAATACAAAAATACAGCAGTAATCCTCTCTTACCTGCTGGCAATAGTGCAGCCACAAGACAGTAGAAATAATCAATACTTCATTGTTCCATTAAGCACCGACGACCATCCCAGCCAAATAATTTTTACAACATTTTGTTCAGGATACTCATGCTCTGAGGAAGGATAAGACACAGGATAAGGCTAAGGAGGGTATCTACTCAATGTAGTAAGTGGATTTTACTGGAGTTTTCTTAACTCCATTTCATAACCATACATGACTGATAGGTATGCTCAGTGAAATGATATGTCCACTAAAAAGCCCGGAACGGCTGAGAAAGATTTGCAGAAATTGACCTCCTCTTTTGCACAGAGCATAGAAGTTGTGGGGATTTCATCTGAACACATGTATGCAGCCACAATGCAGAGTCAATTACCTGATAGCAGAGAGGTGAACTGCCACTGTAATAGAAGGAAAATCTACCCAATGCCTAGAAGCTGCTGTTATACCTCAGACATGTCTACACACAAATGAAAAATCAAAGAAATCAAAGATACTGGAAAGCCAAAATAAAAACAAAGTGCTGGAAATTCTCAGCAGGATCTGTAGGAAGACAAACAGAGTTAACATTTCATATCAAAGACCCTTTTTCAGACCATGACCTGCGGTGTATTTGCAAGCCTTTATGTTTTGAGGCTTTCCTTACAAGCTCATGCAAGCTCTGACTCAAATCGTCACAAGGAGAGACTGTACTTGACTTGGTATTGGGAAGTGAACCTGGTTAGGTGTCAGATCTCACAGCCGGAGAGCATTTTGGAGATAGTGATCATAATTTTATCTCCTTTACAATAGCATTGGAGAGAGATTGGAACAGACAAGTTAGAAAAGTGTTTAATTGGAGTAAGGGGAATTATGAGGCTATCAGGCAGGAACTTGGAAGCTTAAATTGGGAACAGATGTTCTCAGGGAAAAGTACGGAGAAATGTGGCAAATATTCCGGGGACATTTGTGGGAGTTCTGCATAGGTACGTTCCAATGAGACAGGGAAGTTATGGTGGGGTACAGGAACCATGGGGTACAAAGACTGTAATAAATCTAGTCAAGAAAAGCTTACAAAAGGTTCAGAGAGTAAGGTAATGTTAGGGATCTAGAAGATTATAAGGCTAACGGGAAGGAGCTTAATAAGGAAATTAGGAGAGCCAGAAGGGGCCATGAGAAGGCCTTGGTGAGCAGGATTAAGGAGAACACTAAGGCATTCTACAAGTATGTGAACAGCAAGAGGATAAAACGTGAAAGAATAGGACCTATCAAGTGTGATAGTGGGAAAGTATGTATGGAACTGGAGGAAATAGCAGCAGTACTTAATGAATACTTTACTTCAGTATTCACTATGGAAAAGGATCTTGATGATTGTAGTGCAGACTTGCAGCAGACTGAAAAGCTTAAGCATGTAGAAATTAAGAAAGAGGATGTGCTGGAGCTTTTGGAAAACATCAAGTCCGATAAGTCGCTGGGACCGGATGAGATGTACCCCAGGCTACTGTGGGAGGCGAGGGAGGAGATTGCTGAGCCTCTAGAGATGATCTTTGAATCATCAATGGGGATGGGAGAGGTTCCGGAGGATTGGAGGGTTGCAGATGTTGTTCCTTTATTCAAGAAAGGGAGTAGAGATAGCCCAGGAAATTATAGACCAGTGAGTCTTACTTCAGTGTTTGGTAATTTGATGGAGAAGATCCTGAGAGACAGGACTTATGAACATTTGGAGAGGTATAATATGATTAGGAATAGTCAGCATGGTTTTTGTCAAGGGCAGGTCATGCCTTACAAGCCTGATAGAATTTTTTTAGGATGTAACTAAACACATTGATGAAGAAAGAGCAGTAGATGTAGCGTATCTGGATTTCAGCAAGGCATTTGATAAGGTACCCCATGCAAGGCTTATTGAGAAAGTAAGGAGGCATGGGATCCAAAGGGACATTATTTTGTGGATCCAAAACTGGCTTGCCCACAGAAGTCAAAAAGTGGTTGTAAACAGGTCATATTCTGCATTGAGGTCGGTGACCAGTGGTGTGCCTCAGGGATCCATTCTGGGATCCTTACTCTTCGTGATTTTTATAAATAACCTAGATGAGGAAGTGGAGGAATATGTTAGTAAGTTTGCTGATGACACTAAGGTTGGAAGTGTTGAGGATAGTGTAGAGGGCAGTCAGAGGTTACAGCGGGACATTGATAGGATGCAAAACTGGGCTGAGAAGTGGCAGATGGAGTTCAACCCAGATAAGTGTGAAGTGGTTCATTTTGGTAGGTCAAATATAATGGCAGAATATCATATTAATGGTAAGATTCTTGGCAGTCTGGAAGATCAGAGGGGTCCTGGGGTCCAAGTCCATAGGACGCTCAAAGCAGCTATGCAGGTTGACTCTGTGGTTAAGAAGGCATACGGTGTATTGGCCTTTATTAATCGTGGAATTGAACTTAGGAGCTGAGAGGTAATGTTGCAGCTATATAGGACCCTGGTCAGACCCTACTTGGAGTACTGTGCTTAGTTCTGGTCGCCTCACTACAGGAAGGATGTGGAAGCCATAGAAAGCGTGCAGAGGAGATTTACAAGGATGTTGCCTGGATTGGGGAGCATGCCTTATGAAAACAGTTTGAGTGAACTCGGCCTTTTCTCCTTGGAGCGACGGAGGATGAGAGGTGACATGATAGAGGTGTTTAAGATGATGAGAAGCATTGATCGTGTGGATAGTCAGAGGCTTTTTCCCAGAGCTGAAATGGTTGCCACAAGAGGACACAGGTTTAAGGTGCTGGGGAGTAGGTACAGAGGTGATGTCAGGGGTAAGTTTTTTACTCAGGGAGTAGTGAGTGCGTGGAATAGGCTGCCGGCAACGATGGTGGAGGCGGATACGATAGGGTCTTATAAGAGAATTTTGGATAGGTGCATGAAGCTTAGAAAAATAGGGGGCTATGGTGAAGTCTAGTAATTTCTAAGGTAGGGGCATGTTGAACACAACTTTGTGGACTGAAGGGCCTGTATTGTGTTGTAGGTTTTCTATGTTTCTATGCTTCTATGTTTGTAACCGCGGAAATAAATGTTCAAAGTGAATTTCAGTACCTCATAGCCATCCAGCATTTTAAATCCAGGGGATTATTGGGATGGCTGCAGGGCAGCCTGGTGGATGAGGGCAATTCTGTGCAGCATGGACCTCGTGCCAGGAAGGCAACAGTCATTTTACCATTATTACTACTCCAATGGCGCCTGCCCCCACCAGTACTTGACCAACATCTGAGCCAAATCACTGCCCACCCTGAACGAGAAAGCTCTACTCTGACCTCTTATTGATCCCAACACCAGCTTTGAATTCCTACTAATCGAAGGAAGTGTCAGAGTGTGCTTGATAGCAAGCAGAGGACAAAGCAGGTAAGGTTGAAGTTTCATTTTAAGAAATCAATTGAATAAGTAGATGAGCAGAGATGATCAAAGAAGTACAAAGGCGTGCAAACCTGATTGGTTCATTGCTATTTTTTTTCCACAACATTGGTGAGGGTCATGTACTTAAGCTTCAGGTGTGTAACTATGAAGTTAGACCTTCCCTTTCGAAGAATACAGCAGTTTAACTTTTAGCATATCACCTAATAAAATGGAAGTGGGGTCAGCAGAGAGAACTTAGAAAATATTACAGAACGGTGAATATATCATAAAGAGTAAAAATAGCATAGATTTCTTATATGATTATTAAGCAAATATGCCTCAGTTCTGGTTTATGGCTGTCACTGTTCTCTGTTAAGACTCTCCTCCTACATCTTGCGGCCTATAGAGGATTGGCTGACTGGCAGAAGGCAAAGAGTGGGAATAAAGGGGGCCTTTTCTGATTGTCTGCCAGTGACTAGTGGTGTTCCACAGGGGTCCGCATTGTGTCCATGTTGTGTGAAATTTTGGGTTTGTGAGTTCTGTGAGTGGGGACAGAAGACACCCACTTTCAGTAAGTTAACCATTTACTTACGGACACTAAACATTCAGTAACCCATTCAAATTGCACACTGTGGCAAACACTTATCTAAAGTGTACACCCGGGTCCTCTTTACTGTACCATACCTCCTCTGTTTACTGTTTGCACTGCATTGGTCACAACTCCCAGCCCATAGTGACCCGGAGAGTAAAAAAAGACCACATAATTTCAGCATTCTAGATTTATCCACGACCAGCGCCGTGACATCTTCAATTAAACGGCAGATACTGGGAAGGTCTGCCATGCTCCTTAAATGGACCAATCCCTAGATTGCACAGAGGAGCAGTTCTCATGTTATATGTTAATCTTGATGAGGATGTTAGAGCTCTTTTGGTTAGCACATACAGCAAATAAATTCAGCAACTGACTTCAGCCACCAGTCTTCAGATTTGAATATGAACAGTGGATTAAATCTAAAATGCGGCTCTGAACAATGGGTTCCTAAGAACTGTGGACCAAGTTAATTGGAAGACACCACCATTAATTGGAAGACTAGACAATGCTGATTTAAATGTGTTATTTGAGTATATTTGTGTGTCTGTAGTATGGGTGCGGTTGCTTAAGGTTGCTATAGCTGGAGGTGGTAGTGTGGACAAGCTCCCTCTACCTATTAAATGCTCCCAATGGTGTGCATCTCAAATAGCCTCTGACAACCATCGTAAATATGGAAACGTCCTAAATTTTTCTTTGATCTTTAGCACATAAAATGTTGTGTAGTGTTGCCTTTTTCCTCTGAAAGGAGACTCAATATGAAGTTTGCTATGTATCATTCTGATAAATAAAAAGGCTTCTTCGAATCTACCAGTACTTCTCTGCAGTGACTTCATGCGACAACAGTGGAATTGATGGAACCAGAGTGAAGGGACTCAGGATAGGAAGAATAATGAAAAAGTAAAGTCAGACTGATGAAGCACAGGCAGATGATAGGACAAAATTGCAACCAGTATGGTGAATATTGGTGCATTAGGGATGCAGAATCAAAAAGAGTAGCATATACAGTACGCAAAGTGTTATACTTCAATGCACAGAGTACAAGAAATAAGGTGGATAAACTTGTTGAACTGTTACAGATTGTCAGGTATGATGTTGTGGCCATCACAGAATCGTGGCTGAAGGATGGTTGTAGTTGGGAGCTAACTGTCCAAAATTACACATTCCATTGGAGGGATAAGAAGGTAAGGCAGAGGGAGTGGCATGGCTTTGCTGGTAAAGAATGGTATCAAATCCTTGTGGGTTGAGTTAAGAAACTGCAAGGGTAAAAGATCCCTGATGACAGTTATAAACAGGCCTCCCAGTAGTAGCTGGGAAATAGAAAAAGCCAGTCAAAAGGACAATGTTATGATAGTCAAGGGAGATTTTAACATGCATTTTGATTGGGAAAATCAGGTTGGTAATGGATCTCAAGGGAGTGAGTTTGTTGAATGCCTATGAGATGGCTTTTTAGAGCAGCTTGTCATTTACCCTACTAGGAGATCAACTATTCTGAATTGGGTGTTATGCAATGAACTGGAGGTGATTAAGGAGCTTAAGGTAATAGAACCCTCAGGAGGCAGTGATCACAATATGATTGAATTCAACTTGAAATTTGATAGGGAGAAAGTAAAGTCTGACATAGCAGCATTTCATTGGAGTAAAGAAAATTACAGTAGTTTGAGGGAGGAGCTGGCCAAAGTAAATTGGAAGGAGATGCTGGCAGGGATGGCAGCAGAGTAACAATGCCATGAGTTTCTGGTAAAATTGAGGAAGTTGCAGATAGATGTATTCCCTTTCAATATTTTTATTAGTTTCTACATAAAAGAATACAGAGTACAAGAAAGTATATATAAAGGTAGAAAAACATAACTACCAATTACATTATATCTATTCCTAATAATAATCTCATTACCCCATATTCACGTAGGTTAGTCAAAGTTATATTGAAATATACAGGCCCACAATCCCTTATCCGAAATCCTTGGGGCCAGTTGCATTTCAGAATTTTTCAGATTTCAAACCCCCCCCATACCAAAAAACATGTATGCTCAAGTCCCTTATTTAACCTGTCTCAGTGCAGTGGACTTTAAGACCTGGTGGCGCACCAACCCTACACACATCCTCCTGCATACTTTAAATCATCTCTAGATTACTTATAATACCTAATACAATGTAAATGTTATGTAAATAATTGTTATACTGTATTGTTTAGGGAATAATGACAACAAAAAAAATTACTTCCAACAAAAACATTCAATAAAATATAAAAATATACAGCTTCAAATGAACTGAATCAAACACATGGTAAATGAGTTATTGGAATAAATGTAGAACGTCACTGTCACTGTAAAACTTCAGTAACTTGTCTTTCCGTTTATTTAAATCATATACAGTGGTAGTTCCGACACTCTTTTCAGTAAGACACCGCACAGACGCACCACAATCAAGCTTCTGCAATAACTTCACTTTCTGCGTTATTGATAATAATAGATGCTTCCTTCTCTTTTTCTCATTGTTACCTAGAGGGGTATCTGCAGCTCTTTTTGACATTTTCACAGTGTAATTAAACACAAAGTCAACAGTGAACAAAAAATATCAGCGAACAGCAAATGCATGTGTAACCAGTACGAGCACTGAGCCACAACTGACATCTGGTAGCCTCTGTTATTGCTGCCACGTCACACCTGAGTGACGTCAGCTGTTGACGAAAAAACTTCGGTTTTTGGAGCTTTTTGGATTTCAGAATTTCAGATAAAGGAATGTGCACCTGTACTAATTTATTACAAAAAGAAGGAATCTAACCCCTACCAAGACCGAAGCTGTTTATTAAGGAGAAAAAAAGCTAAAACACCTTCTTGTATAATAAAAAATAATAATAGTCAACATCCAAATTTAAACAACGAATTGAGGGTTTTGAAAGTTTTGAAAATAATTCAGAAAGGGTCCCCACAATGTTTGAAAGTCTTGACGAGATTCGGAAATTGAACAACGAATCTTCTCTAAATCTAAGCAAGATATAACATCGCATAACCATTGAGCATGAGTGGGAGGAGAAACATCTTTCCATTTAAACAAAAGCGCCCTCCTAGATATAAGACAGCTAAAGGCCAAAATAAGTAAATCTGATGTCTTCAACTTGATATCTTGCCCTGCAACAATAACAATTAGGGCCGTCAGAGGATTAGGCTTAAAATTTACTTTGAAAAGTAAAGAAAAAATTTGAAAAACTTCCTTCCAATATTTTTCAAGACATAGACAATTCCAAAACATATGAATTAATGAAGCTTCTCCATTATTGCATCTGTCACAGTAGGGAGATACATCCGAATAAAAATGAGATAGTTTATCTTTAGTCATATGGACTCTATGTACCACCTTGAATTGTATGAAGGAATGGCGAGCACATAGCGATGACGTATAAAAATTTCATTCCAAATTTCCTAACATATTGATGTCTGTAAGTCTTGTTCCCAGAGATTCTTAATTTTGTCTAAATGAACATTCCTCGTCTCCAGTAACATACCATAAATGTTAGATACTGAACCATTATGAAAAGGTGTCAAATTAAAAATTACATCGAGCAAATTCTTATCTGAGCTTATAGGATTAACCAGTTTAAAAATTTCATTCCAAGTTTCCTCAGATATTCCAAAACAAAGAAACACTCAAATGGCAAAATAGTACAACTGTGGTAGGCGAGGGAAGTCAAAGCTAGTGTAAAAGCAAAAGAGAGGGCATACAACATGTTGTAATCTGAGCACTATTAAAAGTAAGTTAATACTAATTAGGATAATGGGGGGGGGGGGGTTACTTCCGTTCTTTTTACTTCCGGTGTGCTCTGCTTATAGTGTTCCTGCCATACCGTATGGGTTGTGAGTGCCTCTGTACATACCTATTAGTTTTGACGTTCGAGATAAAGTTGTTTCTTTGGGCATGAAGTTGTCGAGTGTGCCTTTTTCTAAGTAGAAGTTACCACATATTTTTGGCGACGAGGTGAACTGGTTTTGTGGATGTGTTGGCACGTTTCGAACGGGAGCTGTGCAGGGACAAGGAGCTTTGCATTTCTGATGGCTATGTTTGGAACCATCGGTGAAATTGTGGAGGAAAACAGGGAATGGCTGGAGTATGAGGAAAGGTTGGGACACTTTTTCTGTGCTAATGGAATTACTGAGGAGGCTAAGAAGCACTCTATTCTCCTGAGTGTGTGTGGGGCAAAGACTTACAAGCTAATATGGAATTTAGTCACATCGCGGAAACCGGGGGATATTCCATATGACGAACTGGTCAAGCTCGTGGGAAACCACTACAATCCAAAACCTTCTGTGATAGTCCAATGGTGTAAGTTTCACAGCTATTTCAAGAAGTCAGGTCAGTCTGTGGCCAATTTTGTGGCCAAGCTTCGGCAGCTGTTGGAGCCTTGTGATTTCAGAGCAGTGTTGGATGACACGCTCCATGATCGATTGGTATGCAGCATTAATAATAATGGCGTACAACGCCACCTGTTAGGGGAAACCCCACCACTGACTTTCAAAAAAGCCTTAGAGATTGCCCAAGGCATGGAGATGGCTGCTAATAATGTCAAGGATACCCAGAAAGGCCATGGGGGGTCACAGTCGGCGGCAGTGCACCAGGTCAGGAGGGAGACTGGTAAACAGGCAAAGCGGGTGGAATGTTTCCGGTGTGGAGGGATGCGCTATGCAAATGATTGCAAATTCAAGGGCACTGTCTGCCATGCTTGTAGCAAAAAGGGACACTTAGCTAGAAAATGCAGAAGTTCAAAGGGTAAGATTAAGCCTGGGCAGGGGAAAGCTCAACAGGCTCAGGCAGCCACACACCATATAGAAAAAGCAGATGAAGAGGCAGCATGTGCCTACAACATGTTTGCAATGGAAACAGATAAGGACCATATTATGCCATAGTCACTGTCAGGGGAAAGGACATTGAGTTTGAGATTGATTCAGGGGCTACTGCATCAGTCATTAGTGAGGAAACCTACAGGAGGACATGGGAGTCCAACCTACCTCCCATTAGACCGTCAAAGCTCGAACTTAGGGCCTATACGAGGCAGCCCATACCTATTTAGGGGTGTTTTATGTGGACATTTCAGCCGGGAGTCAGAAGGCTGAAGCCAGGCTAGTGATAGCTAAGGGCAGAGGACCCAGTCTTTTGGGTCGTGATTGGCTTTGCAAAATCCAGCTAAACTGGCATGAAATTAAGTATGTACACACGACGGAGGGCGTTCTGCAGCGGTACAGCGACGTTTGCAGAGACGAGCTAGGAACACTAAAGGGCGTGATAGTGAAACTCCATGTCGACTCTGAGGCTACACTACGTTTTTTTAAGCCCAGGTCGGTGCCCTATGCCATGAAAGGCAAAGTTGAGGAGGAACTGGAACTTCTACAGAGGCTGGGCATTATTGAGCCTGTCCAGTTTTCAAGGTGGGCGGCTCCCATTGTTCCAGTTTTGAAGGCAGATAAAACGGTGAGGATATGTGGGGATTGTAAGCTTACAGTGAATCAGGTCTCTAGGCTGGAGGAGTACCCATTGCCACGGGTGGATGACCTGTTTGCGACCCTGTCAGGGGGTAAGCTGTTCACAAAGCTGGACATGAGCCACGCCTACCAACATCTGCTGCTCAACGAGGATTCAAAGGAGTACGTCACGGTTAATAAGCACAAGGGATTATTAGGTACCATCATCTGGTGTTTGGAGTGGCGTCCAGCCCTGCCATTTTCCAAAGGACAATGGACACTTTGCTGCAGGGGATTCCACACGAAGCAGTGTACCTTGATGATATTTTGATCACAGGGGCTATGGAGTGGAGCATCTGGCTAACTTAGAACGGGTGCTGAAGAGGCTCTCAGATGCAGGGCTGCGGTTGAAACGCCAAAAATGTGTGTTCCTGGCATTGAGTGTGACTTACCTGGGACACAAGATCACAGCTGAGGGGCTTTGCCCTGTGGAGGACAAAGTGACAGCTATTAAGGAGGACCCAAGCCCTAAGACCGTCACGGAACTCAGAACATTTTTGGGCATGGTGAATTATTATGGCAAGTTTCTTCCTGACCTCTCAAGGGTTTGGACCCCACTGTACAAGCTGCTTCACAATGACACTAAGTGGCACTGGGTTGAGGAACAGGAGAAAGCTTTCAAGGAAGTGAAAGAACTCCTCCACTCAGCGAAGCTGCTTGTTCACTATGACCCAAACAAGAGATCACCCTGGCATGCGATGCCTCGCCCTATGGAGTCGGGGCAGTTCTCTCACATGTAATGGAGGACCGTTCAGAAAAGCCTATTGGTTTTGCTTCATGTACCCTAACAGCTGCTGAGAAGGGATATTCACAGCTAGACAAAGAAGGTCTGGCCATTGTTTTTGTGGTCAAACTTTTTCATCAGTACCTTTATGGATGTGTGTTTACAATTTATACGGACCATAAACCACTGATGAGCCTGTTCAGCGAGACTAGATGCATCCCACCGCTAGCCTCAGCCAGGATACAGCATTGGGCTCTTACATTGTCAGCCTACCAGTATACTATAGTGTACAGAGCGGGTGGGAATAATGCAAACGCCGATGCACTGAGTCGACTACCTTTACCTGAGACACCTGTTACTACCTATGTGCCTCCAGAGACTGTGTTTTCATTGGAGAGGCTGTCACAGACGCCTGTAAAGGCGACCCAGATCAAGCAGTAGACAGAGAGGGACCCAGTCCTGTCCCAAGTCAAGACTTTTCTTTTACAAGGCTGGCCCAGAGTAGTGGAAGAGAGGAACTGAGACCTTATGCCAAACACAAGACAGAACTCAGTCTGCAGGATAGCTGCATTTTCTGAGGGGGCGAGGGTCATCATGCCTCCCCTGGCCATTCACAGATTGTGGAGGAAATTTATGAGACTCATCTAGGGGTGAAAAGCCTTGCAAGATCCTACGTTTGGTGGCCAGGAATGGATCAGGATCTGGAGAACAAGGTAAAATCATGCACACAATGTCAGACTAATCAGAATATGCCACCACCAGCTCCTTTGCATCCATGGGAGTGGCCAGACCACCCCTGGTCTAGGCTACACTTGGGCTTTGCTGGGCCTTTTATGGGGCAGATGTTTCTTGTCATGGTAGATGCGAGTTCTCAATGGATCGAAGCTGACATCATGAGCAACATCACAGCCCCCTCAACCATAGGTAAACTCAGGCAAGTGTCTGCAGTCTACGGGTTGCCTGACTCTCTGGTCACTGATAATGGCCCGAAGTTCACCAGTGAACTGTTCAGTGAGTTCATGCAGCAGAATGGCATTCATCACATTCGGACGGCCCCTTTCCACCCAGCCTCCAATGGTTTGGCTGAGCGGGATGTTCAGTCAGTGAAGGAAGGCCTGAAGCGGATGACAGGGGACTCTCTTAGCATGCAGCTTTCGCGTTTCCTGTTTAAATATCGCCTCACACCACAGACTACGACTGCCCGCACTTCAGCAGAGATGCTGATGGGGCGTAGGCCCAAGTCAAGATTGGACCTGCTGCACCCGGATATGAAGGCAAAAGTGAAGAGAAAGCAGGAAAAGCAGAAGGAGGGACATGATCAACATGCGCGAGAGAGACAGTTAAAACCGGATGACAATGTCTATGTGAGAAACAATCAGCAATGGCTGCCTGGAGTTATTCTTAAGCAGAGTGGTCCCGTCTCCTATGTGGTTAAGCTGACTGATGGGCGTGTTTTCCGCAGACATCAGGACTATGTGCGCCTGTGTCATGGTACCGGCTCAGAGGCAGACAGTTCCATGGAGTTCCCATTTGTGAGACAGCTTACGGTGGAAGCATGTCCTCCAGTGACTTTGCTAGAGGGAGAGATGCTGGCAGAGGGGGTCAGGGTCCCCTGAGGAGGATGGGCATTCTCATACAGACACACAGACCCCTCTCATGCCAACACCAGACCCACCCAAAACACAAGTATGGAGTACTTGGTGACACAAGGCAAAATAGGACAAAGTCAGCCTGGTTTCCTTCAGAGAAAATCTTGCCTGACGAACCTGTTGGAATTCTTTGAGGAGATTACATGTTGGATAGATAAAGGGGATGCAGTGGACGTTGTATATTTGGTTTTTCAGAAGGCCTTTGACAAGGTGCTGCACATGAGGCTGTTTACCAAGTTAAGAGCCCATGATATTGCAGGAAAGTTACTGACATGGTTAGAGCATTGGCTAATTGGTAGGAGGCAGCGAGTGGGAATAGAAGGATCCTTGTCTGGTTGGCTGCCAGTGACTAGTGGTGTTCCACAGGGGTCGGAACCACTTCTTTTTATGCTGTATATCAATAATTTAGTTGATGGAATAGATGATTTTGTTGCCAAGTTTGCAGATGATATGAAGATTGGTAGAGGGGCAGGTAGTGCTGAGGAAACAGGAAGGCTACAGAAGGACTTAGACAGATTAAGAAAACAGGCAAAAGAGTGGCAAATGAAATACAATGTTAGAAAAAGCATGGCCGTGCACTTTGGTAGTAGAAATAAATGAACAGACTATTTTTGAAACGGAGGAAATCCAAAGATCTGAGATATGAAGAAACTTGGGTGCCCTAGTGCAGAACACCCTAAAAGTTAACTCGCAGGTCGAGTTAGTAGTGAGGAAAGCAAATGCAATTCAAGAGGACTAGAATACAGGAGCAAGGATGTGATGCTGAGGCTTTATAAGGCACTGGTGAGGCCTCGCCTTGAATATTGTGAATAGTCTTGGGCTCCTCATCTACGAAAAGATGTGCTGACATTGGAGAGGATTCAACGGAAGTTCACAAGGATGATTTCAGAAATGAAAGGGTTATCGTATGAGAGACACTTGATGGCTCTGGGTCTGTACTCACTGGAATTTAGAAGGATGAGGTGCAGGGTGGTGGGGAGCTCTCATTGAAAGCTTTCAAATGTGGAAAGGCCTAGACAGAGTAGATGTGGGAAGGATGTTTCCCATGGTGGGGGAACCTAGGACAAGAGAACACAGCCTCAGGTTAGATGGGTGGTCATTTAAAACAGAGATGCAGGGAAATTTCTTTAGCCAGATGGTGGTGAATTTGTGGAATTTGTTATCACAGGCAGCTGTGGAGGCCAGGTCAGTGGTGTATTTAAGACAGTGATTGATCAGTTCCCGACTGGACGTGACATCAAAGGTTATGGGGAGAAGGCCAGGAAGTGGGACTGAGGAGGAAAGAAAAGGATCAGCCATGATTGAATGATGGTGCAGACTCGATGAGCCAAATGGCCTAATTCTGCTCCAATGTCTTATGGTCTTTATGGCCAAGTTTGTGGATGACATAAAGATAGATGGAGGAACAGATGTTGTTGAGGAATCAGGGTGTCTGCAGAAGAACTTGGGCAGATTAGGAGAATGGGCAAAAAAGTGGCAGATGGAATACGGTGACAAGAAGTGTATGGACATGAACTTTGGTGGAGGAAATGAAAGGCATAATCTATCTTTCAAACAGGGAATAAATTCAGAAACCAGATGTGCTTGCGAGTTCTTGTGCAGGATTCCCTAAAGGTTAACTTGTAGGCTGAGTCAGTCATAAGGAAATCAAGTGTAATGTTAGCATTCATTTCAAGAGGACTAGAATATAAAAATAAGGATGTAATGCTGAGGCTTTATAAGGCATTGGTCAGATCACATTTGGAGTATTGTGAGGAGTTTCAGGCCCGATATCTAAAGAAGGATGTGAAGGCATCGGAGAAATCCCAGAGGTTTACAAGAATGATCCCAGCAATGAAAGGGTTAATGTATGAGAAGCATTTGATGGTCTTGGGCCTGTACTCACTGGATTTTACAAGGATTATGTGAAATCTCATTGAAACTTATCAAATATTCATTGGCCTGGAGAGAGTGAACATGCAAAGGATGTTTTCAGTGTTGGAGGAGTCCAAGACCAGAGTGCATTGCCTCAGAATAAAATGAAATCCCTTTAGTAAAAAGAGGAGGAGGAATTTCTTTAGCCAGAAGATGGGAAAAAAACAGTTATAGAAGCCAAATAATTGGGTATGTTTAAAGAGGAGCTTGGAAGGCTCTTGATTAATAAGGCTATCAAAGGTTATGGGAGAAGGCAGGAAAATGGGGTTGAGAGGGATAATAAATCAGCCATAATTGAATAGTGGAGCAGATTCAATGGTCTGAATGGCCTAATTCTGCTTCTATGCCTTATGGTCTTATTAGGGTCACATTCTTTCATTTTACAGTAGGCTATGATGTTCAGGAAGATTTTAATGAAAGGATAATACTGTTTGACCTGCAAACATGGAGTTTAAGTGCATTATTGATGTTATGCACCTTCTATCTGTGCTTCACTACTTAGCAAAGATATCAGAGAAAGAAAGGTCGACCGAGCTGGTAATGGTCATTTGTCATCAGTGAGAATGTAATCCTTTAACATATTAGATATCATCACATTATGCTTGTATGTGGACATTCGATGAATTAATTATGATTGGTACCTGGGCAACGAGAAAATAATCTCCAATTACTTGCATATTATTAGAAATGCAATACATTTATCGGGTGCTTTTAGATGGCTAGTCTTTTAGTCTGCCAGTGGACTTGCAAATGGAAGCAAGCATGAAACATTTACAGGAATTTTCCCAGATTACCTTAGGCTTCTGTTTTCCCCAGGGAAAGTGTGCATTGTTTGTCTTCTTCCTGGACAACATGAGCTTTTAGCGGAAGTTCCTGTGATTGCCCATAACCAGAGTTCTCCACAAGTCAGAAATGTCTGTTGTCTGTTGTTATCCATTTCATGACTCAATACAATTCCTTCAGTTCAAGATTCAAGATTGTTTATTGTCATTCATCAGTACACAATGATAGATGCTAATGAAATGATTGTTGGTCCAGATCGAAAAAAAACAGCCTATCCATATTTAAACTAATGGATTATATACTTCGTTTAGTCATTAATGAATACCATGAGATATTTATTTTATTACCACCCTATCCTCATCATATGCAAGGGATACATTCCTTGAAGTTGACGCATAATGTGAAATCGCATGATGTGAATAATTATTTAAATAGAGAAAGTAGGGATGCATTCCAGAGGGCTTCCTAAATATGTTTTATCTATAATTTTTTCACATTTTCATACCAATACGACACAAAAGCAGTACAAGACAACATTTGTATTATATTTAATCAATTTAAGGTAATATTCAATGTAATAAATCATGAAAGTTCATATCCTCTGATGTACAGTACTCACCAACAGTGGCAGATGTGTTCGCTCCGGGAGATGAGTGGTTGTTGTGATGTCGGGCAGCTTTACATGGATAAGGTGGATGGTTTTGGTCATCAGGATCATATCAAGCACAGCAAGGGGTGAAGGAAGACTCACAGAACTCTTAGAACTGCCGCGGTGAGGGTTGTTTGCTTGGCAGCATTTTGTTTTTCAGCACAAATTTGCTTGTAGGGAAGAAGGGTTGACGGCAGGGAATGACTGAAATGCTGACTCCGTTCTAAACTTGGGTCCATGCACATTGCCATTTGTACCAAGTGTTCCGACTTCCACCATTCCCTCACCATTGGTAAACTCTTGGGATTTTCAAAACCGTCTGTTGCTTGTAGCATCTGAGAGATAGTTCGCCGTAAAAAAACATACGTACGCCTTGAATGTGGATCTCACCTTGGTCGAGTGGTTGAATCAGCGAAGTTGTGTTAGGCGGCAGGAAATGCACTTGGATGAATGCTGTCCAAATGTTTAGGATGGGCTGGCGCGTTGTCAAGCAACAAGAGGACTTTAAAGGCAAGATTCTGTTCCCGGCAGTAGCGTCCCAGAGCTGTGTTACCTTCAGCTGACGCCGCGCTGTTTATAATTTCCAACTCTTTTTCAAGTGTTAAAGTGGTTCTCTGCCGCTCGGCTGACGGCCCAAGACATGACATTGGACGCTTAGGAGGCATAGTTAAATATGTCAAGCACAAAATCACTGCACCGTAGAAAAAAACCAACAAAAGCTTAAGATCGCGCATCCACACTTTACCAAAACCGATGCGAGAGTGACAGGAGTGAGATTGTGAGGTATGTGCACGTGACTTGTATTGGCGGGAAGGCAGTGCTCCTCGCATAACTGTGAATCTTGGACGCATATAACGAGACGTTGGTAGAAATAGGTTCCTCGCATAACTGTGAATCTTCATAGTCTGAAGATGCATATAACGAGTATAGGGTGTACTATTGGCTTGAAAATTGTTTTAAAATGTATGAAAGAATTAGTGTAAAGTTAGAGTTACTGTACATAACAGTCATTTGTAACCAGAGAGCTTCTGAAGGTCATTAAAAACAGGATGTCTTCACCATTTGTCCAGGAGTCATTACTCTCAGGTGAAAGAGGGAAATAAACCATAAATCTAATTTTCAAGTGATGAGCTTTAGCCAGCATTCATTACCAACCAATATGGCTCACAGTTGAGTTACAAGCTAGGCTATTCAGAGGGAAATAAACTGGTGGGTCTGAAGTAACACACTGATCTTACCAGACCAGGTAAGGATGGAACATTTCCTTTGCTGAATGACATTCATGATTCAGGTGAATTTACAAAATTACTCCTTTTTAACTCTAACTTGTTTTGTGATCACATTACTGATGGTAACAGTTTATTCCAACTTTATTTAATTGAAGATATATACTGTATATAAGTGTTTCTAGCAGACTGAAATCTCAGATATTTAAAATAGTGTATTTTATATTACTATTTGTTACTTTTTTTATTTTTGGTGCTTTTTTATCTGTTTCATTAATATAAAGCATCAATTGTTGGACTTCTTAAAAAAATAAAATACTTCTGTAAAAATAAAGAACTAAGGCTTCCATATCTTCTGCTCTCAAGGAATTCCATTTCAGGATTAAATTTCTATTTTGCTATTACCTTAATCTAAATTAGATTACTCACATCTAGAGACTGAACCTCCTATTTAAAATGCATTTATAAATAGAAGTAAACTATCTTTGACAGAATTGGTGAAACTGCATTCTTAAACATATCAAAGTATACGGTGCAACATGCCCCATGTAAGCTCAAGGAGCAGCATCCCATCTTCTGACTAAGATACATTACAACCCTCAGGACTCAATAATGAATTCATCAATTTCAAGTAACCAGTATGATTTCTAGCAACTGAGTGTAATGACTCGTATAACAAAGCAAACACATCCTATTTGATCTTCAATTTCTATCAGAACTAGCCAATTCCAAATGATGGTCATTAACATGCAATCATAACTCATTTTTTTTGGCTGCACAGATGCTACCAAACATGTTGTGTATTCCCAGTATTATGTTTACTTCAGATTTCCAGCAATTGCAGTGCATCACATCTCCAAATTCTAGTAAAGTTTTTTTTATATATCGATGTATTCATTTACCTTCTATTTACATCTCCTTTCAGACCAGCTACAATTCACAAGCCTCACCATCCGTTCTCAAGTAAAACCAACATCACATATTATTCAGTTTCTCTTAACCTCCAGCCTATAACAAGCATATCCTTCATTCTCTCCAAACCATCCTCTTGTCTTAAAACATTTTTATTTCTAACCTTCCTCAGTCCTGATGAAAAATCTGCCTGAAATGAGAATTCACTTTCTCTCTTCTCAAATGCTGCCTGACCCGACAAGTATTTTCAAATATATTCTTTACAAGAATTTAAAAAGAAAAGAGAAATATTTGTTATGCTCCCCAATTGCTTTGGAGCATGAAAGATTTTTTTTATGATTATGTAAAATAATTTTTGCAGATGATTAGCCTGTAGCATAAATGGCAAAATTTCAAGGCTATTTTGGCAGCAATTTTCTCATTTTATTAGAGAAAGCTCGATCGTCACTGGCTTTATGTCATTTTTAAACACTGAATTGATCAAAAATGAATAGTTGTTTCAAATAAGCAGCTTTTCTTAATCCCTGCTGTGATAATAGCAAAACTTGCAACAGATACTGGAGATCAAAAATAAAAACTAAAACTGTTGGAAATCCTAAGCAGGTCAACCAGTATCAGTGAAAAGCAACAAAGTTAATGTTTCAAGCCAATGGCCTTTCATCAAAGTGTTGCCAGCATTGTTAATTTAAAATATTTAGCATGTAATACAATTAAACATAGTAATCTGAGGTATTTGTGTAGCTGTCTTGTTCCTTCAACAGCATTGTTTTTTTTTAAAATCACATGTCCTTTGCCTGGGAAATTTGGAATTATTCCACGCTGAACAAATGGCAGGTTTAATTAATATCTCCCTTTTATTGACAGGAATATTGGAATCCTGCACATCATAATTTGTTGCTTAAACGATGAGAAATAAGCCAATAACCATTTTTACTTGCTTGTGTAAGCATTAAATTCAATGTAAATCGAATAGTGTTCAAATAATATTTTCATCACAAGCTGGCATTTTTAATAAATGCTTTGTAATGCACAAAAAAAACTGTTGTTTTCTGTCTCCTTCCAGTGGCCTTGTTAGAATCGAAAGATAAATACACCCGCATCTGTCTTGAAAATTGAAGGCAGACTCAGAAAACTGTGGAGACTGAGGAGACAGAGTGATTGATCTTCTGCACATCAAACCTCTGTCAACTCATTAGTCAGCAAAAGTGGCAGAGACAATGAACAAATATAATTTTTTCTACAGCTCATTTATGAGTCACTAATTCATTGAATTTATGTTTCTATAAACCAGAATTTTATCACATAACGTGTACATCAGCTACATGCCTTATGTTCCTACATTATACATTTGTCTATATTTTTCATTGGGTTAAACTACAAATGAACATAAACTTCGCTATGTGATATACCTACCAGGATTAAAATACAAGTTTACCACCAGAAACATTACGAAAGAGAACAAAAATTACAGATCACATCCTTGCATCAACTATGTCACTTTTTTTTTGCTCAAAGGCAGCACCTTCACCAGTGAATCAAAAGAAAATGGTTTAGAAAAAAACCATCATTACAGAACGATAAATAACTATATAGCCTTACTCAAGTTCAACATTCTTGATATGAATGCATGAATCAGTCATACTACTCAAGTAGTTCTTTAGGTGTAAAACTGTATTTTTTTTCTAGCTGACCAACAAGGATTTTCAGCAGAAGTTCCTTAGCTCATAAGTAATTGCCTTCTGCAGCCTCATTAGTGTGTGATGAGGAATTGCTGCATGCTTGTTCTTGCAGAAACATGGCTCCAGGACAACACCCCATGACCCATCAATCTACAGGCCATGACACTCAGGGACTTAGGCAATATCATTTTTTTGTGACAGTATGTTCCTCTGCAATGGTTATGTGTGTTATATGTGTTATGTGTTACATGCTGTGCGTTGTCTGAGATTGTTGGTATTGGAGGAACGCTGTTTCGTTTGGTTGTATTAATGGGTATGATTGAAAGACTATTACCTTGAACTTGAAGATGTTTCTCTTGGGAGGAATTCCATCAGGTGGTGTAATATGAAGGCATGTGAGTTGACTTGTTGCCCCCTGCCCCAACACCTACACACACACAATCTAATAATCACTCCAGCCACTTTATTAAGCACACATGTACACCTACTCATTAATGCAAGTATCTAATCAGCCAATCATGTGGCAGCAACTCAACGCATAAAAGCATGCAGACATGGTCAAGACGTTCAGTTGTTATTCAGACCAAACATCAGTATGGGGAAGAAATGTAATCTAAGTGATTTTGACCATGGAATGATTGTTGGTACCAGATGAAGTGGTTTGAGTATCTCAGAAACTGCTGTAAGCCTGAGATTTTCACACACAATAGTTCCTAGCGTTTACAGAGAATGGTACTAAAAACAAAAAAAAATCCAGTGAGTGGCAGTTTTGTGGGAAAAAAACTTCTTGTTAATGAGAGAAGTCAGAGGATAGTGGCCAGTCTGGTTCAAGCCATGATAATGTAGTGGTTGGCATGACACTATGACAGCTCAAGGTGTTCTGGAGTTTGAAGTTGAATTCTGCAACTATTTGTAAAGAGTTTATATGGTCTCACCATGATATTGCATGGGTTCTCCAATTTCCACATGCAGTCCAAAGACATACCGATTGCAGACATGAGGAAATCTGCAGATGCTGGAAATTCAAGCAACACACACAACAAAATGCTGGTGAACGCAGCAGGCCAGGCAGCTTCTATAGCAAGAGGTACAGTCAACGTTTCAGGCCGGGACCCTTCATCAGGACTAACTGAAAGAAGAGATAGTAAGAGATTCTTACTCAGGACTAACTGAAAGAAGAGATAGTAAGAGATTACATTGAGCATTTCCATTGAGAGTGGGGGAGATTCAAACAAGAGGACATGAGTTGAGAGTTAGGGGGCAAAAGTTTAGAGGTAACATAAGGGGGAACTTCTTTACTCAGAGAGTGGTAGTAGCTTCCAGCAGAAGTGGTAGAGGCAGGTTCGATATTGTCATTTAAAGTAAAATTGGATAGCTATATGGACAGGAAAGGAATGGAGGGTTATGGGCTGAGTGCAGGTCGGTGGGACTAGGTGAGAGTAAGCGTTCAGCATGAACTAGAAGGGCGGAGATGCCTGTTTCCGTGCTGTAATTGTTATATGGTTATATCTCTTACTAAGGCTCCCGGCCTGAAACGTTGACTGTTCCTCTCCCTATAGATGCTGCCTGGCCTGCTGCGTTCACCAGCATTTTTTTTGTGTGTGCTGCTTGACATACTGATTGGTTGGTTAATTAGTCATTGTTACTTGGTCTGTGGTTAGTCTAGGATTAAATAAGTGGGTTGCTGGCTGGTGCTGGAAGGGGCTGTTCCATGCTCTATCTCTAAATAAAATATAATCAATAAAATAAGCTGACAGATCAGCATCAATAACTCAAATAATAGAACAGCGGTGTGCAGAAGAGCAGCTGTGAATGCACAACACGTTGGAGCTTGAAGAGGAGGGGCTACAGCAACAGAGGGCCACACCAGCTTCCACTCCTGTACCTAATAATGTGGCCAGCGAGAGTAAATACAAACAAGATTCTCAACCATATTGTACGGAAGTGGATTGATGTAGAGAGTATCGTCAGTGCAATGAGTAGTTAATGGAAGCAGTTTCAGATCAAAGTGAAACTGATTTGTCTCCCAACCATGAAGGGAAATTTTTCATCTTCAGGTTAGTATGTCCCTTTTATAAGACAAAGGTGTGACACCTGTGATGTATTGTACTGCCAGAGGACACACTGATAAATACCAAAAACCCCTTTGAAGCAACTTTCCATTTTGCTCGGCAATGGGTTTATACAAGAGCTCTGTTGCATAAGTAGCTGTGGTGATAAAAACCTGAGATCTCAGTAGAATTCAGAAAATCACAGCATAGAATTAGCTAAGAAACACCAAAGGGCAGAAAATGTTGATAGAGTTTGCTTATATGCTACCAAACAGTTATGGTAATATAGGGGACAACATAAAGCAGGAAATTAGAGATGCATGTGAAAACAATACCAATTTTTAATTTACATAGAGCCCAGCCATAAAAAAATTAGTAATAATATTGTGCAGGCTGAATTCCTGGAGTGTGTCGGAGATGTATTATTGGATCTGCAATTACGGAGCCTAACTGACGAAGAGACTATCCTAGATTGGGCATTATGCAAGTTGAAGATCTTTTTTCTGCTGAGTCTGTCATATTGGAAAGCTTCATTCGAAGACATATGGGTTGAAAGGCAACGTATTAGGTACGTTTAAAGAAAGCCTTCGTTCCTCTCCCAAGCTAAAACACTTGGACATACGGGGACAGATTAAGACAAATAAGCCTATACAAACCAGACTTTAGAAAAGTGAGAAGAGAACTCATATATACATAAAATTTTCACTGAGGTGGATTGACCGGAACTTGGAAGGATTTTTTTTCCCTGGTTGTGGTGTCTACAATGAGGGGATGTGAGTGACAGCTTTTAGGACTGAGATAGGGAAGTGTTTCGTACAGAAGATACAAAACGGCAAAATGGAAAACTGTGTACACATGCTACAAAGACAGACCATAATGAATGGCAGAACAGGCTCAAGTGGCCTATTCCTGCCTTCCTGCCACAAACAAGAGAAAATCTGCAGATGCTGGAAATCTGAGCAACAAACACAAAATGCTGGAGGAACTCAGCAGGCCAGGACGCATCTAGGAAAAGAGTACAATCGACATTTTTGGCTGAGACCCTTCAGCAGAACTGGAGAAAAAGGCTTGGGAATAGATTTGAATGGTGGGGGGTGGGAGAGAGCAACACAAGGTGATAGATGAAACCTGGAAGGGGGGGGGATGAAGTAAAGTGCTGGGAAGTTGATTCGTGAAAGAAACAGAAGGCCATGGAAGAAAGAAAAGGAGGAGGACCGCCAGAAGGAGGCGACGGGTGGGCAAGGAGACAAGGTGAGAGAGGGAAAAGGAGATTGAAAATGGTGAAGGAGGGGGGTGGGGGGGAATTACCGGAAATTTGAGAAATCAATGTTCATGCCATCAGGTTGGAGGCTACCCAAACAAAATATAAGAAGTTGTTCCTCCAACCTAAGTGTGGCCTTATTCCTACAGTAAGAGAGGCCATGGATAGCCATATCGGAATGGGAATGGGAAGTGGAATTTAAATGGGTAGCCACTGGGAGATCCCAGTTTTTCTAGTGGACAGAGTGTAGGTGCTCAGCAATGCAGTCTCCCAATCTCCGTCAGGTCTCATCGATATACAGGAGGCCACAATGGGAGCACCAAGCACAGTATATGACCCCAACAGGCTCACAGGTGAAGTGTCATCTCACCTGGAAGGACTGTTTAGGGCCCTGAATTGTAGTGAGGGAGGAGATGTAGGGGCAGCTGTAGCACTTGTTCCACTTGCAAGGATAAGTTGATGAGGCCACACTTAAGTTGGAGGAACAACAGCTTATATTCCATTTGGGTAGCCTCCAACCTGATGGCATGAACATCGGTTTCTCTAACTTCCCGGTAATGTCTTCCCAACCCCAACCCCCTCCTTCTCCATTTCCCATTCCCTTTACTGTCTCTCATCTTCTTGCCCACACATCGCCTCCCTCTGGTGCTCCTCCCCCCTTTTTCTTTCTTCCTCGGCCTTCCACCAATCAACTTACCAGCTCTGTACTTCGTCCTTCTCCCTCCAGGTTTCACCTATCACCTTGTGTTTCTCTCTTCCCTTCCCTCCAGCTTTTAAATCTAATTCTCATCTTTTTTCTCCAGCCGAGGGGTTTTAGCCCGAAATGTCGACAGTACTCTTTTCCATAGATGCTGCCTGGCCTGCTGAGTTCCTCCATCATTTTGTGTGTGTTAGCCTATGCCTGCTCCATTTGTTTTGGTTCACCTTAAAACTGTACTCCATTTCTAGTTACAGCTGGAGTATTTGTTCTGTGAGGCCACCCTCCATGCCCAAGGGAATCTCACAGCAATCCTTTAATTTAATATTATAGAGGAATTTCACTGACATTAGATGCATTAAGATGGAAATATGTTGCTAGCCTTTGCTACTGGTGGTGCATGAAACACTTTGGAACACATGTGACATTGCACATGATGTCATTAATTCAAGTTAACTTAACCAATTTTCCCTTATCTCAAATGACTCTATAGTACTGACAGTAAAATAGTTTTAACGTTAATGTGAGCTTGAGCTTCACCTACATCAGTGAAATAATTCGAAATGATTTCTTCTGAATGATGAAACATCTGCACAGACTCTTCTTCTCTTCCACCCGATTTCTGAATGGACATTGAACCCATGAACACTACCTCACTACTCTTTATTTCTGTGTTTGCATTATTTATTTAATTTAACTATTTTTATATATATATACACTGTATATATTTACTGTAATTCAGTTTTTTTGTATTTATCAAATATTGTATTGTACTCCTGCCACAAAGTTAACCAATTTCATGACATATGCTGGTGATATTAAACAAAATACTGAGAAGAATAAGCTCCCAGCAGTATTTGCCAACCTCAGTTAAATCTCCTCACATTGTCAATGCAGCAGGAGTGAAGTGATTTATGCTGATGCTATGGAAATGGAAGTGGGACTGAGACCATCCATGTTGTACGACCTTAAACTGACCAATAGAACATAGAACAGCAAAGGACAGAAACAACCCCTTCAGCCCACAATATTGTACTGAACCAATTAAATTACTAAACAAATGGCTAACTAAGCTAACAACAGGAATTCTGCAGATGCTGGAAATTCAAGCAACACACATCAAAGTTGCTGGTGAACGCAGCAGGCCAGGCAGCATCTCTAGGAAGAGGAGCAGTCGACGTTTCAGGCCCAGACCCTTCATCAGGACGAAGAGTCTCGGCCTGAAACGTCGACTGCACCTCTTCCTAGAGATGCTGCCTGGCCTGCTGCGTTCATCAGCAACTTTGATGTGTGTTGCTAACTAAGCTAATCTGTTCTGCCTACACAATGTCCATCTCCTTCTATCTTCCTCACGCTCATGTGCCTATCTAAACATCTATTAATATTTCTGCCTCTACCACCACCCCAGCCAGAGCTTTCTAGCCACTCACCATTCTCCGTGTAAACAAAAACTTGCCCCTCACACCTCCTTCAAAATTTCCTCCTCTCACCTTAAATGCATGCCCTTTTGTATTAAACACTTCAACCCTTGGAAAAATATATTGTCTCTTATAAGATTATAATCATTTATCAGATTTCCTCACAGCCTTGCTACTCCAGAGAAAAACAACCCAAGTTTGTCCAACCTCTTGTTATAGCTCATGCCCTCTAATCCAGGCAGCATCCCAGTAAAGCTCTTCACACACCTTCACCCTCTCCAATCCGACATCCTTCCTATAATGGGGAATGCAATACTCCAAATGAGGACTAACCAGAGTTTTATAAAGCTGCAACCTAAATTCCTGACCTTTGAACTCAGTGCCTCGACTAATAAAGACAAATGGGCCGTATGCCTTCTTAACCACCCTATCAATATGTGTAGCCACTTTCAGGGAGCTATGAACTTGGACACCAAGATCCTTCTGCTCATTAACATTGTTAAGGACACCTCCCTTTCTGTCTCTTTACATTTGACTTACCAAGGTGAAACACTTCACATTTGTCCACCTGCCATTTCTCCGTCCATCTCTGCAACTGACCTATATGCCATTGTATTCATTGCCAGTCTCCTACACTATCCACAACACTACCAATCTTCATTTTATCTGGCCTAACTATGGTTTTTTAAAGCTTCCCCTTCACTTCAAGCTGGCACAGGCGAACAACGAAACCTTGCAGACAGCTGACAAAACTACTTTGTTTACTTCTTCTTCTTCTCCTTTCAAATATGAACAATATGTTACTAAGCTGTAAGTGATTGGAACCTGTGATTTACATTTTGATAGAGGGTTTTTGGGCTGATTGAGCTATCTGCCACTTTGCTGTCTCTGAGGAAGTTCGGTGACATTGGGGGGTGAGCTTGCATCCTGGTGGTCTAAAAGCCTGGAGATGGGACGCGAGCCCCTGTTCAACTCCATTGCTTCTCTGCGATTGAAGCATCGAGTAAGGTTGAAGTCAACAAAGACAAGAGCGGAAGTTGGGCCGGTATTCGACACTGTTTGCCTATGCCTGACCAGTCTTTCCCACCCTCTCACGACCTGCTGTTGGTGGGAAGTGCAGGTGCCTTGGGTTCCACTTTGCAAGGATGGTTTGGCCAGGCTCATGGCGGTGGACTCATTTTGGGAGACTCTGAGGTTCGTGGTGCACGTGTTTTGGGATTCTGGTTACCATTTATTGCTGTTTTTGAGCAGTTTGATCAGGGCCATCCGGTGTGGACTGGGCCGCTTCAGCGAAGGCAGGCTTTGCGGCCTGCAGCCAGCTAGGGGTGCTGAACTAACTAAACTGAGTAGTCCTGGTCTCCTACTCTGATGTTTGATATTCTACGTGTTGTTCACTCAGTTTTTGCCGTTTGCACAATTTGTTCTTTCATCATGCGTTGCTGGTTTGAACTTTTTTGAATGAGTTCCATGGTGTTTCTTTGATTCCTGGCTTCCTGTGGCAGGACGAATCTCAGAGTTGTATTCTGTATACATACTTTGATATTACAGGTCGACCTTCACTAATCTGTCACCACTGGGACCTGAGGAGTGCCGGATTAGTGAAAATGCCGGATTACAGAAGGATCACATTGAGCAATAGCTAACCGCCTCATCATACCTTTAAAATACTTTATACTTTATTGTCGCCAAACAATTGATACTAGAACGTACAATCATCACAGTGATATTTGATTCTGCGCTTCCTGCTCCCTGGATTACAAATCGATAGTAAATATTAAAACTTTAAATTATAAATCATAAATAGAAAATAGAAAAATGGAAAGTAAGGTAGTGCAAAAAAACTGAGAGGCAGGTCCGGATACTTGGAGGGTACGGCCCAGATCCGGATCAGGATCCATTCAGCAGTCTTATCACAGATGGAAAGAAGCTGTTCCCAAATCTGGCTGTACGAGTCTTCAAGCTTCCGAGCCTTCTCCCAGAGGGAAGAGGGACGAAAAGTGTGTTGGCTGGGTGGGTTGTGTCCTTGATTACCCTGGCAGCACTGCTCAGACAGCGTTGCGGTGTAAAGTGAGTCCAAGGATGGAAGATTGGTTTGTGTGATGTGCTGCGCCGTGTTCACGATCTTCTGCAGCTTCTTTCAGTCTTGGACAGGACAACTTCTACACTAGGTTGTGGTGTACCTGAGAAGAATGCTTTCTATTGTGCATGTATAAAAATATCACGTAAATCAGTGCAAGTTAGATAATAATGAAACAGAAATATTAAATGAGTAGCAAGTGAAATTTTAATAAAGTAATATACTGTACAGGCAGAGATAAAATAAAGAATACAGGTAAATGTACAGGAATTAACTTATACAGAAAAGTTGAGCACTTCCACTTCTAAAGTTAGACGTTTAATATACCTTCAGGCAAAGTTACATGACTGCAAGTGTGGGGTTGTCAGGATCATCAACATCTTCTTCTTGAAAAATGAGTGAAGCATCAGGAGCTGGTGCTGAAACTCGTTGGTGTCAGCATATCTGGGTGAGCAGAAATTGATGGCACTGGATTTTGAAGTGTTAGCTCCCCTGTTACACATTTTCTAGCAATTTTTTTGAACATATCTTCCAAGGTAAGCTGTTTCGTATATTTTGGTCTCTCCCTGATTAGCTTATCCTGCAGCATACAAACACTCATTATTTCTTGTTCAGTTATAAAGCATCGTTGCTCTAATCCTTTCAGCAATTCACCTGTCAACTTAATTAGCCTGTCAATAGCAAGTCTCTCTGCTACAACTTGTTCATCTTCATCACTGCTTTCTCCTCCAATATCTTCCTTCTCTGGATGTACAACCATCTGCATAATTTCCGAGTCAGTATAATGATGAACAGTAGGCTCATCCTCATCTATATTCATCCATTCTTCAACATTGTCATCAGTGAACCTTGATGCAAGATCCTTGGCAGCAGGATTAGTTAGCTCTTGAGCAAAAGAAAGCAGTTCACGTATCATCTGTTTTTCCTTGGAAACTCTAAAGCCTATAAGGTCATTCCCACTGTCTTCACCAGGTGCAGACTCAAACATTGAACCTGGTCATAATTTATACCAACCATTCTTCAGTGTGGATGGCTCTACAGACCTCCAAGCATTAGCAGCACGGTAAATCATCACTTTCGTATTAAAATCCTTTATAAATTCCTTTACCGGTCTGCCAGCATTAACTGTACTCAAAAGGCACCTCATAAACAGGGAACGGTACTTCAACTTGAAAGAACGTAATATGCCATTGTCCAGGGGTTGACTTAACGACATACAGTTAGGTGGCGGGAAGATACCGAAAACATTGTCTTTTACCAGGAGTTCTGCTTTCCGGTGTGCTGAACAGTTGTCTAAAACAAGCACTATCTTACAGTTGTGGTGCAGGCCAACAGAGTCACAGTGAGCTCGTGCTTAAGGAACAAAATAATTTTCAAACTATTCTAGTGTGATGCTAGTTGTAATCCATCCGTTTTTGTTAGCACGGTAAGTTACAGGAAAGTGTGTCATACCTTTGAAGGCCCTGGGAGGTAAGCTTTTGCCAATGACCAGTAACTTACATCTGTGGATTCCTGCAGCATTAGAGCAGCCTAGCAAAGTCACATGATCTCTTGATGCATTATACCCTGTTGGCATTGCTGCATCCACTGTTGTTAGTGTTCTTCTTGGTGTACATCTCCAATACAAAGCAGTCTCATCAGCATTGTACACCTGCTCTGGGCTTAATTTTTCATCGAGACTAACTTGGCGAACTCATCAACAAACTCTGCTGCTGCTTCCTTGTCTGCTGAACGTTTTTCACCACACACTGCATGAAGCTGTAAGTCATGACGTTGCTTGAACCGATGAAGCCAGCCTTCACTACAGTCACACTCATAATCTAGTCCTAGTTCTTAATGAAACACTTTTGCTTGTTCCTTCACCATATTTCCAGATAGTTCAACACCTTCACTAACACGAAGATTAAACTTCATTATCAGCACTTTATCTAGTTCCGAACTTCTTCCGTCTTTCATTGTTTTTCTTAAACATACAGGTTTCCCCCGCCATCCGAAGGTAGAGTGTTCCTATGAAACAGTTCGTAAGCTGGAAGGTCGTAAAGCGAAGAAGCAATTACCATTTATTTATATGGGAAAATTTTGTGAGCATTCGCAGACCCAGAAGTAACCTACCAAATCATGCCAAATAACACATAAAACCTAAAATAACAGTAACATATAGTAAAAGCACGAATGATATGATAAATACACAGCCTATATAAAGTAGAAATACTTCTCTACAACGATTGCCTGCACAGATCTCCGTAGCGAAAATCTCACGCAAGCCCTGCAGGCAGAAACACTCTTTCCAGTAACCTTTAAACTCTGAAGCTGCCAAATCTACCAAACAACACGTAAAAATACACAGCCTATATAACGTAGAAATAATGTATGTACAGTGTAGTATTACTTACCGGAATTGGGACAGCGCCAAGCAATTTGATGATGGTGTGTCAGACAGAGTTGCCGGAGTTTGGGTGGTGCAGTGGTCCCCACCCTCCGGGCCACCGAGCGATACATTGCCGCGAAGCATGCAGGGGTCCAGCGGTAGCTGGGAGGCACACAGCACATCTTTAAGAAAAAAGCCAAAACAAACATGCTAATTAATTAGGTGCTGCCCGGCATGTAAATGTTGGCGCAGATTTCCAATTGCGTCATCTCTGATCTGGGCCAACAATTACGTGTCAGCGGCACCTAATTAATTAGCATGTTTATTTCGTTTTTATTTCTTAAAGATGTGCTATGTGCCTCCCGGCTACCTTTGTATTCTCCATGAATCAGTATAGTATCTGTCCGGGGCCCGGGGGTTGGGGTGGTGGGACACGGGGGTGTCATCTCATCGTCGTCTGTTTCCATTAGAGCAGGCAGCTCATCTTCTCCTATGACTGTCCGCCTCGATGATCGAAGGTTGAGATTCGTCGTCTGCTGTGACTGATGTGGAAGGCTTGCCTGACTGCTGAGCCTCGCGCATTTTTCTATCATACAGTTCTTTGTAAGGACTCAAACCATTCTGCAAATATCCCCTAAACCAACGTACCCTTTCAAAATTAAAATCGTACTTTATCATTGCAGTGAAAATCTCACGTAGTTGCTTCACTTTCGCTACTGCATTCAGTTTTGATCGTTATCCTTTCCTCTTCCAATTGCATCAGCTCTTCATCGATCAGATCTTGGTCATGGGATGCCAAAACCTCTTCAACATCATCTTCGTCAGCTTCCACAAACCAAACTCACTTTGTCCTTGCTTCGTTCACCACGTTCGAAATGCTTAATTATGTCTAGTTTTACGCTAAGTGTAACACCCTTATGAGCTCTTTCAGGCTTTTCCGACACCTTAGAACTCATCTTGCTAACGGCTGGTCAATGCAACGTGTTTAAGCAATGCCGTTCCGAATCCGGAGGAGAGCGGCTGCTCGGAGTGCGCGCTGCCTTTTATCGCCCGCTGATTTTTTCACGCGCTGATTTTTTTCGTAACAGTGAAAACACATTCTGAAAGCAAAAACAGGGTACTAATGTAGGTCTTTCGTAACAGTGAGGTTTCGTAAAGCGAACGTTCAAAAAGCAGGAGACACCTGTATCTGTTTCTTTGAGCCACTATCAGCAAAAAAATGTAGCAATTTTTCTTTGTTTCTTTGGCTCTTTCACAGTGTACGATATAATGTTGTAACAGTCGCATAAGCTTTTCACCGATACACTACTCTCCAGTTTTTTCAACAGTTCAACCTTATCTTTAATGGATTATGTGCGGCGTTTTCGCTTCACAGCACGAGGTGAATTTTCTTTACACACTGGGGCCACAATTGGGGCCATAAAAGAGCAAATGATATTAATAAATGCAGGAAAACAAACAGGAAGCACCTGTCTGTTCTTACAAGAGCGGGCCAACACATGAACAGATCTAGCGCAACCAAAACAATGCGCAGCAGATTGGTATGGTGGCCCAGGAAATTCGGAATTACAGTTGCGCGGAAAATTTGAAATCAGTGCCGGATTATCAAAGGTGCCGAATTACAGGTAGTCGGATTAATGAAGGTCGACCTATACATTCTTACTTTGAATCTTTGACTCTTTGAAACTTACTAACCCACCCATTTACATTTTCAGCTAGGTCATTTATTTATACTGTATGTCAAAGGGCAGAGAGCCCTATGGAACAAGCACTAATCACAGACCTCGAGATAAAATAAGTCCCTTTGAACACTGCCCTTTGGCTTCTATGGGCAAGCCAGTTCTGAATCCAAACAGCTAATTCACCTTGGATACCATGCATCTTAGTCTTCTGGATGAGCCTCCCATGAGGGACCTTGTCAAACACCTTACTAAAGCCCATTTAGACAACATCCACTGCTCTGCTTCATCAATCACCCTTGCCACCTCATCAAAAAACTCAATCAAGTTAGCAAGATGCAACTTGCCCCACACAAGATCATGCTGACTCTCCCTAATTAGACCATAGTTTTCCAAATGCTCATAAATCCTATCCCAAAGAATTCTCTCCAGTAACTTCCCTACCGCTGACATGAGACTCACCAGCCTAGAGTTTCCAGGATTACCGTTCTTGAATAATGAAACAACATTAACTACTTGTCAGTCCTCTGGGACCTCGCCTGTGGCTAGCAAGGACACAAAGATATTGATTAAGTCCCCAGCAATCTCTTCTCTTTCCTCTCTTAATAAATGGGGGTACATCCCATCAGACCCTGGGGGCTTATCCACCTTAATGCTCTGTATAAGAGACAACATTACCCCTGGTTTTACCTCAAAATGCCCTAATCTAATATCCTAAGTGCGTATCGATACACTTGGTACCAGGCAGATATTTCTGCCTCTCTCCAGATTCAAGACATAAAGGATTCAAAGTACATTTATTATCAAAGAGCATATAAATTATACACCTTAAGATTTGTTTATTTACAGGCAGCCACAAAGCAAGAAACTCAAACGAACCCAATTTAAAAAAAAGAAAGACCATAACCACCGTGCAGAGAAAGAGGGTAAAACACAGGAGAATGAGCGAGATCAGCCCAAGTGAGAATGGTTTCATGCTAGAGCTGGCAGAGAACAAAGCAGGATGAACTCAGGTCAGGAGGCACTTGTGGAGACAGAAGAATGGTCAACATTTTGAGTCAACACAGCCATACACACTGCCTACCACGATACATCCTCTGCTTTCACAGATGCTGTCTGGCCCATTGAGTTCCTCCAGCAGTTTGCATTTTGCTCAAAATTATACCAAAATTATGTCATAATTATAGCAGTAGCAGTTCCCTGAATACCATCGGCTTCAGGAAGAGATGGGTACAGTGCAACATGTTCCTATTTACATCAACAGTACTCTGGATGAGAGGGTGGAGAGCTTTAAGCTGCTCAGCTTGAACATCAACCACATCGATGCCACCACCATGAAAACTCATCAGTACCTCTGCTTTCTCAGGAGGTTAATGAAGTTTGGAATGTCCCCTCTGACCCTCATCAATTTTTATCGATGTACCAAAGAAAGCATCCTATCTGGACGCTTCACAGCTGGGAATGGCAACTGGTCTGCCAATGACTATAGGAAATTACAGAAAGTTGTGGACACAGCTCAGTGCATCACAGAAGCCAGCTGCTATGAGACTATTAAATAGTTCCCTAGTACAAACAAATGGACTCAGTTTCACAATCTAACTCATTATGGTCATGTACCTTATTGTTTACTTGGACTGCACTTTCTCTGTAGCTGTTACACTTTATTCTATAATCTGTTATGGTTTTACCTTGTTCTACCTCAATGCACTGTGTAGTGATTTGATCTGTATGAGCAGTATGCAAGGCAGCTTTTCACTTTATCTTAGCACATGTGAAAATAAATAAACCAATTCCAATTCCAGTTCCAGTCTCTCCATGGAGCCCATCTACACTTCCTACTTTTCAGTAGAACAGCCAAAGACCCCATGCACCCTGGCCCTTCTCCCTTCTCAGCCCTCCTATTGGGCAGAAGATACTGAAGCTAAAAACCACACATCACCAGGCTCAAGGACAGTTTCTACTTCGCTGTTTTAAGAACACTGTACGGACTCCTTGTACAGTAAGATGGACTCTTGACCTCACAATCTACCTCATTATGACCTTGCATTTTATGTCTACCAGCTCTGCATTTTCTCTGTAACTGCAGCACAACAATTTGTCATTCTGCTATTGTTTTTACCTTGTGCTACTTCAATGCACCGCCATAATGACATCAAATGCTTAGCACGAGTACCGAGTTTGGATGAGTCCTGATGAACATCAACTGTACTCTTTTCCATAGATGCTGCCTGGCCTGCTGAGTTCCTCCAGCATTTTGTGTGTGTTGACTGGATTTCCAGCATCTGCAGATTTTCTTTCACCTTTGGATTGTTCTGATTCTCCCCATATAATTAATAATCTGCCTTCAAAACATAATGAGCAATAACCATTTTACTCATTCTTTTAAACTCATTTTCAGCTTACCCTCAGACACCCCTGCCAGATCCTAACCAGTCTGGATCTCATCTTTCTGATAATAGACACGATTTTGTAAACTTTGTTTACACTAGTGTTGAAACATTGGAATTCTCCGTTAATTAATGAACTGAATAAGTGCAGAGTTAAGTGGCAATATAATCACCTCCTCTACAAAGGAAAACACAAAACTGGCCAAACAAAACTGCACTGCATTTTTTCTGCACTGTTATTGTTTTACCTTCTTCTAGCTCAATGCACTGTGTAATGAATTGATCTGTATGAACAGTATGCAAGCTTTTCACAGTATCCAGACACATGAGACAATAATAAACCAATCCAATTCTAGTTCTGTAAACACTTTAGAAAGATTGTTAGGGTGGCTTGTACCCAGAATCAGGCTTTAAGACAACATCTGTGTTATTCCCTGAAGGATTTCGTACAATTTACAGTGCACCAATCCCAGGATGGCATCAACCCTTAAAGGCACGTTGTCCAGTGCGATCACAGTGGTGCACAATAGGTAACAAACAGCGGTAGATAACAAGATATTTGTTGCTGGAGGAAAAGTTACAGGCTGAGAGCAAAGTTCTGTTCAGGGTGGTGGGTGGCATTACTGAAGATAGAAAGGTGCAATAGGTAATGCTGTTCCTCACTGCCTACAGAACTGTGAAGCAACACAGGCAGGGCATTTATGATCTGATGAGATGAGGGAAGGTTAAATGTATGATTATTTAAGTGCCGCTTCTTCAATTTAATGGTAACATACACACTTCCTACCACATGGACTCCTAGATCACCTCCTACTATCTTGATGCCCTTGTAAACCCATCATCACCCTCAGATATTTGAGACTTCCAAAGGGACAAGAATGAAAAGCAGACTCAATGTCCTTCATCTTCTCTATTTAGGCAAAAATAGCCTAGAAGAGAGGGAGACTGCCCACACGCTCACACCTACCCGAGGAGGCTTTTAAATCTCAACTGCTGAATATCCTGAGAAGGTTGTCCTGAAACTGATGGGCAAATGGGGCCTCAGCCCGAGACAACAGAAACATCTACTACCATCCATAACCAGTTAGGTACAGTATTCAACAAATATTCAGACTGATTTCTACATCCCATTTGATTTGATCAATTGTATACACCAATATTAACCTTTATGTGGCCCTTTTTCTTCATTTTAAGTGCAGATAGGCTTCACAGAATACCTGCAAAGGCCACCTTCTTCCAACTTCATGTAAGGGGAAGAAAAAATGGAGGAGAAGATGCCGTAGGTGCAGTCATGGTGGATGGAGAGAAAGAATAAGGGAGGAAAAGAAGATTTTAACGATGAACATACTGCAAGTTGTGACTTTCACCCCCTTGGTGCCACCTCAGAAATGCACACCGTGGCACCATGAGTGGCAGTTGACACCAGCCCTAGGGAGATGGCAGATGTACTGTGGAGAGCATTCCAACTGGCTGCATCACCATCTGGTAGGGGGAGTGGGAGCTACTGCACAGGATCGAAATGAACTGCAGAGAGTCGTAAACTTAGTCAGCTCCATCACTGGCCTCCATAGTATCTAGGACACCTTCAAGGAGTGACGCCCCAAAAAGATAACATCCATTATTAAGGTTCCCCATCACACAGCTTATGCGTTGTTCTCATGGCTACCATCAGGAAGGAGGAACAGACGCCTGAAGGCACACACTCAGCAATTCAGGAACAGCTTCTTCCCCTCTGCCATCCAATTTCTGAATTGTCTTCACTCTCCAGGGCGCAGGCCTGGGCAAAGTTGTATGGAAGACCAGAAGTTGCCCATACTGCAAGTCTCCCCTCTCCACGACACTGATGTTGTCCAAGGGAAGGGCAAGGGCCGACACAGCTTGACACCAGTGTCATCGCAGAGCACTATGTGGTTAAGTGCCTTGCTCAAGGACACAGCATTGCTTGGGCTCAAACTCACGACCTTTAGGTCACTAGTCATATGCCTTAACCACTTGGCCATGTGCCCACATATATATATATATATATATATATACTGTATACTTACTGTAATTCACATTTTTTCTATTACTATGTACTGCATTGTACTGCTGCTGCAAAGACGACAAGATTCTGATTCTAATTCTGATCCCCTACCTCATAGGTTCAAATGAAAGCCACAATTTTGTTGCAATACTGATTTCATTAGCAACCGAGATGGTGATTGTGCAGTTATGCCTGCCTGGCCAGATGTGGGAGCATGGAGAAATCCTGTATGGATCTAGGAGAGCATGACCACTTCCTTGCAACTGCTTGGCATCAACTTCCTTGCGTGATGTCCACTGGATAGAAGAACTGTGAAGGCTTTCTGCCTCTTGTGTGTTCTTGCCTTGATCAAGCTGGACGTCCTGCCTCTCTCATATCAAGCTTAAACACCCTTACAGGAACTATCCAAATTGAGCCTGGCCATCAGAAAACAGTGAGAGAGAGAGACGCTCATAAACACTGAAATCAAGGTCAACAAAGTCTACTCTTGGTGAAGTAAAAGCAGTTAATTGTAAGATATGATCAAAGTCTACTGTAACCATCAATGTTGAAAGACAGAGTGACAGTGACCTCAGTTGCTTGGGACACAAACGTAACCAAAATTCTTCATGCTACATTTCACATAGCTCAATAACGTCAGCTTTAGAAAAGCAGAGCTTGCAAAAATGCTGTTCTTCATAGAGTTCCAAATAAGATGCAGCACCTTAATACTCTGTGAAAATAGTCTGTTTTGGATGGTCATGTCAACACTCTCCACCCTGAGGAACCACCACGCATGGTCAGTTATTATCATAGCAATGCTTCTAGCAAAATATCATCATCAGTGTTAACACCAGTGGTAACCCTAGTGAGATCTCCATGAAGCTCTGGAATATAGTTTTTGGAATTATCATTTTTAAATTATAATTTTTCTGGAATATAATTTTTAAATAAATTCTGGAAAAAACACTGACTGTCTGTTGTAGCACACTTGGCAACTACACAAATACTTTAGAGTGACCGCTAAAGGTGTCCAGAAAGGTGTCCCTATGTTGCCAGAGTATCCCACGAATTTGCAAACAATGTACAAAGTTCCCCTGTTTTGATGGTTGTAGGGTGTTTCAATCTATACAAGAAGGAATTGCACAATTTGATAGTGCCATTATATGAATACATGGCACCATGCAAACATCAGGTGTGCCAAAGTGAATATCCCTTTGGAATGCCATCCAATTCCAGAATTTTAACAGGAAATAGTCACTACTGTACTAAAACCTGCAAATTAGTTTTTAATATTCAATTTGCTTTTCATTCAGTTACACCCTCCTGACATCAGTTGTGTTGAAAAATATTCAGATGCCACCAAATAGCTGTGTCAAAAGCAATAGGACACATCAAAAATAGTTAAACCAAATGGAAGGTTTGTTTATTAGACAATGTTGCTTTCATTTTTTATGAATTCAACACGTACTGAGGAGTTCTGGAGCAAAGCAATTGTCAACACCAGATGTGGTTTCCTGCAAGTGATATTTTTTTTGATAAACCTCTTCAGAACACTGGGCATGCATCAATTTATCCAAACACAACATGGGAGCTCAATCTTGTTTACGAAGATCAGAGGTATCTGAGTGCCTAACGGAAAGATTTAATGCTGTTGGATGGCATGGGGGAGGAACCCTACTGGAACCCAGCTTCTGACAGGACATCCTGCAGTCTTAGTGTCTGCTTCTTTACTCCTTCACAGCATATGAATTACTATTCCATTCTGACATATTTTTTTCTTTCACTGTGCAACACGTTCTCAAATACTATTTGTTTATTGACCTAAGACATTTCAAGCTCATCTCCTACCATTGGGTCATCTGACTTCCTTATTGGACTTCTTCCTCTGGCATTCTGCATCCTCTCTAATGCAAGTGTTTTTTTTGTTTAATCTGTGTTCTATACCTTTTCATAAATTCATATTACAAAATAAAGGCACTGGACATATCATTTATGTCTGCCGAATGTTTAAAGGAGTTAGTCGACCTCAGCATTTCCTGTCTCAAAGAAGTGTTATAATTGTAAGTTAATATTTCTTCACTCCATGCCTGGATAGTGGCAGAATCCAGTCCTTGTGAATTTTACTTTTGTGAGTTACATGCAGTGAGGTTCCTTAAGGTTGTCACAACTGTGGGGGGGGTGGTTGTTGGAGGTGAGGATAAGCTCCCACTACCTACTAAATACTCCCAATGCCGTGCATCTCAAGTAGCCTCTGACAACCAAGTCCGGCTCCCGGCCTTCATATGTGACTTGGCTACTAAGTTCTACAAAACCTTTTCTACTGACAGGAGGAGGAGCAAACACAAATTTTTGGCACCTTAAAACCAGTCACTCTGGGCAGATGGGGCTTGTCAGCTGTATTTGGAAAACTCTGGTTACAACCCTCCACTGCCTTGTGGCTCTACCCACTCATGGGGAAGGTTTCGGGAGAAAACCCAGAGAACAATGGGGAGCTGGAGTCCCAAAGGCAGTCCTACGTTGAGTTCACCACTGACTGGCAACTCCTGCAATGCCGCTGGTGCCAAAACTGTATCGATCTCTGCCGTTCCTTTGAATTCATCAGCTGCGTGGAGAGGGGCAGCCTGCTGCATAGGCAACAGCTTGCTCTCCATATTGTACTGTCCTTGTCTGTGTACTGGCTCACATATCAACTTCAACAATAAAGATGCAACATCCATAATAAAGAATTTCTGAGCATGCTACACAGTATCGATACTTCCCAAGCTAAACAAGGCAAATATTCACGATCACAACATCAATTAGTCTGGATATGAGGCATCCATTTATAAGTTACATTTCATTCTACATAATCCTCAATTCATAAATGAAAGTGATGTAATTTCAGGAATTTACATACTGCTCCCAAACATGCCATTCATGCTCACTTTACTAATAAATACAAACATCATAGATCCTTTTTCTCAATACGATGCTCCCAATATCGCTGCTTATCCCTGATGACTTCTGCGTCAAAAAATTTATCTTCACTTCATTATATTCAACATTTTGGCCTACATACCTCTCTGTGGTACAGAAGGCCACAGGTTCACCAGCACCAACTGGAAGGAATTCATTCTCATCTCAGTGCTGAATGCCCTAGCCAGGGAAATCATCCTTCCAAATCCGATCTGTCCGAAAGTCGTGTACAACTTTCTACAAATCAAAGTTGGCCATGGCAGATTTAACTCAAATGGGTCAAGAACAGTGGAAGTAGTCAAACCAATTTTCTTTGCTCTTGCCACATGCTTGAAGGTGATGGAAATGCCTATTTTGTGAGACTGTCCTTGCCACCCCCCGCTCCCCCCACAAATGTTGAACTGATTCTTCCTCTAGAATACCCTAATCAGAGCAATTGAATGTGAACGCAAGGAATTTCTGCTAAACCTGAGATAATTCTTGGATAAGCTGTTTATTGTGTACAATGGCAGGTTTGCAGAAGTAATCTCATCAGACTTGGCGTCCGGGTTACCTAGTTTAACTGGTTAGAACCAGTCAGTGTTGAAAGGAGCGAAGGCACAAGGCTGAGAGCAGAGACCATAGAACAATGTTGGTTGTAGAGCCAGTAAGGTGACCCAGATAGGTCAGGTGACCTTGAGCCAATGGGATGGAGATTATCAACTGATGAGGAACGATATAAGAGTCAGGAGCTCCAAATCTGTAACAGGGGTAATTCTTTCCTGAGAATCACCATTGTGAAGAAGACCCCCTACGCCAGCGGCTGGCAGAAAGGATTGATCATCTGGCCAACAGAGATCTCCTACTTCGGTGTTATAAATTGGGAAAATGGTCTGAGTGAGTATTGGTACAAAGGGAGCAGTGGAATTCCTGTTTTAAGTTGTTGGCCCATGGTCAACATAGTTACATTATTGTTTGTGCAGAGACAATGAAGTGTGAGCTTCAATTAATTATGAGTTGAGCAGTGAGTATCCTAACCTAGTTCCAATGATGAATGCTCAACAGAAATATCAAAGTCCAAAGTTCAAAGTAAATATATTATCTAAGTGCATCTACAGTACGTCACCATATACAACCTGGAGATTCATTTTCTTGTAGGCATTCAATTCACAGTAAGTACAAAGACACACCTGAAGGTATTGTTAACTAAAATTTCATGTAATCTCCTTACCTTAATAGATTAAGTTTTAAACACTTGTCTTAGGCCACCCTGTTGAATTTAGTTTGCCAGGCCCCAAACTGTCCTTCTTGGGATTGGAACTCAAACTGGAATTTGATTGACTCGTTGGTGTCACATGCACCAAGATGAAGCAGGAAATTTGTCTTGTTTACTGTTCGTACAGATCAAATCAATACACAGTGCATTGAAGTAGAACAAGATAAAATAATAACAGAATTAAGGACAAAGTGTATCAGTTACAGAGAAATTGCAGTGCAGATAAAGGATCATAACATCGTAGACTGTGAGATCAAGGGTCCATCTTATTGTACAAGGCAATATTTAATAGTCTTATAACAGTAGGGTAGAAGCTGTACTTGAGCCCATTAATATGTGCTTTCATGTGTCTGTATCCTCTCTTCAATGAGAAGAGAGAAAATCCAGACTGGGTGAGATCTTTGATTATACTAGCTGCTTTCCTGAGGGAATGAGAAGGACAGACAAAGCATTCAAAGTAGTCACAAAAGAGACCACAAAAAATAAAAGTTTGAATATGAAGAAATTAGTTGTAAAATTATTGCAGTGAAATGAGGAAGAACAAGAGTATTCCTCTACTTCCACATTATCTCAGTCACATATATTGCACTCTCTTCATCAACACGACTCTCCACACTAGTTCTCAACTAAGATTTGCCTTTGAGATTTCTTTGAGTGAAAAGCAAAATATCATTTTCTTATACCCCCAATCTCTTTTGTCCAAAAGAATAAAAGCATAAAGCAATGCTAGAATTGTAACAAGGCTACAAAGCTTTTATTTTTGTTTGCACCAAATATTTTGTAAATATATAAAATATTCTGAGTTGGATGATCAGCCATGATCATAATGAATGGCGGTGCAGGCTCGAAGGGCCGAATGGCCTACTCCTGCACCTATTTTCTATGTTTCTATGTTTCTAAAACTACGTGGCCATAATTTTGAAATAGCAAATCAGTCTTACCTTGAAAATGACAGAGTGACAGAAAACAACCTGTCAAATGCCATTTCAAAATTATGTGTTCTCTATGGAAGATTAAATTCTGAGCAGCTTCAATACTCTGTTTGTGCAGCAATATTTTTATTAAAGAAACTTATCTCCAAAAAGACAAAGGATGCATTGTGCAAGTAAATTTGATGAGGGATAAAATGGATGCATGCTACAAAAAGGTTCTCTTTGGTCCAAGACAATGTTTGAATTCTGTTCAGGGATAAGGTAATTTTCTTGACTAATTACTGCAGTTCAACTGTCAGATAGAATTACAGTGTTTCCCTTTGAATTAAAAGTCTTCTGTTTTAAAAGCAAATTACTGCTCTGTGCAGTTGTCTTATTATACAGATCTTCTGTTTAGAAGTTATATATATCCTGTTTTTCACTATTTAATTCCAAAACTGACAAGAATTGGCACGGTAATAATTAAGTAGAGAACTACTGGTGTAAGTCTATCGATTAGCACGGCGTTGTACTTAACTTTCAAAAAAATTGTGGTCAGGATGCCATAGATCAATATTCCTGTTTCATATTCTCATTTCTTTGAGTTTTATTCATCACAGAACAAGGAAATGAAACCAATAGGTGGCCTTGGTTTGTGATGCTTGACACCAAAAAATGTTGATGATCATTGTTCATTTTATGAGCAGCATGAAAACTCTACTGTCCTCATTAATATTTCAGTGATACGTATCAGTTTGTGCTAGCACAAACAGTGGACCTGCGCAGGTTCATGACAAACGACGCAATGTGTTATCCAGGGATTCCCTCAACAAGTTTCATGGAAAAGCATTAAAATCAGGGGTGCACTGCTGCCAGAGCTCACCAGAGCACCGCTCTGGCACCTCTGTAAAAAAAAGTCAAAATAAACAAGCGGGGAATTTAACAGCGGCCGCATATTAAATAGAGGGAATTTTACGGAAGCGGGGGTTGGGGAGAGGGGGTGGTGGCTGGTGGGGAGAATACCAGTAATAATATTAGGACACTTGATCATTTTTGGTGAAATTCTGGAGCTGTGACTGTTTTGTGAAATATCTCCTTGCTCGACCCATTGTCCCAGCATACCCTGCTGTAGCCTCCCGCCATTTCACAGATCCTCAGTCTCCCTCCAGCACTCGTTGTTTGAGCATTGTTTGCCGAGAAAATATAAATCTTAGATCTTTTGAGAAGTGGCATGTGGCTTGCCAAAGTGGGCCGTAAGGTCGGTAAGAACGAATCCAGCATTTGCACAATAAAGCAGAAAGAAGCTGAAGTTCATGGAAGTGTTAGTGCTACGCCTACAACGGCAAAAATGGTCTCTCTGGTTCGTGATAAAGTGCTCGCAAAGACTGAGAAAGCATTAAGTGTGTGACTAGGGGACATGTCACAGAAGCATATCCCTGCTGATGGCAAAATTATTCGTAAAAAAGCACAGCCTCTATGAGCACTACTGTGAGGGGGTTGAGGAGAGCGAGAGGAAGGAGTTTAAGGCTAGTAAGGGATGGCTGGCTAGCTATGTAAAGCGCTACAGCCTCAAGAACTTAAAGATCACGGGAGAATCAGCATGGCAGATGTACCGAGTATCCTATTATGGAGCCGATTGAAGTATACACTTGAAGTCTCTCAGAAAAAAAAAATTGTTGGACACAAACTATCAAAAGCTTACAATGCTGCTCTAAGTGTTGAAAATATAGCTAGTGAAGATGCTCTTGGAAAATTATGTGACACCATGAATGCTTCGCATCTAAAGGCAACTTGTTCAATTTTTCGTTCCGCATATTACTTAGCTCAGAATTACAGACCATACTCTGATCACTTTGACTTATTGGAACTTCAAAAAAAAGATACTGACATTGGAATTGGATTACATTCGCGCACTAGTGCTACAGAGATACTTCATCACATAACCATTATTATGTAAAAGAAAATTTGCCAGTATATCAAGCAGATGAATGGCAAATTTTCTGTTCTCATTGATGAATCAACAAGCCTAAGCATTAAGACCGCCCTAATAGTTTATTTGAAATGTGAAAGTGATAAGGAAAGTGATCCCCGTTTTATGTTTTTAGATCTAATTGAACTGCCTGATCAGACAGCTGCAACTATTGCTAAGCATCTATTGAACTGTCTCAATAACCACAGGTTTGATGACTCTTACTTGAAACAGAACCTTGTAGCATTTGCTAATGATGGTGCGAGTGTAATGCTTGGTGCCAAATCTGGTGTTGCTACAATTCTCAAGGAACATACTTTATACTTTATACTTCATTGTTGCCAAACAATTGGTACTAGAACGTACAATCATCACAGCGATATTTGATTCTGCGCTTCACACTCTCTGGATTACAAATACTAAATATTAAAAATATTAAAAATAATTAAAATTAGTAAATATTAAAAATTTAAATTATGAATCATAAATAGAAAATAGAAAAATGGGAAGTAAGGTAGTGCAAAAAAACCGAGAGGCAGGTCCGAATATTTGGAGGGTACGGCCCAGATCCGGGTCAGGATCCATTCAGCAGTCTTATCACAGTTGGAAAGAAGCTGTTCCCAAATCTGGCCTTACGAGTCTTCAAGTTCCTGAACCTTCTCCCGGAGGGAAGAGGGACAAAAAGTGTGTTTTACCCTGATGTGATAATTTGGCGCTGTCTTAATCACAGATTAGAACTTGCAGTAGGTGATTCAGTGAGAGAAGTTCATGGAATAAATCATTTTCAATCAATTATGGAAAAATTGTTCTCTGTTTACAGTAGGTCACCTCCAAATCAAAAAAAAAACTGTCTGAATGTGCTTCTCAACTAGAACAAAAAATTTGCAAAATAGGACGTATTCTGGACACCAGGTGGGTGGCTAGCTCATTTCAAACAGTTTCAGCAGTGTGGCAAAATTATGAAGTACTGTGTTTTCATTTTGAAAAAGCAATGAAGGATGAAACAAGATCTGGGAGTGACAGAAAAACCTATGAAGGTCTATTGAAAAGACTCTCTTCAGAACAGTTTCTATTGGACTTAACTCTAATGTATGACACGTTGCATGAATTTGGTTTACTGTCAGAGTGTTTACAGAAACGCACTACTATGATTGTTTATGCAGACAAACAGATCCAAAGGAGCATAAGATCACTGCATGGACTGAAAGAGCAACCTGGTACAAAAACCATAGAAACTCAAGAGGCAGTTGAAAAGGGGAAGTTTGGAGAAATTACCTTTACAAGCAGCAACAAAATTGTCTCCATTAATTATCAACAGTTTCTTACTAGTCTTATAAACAATTTGCAGCACCGTATGTTCACGGCAACATCCTTGAAAGGTTTTCAAACTTCTAAACCTCAAAGTATGTATAAATCCCTGTTAAGTGAAATGTGCGTCCTCAATAGAGATAACTGGCCTGCTGAAATACTGCCTAATTATGGAGAAGCTGCTATATTATCTCTCTGTCAGAGGTTTAAGCTTTCTTCTTCCTCTGTAATAAATGCCTTCAGAGATTATGTGGAGGATCGTGGATGCCGCATCCCCCAAGATTTATGCCCATTACTGAGCTGTTCACAAGTTATTCCTATTAGTACTGCTGAGTGTGAGAGAGGATTCAGTTACATGAACTTGATAATAACAACAACACGCTCAAGAATTCTCATAAATCATGTATCATACTTATGTTTGTTAAACTACACGGACCTCCTCCAGTTCAGTGGAGTTCTGAGCTGTATGTCACATCATGGCTGCGGTACCACAGATCAGCAGATGACACCAAGTCAAGGGTTGCTTCAGACTCCCAAACACATGTTATGCCTGACCCTTTGTGGAAATTATTGTGAAACTTCTCATTGGTGGCATTTGGTAAGTAGGTAATTACTTTTAAATTGGTAAATTACATGATTACCGTCTTTTTCTTTACTTGCTTGATAATTATATTTTATGATAATTAGTGAGTGCAACCGTGCAATACTTTGTCTTATTATTAAATTAAGTATTTTATGTTTTATTGTACCAGTAATACACTGAAATGTAGTGATAGGCTATAATCTAGTTAATGTCTTAACTATCACTATATTTCTGTGGAGCCCTGGAATTCATATATTTCTTTCATCTTGGTTTAGTGCTTGACATTATAAGAAGCCCTTTTCCTATATATGTCATACCCAGTTTATGTACCTGCTCATTACATGAATGGGGTAAGTAAGATGCTCAGTACTTGAAATGAGCAGGTACACAAATTGGGTGTGACATATATATAGAGGGGATATAGGAAATGGCAAGCATTTTGTCAGCTTCAGCACCTAAAAAATTAGCACTGCACCCCTGATTAGAATAAGGTCCCATCTGCCCTCTCAGGTCAGATGGCAAGTCATTACTTCAAGACAAGATATAACCTCTCCCCCAACACTTGAAAGCAGATGAACGATTTGGATTATGGAATAGATGGCTTTGTGGCTAAGTTTGCTGACGATACAAAGATAGGTGGAGGGGCCGGTAGTGCTGAGGAAACGGAGAGTGTGCAGAGAGACTTGGATAGATTGGAAGAATGGGCAGAGAAGTGGCAAATGAAGTACAATGTTGGAAAGTGTATGGTTATGCACTTTGGCAAAAAAAAATAAACTGGCAGACTATTATTTAAATGGGGAAAGAATTCAAAGTTCTGAGATGCAACGGGACTTGGGAGTCCTCGTACAGGATTCCCTTAAAGTTAACCTCCAGGTTGAGTCGGTAGTGAAGAAGGCGAATGCAATGTTGGCATTCATTTCTAGAGGAATAGAATATAGGAGCAGGGATGTGATGTTGAGGCTCTATAAGGTGCTGGTGAGACCTCACTTGGAGTACTGTGGGCAGTTTTGGTCTCCTTATTTAAGAAAGGATGTGCTGACGTTGGAGAGTGTACAGAGAAGATTCACTAGAATGATTCTGGGAATGAAAGGGTTAACATATGAGGAACGTTTGTCCGCTCTTGGACTGTATTCCTTGGAGTTTAGAAGAATGAGGGGAGACCTCATAGAAACATTTCGAATGTTAAAAGGCATGGACAGAGTGGATGTGGCAAAGTTGTTTCCCATGATGGGGGAGTCTAGTACGAGAGGGCATGACTTCAGGATTGAAGGGCGCCCTTTCAGAACAGAAATGCGAAAAAAATTTTTAATCAGAGGGTGGTGAATCTATGAAATTTGTTGCCACGGGCAGCAGTGGAGGCCAAGTCATTGGGTGTCTTTAAGGCAGAGATTGATAGGTATCTGAGTAGCCAGGGCATCAAAGGTTATGGTGAGAAGGCGGGGCAGGAGGACTAAATAGGATAAAATGGATCAGCTCATGATAAAATGGCGGAGCAGACTCGATGGGCCGAATGGCCTACTTCTGCTCCTTTGTCTTATGGTCTTATGGTCTTATGAACTGATCATTGTGTAGCCCTCTGTGTACGCCTGCTGTACTTCAAGACAACTTGAGGTTGTGAAAGCCACAACATATAATATGTTAAGACAAAGAGCTGATCACCAGAGACTGAGATGAGGAGACACTTGTAAATCCTTGGAATTCTCTATGCCAGAATTTGTAGACTGTGGATGAATCACAGATTATGACAATCAAGAAAGTAAATGGAGTTGCTGCCAAAGATCTATTTGTGAATAGTGGTGCAGGCTAGAGAAACCACAAATTCTATTTCTATTTCACATCATTTTAAAATAGAAGCATTTTTTTCTAATCAAATAAATTCTGAAGGGAAGTACTTAAAAAATAAAATCCTAACCAGGCAAGAATGTTTGAATTCCATTAACTGATCCCGTATAATTTCCCATCTTTGGCAATAATTGTAAGTAACAAAAAGAGAAATCAGATGATGCACTTCCACTTTCCCATTTGCTAACCAACATTAAATGGATATTTCCAATTTAAGTTAACAAAAATGTCATTCTTCCATCTCATGCTCAAGAGAAACTAGTCTTTGATTACCATAATTCACATTTGCTCTGTCCTTCAAGTACCTAGTTGTTGTTCTGCAAAGGAAGTAGTTTGATGACTACAGCATGATTATAGTCAGCTATAATCCCAGCTATTGCACATTCATTTCAAAACTGTAGCAGTGTCACTTTTATAGACTTGTTTCCCATTATTTATGTTCATTATTTAAAAAAATGAATAAATTATATACATATATATTAGTAATTACAACATAAACAACCAATATTTCTGCAATTATATGATATTTCATTATCTTTAGACTAATTTACATGTGAACATTATAAGCAAATAGCTATAGTCATTAGATTTCAATCAGAGTGCATGTTAATTATCATAAGAAATGCAAATAACATTATGAAATTACCCTGTGAAAACTGTGATATAATAAAATACAAACGAAACCCAATCAATTGTATCTTATGTAATTCTTTTTAATTACCACCTGTGATGTTCGCTCTTTTTTAATAGGCACAATGTGATAGAAATCCTACAGCTGGTTTGCTTTTACTTATTTGCATAATTTTAAAAGTACGCAAACCAAAAAAAAGTGATGGTCAAGTTTATGATCAAAGATGATCAGAAATAAGTCAATGACGGCCTTTTTAACTGTTTTCAAATATATCTGTCATTTATATTCCTTTAAAATTTTATGGATATTGCTGATAAATGGTGATGGTCTTGAGTGAAACAATCAGCATTATTCCACTTAAATTTCAACAATCAAATCCAAACACAACAATGGTTGGCAGCACATCACAGTGTTAACGAATCATCGTACATGTATTCTAAAATGATCAATGGCTAATACCCTTGGACCCCAATAGTGGAGCTCAAACCTCTTGATCTTTCTCAGCAGTTATTCTGAATTAGAATGACTCCACGATCCTAAACCAGATGGAACTGGTACAGACATTGCTATCCCATGAATTAAAATGCAAATTGTAGAACAGCCGGAAAGAAATTCAAAGAAATGGTAAATACTTTTATATCTTATAAATAGAAATGCATTTTGTAGCTAATATATTGTTTCCAGGGGCAATAAGTTGGACATGAGACCAAACAATTGACCTTGTTATGATCTTGCACATTATTCCTTACCTGCATTGTACTTTCTCTGTAGCTGTTGCACTTCATTCAAAGCTCAAAGTTCTAAGTAAATTTATTATCAAAATATATATATGTTACCATATGCAACCCTGAGATTCAGTTTCTTGCCACCTTCCTTATGGCAGCAGCAAGAAGAGTGCATGTCCTGGGTGGTGGAGGTCCCTGATGATGGATGCTGCCTTCCCACACAACGTTCTGTGCTCAGTGGTTGGAAGGGTTTGCATTGTTAGTGTTTGACATTATACTATCTCAATGCTCTGTGCAATGATCTGGTTAATATGAACGGTATGCTGAACAAATTTCCCAATGTATCTCAGTGCATGTGACAATAATAAACCAATTCCACTATGTTTTTAATTATTTGAATTGTTAACTATTTTACCTGTTTTTGTATCTATTAAACATTTTAATTTTTTTCATCTTTGATCATTTTTCAATATTTATAAATATCAAAGATATTTGTCCAAACACATGGATAACGTCAACAGTCAGCAAAGAAAAGCCCAGGGCCTCATCAGCTGTTACAGCTGATGGATGAGTTTCATAGAAGACAATCAAGAACCCAACACCACCCAAGCTACCCTGCTGGAGCTCACTACATTGCAGAACAGCAAGGTAGCTCTTCTTTGTCCAAATAAGTTCGGCTGTTTATGACCATGGGGGCTGAGCCCATTCCATCAAGTTCTGGCCACTGTATGCATGCTTCCTCCACTGAATTTAAACTGGTGTGGTCAACGCAATAGTATTGCTTTAGCACCGATGTGAAAACAGAAGAGACGGCAAATACTATCAGCATTGGCTCAGTAATAGCAGCTTCATAAAGTCAAAAGGGTGTAGCTTCAAGATTGAGTGCTTTAATTTAGCATGCATTCAGGTGCAGTGCTGAGTGTATTCCAAAATGAGGTAGGGACCATTTCTAGAAGAGATGTCTACTGAGTTTCCATCCAGTTTCCATATAGAAAAATTCTGTAGCACTATTTCAAAGTTCGAAGTAAATTTATTATCAAAGTCCTGTCTATGTTACAATATACTACTTTGAGATTCATATTCTTGCAAGCAATTATTGGAAAAAAGAAATACAATAGAATCTATGAAAAACTATTCTTAGACAAAGACTGGCAAACAACCAATGTGCAAAAGAAGTCAAACTGTGCAAGTAAAAAAGTAATGCGGAGAACGTGTGTTGTTAAGAGTCATTGAAAGTGAGTTTGTAGGTCATAGGATTAGATCAGGGTTGAGATGATTGAAGTTATCCTCGCTGGTTCAGGAGCCTAATGATTGTGGGGTAATAACTGTTCCTGAACCTGGCAGTGTGGAACATAAGGCTTCTGTATCTCCTGCCTGATGGTAATACAGGAGAGACGGCATGGTCTGGATGGTGGGTAGCTTTGATGATTTCTTGTGGCAGAGCTCCATATAAATGTATTCAATGGTGGGGACGACTATGCTTGCAATGGACTGGACTGTATCAACCACCTTCTGTAGCCTCTTCCATTCCTGGTCTTTGGTGTTTCTATACCAGGCCGTGATGCCACCAGTTAGGATACTCTCCACGGTGTATCTGTAGAAGCTTGTCAAAATATTTGCACCAGGGTCTGGAACCTTTTCTGCCATTCTAGCCAACATTTATCTCTTAGTTAACACTTAAATGGAACTTCGTCATTTTTTTTTGTTTTAATTATGTTCGTGCTTGAGAAAATGGTGCTTGATTTATGTTTAATTTCTGATTTTATTCTGAATACTGCTTATACAATGCAGTAAGCCTGTGATGCTGCTGCAAGTAAGTTATTCATTTCACCTGTGCATATGTGACTTGTGCATATGACAATAACCTGTACGTTGGTTCAGTTAAAATCTAAGTGCCAAAAACTGGATTAGAACAAGCTCATTTTTGCCTGTTTTTAGACACAGAGCACATTTTTTATAATGCTTGCACACAAATCCCACTGAGATCTGAGCAATCAGGAAGTTAAGTTAGGTATTTCCTGAAGCCAGTTTAGCCTAATACTTATGTAACTGTCTCTCAATATGTTGTACATCATCAGCATGCATTTATTTACTTACAGCCAAAAAACCGGTCAAAATGTTTTCTACAAGTTGTCTTATTGGCATACAATTCAACAAGAAATGCTGAAAATGATGAAGCCAGTATGAGTTAAAGTGATGTAAGTGCTTATTTTAAATAATTTGCCTGTATTTTTTCTGCCACTTGTGACACTAGTTTCATTCTCAATTCCTGGTACACAGTATAAATGCGAGAGATTCTGCAGATCCTGGAAACCCAGATCAACAACACTTTACGCTAATTTTGGATGATTACAGACTGGTTTCAGTATTCCCCCATCCCTTATCCGCCCCCTCCTCCATCAGTCTGATACAACTGCCCCTCCCTGGCCCTGTCAGGTTGTCCTCAATTTCTCCTCCCCTTCCGCCTGCCACCCCAATTCCCCTGTTGATTTCCCATCATCATGCTGATTTGCTCTCCCTCCCCAACCACAAAACAGTTGGGCATTTGGATAGTTTAGTGGCAAGAGTGGTGACAGGCTGACCAAGACCAAGGCTGCCAGAGGAAATATGGCTAATGCTAACAGGTCTGTTGAGAAAGGTTGGACCAGTGTGAGCTGACAAGCGAGATCAGACTCAGTGTTGCGAGTGGGAGGTACTTTATCATTGTAAAATTCAGAGAAAACCACAAGTCATTTATTTAAAGTGAACAAGTTGTCCCAATGAAATGCCATTAAATCACATTAGTTTTATCATTTTTACAATGAAGCAATCAATCAATAAGTGGTCTTTGGAGTGATGCTGTCAATACTCAAACATTGACTGTCTGATTTTATTGAAAGGATATTTAGCTGATTGGACGCAGACCAGAGACAAAAGTCTTCACAACACTCAAGGTTCAATTACTTACAGATGGTAAATGAACCTGTGAACATAGATTAATTGTTGTGCCTCAACTCTAAGAGAAGGCCCCCTGATTCTTTTGTTCCATAATAGACTAGTTTCAACCCAAAACGGTGGTGTTTGTTTAATGTAAGAAAATTTGTTTTAAATTTTATTTTAGATCTATGGCTCCATGGCGAATATGTACATTTTGAGCAGTTGATGGAAGTAATGCAGACAGTCAGTCTGTTCACAGGAAAAATGGTAGTCAATAATAGCTTTTATGACAAATTCACGCATCCACTTTAATATTCTCTTTTTTATAAACTATAAAAAAATAAGAGGAAGCCTGAAGGGCTGGATGCATAAAGCAAACGCCTTGTTTGTGTGCCACTTGGAGATCTTTGCTCATCTGTATAGAATCCCACAACCTGCTCTATTTTACACCCTTCATGCCTTTGTCAGGGGTACTGCTTCAATTATTACGAAGACTAATTAAGAAAGTGCTGACTGAAATAAAGCCTGATAAGCTGGTTTATTTCATACTATACTAAACATCCAGAAACAGCTGCTATGATTTAACTCATTTGATCCCCTCACACTTTCCAACTCTCTCACAGCTTTATCCCCATTGGAAATCCCCTTATTTCTAACCTTGTTCATGGCATTTTATCAGTTCAGTTGAAAGTAGTATGGCTAGGCTGCTTCAATACTTCCTGGACCAGAAACAATACAATGAGATAGAGATGTTTATCATTGAGGGAAATATGAAAAAATTGCATCATTTGAAACAGCTTGATGAAACACTAGCTCAAATACTACCTGAACATATTAACCAAGTCTAAAACCTATACCACAGTTAAAGGTGACTAACAGTCAGAAGAGACTTCTGTTATCAAAGAAAAGTTAGTAGTTCATGATCGTACACTTAGTACAGATGCCACAGTTGCTATTGAAATCCCATGTCTTAATAGAAGTGTTTCTGAAACATACGTATTAACAATGAACACAAATACACAAATACAATAATTATTAAAATTAAAACATGTATAGATAAAAGACCACAACAATTTGAAGAGAATTTATGACTTTATAAGCTTAAAGAAAGAAAATGAACTGTACAAAGCAGCTTAGATATTTTCCCCAAATACACTGTAAATTGTTAGCACTGTAATCTCAAGAGTTGCTATTCAAATTTTTCCAATTTCCTAACATCTTTCAAAAGAAGCAGCAAGACAGCTGAAACTTTTGTTGAAACTAGAAGGAGAAATCATTGTCAACTAAAGGCATATGATAGGATCTAAGTATGGAGAATATTTCAGGGCAAGAGATGCAAGATAATTCAGTTGATTTTGCTCACCTATAGATTTGAACAGGGTTCATGTCTTCGCAATCTACACATTATCAAGAGTTCTAGCCTCTGTAATGGTGTGAGATCTTCTTTTGTATGTAGCCCCCCTGCTAAGCCTCAGGCTCGGTCACTCGCTGTCTAGGGGAAGCAGCCCTCGGCCCCGCCAAGCTGGGTAATTAAGTTTGTGTGGATGCTGTATGATTGTACCCGACCCCACCAAGTAACAGACAAGACACCATATACAATTACTTGATTACAATTTATAGATATTACTGGAACTATGTAATTAATAGAGATAAAATATTAAAAAAGGCGCCAAACTTATCAAAGTTCAGTCTCTTCATGCACAAACAGTTGGAGCTCTAGTTAAGATCCTCTCTCCCCCATTCAATCCACTCCACCTCAACCCACCGCCTGGGACTAACCACGGTGGTCGACCAGACGCTCCACACGAGTCTGTCTTCGTCTCTTCTCCTCGCCAAAGACCCTGGACCTCAGGCTCTGGCTCGGGTCCGTCCCGTTGGCCCGCTCACAGCATCCCGTTCACTCTCTCTGTCTCCATCACGCCTTCTACCCAAAAACTACAATAGCTTACAGACACACTAGAAAGAATAACATCTGTCACAATTCGCAAAGACAAGGAATTCTGCAGATGCTGGAAATTCAAGCAACACGCATCAAAGTTGCTGGTGATCGCAGCAGGCCAGGCAGCATCTCTAGGAAGAGGTACAGTCGACGTTTCGGCCCGAGACCCTTCGTCAGGACTAAATGAAGGAAGAGCTAGTAAGAGATTTGAAAGTGGGAGGGGGAGGGGGAGATCCAAAATGATAGGAGAAGACAGGAGGGGGAGGGAAGGAGCCAAGAGCTGGACAGTTGATAGGCAAAAGGGATATGAGAGGATCATGGGACAGGAGACCCAGGGAGAAGGAAAAGGGGGAGGGGGGAAAAAGCCCAGAGGATGTACAAGGGGTATGGTCAGAGGGACAGAGGGAGAAAAAGGAGAGAGAGAGAGAGAGAGAGAATGTGTGTATAAAAATAAATAATGGATGGGGTACGAGGGGGAGGTGGGGCATTAGCGGAAGTTAGAGAAGTTAATGTTCATGCCATCAGGTTGGAGGCTACCCGGATGGAATATAAAGTGTTGTTCCTCCAACCTAAGTGTGGCTTCATCTTTCCAGTAGAGGAGGCCGTGGATAGACATATCAGAATGGGAATGGGATGTGGAATTAAAATGTGTGGCCACTGGGAGATCCTGCTTTCTCTGGCGGACAGAGCGTAGGTGTTCAGTGAAACGATCTCCTAGTCTGCGTCTGGTCTCGCCCATATATAGAAGGCCACATCGAGAGCACCGGATGCAGTATATCACCCCATCCGACTCACAGGTGAAGTGTCGCCTCATCTGGAAGGACTGTCTGGGCCTCTGAATGGAGGTAAGGGAGGAAGTATAAGGGCATGTGTAGCACTTGTTCCGCTTACAAGGATAAGTGCCAGGAGGGAGATCGGTGGGGAGGGATGGGGGGGACAAATGGACAAGGGAGTCCGTAGGCAGCAATCCCTGCGGAAAGTAGAGAAAGAGGGGGAGAGAAAGATATGCTTAGTGGCGGGATCCCATTGGAGGTGGCAGAAGTTACGGAGAATAATATGTTGGACCCGAAGGCTGGTGGGGTGGTAGGTGAGGACCAGGGGAAACCTATTCCTAGTGAGGTGGCGGGAGGATGGAGTGAGAGCAGATGTGCGTGAAATGGGGGAGATGCGTTTGAGAGCAGAGTTGATGGTGGAGGAAGGGAAACCCCTTTCTTTAAAAATTTAAAAAAGGAGGACATCTCCCTCGTCCTCAAATGGAAAGCATACTTTTCCTTCACTACATCGACGACTGCATTGGCACTGCTTCCTGCACTCATGTTGAGCTCGTTGACTTCATTAACTTTGACTCCAACTTTCACCCTCCCCTCAAGTTTACCTGGTCCATTTCCAACACCTCGCTCCCCTTTCTAGATCTTTCTGTCTCTATCTCTGGAGTCAGCTTATCTACTGATGTCTACTATAAGCCTACTGACTCTCACAGCTATCTGGACTATTCTTCTTCTCACCCTGTCTCTTGCAAAAATGCCATCCCCTTCTCACAATTCCTCTGTCTCTGCTGCATCTGCTCTCAGGATGAGGCTTTCCATTCCAGAATGAGGGAAATGTCCTCCTTTTTTAAAGAAAGGGGCTTCCCTTCCTCCACCATCAACTCTGCTCTCAAACGCATGTCCCCCATTTCACGCACATCCGCTCTCACTCCATCCTCCCACCACCCCACTAGGAATAGGGTTCCCCTGGTCCTCACCTACCACCCCACCAGCCTCCGGGTCTAATATATTATTCTCCGTAACTTCCACCACCTCCAATGGGATCCCACCACTAAGCACATTTTTCCGTACCCCCCCCCCCCCGCTTTCCGCAGGGATCACTCCCTACGCGACTCCCATTCGTCCCCACCATCCCTCCCCACTGATCTCCCTCCTGGCACTTATCCTTGTAAGCGGAACAAGTGCTACACTTGCCCTTACACTTCCTCCCTTACCACCATTCAGGGCCCCAGACAGTTCTTCCAGGTGAGGCGACACTTCACCTGTGAGTCGGCTGGGGTGATATACTATGTCTGGTGCTCCTGATGTGGCTTTCTATATATTGGCAAGACCCAATGCAGACTGGGAGATCGTTTTGCTGAACACCTACGCTCTGTCCGCCAGAGAAAGCTGGATCTCCCAGTGGCTACACATTTTAATTCCACATCCCATTTCCATTCTGATATGTCTATCCACGGCCTCCTCTACTGTGAAGATGAAGCCACACTCAGGTTGGAGGAACAACACCTTATATTCTGTCTGGGTAGCCTCCAACCTGATGGCATGAACATCAACTTCTCTAACTTCCGCTAATGCCCCACCTCCCCCTCGTACCCCATCTGTTATTTAATTATATATATACATTCTTTCTCTCTCTCTCCTTTTTCTCCCTCTGTCCCTCTGACTATACCCCTTGCCCATCCTCTGGGTTCCCCCCTCCCCTCCCTTTTCCTTCTCCCTGGGCCTCCTGTCCCATGATCCTCTCATATCCCTTTTGCCAGTCAACTGTCCAGCTCTTGGCTCCATCCCTCCCTCTCCTGTCTCCTCCTATCATTTTACTATCATTTCCCCTCCCACTTTCAAATCTCTTACTAGCTCTTGCTTCAGTTAGTCCTGATGAAGGGTCTCGGCCCAAAATGTCGACTATACCTCTTCCTAGAGATGCTGCCTGGCCTGCACCGTTCACCAGCAACTTTGATCTATCACAATTGGTTCGTTAGTCCTCTTATCAATAATATAACCCAAACAAACTACTAGTGAGAGAACTTTCTCAGCAGTTAACATAACAAAGAAGCCATTTTAATTATAACATAATAAAGAAGCCATTTTAATTAGCCTAAGCAGTAACATAAAAGAAGAAACCCCTTACATGTATATCAGCAAGAAACTGACCAAGCTATGTTACATGCAATCCTTTTTGAATATTCCTACAACACTTGTTCCTTGAAAGCTTCCTTAAGTATTCTAAGTGAAGGTTTGGCTGCTGCAATTCAAGCTGGATGATGTGAAAGAATATGAATCTGTTTAACACTCGTCTATTGAATGAAGTTTGTGAATCAAGGAGATTAAAACTGAGACCCATTGTCAGAAACAATCTCAGAAAATGACATGAGTTATACACACAAAGTGCTGGAGGAACTTAACAGCTCAGGCAGCATCTTTGTGGAGGAATAAACAGCAAACATTTTGGGTCAAGACCCTTCATTAAGACTCATCAGGATTTATCAGAAAATGACTCATCTCATCTACAGAATGTTCAGAACTGGTACATGAACACGTGGGTTTATCTTCAATTAACTCCGGGGATGAGCTCGCACTACCTATTAAAAGCTCCAAATGGCTTGTGTCTCAAATAGCCTCTGATAGAGAAGTCCATCTCCTGGCTTTCATATGTGGCTAAGCCCAGTGGAACCCTTTCTACTGAGGAGAAGATGCAAAGGTGTGTTACTGGCGCCTTAAAACCAGTCGCTTCGGGGAGATAGGGCTCATCAGCCATGGTTGACAGCTTATCTAGGAGAAGGAAAATTCTGCTTCCAAACCCCCACAGCCTTGTGGCTATACCCACTCATGGAGAAGACTTTGGGTGTAAACTCTGAAGAAAAATCTGGAGTTGGAGTCTCTAAGGCAGTCTATGTTGAGTTCAACATATGAAACTGTATTATTCCCTGCCGTTCGTTTGGATTCTCTAGCTGCGGAGAGTAAGGGGAAACCTGCTACATGGGCAACAGCTTGTACTGTCCTGGCTTGCATACTAGCTTGCGTAGACAGTTAGGACACAACATCTATGGTCGACTCCAATCAGCTGAAGGCCTTCTTTACATTGAGAAAGGTCAGGAAGACAGGTGACTAGCAATGCAAACTCTAGAAGGATCTGTGTGTAATATTCCTCCTTCCCTCAAAATGACATAGTTCAGGATCTGGTGCATTTATGATGGCCTATATTTCTTCTTTCACTGGCCAGAGTCCTTTGTCATCAGTCTTCAAGTTGGGGCAGGTGGTTGCAAAAGCATCCACAATCACACGTTAACTTTTCATTGTACCCATGCAATTTTATGAACCTCTAAAATCCAAAGGTTTTCTTCTTACAGATTTATGACAGGGAATATCTTTTCTGGCCAAGAAAATCTGGGGTTAAGATTTGAGTCTGCAGTGAGCAATGGATGTGAGCTGAACCATTTCTGCCTAATGACTATCTGTGTGCAGTTACGGAAGAGCTCCAATTTTGTGAATGCCACTGACCCTGCTAATTTAGCTTCCTAATTTTACAAAGTGCTCTTCATCTGTTATCCTCAGGCTGAATAATTCCTCTCTACAGTCAAAAATGATATGGCCACTGAACATTTTTACGCCTCTACAGAACAGGTTTTCTCTGTCCTGACAGCAGAATCTGCAGCAGGTTTGCCTTTCTCTGCTGCGGCAGAATCAGAGTGTGCACATCAGTGTCATTAGATTTCCTTTGGGCCTCTGTTTGAGACTCATTATATGCCTTTTGGACTACAAATAAGCAGCCCATATCTCCTGGCAATTATTAATCAACAGAGCATTGCATGAAAGAATATGATCTTCAACAATCTCTAAAAATGGCTATTTGTTCTCACTGCTAATGTATAGTTTAAATGTTCAAAGCCCATTTATTATCAAAGTATGTATGCCACATACAGCTCTGAGATTTGTCTTCTCCAGGTAGCCACAAAACAAAGAAAACCATGGAAGTCAGTTCAAAGACAAAACAGCAAGTCCAACGCCTACACAAAAATGAACAGCAACATGATCATCAATCCACAAACTCACCTCTCGTGTGCAAAACACAACAAGAACATTGGCCCCCAACTTTCTCTTCCCTCACACAAAATAATTAACAAATGCAACAAAAACAGCATCCCTCCAAACCACCCTTCCCCCATATAATAAATATAACGAGAAAGAATGGGTGAAAATAAAATCCATAAGAGTGAAAAAGCTCATAGTCCATTGTCCAACTCCATAAACGCAGAACCTCAGCAACATCCTCCGACATTATCGAAAGAGAAGGACACCACTCAGATGCAGAGACCTACTCTGCAATCACAATAGCAGACCACAGAAGTTCTTTCTCCAGCAGCAGACGGGTCTCATCAGTGATCAAAACGCAGGTTGTCAGCACCTTCCACATTCACCTTGATGCTTCAATCTTCCTCGACACTTTTAATCAGTGAATAACAGACACTGTAATTGGTGAAATGGAGTTGAATATCAGCTCGCACCCCGTCTCAAAGTTTCTTTGCATCAATGCCTCAAGGGTTCGAGCTCGAACTCGCTTCCCAGAATCTTCTTGGAGACAGCAAAATGCTGAACCACTCAATCAATCTCAAAACTATAAATGGAAGGCTCTAACAGTTCCAGAAAAACATTTCAGATGAAAATGGCAGACTTAAAAGAAGTGAAATGACAATCTCATGATCTATCTGGCCCTGGCAGAAATATTTAAAATGTCGCTGTCTACAGGTGAGGTGCCGGAGGATTGGAGAGTGGCTCATGTTGTTCCGTTGTTTAAAAAAGGATCGAAAAGTAATCCGGGAAATTATAGCCCAGTAAGTTTAACGTCGGTAGTAGGTAAGTTGTTAGAGGGAGTACTAATAGACAGAATCTACAAGCATTTGGATAGACAGGGACTTATTAGGGAGAGTCAACATGGCTTTGTGCGTGGTAGGTCATGTTTGACCAATCTATTGGAGTTTTTCGAGGAGGTTACCAGGAAAGTGGATGAAGAGAAGGCAGTGGATATTGTCTACATGGACTTCAGTAAGGCCTTTGACAAGGTCCCGCATGAAAGGTTAGTTAGGAAAATTCAGTCGCTAGGTATACATGAAGAGGTGGTAAATTGGATTAGACATTGGCTCAATGGAAGAAGCCAAAGAGTGGTAGTAGAGAATTGCTCCTCCAAGTGGAGGCCTGTGACTAGTGGTGTGCCACAGGGATCAGTACTGGGTCCATTGTTATTTGTCATCTATATCAATGGTCTGGATGATAATGTGGTAAACTGGATCAGCAAATTTGCTGATGATACATAGATTGGAGGTGTAGTAGGCAGTGAGGAAGGTTTTCAGAGCCTGCAGAGGGACTTGGACCAGCTGGAAAAATGGGCTGAAAAATGGCAGATGGGGTTTAATACAGGCAAGTGTGAGGTATTGCATGTTGGAAGGACAAACCAAGGTAGAACATACAGGGTAAATGGTAAGGCACTGAGGAGTGCAATAGAACAGAGGGATCTGGGAATACAGATACAAAATTCCCTAAAAGTGGCGTCACAAGTAGATAGGGTCATAAAGAGAGCTTTTGGTACATTGGCCTTTATTAATCAAAGTATTGAGTATAAGAGCTGGAATGTTATGATGAGGTTGTATAAGGCATTGGTGAGGCCAAATCTGGAGTATTGTGTTCAGTTTTGGTCACCAAATTACAGGAAGGATATAAATAAGGTTGAAAGTGTGCAGAGAAGGTTTACAAGGATGTTGCTGGGACTTGAGAAACTCAGTTACAGAGAAAGGTTGAAAAGGTTGGGACTTTATTCCCTGGAGCGTAGAAGAATGAGGGGAGATTTGATAGAGGTATATAAAATTATGATGGGTATTAATAGAGTGAATGCAAGCAGGCTTTTTCCACTGAGGCAAGGGGAGAAAAAAACCAGAGGACATGGGTTAAGGGTGAGGGGGGAAAAGTTTAAAGGGAACATTAGTGGGGGCTTCTTCACACAGAGAGTGGCGGGAGTATGGAATGAGCTGCCAGACGAAGTGGTAAATGCGGGTTCTTTTTTAGCATTTAAGAATAAATTGGACAGATACATGGATGGGAGGTGTATGGAGGGATATGGTCCGTGTGCAGGTCAGTGGCAGAAAATGGTTCGGCACAGCCAAGAAGGGTCAAAAGGCTTGTTGTGCTGTAGTTTCTATGGTTCTATGGTTCTATGATGTTGACCAAAGGAGTGTTGTATGCAGGCCCTATTCCTTAACATACTTTGAAGAGATTTACATTGCAGAGTTAGTATGGTTCATGGAATGTAGCATTAAAATGCACAATAAGAGAGAAAATAGTGAAAACATGGACAACAAGAAAAAACATGGCATGAAAAAGAAAACATTCTCTTGCCAAATTTAATGCAATAGGTTTTTATCTTTTGTTGATCTATAGCTATATAAAAAATCAGCAATAAAAATACAGGAGAAGATGATTGACTTCTGTCAACATCCAAATACATAGCCAATAAAAAGAAGATTAAGTCAAAAAAAAATCCAGGACAGTAAACGGTGAAGCATGAAATGCTGGCTTTAACGTTGGACTTGATTAATCAACAGAATCTAACTATGGAGTTGCTATAAAAAAAAACTCAGGAAGCACATTGAATACACAACAAACCCTAGGTTCACTAACTATAGGACAGAAAGTATATACAAACGTTGTAAGTACTAGAGGCATTGGAGCCATTTTAGCCCTTTCAGAAATGTTTAAGCCTGATACTAAACACATCTGGACAGAAAATGGTTGTTTAGTAAAATTCTTTAAAAGAGACAACATGATCCACATGATCCAGTTTTATTAAAGCTGTCTGAGATCAAAGTAATCAATGTACAAAAGTGAAATGAATTATAAATTATCTAAAGTACAGGATTAGTATCATGGCTGAAGACAGAAAATATCAAGATGCAACCATCATCTATGGCAAAGTAAAGCTAGCAATCCAGTCAGGCGCGCATATCACAAGTCAGCTGGCATTTAATGACAATTGTTGAATTTGATTTCACAGTTGAAATTTCACACCATGACTTTTGAGTATTGCTGTTATCCCATAAGTAATACCTAACAGTACTAGAACATTGAGGATGGGCTGGCCTGGGAGTGGTTGATGAAATTGATGAAAATATTGCTGAGTAAAGGGACAGGAACTCTGCCATGGATAGTCCCAAACCCGGCTGTGGAAAGAGGAAGGTTGGGCATGGGGCTAGGATCCCCATACTGCAAAAAAAAACAATGCAACAGAAACACCAACAGAAGCTCTATAGACCTCAGCTCTAGGAAAGTAAGGATACACAAAGAAGATGGGCTACATCTAGAAACAATCTGAAAGACTGGGCTAAACCAAGTACTCTGGCGAGCTGCTGTCAGCGGCACATGCCCCAGTAGGGCTAATGGGTCTTCAGTAAGTAAGTAAAAGGACAGGAGATATATGCCTTGGTAGAAGAGCCAGAATTCTCCAGTTATGCTTTTAAGAGGTTGCTTGAAGAACTTCAAAACTTCCATAGTGTGACTAGGAATGGTCCATCAATCTTAGATGATAGGGGCAGGCAAGCAACCATCGTCCACTGCTCAAGAATCAGATGATACCACTTTGATTTTCTCCTGCAAGTTGATGGTGATCCATAACCAATCCCTGGCATTAGAGGCTTGGGAAGAACGCACCTCTATTATGCTGCACGTAAAGTGTAGTTTTATAAAGGCAACTGAATTCAATGTCTAAAGAGCAAAGTAAGAGCTAAAAAAAAAAACAAAAAACAAAGCACTGGAAAAATCAACAAGTCAAGCAGCATCTGTGGAGGCAAAAGGTGTAAATCAATGTTTCAGGTCAAGTTACTGAGACTGCGGCCTCCTCTGCTGCAGTGACGCCTGGATTCGTATCTGTGGTCTTGCAACGTGTACTCGGCTTTGCGGTGAATTGAAACCGTAGCTTGCTCCAGCTGCAGCAATGCCTGGCTTCATGACTTTTGTAAAACTCCAGTTCTGAGTGCTATTTTATTGTTTGTACAATTTTTAAAGGGTTCTTTGATGGTTTCTTTATTTTGTGTTTGCCTACAAAGAGGTGAATCTTAAGGTTGTATAAGCATAAATACATTGATAATAAATGCACTTTGAACTGTGAACTTTGAATCCACCAAAAACCTGACAAATACTTTCCTATCTAACACTACAAGATCACCATTATCTAATAACCCATCCTATCCTCAAATTCAAATGGACCATTTCTGATTCATCTTTTCCTTTTCTAAATCTCTCTGTCCCCCTCTCAAGAGACAGTCTTGTTAGTGACATCTTCTACAAACCTTCTAACTCAACTGTACCTCCTCTCTCATAGCTACTTCAACTGCATCTCTCCTCCACCAGGTACCTCGATTGTACCTTATTTCCCATCGCTACCTCCAATGTTCCTCCCTTCACACAGCTAGCTCAAATGTATCTTTTCTCCCATGACTACCTCAACTGTACTTCCTCTCCCGCATGCACCTCGACTGTACCTATCTTCAGTGGGTTCCTCAACCATGGGTACCTCTACTGAGCCTCCTCACTACATACTGTGATATACTGTCAATCTTTGTTTCTTCCTCTCAGCCCTGATTCAAGCCATTAATTTGAAACATCGAATTACACATATTGCCTCCACAGATGCCGCTTGACCTGTTGATTCTTCCAGTTCTAATTTCCAGTACCTGAAGTCTCTTTTATCTTCAGCAACACAAGATATGGTCTACAGTCAGTCTGATTCATGACTTAACTCTGCTCAATGATGTTCATCAATACCTCCAGCAGTAAGTGTTACAAGTGTCTGCTTTTTATCTTGCATCTTGCAGAAGTGCTAAATGAGGTTTAAATATGACAAGGGTGAGGAACATGTTTACGTTGTTCTCATGAAGGCTGTAAGCTGACTTTCATGATGTGATATGAATGAGAGCTGTTCAGCTGAATTGCATGGAAGAGGGTTATTAGATAATGGTAACTTTGTAGTTTTAAAAAGGGAAGTATTTGTCAGGTTTTTACACAGTAGCTAGACTCTGTGATCAAAGAAGTTTCTTCTATCACGATTAGTCCCGCAGCCAGCATTTCCTACAGAAATCCATTCTGGTCCTGCAGTTGCTCTGGCTGAGGTCTTGGCTAAATGCATGCTCACTTTCAAGATAGACAAAACCTTCATGTGACAAAACTTCTTAGCTTGCAGCAAATGACCACAATCCTGAGATCCTGATCAGACCATATTGCATAGCAACCCAGACCACTAAAGTAGCTCACATTACAGATGTGATTAGTTTCTGTCGCTAGATGCCATTAGTTATGACTCTTGATGATAACGATGGTCCCCCAGCGCTCATAGAGAGAATAGCCTTTCTGCATTTCATAGCAGAATTTGTCAGAGTAAAAACTGTGTGACAATTGACAAAATGAGAAAGCTTCATGACCAGGATGCAAACAAGCAGGACAGATATTTTCTGGCTAGATACCTTGCTTGCAGTGGTGCACAGAGTAAGACATGAATCTGAATTATTAACCTGCCATATTTCCAAGGGGATGATACATTTGTCTTTCCCAGAGCAGAAGGTTCTGGCAGTGCTTCATCCAGGTCCTTACAAGCCAAATATTTGTACCCAGGTTTGCCACAGTTCAAATGATAATACATGGATCAAATTAAATATTTTGGCCAACAAACTAATTCATAAGCAGTATCCAACCAGATTCTATTGAAAAAATTCCAGTTCGCATTTTGTTTTCAATTATACTTGTATATTTGGGTTAGGCAGCTATTTTCCTGTTTTATCTTGAATTTTTTGACATAAAGGAACAACTTCTCAAGATTTATTCTATTACATTGTTGGATTAAAACACCAATCAAGAACTATTTGAAGTCTCTGCATTTCCTAAATTGTGGTTAACCCTCATTACACTAAATAGACAATGAATAATCCTATTATTACCACCATTGTTCTGATAAGATGGATTCGGAGAACTCCAGCTTAGTACAGTAAATGCTTGGGAAAGCAATAAGCACAGCGCGAAGATTTTTTTTATATGGTTTTTCTGCTAATGTGAACCAGTACCTCATTTATCTTGGCAATGCAAATCATTTAATGGATTTACATCCCAATAATTTCATCATCTTTCATAGTTATTTGCACCATTTATCACAATGTCCCTCTTAGTGCTGTGGTCCAAAAGTAATCAATTTATAACTTCTCACTTTGAAGAGCCCCGACAAGATTCTAGCCCAGTTAACAAGATCTTGGCCTGATTTTTGTGCTAAAGTCTGCAAAGTTCATATGGCATTCCATTTCATGCTATTTTCAGAGTCCCATATGCAGAGCACAATTTATTTATACATTACCTCAAGCAGTAATTTCTACCTTCAAATCAGAGAATAGCTAACGAAAAGGAAAAATATGCTGAGTAATCACTCAAAAGACTCTTAAGGCTATACACCATGAAAGAAAAATATAAAGCTGCTTGAGATGTACATTTAGCTGGCTACTTATTCGTATGAAATTTAATTTGTGTTTTTAAAGGAAATTTAATATGTTAGCTTAATTAACTGTAACTATATCTTCATAACTAAAAACTTGGAAATTCGAGTTCATGAGGTCATAACTATTTCAAATAGGCAAACTGCTGATATTCGCGTACTTTAACTATTTCAAGTTTGGCAGACAGCCATAGAGACCAATAGTTTGAAACGATTTAAAAAGCTGTAAATTTTATTTAAACAGCAGCACCTCAGAGATAATGGAAGGGAAAGGATTTATGCTGGATCATTCCTGGAACCTGGAAGCCTCTCAACACCATGTCACCATAGCTATGATGTGTTGCCTAGAAATAGACCTCCAAAACAAATAATCCACATTTAAGAAAACTCCAATTGCCTTCAACAAGTACTTTGCTTGATTATTTATAGTCCTTCCTGAAAATTGTGGCAAATCACTCTAATCAGTTTATTTGTCCCTGAGATATCTTCTGGATTTGCTGCCTCCTATAATCACCTAACAAGATCTGTATCACAGGCACTTTGCACCTATGAGATGGTCAAATGTGCTATGAAACCATAAACTCAATGATGTACTTGTGTTATGCAAGCACATCTTTTGTTGATGTTTGTGAGTTGCAATGGAGCATTTCCCCACTCCTCATGTCACCTAACCACACCACCTCCGGAAGTTGGGGTTGCCCTCTTTTACCCTTTCAACATCCTTTTCAGATATTGTAATAGAAAATGAAAATCTTGAAAGCCCACTCTTGCTATTCCACAATATGCCCAGAGACTGATGTGCATTTGATGCCAACAGTATGTGCTAAAATAGTCTTGGTAACTAATTGGACTTAATCCACGTAGCACTAAAATCATTACTTGGTCTGAAAAAGAAAACCCTGATCTCTGATATGCTCTCCTTCAACTCTGCCTATAAAAGTGCCAATGTTCATGAAATCATAGAATCATTAAGAAATTATCAAGCAAAGGCAGGGCATTCAGCCAGCCATATTATCTCAGTTATAAGTGGACTATTCAGCCTGATCACATCTTCCAGTTCTTATAGTAAACGTCTAAGTACTTTGTCAAATCAGAATGGGATTTCTGTCCCTACCAAGCTTTCACAAGCTGATTAGCAGCAACCATATCACCCAGTAATGAAAAAATACTTTTCACATATTTTCACAATTCTCAATATTTTTCACAATTTCTCACACATCTGCGAAGCAAAATAGTTCTTTCCTTTTAACTTAATCCAGAGACACTATAATTTTAAATGCTGCAATTACATTCCCTCTCAGCCTCCCCTAGCTTATCAAATCTTTCCTAATAACTCCATTTCTCCAAGAGTGACAGCACCTGAACATGGAAGCATGGTGTCAGCTGTCCAAGAATCAGACACTTCATTCCTTGATGTGGGTTTGGCAATCACTGACACAAGAGAGTGAATTAGCACTGTTGGTGCTCTTTGAGCCATCCCCGCACAGGAGTCAATGACGTTCAGCACCTTGATAAACAACAGCTGATTGAAGTGGTCCCATTCAGTGCAGAAAGAAATGAAACTATTTGGACCAGCAGATGGAAGCATTGGTGCAAAGCCAATTTCCAATAATACATGGATTATAGGGTGGCTCGGTAGTGTAATGGTTAGCACAACACTTTACAGTACAGGTGACTCAGATTCAATTCCCGCCGCTGTCTGTAAGGAGTTTGTACATTCTCCCCGTGACCCTATTAGTTTTCTCCAGGTGCTCCGAATTCCTCCCACAGTCCAAAGATGTACCGGCTAATAGATTGATTGGTCATTGTAAATTGTTCCATGATTAGGCAAGGATTAAATCAGAGGATTGCTGGGCGGTGCGGCTCAAAGGGCTGGAAGGGCCTATTCCATGCTGCATCACAATAAATAAACTATTAAGGAAAATCCAGGTCACGTGAAATGAAACTTAAAAAATCTAAAGAGGCTATACTATAAAGTAAAAGCAGAAAATATTGGAAATAGTGCAGGCCAGAAAGCACAGTAAAGAGATGCAATCAGTGCTTCTGATGAAATAAGAGCTGGGAAAGAGACAAAACACGTTGGTTTTAAGTTGGAAAGAAGAAAAATGGGAAATAGGACGAAGGGAATACCTTAGACAGGATGAGGCTAGATTTGCACAAGATTCAGTCAAATTCAAGAACAAAATACTGCATTGAGTTTTTTTTATTCATTCTCCTAGTGTTACAAGCATCTTAGTTTCAATTTCCACTTGCACTGTTGTCTGCGTGGCTGCTGCAGTGATAAGATGTTGATGAAGTTACCTGTTACCCATTAACCCACCGTTCCACACCCCCACCCAACACTGCTTTATCATTTCCCATTAACTCATTGACCCACCCTCCACACCCCCAACCAACACTACTTTATCATTTCCCATTAACCCATTAATGCACCCGTCCACACCCGCAACCAGCTACTTTATCATTTCCCATTACCCACTAACCCACCCGTCCACAGCCGCAACCAGCTACTTTATCATTTCCCATTACCCACTAACCCACCCGTCCACAGCCGCAACCAGCTACTTTATCATTTCCCATTACCCACTAACCCACCCGTCCACAGCTGCAACCAACTACTTTATCATTTCCCATTAACCCATTAACCCACCTTCCACACCCACAGCTAACACTACTTTATCATTTCCTGTCAGTGCACTTTATGTACAGATACTCCTGTGCTTAACATCACTTTATGGGTATGCAATCTATCTACGTACAGTATAGAAGTTATCTTAAGTATTTATATTTATTGTGTTTTTTATCATTGTGTTCTTTATCTTATTGTTATTTATTTTGTGCTACCCTGGATCCAGAGTAACAATTATTTCATTCTCCTTTACACTGGTGTACTGGAAATGACATACAGCAATTTTGAATCTTGATAGGTTAAAGAGTGAAGACAGAGAGAGAAAAAAGAGGAATAGAAAGAGAGAGAAACAGCTAAAATCACAGAAGAGTATAAAATCTGTGAAATGCAAAGCTGTAGAAAATACTTAAGCGAGAAGAACAGCAACATATCTTCTGTCAGGCTTTCAATGTCAGATTTAATAACAATTCACTTTCTAACCTGATTGTAACCTCAATATGGCATACAACGATCTTATTCAATGGCAAAACAGACTTAATGGCCCAAGTGACTGATTCCTGCTCCTAATTTGCATGTTCATATGATGACAATGACAACCAAAAAACGCTCCAATTACTGGTCAGGTTTTGCAGAAAAGAAAATAGTTATGATTCTTCCAAGACACATCTTGGTTCTGGGAAAACAATACAAGAATTTTTCAGGGAAGTGTTCTTGACCCAACTGTCTTCAGCTGCCTCAATTAACCTTCTTCCATCATAAGATCAGAAGTGGGGAAGGTTTAATTTTATTTGCAACTCTGCAGCCTGTAAAGCAATCCACACTGGCATGCAGTAATAATGAGACACATCCTGGCAGAGGTTAAAAAGTGGCAAATAGCACTAAGCCACAAAAAACGGCAAACCTTGATCAGGTCCAATGAGGGAGAGCCTATTTACCTTTGACATTCAACTGCCTTCCATCAACATTCTGAGAGTAGCCATTCATCAGAAACACACCTGCAACAGCCACAGAAATACTGTGGTTACAAAGCCATGCAATTCTGCAACAAGGGACTTACAAACGTACATCCTGATATCACAGCCTCCCAAATATCTGTAAGGCATGGGTCAGAATAGTTGTAAGTTCAAAGTAAATTTATTATCAAAGTACAGATAGCACTTGTCTCCATATACAACCTTGAGATTTGTTTTCCTGCAGGCATACACTAACTCCAAGAAACACAATACAATCAATGAAAGACCACATCCAACAGTACGGACAAACAACCAATATGCAAAGGGAAACAAACTGAGCAAATGCAAAAGAAAAAAAACATAATTATAAGTAAATAAGCAATAAATGTCGAGAATATGAGATGACGAGTCATTGAAAGTGAATCCATTGGTTGTAGGTAGAGTTCAGTGATGGAGCAAGTGGAGTTGAGTGAAGTTACCCTATTGGTTCAAGAGCCTGGTGGTTGAGGGGTAATAACTGCTCCTGAACCTGCTGATGTGAGTCCTGAGACTTCTGTACCTTCTTCCTGATGGCAGCAGCAAGAAGAGGGCATGACCTGGATGGTGGGGGTCCTTGATAATGGATGCTGCTTGCCTGTAACAGTGCTCCATGTAGATGTGCTCAATGGTCGGGAGGACTTTACCCAGGATGGATTGGCTATATCCACTAATTTTCGATTGAAGGGCATTAGTGTAAAGGAATTGTAATGGGCATTGTCTAAAACACCTATCATCTTGACTTGGATGTACCTTCCTGTTCTTAAACCCTGGATCTTTACTCTCACCAGAAGGACTGCAAAGGGTAGAGTTAGTGACTCATCTCCAGCTTCTCAAAGCAAATAAGGATGGACAATAAATGCTAGCCTTGCTAGCAACACCCAGATTTCAGAATGTGGATTAAAAATCATTCTACTCTGACACGTCTACATTCACCTCCACCTCTCATTTCAGTAGGGCAAAATGCAATTCGCATCTGCTCAAATATATGTATGGAATACGGAATAGCAATCTCTGATTAAACTTTTATTGATTGAGTAGGGCAGATGCATGTGTAGAAATTGAAAGATACTAAAATAATCTTTTGAAAATATTTTACTGGTTTAAGGGAAAAATATATTTTCAATGTGCAATAAATGGCACTTTGACCAATACTGATGTTCATTACTGCATTAAATTCAGTCAGACAATTTCAATGAGAAAAATATGGTGCTGGGTTTTATTTATTCATTCTCCAAGTGACAACTGACATTTTAGTTTTCATTCCTTATTACACCGTTATCTGCATTGCATGTAGTCCATTTAGAGTATGGTCAACCATACGGTTCTGGGACTGGAGGATTACAGCAAAGCTTAAGCATTGGTCGCTTCCTCTAACCAATTAGGTAGCTTAGTAGCTACTTAAAACATAGAAACATAGAAAATCTACAGCACTTTACAGGCCCTTCGGCCCACAATGTGTACCGACCATGCAATCTACTCTAGAAACTGCATGCAGTTCTGGTCACCCTGTTATAGGAAGGATGTGGAGACTGGAGAGCATGTAGTAGTTTTCCAGGTTGATGCCTGGTTTGGAATGTAAGAGCTATAAGGAAAGGTTAGATAACCTTGGGCTATTCTCCCTACAGTGTTGGTGGCTTAAGGGAGACCTGATAAAGTTTTTTAACATCTTGAGAGGCATAGATAAGTTTGAAAGTCAGAACCTTTTCCCCAGATTAGAAATGCCAAACATCAAAGCGCATGCTCTTAAGGTTTGAGAGAGAAAGTTTTAATGCAATCCCAATGGGTAAGTTTTGTTTTATGACGATCCATCTGGTGCAGATGACCTATCTACCTTCAGATCTTTCAGCTTCCCAGGCACCTGCTCCTCAGTAATAGCAACTACGCTCAGTTCTGCTGCCTGACACTCTCGAATTTCTGGCATTTTGCTTTTGTCTTGCATAATGAGAATGGACACAAAATACTCATGAATTTGTCCACTATCTCTTTATTCCCCCATTACTGCCTCTCCAGCCTCATTTTCCATGGTTCAATATCCCCACTAGCCTCTCTTTTACTTTTTATACACCTGAAAAAAGCTTTGGTATCCTCTTTTATATGATTGGCTAACATTCCTTCACATTTCATCTTTTCTCTCCTTATAGCCATTTTTATTCCCTTCTGTGGGTTTTTAAAAGCTTCCCAATCCTCCAGTTTCCCACTAATTTTTGCTATATTGTATGTCATCTCTTGCTTTTACGCTCTCTTTGACTTCCATTTGTCAGCCTCAGTTGCCTCATCCTCCTTTTAGAATGCTTCATCTTCTTTGGAATGAACTGATCCTGTGTCCTCTCAATTACTCCCAGAAACACTATAGCTATTGCTGCTCTGCTGTCATCCCTGCCAGTGCCCCCTTCCAATCAACTTTGGCCAGCTCCTCTCTCAAGCTTCTATAGTTCCCTTTAATCCATTGTAGTGTCAGTACATCTAATTTTGCCTTCTCCCGCTCAAACTGTGGAATAAATTCTACCATATTATGATGACTGCTTCCTCAGGCTTTCTTTGCCTTAAGGTTCTTAATCAAATCCGGGTCATTAAATAGCACCCAATACAGAACTGCCATTCCTCTAGTGGGCTCAACAACAAGCTGCTCTAAAAAGCCAACTTCTAGGCATTCTACAATTTCCCTCGGTTAGGATTCAGCATAAAATTAATTTTCCCAATCTACCTGCATATTGAAATCCTCCATGACTATTCTAACTTTGCCCTTATTGCATGCCTCTTTTATTTCCTGTTGAGAAATTTCCCCACATCCTGGCTACTGTTTGAAGATCCGTATATTATTCCCATCAGGGTCTTTTTACCTTGGCAGTAGCCTTCAAGGATTCTATATCTGCTAATCACATAACACGTCTTTCTAAGGATTTGATTTCATTTTTTTAAACATTTTTTTCTGCTCACCTGCCTGTCTTTTTGATAGAAAGTGTATCTTTGGATGTTCTGCCCCCAACTGAGATCATCTTTCTGCCACGACTCAGTGACGGCAACAATGGCAGACCTGCAAATTTCTAACTGAACTACAAGACCTTACCTTGTATACTGTATGCATGCCAACATAACACCTTCAGTCCTGTATTCATTATTCTTTTCAATTTTGTCTCCGTGTTACTGGAAAACCTTTTGTCGTTTTCTTTATTTTGGAGACCTCTGTAACCTCCCCTGCTCTCTCCTTCCCTTTTATTTTATCCTCTTTATCCTCACTTTCCAAATCTTTGAACCACAAACTACCCCCTCACCCCCATCCACAGCCTTAGTGATGTGAATCGCCAGGACCCTGTTCCCAGCATGGTTCAGGGGGAGCCCATCCCAGCAAAACAGATTCCACATTCCCAGCACTGAGCCATGAATTCAAACCTCCATTCACCCACACCAGTCACTGAGACACTCATTTAGTTCCCTGACCTTATTAGTCCTGTGCCAATTTGTACATTGCTCCAATAACAATCCAGAGATTATTACCTTTCGGGTTCTGTGTCTTCTAGATGAATATCTTAGTGACAGATTAGAGACTGAAAATTCAGAACTTTTTTACATTTTATATCAATCTTGGCTCTATTTGATATTAAATAAGCATGTGTAGGAATATTTCCCTGATTAGTTGGAGAACTTTGATCACTTCTAAAGTCTTTGAAGATGACAGCTAACTAAAACTAACATTACAAAACCTAATATTTTGAGGAAACTTCAGTGCAGAGTGCTATGATCTGTTTTAAAGGCAAAGGTACTTCAAATCACTTATAATAAAGAATTAAAAATTGATTGGGAACTTCAGAAAGAGTAAGATAAAGGAACACACACCAGTCCTCATCAACGGACCAGAAGTGGAAAGGGTGAACAATTTCAAGTTCCTGGGTGTCACCATCTCTGAGGATCAATCCTGGACCCGACGTATCAATGCAGTCGCAAAGAAGGTATGACAGTGGCTATATTTTATTCGGGGTTTGAGGTGATTTGGTATGTCACTGAAGACAGTCACAAATTTCTACAACTGTACCATGGAGAGCATTCTAACTGGCTGCATCACCATCTGGTCCGGAGGTGGGTAGGGGGAGGGGTAGGCACTGAACAGGATCGAAATAAGTTGCAGAAAGTTGTTGTCATGGTCCGGTTTGTGAAGTCTGCATTCTGGTTCACGATCCGGTCCATCGTTCCTTATTCCAGGTTTTCCGGTTTTCCCTTGTTCTGTTGGGTGCTCTAATTGAGGCACCTGATTCACATTTTGGGCTGGCTACATAAATATCTCCTTGGTTCAGCTTCAGTTGCTGGACTGTTCCCTTCCCTTCACCTTCCTCCTGCAACCTCTGCCTGAAGCCTTGCCTGCAACCTCTGCCTGAAGACGACTGCAACCTCGCCTGCATCCTCACCTGTATCTCTGTCAAGTTCTACCGCTGGAGCATGACCGGAGCTTTGTTGTGTCTAGATAAGGAACTGTCTATCATTGTTTGGAACTGTCTCTGTGTCCATGCCTTCGCTAGGTAAGTCTGGCCGTTTGCCTCTACCTTGTGTTGGGAACCGTCTCGGTGTCCACGCCTTTGCTAGGTAGGTCCAGCCATTTGCTGCTACCTAGTGTTGGAAACTGTCTAATCGTGTTCAGCATTCTGTGTATGAGTCCCAGCCCTGCGTCCTGTTCCCTAGGAGGGGTCCCGGCTCTGTGTTCCATGTTCCTGTTCTCCCTCAACCAAGGCACTGTGTTCCTGTACTCCCTCTACAAAGGCTCTGCATTCCTGAGTACCAAGTCAAGGTCTTGTGTTCTCATCCTGTCCATGTGCCTCGTCCTGTCCATGTGCTTTGTCCTGTGCTGGAGTTCCCTTATCCTGTCTCCCAAGACCACGTCTTGTCTTCGCCTAGTTCCAGAGTCTGAGCCCGAGTCAAGACCCAGGTTCTGGGTACCTGTCCAATCTCTGGCTCAGAGTCCAAACCCAAGCTTCATCATGTCCTCGCCTCGAAGAACCCAAGCTTCATCATGTCCTTGCCATGAAGAACCCAAGCCACGAAGAACCCAAGCCATGTCCAGTCCTGTAGCCACATCATGTCCTCGCCTAGTTCCGGGGTCCAAGCCCGAGTCAAGACAAAGGTTCTGGGTCCTTGTCCAGTCTCTGGCTCGGACTCCAAGCCCAGGCTCCTAGTTCCAGTTCCTTGTCCTGGTTCCGCTTGCCTAGCCAAAGTCCTAGCCCAAGTCTGTGTTCCTGTCCCAGCTCCTTGTCTGCGTCCAGTCACATCCCTAACTCTAGTCTAGCCCTGTTCCTAGTACTTCAGTGTCTGTGTCTTGCATTTAAGTCTGCTCCCAGTGCCCCCATATGACAGTTGTAAACTCAGTCAGCTCCATCATGGGCACATGTCTCACTAGCCTCTCCAGCAACCAGTACATCTTCAAAGAGCGATGCCTCAAAAAGGTGGCATCGATCATTAAGTGCACCCATCACCCAAGACATGCCCTCTTCTCATTGCTACCCTCAGTGAGGAGGTACAGGAAACCTAAAGGCAGAAACTCACTGATTCAGGAGCAGCTTCTTCCCCTCTGCCACCTGATTTCTGAATGGACATTGAACCCATGAACACTACCTCACTGCTTTTTATTACTTGCACTGCTTATTTAACTTAACTTTATATATATAGTTACAGTAATGTATAGTTTTTATTATTATGTGTTACAATGTAGTGCTATCACTTAACAACAAATTTCATGACATATGCCAATGATATTAAACCTGATTCTAATCAAAGCAGCAGTCAAAAACCTTTATTAATTCATTAAAATAATCTCCTACCAATATTACCAATAAATGTTTTTGGTTATAGTAGCAATCTTCAGAGCACTTGGATAGAAAAAAAAGCTTTTCAAGCGAACACAAATGGTCTGTTGCTTTTTATTAACAAGTCTGATCTTGAAATTAAATCAGCAAGTTCAGTTTTGATGGAATAGGTAATCCATCCTTGGTTATCTGCCTTCACCAGGGGGGATTACAGAGCTTGTAACACTGGAGTTGTTGATGCAACATTGCCCACATATTGCTTATCTGTGTGTGCTCCTGGGACTTATTGCTATGGTTTTGTACATTTATATCAAAGCCTGCTATTATTACAGAACCTTAGCAAGCTATTATACGTGGGAATGTATCACTTAAGTGAGCTGATTAGGTTCAGAAAATTCCTGATAAAGTTATCAACAGTAGAAGATGCCACTTTAGATCTCATTGATCTACCACTTTACACTTGCATCTACAGTCACCTCAAATGATAAATGATGAATTTAGTGGTGTGTGTGTGTGTGTGTGTGTGTGTGTATTATGGCAAGGTTGGGTTGTTCTCTGATCCTGGCAATCCATTTGCAAATTCTCTATCATCATATGAGGAGACATAATCAGTGTGCTTTTCAGTTGTGTTGTGTCCTTAATATTATACACATTATTTTGGTTCTTCAGACCAACTGACTTGTTAAGTTCAGGGATGACAACAATTTGGAAGTCATTTTAGCTGTAGAAGACCATTTACGTTTTATTCTGAATATGTACAACTGCACTAAGTATAAGGAACCACTGCCAAGCTCACAAATGCCTCTACTTATTCAGAGGCTAAAGGAATTTGATATGTCCCCTTCAACCCTTATCAATTTTTATCAATGCAACATAGAAAGCATCACAGCTTCTCTGATAACTGCTCAGACCATGATCGCAGGAAACTGCAGAGGTGCACTGAGCTATGAATCACAGAAACCAGCCTCCCTTCCGCAGACACCACACAGAAACCAGCCTCCCCTCCGCAGACGTGGCACAGAAACCAGCCTCCCCTCCGCAGACACGGCACAGAAACCAGCCTCCCCTCCGCAGACACGGCACAGAAACCAGCCTCCCCTCCGCAGACACGGCACAGAAACCAGCCTCCCCTCCGCAGACACGGCACAGAAACCAGCCTCCCCTCCGCAGACACCGTGCAGAAACCAGCCTCCCCTCCGTAGACACCGCACAGAAACCAGCCTTCCCTCTGCAGACATCGCACAACCAGCCTCCCCTCCACAGACACTGCACAGAAACCAGCCTCCCCTCTGCAGACGCGGCACAGAAACCAGCCTCCGCTCCACAGACATCGCACAACCAGCCTCCCCTCCACAGACACCGCACAGAAACCAGCCTCCCCTCCGCAGACACCGCACAGAAACCAGCCTCCCCTCCGCAGACACCGCACAGAAACCAGCCTCCCCTCCGCAGACACCGCACAGAAACCAGCCTCCCCTCCGCAGACATCGCACAACCAGCCTCCCCTCCACAAACACTGCACAGAAACCAGCCTCCCCTCTGCAGACGCGGCACAGAAACCAGCCTTCGCTCCACAGACACCGCACAGAAACCAGCCTGTCATAACGAGGGTACTGGGAGCGGACCCAAATGCAAGACACAGACACTGAAATACAAGGAACAGGACTAGGTGTGTCAAGAAAGCAAGGAAAGTGGGGAAGAAATGACACAGGTCCTGGACAAGACTAGGATACACAGGGTCTGGGCGAGGACTTGACTAGGAAAGCGGAACCAGGACAAGGAAATAGGAACTAGGAGCTTGGGCTAGGGATCCAAGCCAGAGACTGGACAAAGAACCAGAACCTGGGTCTTGACTCGGCTCGGACTCCGGAACTAGGCAAGGACAAGTCGTGACTACAGGACAAGGAGTGGCAACAGGACTGGACGTGAGACTCCTGGACAGGATGAGGGAACCCCAGCACTGGACGAGGGAACCCCAGAGCCGGACAAGGGAGAGGTACTCTTGAGCTGGGCGAGGCACATGGACAGGATGAGAACATGAAGCCTTGACTTGGTCGAGGGAGACAGGAATGCAGAGCTTTAGTCGAGGGAGACAGGAACGCAAAGCCTTGGTCGAGGGAGACAGGAACATGGAACACAGAGCTGGAACCCCTCCTTGGGAACAGGACGTAGGGCCGGGACTTATACACAGAGCACAGAGGTAGATCTCCACCCAAGGTAGTGGCAAATGGCCAGACGCACTCAGCAGAGGCGAGGGCACAAAGAGACGGTTCCCAACACAAGGTAGCAGCAAACGGCTGGACCTACCTAGTGAAGGCGTGGACACAGAGACGGTTCTCAACACAAGGTAGTGGCAAATGGTCAGACCTACCTAGCGAAGGCAAGGACACAAAGAGACAGTTGCAAACAACTAAAGACAGTTCCTTATCTAGACAGAGCAAGGCCCCGATCTTGCCCTGGCGGTTGAACCTGACGGTATTACAGGCGAAGGTAGCAGGCGAGGCTTCAGAAGGAAGGGGAAGGGGAGGGAATAATCCAGCAACTGAAGCTGAACCCAGGAGCTGTTTATGTAGCCAGCCCAGAATGGGAGTCATGTGCATCAATTAAGGTGCACAACAGGACCAGTGAAAACTAAAAAAAACCTGGAATAATGAACAATGGACCAGACCATAAACCGGAATGCGGATTTCACGGACCGGACCATGACAGTTTTCCCTCCCTCTATGGGAGTCTCCTGGCGACCGAACAGGCTCTCCAGGACTAAGGACAACACCGGCGGGTGGGAGGGTATTTAACAGAAGGGAAACATGGATGGCAAAAGTAAAACAACAGTGTCTGTGTTGGTGGGTCCATATTTGACTGGACTGTTCTGTCATAACGGGGGCTCTGGGAGCAGACCAAAATGCAAGACACAGACACTGAAATATAAGGAACAGAACTAGGTGTGTCAAGAAAGCAAGAGAAGTGGGGAAGAAATGACACTGGACATTGACACAGGCCCTGGATGAGACTAGGATACAGGGCCTGGGCTAGGACTTGACTTGGAAAGCAGAACCAGGACAAAGAAGTAGGAACTAGGAGCCTGGGCTAAGATTCCAAGCCAGATACTGGACAAGGACCCAGAACCTTGGTCTTGACTCGGGTTCAGGCCCCAGAACTAGGTGAGGACAAGTCATGACTACAGGATGAGGACTGGCAACAGGACTGGACATGAGGTTCCTGGACAGGACGAGGGAACCCCAGCACCGGATGAGGGAACCCCAGCACTGGGCTGGGCGAGGCACAAGGATGAGAACACGAAACCTTGACTTGGTCGAAGGAGACAGGAACGCAGAGCCTTGGTCGAGGGAGACAGGAATGCAGAGCCTTGGTCGTGAGAGAACAGGAACGCAGAGATTTGGTCGTGAGAGAACAGAAATGCAGAAGGAACTGTACAGCAACTGAAGCTGAACATAGGAGCCATTTATGTAGCCAGCCCAAAATGGGAATCATGTGCCTCAATTAAGGTACACAACAGGACAAAGGAAAACTGGAAAACCTGGAATAAGGAGCGATGGACTAGACTGTGAACTGGAATGTGGACTTCATGGACCGGAACATGACACAGCCTCCACTCCACAAACACTGCACAGAAACCAGCTTCCCCTCCGCAGACACTGCTCAAAAATCAGCTTCCCCTCCACAGACACTGCACAGAAACCAGCCTCCCCTCCACAGACACTGCCTATGCTTTTTTCTGCCTCAGTACAGCAGCCAGAATAATCAAATATCCTGCTGACCCTGGACATCCTCTCTTCTCCCTTCCTGTTGGATAGAAGATACAAAATCCTGAAAGAACATTCTTCCAGGCTCAAGGACAATTTCTACATCGCTGGTACAAGACTATTGAATAGTTCCCTAGTACGATACGGTGGACTCTTGCTACAATCTACCTCATTAAGATCTTGTCTATTGTTGTCTATCTGCACTGCATTTCCTCTGTAGCTTTTGCTCTTTATTCTACATTCTGTTATAATTTTAGCTTGTTTCAGTGCAATGCATTGTGTAATGAATTGATCTGTGTGAACAGAATGCAAGACAAACTTTTCACTGTGCCCTGGTACACGTGACAATAATAATAAACCAAAAGCAGCAGAGTTGACAACTATGTAGACTAGCCCTTGCTAACCATGAGTGTATTCGGTGTTTGGTGATGCATTAACACACTGGGCCAAACAGAGCCTAATTTGACATGCTGCCAAACCCTTCAGTGAACTCATCACAATCCTCTATGAAACTGGTAGCAACACGAAGGCAGAACCTCAGCAGCCACTCATTCTTTGGCAGGGTACTGATGGCTATTGACACGGTACAATGGGGCAGAGCACCTCTTTCTGTGAATGTTGGAGAGCCTTATTTTTTATAGCTTTTAAATATCTCTGACACCCATAAGAACTTAGAAACTATAAGGATTGCTTTAAATTGTAAAAAAACAAGAATTTAGATTAGATTATGAGGACACGCTGTCCTCTTTTATTGTCATTTAGTAATGCATGCATTAAGAAATGATACAATTTGTTCCTCCAGAATGATATCACAGAAACACAAGACAAACCAAGACTAAAAATAAACTGACAAAAACCACATAATTATAACATATAGTTACAACAGTGCAAAGCAATACCGTAATTTGATGAAGAATAGACCATGGGCACAGTAAAAAAAAAGTCTCAAAGTCTCTCGAAAGTCCCATCATCTCATGCAGATGGTAGAAGGGAGCAACGCTCCCTGCCATGAGCTTCCAGTGTTGCAAACTTGCTGGTGCAGCATCCTGGAAGCACCTGACCACAGCCGACTCTGAGTCCGTCCGAAAACTTCGAGCCTCCAACCAGCCTTCCGACACCGAGCACCGAGCACCATCTCTGCTGAGCACTTCGACCCCATCCCCAGCAACAGGCAATAGGCAAAGCCAAGGATTTGGGGCCTTCCCCTCAGGAGATTCTCGATCGCACAGTAGCAGCGGCAGCGAAGCAGGCATTTCAGAAGTTTCTCCAGATGTTCCTCCGTGCTTCTCACATCCGTCTGCATCAAATCAGGATTGTGCGCAGCCCCTATTTAACAAATACGATATCAATTTGGAGCCACCATGCGCTGCATCGTGCTGCCGTCTTCTCTTCCCCCTCCACTGGACTTGATTGTGATGTTGTAATTCCTGCTTTTTATTTAAAGCAACCATTATAGTTTCTAAGTTCTTATGGGTGTCAGAGGTATCCCAACCTTCCCACAGGACTTCCTCAGTCCACAAGGCACTTACTTGCAAGCCTTCATCTATTGTCACAACAGGTCCACAACAGATGATATTTCATTAGCTCTTCACTCAACCCTGGAACATCCGGACAGTGAAGATGCTCTTCATTGACTACAGCTTTGCATTCAACACTATCATCCCTTCAAAGCTAATCATAAGCTCCAAGATGTCGACATCTCCTCCACGATCTCCATCAACACAAGGCTGTGTGCTTAACCCCCTGCTCTACTCGCTTCACACTTATGACTGTGTGGCTAAGCACAGCTCCAATGCCAGATTTACGTTTGCTGATATCACCCCATTGGCCAAATCAAAGGTGGTGACAAATCAGCTTATAGGAGGGAAACTGAAAATCTGGCCGAATGGTGCCACAACAACATCCTCTCACTCAATGTGAGTGGAAACAAAGTTCTGATTATTGACTACAAGAGGAGGAAACCAGGAGTCCATTAGCCAGTCCTCATTAGGGGATCAGAGATTGAGAGGGTCAGCAACTTTACATTCCTTGGTATTATCATTTCAGAGAATCTGTTCTGGTCCATCATGAAAGTGTTATTACAATGAAAGCACGGAGGTATCTCTATTTTCTAAGATGTTTGCGAAGATTCGGCATGTCATTTGAAACTTTGATAAACTTCTGAGGACGTATGGTGGAGTGTATGTTGACTGATTGTATCATGGCCTGGTATGGAAACACCAATGCCCTTGTATGGAAAAGCCTACTCTAAGTAGTGGATATGGCCCAGTCCATCATGAGTAAAGCCATCCCCACCATTGAGCACATCTATCATGTAAACCTCAGGACCCACACCACCAGGTTCAGGAACAGTTATTACCCTACAAACATCAAGCTCTTGAACCAGAAGGGATAACTACTCTCAACTTCACTTGCCCCATCACTGAAGTGATCTTACAACTTATGGGCTCACCTTCAAGGATTCTTCATCTCATGTTCTCAATATTTATTGTTTATTTACTTATTTATTATTATTTCATTTGTTTTATTTCATTTTTCTATTTGCATATTCACTACTTTTGCACATTGGTTGTTCGTCCATCTTCATTGGGTGCATTTTTAAAATTGATTCCACTGTGTTTCTTTATATTTACTGTGAATGCCTGCAAGAAACTGAATCTCAAGTTAGTGTATGGTTATATTTCTGTACTTTGAACTTGGCTCTCCTGGCCTCAGTTGACTCCATTTGGTGCAACGAAACAATCTAACGCAGCACTATTTCCAGCACCATTTGCCAACACCACATAAATGGACTGTCATGGTCCGGTCCGTGAAGTCCGTATTCCGGTTCCGGTCCATAGACCCTTGCTCCAGGTTTTCCTGTCTACCCTGTTTCTGTTCTTGTTAAGCACTAATTAAGGCAGCTGATGCTTGTTGGGGCTGGCTGTATAAATGCCTCTGGAGACCAGGGAGTGGCTGCTGGATTGTTCTTGTCCTTACACCTTGTATCCCTTCTCCTGCCTTCTGTTTCCTGGCCTGTAGCCCTGCCTTGTCTTGTCGGTAACTCTCGCCTCTCCTGAAGTTCTCGTCTCACCTTGCCTTGTCTTGCTGGTAACTCTCGCCTCATCTCGCCTGCAGTCTTGTCCTGGAGCCATCCTGTACCTAGCTCCCTTCCTGTCCCTTGCCTCCGTCGGGTAAGCCAGGCCGTCTCGCTATTACCTACAGTTGGTTCTGTCCCTTCCTGTCCCATGCCTCCATCGGGTGGTGAACCGTGCCCTGCCCAGGAGTACCCTGCCCAGGAGTACCACGCCCTGCCCAGGAGTACCGCGCCCTGCCCAGGTGAACCGCACCCTGCCCAGGAGGAGCCTGCCTAGCCTCAAGCCTGAAGACTCCAGCCACGCCTCACCTCAAGTCTCCTGCCTCCAGCCTCCAGCCTCGCCTCACCTCAAGTCTCCTGCCTCCAGCCTGCAGCCTCGCCTCAAGTCTCCTGCCTCCAGCCTCCATCCTCACCTCGCCTGTAGACTCCAGCCTCCTGCCAAGCCTCGCCTCTAGCCTCAAGCCTCAAGCCTGAAGACTCCAGCCACACCTCGCCTCAAGTCTCCTGCCTCCAGCCTCCAGCCCAGCCTCGCCTCAAGTCTCCTGCCTCCAGCCTTGCCTCACCTCAAGTCTCCTGCCTCCAGCCTCCATCCTCGCCTCGCTTGAAGACTCCAGCCTTCTGCCTCCTGCCAAGCCTCACCTCTAGCCTTAAGCCTCAAGCCTGAAGACTCCAGCCTTCTGCCTCCTGCCAAGTCTCACCTCTAGCCTCAAGCCTGAAGACTCCAGCCTCGTCCTGCCTGCCTGCCAAGCCTCGTCCTTGCCAGGTTCTGGGGTCAGAGCCAGAGGCAAGACCCAGGTATTGGGTCCTTGTCCATTATCTGGCTCGGAGTTCAAGCCCGGGCTCCTTGCTCTCTTGTCCAGTCCTGTTCCAGGTCCCTGGTTTTCGTGTCCATGTCCTTGCCATCAGCCTGAATCCTCATCCTGTCCCTAGTACTTCAGTGTCTGTGTCTTGCACTTGGGTCCGTTCCCAGCCACCGTCGTATGTCATGGACTGCATTAGTCATAAGGCCTAACAGCATGAAAACAGGCGCTTCAATCCAATTTGACCATGCCAACTGTGTTGTCCAGCAAACTAGTCGTATCTGCCCGCATTTGGCCCATAACCCTCTAAACTTCGCTGATCAGTTGCAAACTGTTCCCTTGATAAATTGACATTTCAAGCAAAATGAAAATCTGCAGGTCATTTCATGTTTTTTCTTCCTGTGTCTAATTACAAGAAACACCCAATAAAATGAACATTGTTTTGAAATTTTATAAAAGATATTAGTTAATACATTTCCAAACAAGAGAAAATCTGCAGATGCTGGAAATCCAACCAACACACACAAAGTGCTAAAGGAACTCAGCAGGCCAGGCAGAATCTATGGAAAAGAGTGCAGTCGATGTTTCGGGCTGAGACCCTGCATCAGGATGGAGAAAAATACGATGAAGAGTAGATTTAAAAGGTAGGGGGGAGAAAGAGAGAAAACAAGGTGATGGGTGAAACCAGGAGGTGGAAAGATGAAGTAAAGAGCTGGGAAGCTGATTGGTAAGAGAGATACAGGGCTGGAAAGGGGGAATCTAATAGGAGAGGACAGCAAGCCATAGAAGAAAGAAGGGGGAGGAGCACCAGAGGAAGGCAATAGGTTAGCAAGGAGATAAGGAGAGAGATGGTAAAGGGGATTAAGAATGGTGAAGGTCGGGGGGCGGGGGAGGTGGATACTACCAGAGCTTCGAGAAATTGATGTTCATGGCATCAGGTAGGAGCTACCCAGATGGAATATAAGGTGTTGTTCCTCCAACCTGAGTGTGGCCTCATCGCAACGGTAGAGGAGGCCAATGATTGACATATCGGAATGGAAATGGGAAGTGGAATTAAAGTAGGTGGTCACGGGGAGATCCCACTTCTTCTGGCAGATGGAGAGTAGATGGTGAAGTGCTTGGCGAAGCAGACTCCCAATCTAAGTTGGGTCTCACCGATATACAGGAGGCCACACCGGGAGCACCAGACACAGTATATGACCCCAACAGACTCACAAGTGAAGTGTCACCTCACCTGGAAGCACTATTTGGGACCCTGAATGGTAGCGAGGGATGAGGTGTAGGGGCAGGGTGTAGTACTTGTTCCACTTGAAAGGATAAATGCCAGGAGGGAGATCAGTGGGGAGGAAAGAATGGACAAGGGAGTCACTCAGAGAGTGATCTCTGTGGAAAGCAGAAATTTGGTGGGGGGAGGTGAAGGGAAAGGTGTGCTTTGTGGTGGGATCCTGTTAGAGATGGTGGAAGTTCTGGAGAATTATGTGCTGGACATAAACTACATGGCACCAACTTCCATTCTGTGTTTGTTGTTAAAATTTGTAACAATGTTGTAACTTGAAACACTAACAATGAAAAACAATCGAAGCTCTAAAAGGTTTCAAAGTAAAGGTTGTGGTATGGTTATTATTTAGAAAACATGGATTATATTCATTAGTACATAATTAATTACTGCATGTTTAACATAGATTTTTAAATTATATTAGCATAAGTTCAAAATTATGTTAACATAATTTTAAAATTATATTAATATAATTTAAAAATTATATTATCATACAAAATAAAAATTCCTGCTGCATGGCAATAAAGGCTATATGTGAGGGAGAATTTCAGTTACTGCGCAGCTTTTCTCCTGCACAGCTTAAAGGGAACAGTGGTAGCACTAGGTCCAGCCTCAGGACAGTACAAGGTGTTGCACTCATCCACATTAGGTACTCCTAACAGATTATGATACAACTTAACACTGCTTTTTGATTAATTAAACATATAAGCATACACTGAAATGCAGTAGAATAAACAAAAAGGTCAGTAATCTAATTTAGCTGTGATGATGTAAAACAGAGGAGCCAGACATCTACCTCCAATGATGAGCCCAGGTCCATAGCAAGCATCTACAAGCATGCAATCCAGAGCATATTGCTAAGACTGTGCATCCTGAACTGATGATATTTGTGCTCAAGATTTTGCAGTGGAACTTGAATCTGTAACCTTCTGGTTCTGAGGCAAGCATGCTAACAGGCAGCTAATGGTTCTCTACCAAAGCATCACCTAGATGCCAGCATGTTCCTGCCTATTTGGAATGTGTGCCTTTGACTTCTCAAATGAACTTGTGCATCTAGAATAAAAAGATAGTTTACTTTTATATTGTATCTTTTACAGAAATATCTAACATGAGTTTGGTGATTCATGCTCCATTGCTGATATTTAAATATAAATCCTGGCTGATATCTTCATAGAAGTGTTTCATTAAACATATCTCTCTTTTTTTTCCTCTTTGGAAGCTCTAGTACATCCATTCACTTGTGTTTTTTTTTGTTTTGCAGCTGAATTAAATCAGTAGGTTAAATGAGGGCCATTTGGTTGCATTTTTGCCTCCAGGTTGTTGTAAAATGGATGAAGTCACTGGAGAGACAGAGTCACTGGTAGATACAAAGCAGCTTCTTTATTCCACACGACAAGGTACAGCAAGCATCATACGGAGACCCGTTGGTGGAAAGGTCTACTAGCTCAACGTGGGCTCGATATTTGTTTGCTACACACAAAGGGCAATCCCTATTTACAAAGTTATAGACAATGCATAGACAATGCTTTCTTTTGAAACTACATACAAAACATCACAGCTTCTGACTTCATCCTTTCCTCCTGACACCCGTGTGTCTGGGCTGGTACCCACAGCCTTTAGAAATGCAAGTTAAATCCAGAATACATTGATTTGGTATTTTACGTGCTAACATAGAGGACAATTCATATTTATAAAGTATAGATAATACTGTCTTCAAAACTACAGCATCTGATCAAACTACGGCATCAGCAACGTCTGGTATTCACAGCTTTTAGGAAATGCATTGTTATGAACTCAATCCACAGTACTTTGTCAAACAGAAGACTGGTCGCCAAAGTCATTTGGTAAATGAATCATCTACCCAAAAACTCACTCTAACACAGGTCTTGTAAGAAGGTTGCAGCTTTAGGTCACTTTCTTGAGTCATGAAAATAAAAGATCTATTTATTGCTGATGGTTTGGTGTACTGTAAATTGTATCTGCATTTCAATGAGACATTAAACCAAAACCCCATATAGCTCTGAAAAAGATCAGCAAGGTATTTCTTTCCCACTGTCAATTGGCATGCCAAAAGCATATTATTCAATTATTATCATATTGCTTATGGAATTCTGTTTTCTAACCCACACTGACATTTTTAATTATAAAGAGTATGCATAAAAATGCTGAAGCATCTGTTTAATTCATGGTATTTTGAAATAAAATGTGATTGGTTTCTGTTTGTTCATACTGCAAGTAAAATTAATTGGCCATTGTCCATGTTTTTATTGAACAAGTATTGGAATAGCATGAAATATGAAGAGTGATTGCTTTGCGGTAATTTGCTGATATTTCTTGCAAGAATAACTAAGTTGGAATATTACCAAAGTAGCTCCAAAGAACTTTAGGAAGACCATACACTAGAAAAATCATTATCAGGCTTTTCTTTCAGACCTAAAGCCAAAAGTCTACCATAGAACCAGATGTGCTTAATTTGACAAATTGTGCATCTCATGTCTGTAGTCAGAGGGTGTACTCTTGACCTTCCACACAATCCAGAGGAGTTGCTGGAGTTTCTGGACATCACTGGCAGCTATTCAGGAAAACAGCAAGTGAGCTGGCAATGATGATTTTAAAAAGCAGGTCACAGATCATAAACAATAATCAACTTCTTCCAAGTAATTTCCAATTGCTCTTTAATGCCTAATGCAATCCATTAATTATTTAATAAATAATAAATATATTGAAAACAGTTGATTATACTTGCACTTTGAAAGAAGAAAGCCAATCAAATTTTACCTCAGAGTATTACTTTTCAAACAAATGTTCCTACACTTTTTTACACCCTCATAATCAAAAATGTCAACATCAACATGGGCCAGAATTCTTAAAGTAAAATGTCACTACAATGTGTAAAGGATGCCACTAAGAACAAAGAAAATCCTATCAGCTAGAATGCTTGCTTACTTGGCATCGGCCTCAGAATTACTGAGATTTTATAAAACTTGAAGCTTTCTGCGGTAATTTGTACTTTTTCATTAAGCAATAGCTATATCAGCATAAATTCATTGCCATCATTATCTTTTATCTTTTGTTGTGATTCCATCAAATCTAGAACACCAATAGTAGCTAATTATTCACAATAATCTGTTTGAGAAGCAGCACCTCTATCATAAACAGAACAGTATAATTCAATCTGCACACAAACGTCCTCCCACTTTCATGGATGAGGCAATCAATCTAAGTGTCAAGCTATCAAGGTAGTCATCTGTTTAGAGGTGAACTTCAGGCAACTAACAAATGGTTTACCTAAACTAAAACTACTCAATCACGGCTATCAATTTTACTATGTTAAAAGATTGTTTCAACAACCAAGCACAGATTTTCTGAAATATTAAAATGAAAAGCTAATTTAAAATGTTTGACAATATCTTTCCAAAATGAGATAATCAGTAATAACTTAGCAGTCCATTTTGTTGATTTATGTTATCTATTTGTTTTCAGTTGCAAAATCAGGATTTAGAATTGAATTTTTTCCCACTCTGGAATAAGCACTTAAAATTTCCCAACAATATTCAATTCTGTTACCAATAATAGCTGGAAACATGAGGTATATAAAGAATAAATATCAGCACTTCTTTTTCCATGAGTTCTTCCATTGGTTTACTAACAAAAAGTTGCCTTGGAGTAACCTGATTAAACACATTCAGAGAGGTGTGTGTGTGTGTGTGTGTGTGTGTTGCTTTACACATATATGGATAGAATATTTTTATTGATAAAGTAAAACTTCATTGTAGTGAAGTTTTATATAGTGTCCACAGTGTATAAACTTCACAATAATGAAGTTTAATTTTATCAATAAGACTTCATTAGCTGTAGAACTATTTTACTGGTCACTAGTATATTGCAGGAAACACAACTGCTGATTTGCAGCCAGCAAAGTTACAAATTAGCATTGCAATGACAACCAGAAAATTTTGTTTTTTTCAAAGAGATGTTGATGCACTTCTAGAGATATTCTTAAGAAAAAGTGCAACAATCACATTAGTAAAAAAATAACATACGTATTGTATTCAACCAATGCAGATTTTAGAAGTTTCTCTGGACTAAGTTTTCTCTGGAAATCTCCCTAGAGTGAGGGGTTTAGATGGGGTGGAGTTTGTTAGGTGTGTTCAGGAAGATTTCTTGACACAATATGTAGATAAGCCTACAAGAGGAGAGGCTGTACTTGATCTGGTTTTGGGAAATGAACTTCGTCAGGTATCAGGTCTCACAGTGGGAGAACATTTTGGAGATAGTGATCACAACTCTATCTCCTTTACTATAGCATTGGACAGAGATAGGAATAGACAAGTTAGGGAAACGTTTAACTGGAGTAAGGGGAAATATGAGGCTATCAAGCAGGAACTTCAAAACGGATGTTCTCAGGGAAACATACGGAAGAAATGTGGCAAAAGTTCAGAGGATATTTGTATGGAGTTCTGCAAAGGTACATTGCCATGAGACAGGAAAAGGATGGTAGGGTACAGGACCTGTGGGGTACAAAGGCTGTTTAAAATCTAGTCAAGAAGAAAAGAGGAGCTTACAAAAGGTTCAAAAAGCTAGATAATGATAGAGAGCTAGAAAGTTATAAGGCTAGCAGGAAGGAGCTCAAGAAAGAAATTAGGACAGCCAGAAGGGGCCATGAGAAGGCCTTGGTGGACAGGATTAAGGAAAACCCCAAGGCATTCTACAATTATGTTAAGAGCAAGAGGATAAGATGTGACCATTCAAGTCTGACAGTGGAAAAGTGTGTTTGGAACCAGAGGAGATGGTAGAGGTACTTAATGAGTACTTTGCTTCAGTATTCACTATGGAAAAGGATCTTGCCGATTGTATGGATGAATTACAGTGGACTGAAAAGCTTTAGCATGTAGATATTAAGAAAGAAGACGTGCAGGAGCTTCTGGAAAGCATCAGGTCGGTTAAGTCACAGGGACCAGACGAGATGTACCCCAGGCTACTGTGGGAGGCTAGGAACGAGATTGCTGAGCTTCTGGCGATGATCTTTGCATCATCAATGGGGATGGGAGAGGTTCTGGAGGACTGGAGGGTTGTGGGTGTTGTTCCATTATTCAAGAAAGGGAGTAGAAATAGCCCAGGAAATTATAGACTAGTGAGTCTTACTTCAGTGGTTGGTAAGTTGATGGAGAAGATCCTGAGGAGCAGGATTTATGAACATTTGGAGAGGCATAATATGATTAGGAATAGTCAGCATGGCTTTGTGAAAGGCAGGTCGTGCATTACGAGTCTGATTGAATTTTTTGAGGACATGATTGAACACATTGATGATGGTAGAGCAGTAGATGTAGTGTATATGGATTTCAGCAAGGCATTTGACAAGGTACCCCCTGCAAGGCTTATTGAGAAAGTGGGGAAGCATGGGATCTAAGGGGAAATTGCTTTGTGGATCCAGAACTGGCTTGCCCACAGAAGGCAAAGAGTGGTTGTAGACGGGTCATATTCTGCATGGAGGTCGGCCACCAGTGGTGAGCCTCAGGAATCTGTTCTGGGACTCCTACCCTTCATGATTTTTATAAATGACCTGAATGAAGAAGTGGAGGGATGGGCTAGTAAATTTGCTGATGACACAAGGGTTGGAGGTGTTGTGGATAGTGTGGAGGGCTGTCAGAGGTTTCAGCAGGACGTTGATAAGATGCAAAAATAGGCTGAGAATTGGCAGATGTTCAACCCAGTTAAGCATGAGGTGGTTCATTTTAGTAGGTCAAATATGATGACAGAATATAGTATTAATAGTAAGACTCTTGGCAGTGTGGAGGATCAGAGGGATCTTGGGGTCCAAGTCCATAGGACACTCAAGGCTGCTGTGCGGGTTGACTCTGTGGTTAAGAAAACATACGGTACACTGGCCTTCATCAATCATAGGATTGAGTTTAGGAGCCGAGAGGTAACGTTACAGATATATAGGACCCTAGTCAGACCCCACTTGGAGTACTGTGCTCAGTTCTGGTCGCCTCACTACAGGAAGGATGTGGAAACCATAGAAGGGGTGCAGAGGAGATTTACAAAGATGTTGCTGGATTGGGGAGCATGCCTTATGAGAACAGGTTGAGTGAACTCGACCTTTTCTCCTTGGAGTGACAGAGGATGATAGGTGACCTGATAGAGGTATATAAGATGATGAGAGGCATTGATCGTGTGGATAGTCAGAGGCTTTCTCCTAGGACAGAAATGGCTAGCACGAAAAGGCACAATTTTAAGGTGCTTGGAAGTAGGTACAGAGGGGATATTAGGGGTAAGTTTTTTACACAGAGAGTGGTGAGTGTGTGGAGTGGGCTGCCAGCGACAGCGGTGGAGGCGGATATGATAGGGCCTTTTAAGAGACTCTTGGACAGGTATATGGAGCTCAGAAAAATAGAGGGCTATGGGTAACCCTCGATAATTTCTCAGGTAAGGACATGTTCGGTACAGCTTTGTGGGCTGAAGGGCCTGTATTGTGCTGTAGGTTTTCTATATTTCTATGAAATATCATGCAGAATAATTTTATTATAATATTAATCTGATTCATAATTCAGTTTCATGGTAGCAACTGAGTGTAGCTCCATTGATTTATTGCCAAAAATGGTCAACACATTGACCCTTGTTTTCTTCAGCAATTTTTTGAGAGACAACTATGGGAATGTGGAACAGAGCACCCTGAAATCAAACATGAAGACATTTAAATCCTTTATAAATGGCTGAATTAAGTTATTCATCACCCTTAGATAGACTGGGCTATCAATTTGAAGATGATTAGGTTCTTCTTAAGGTAAAAGATGTATGACTGTACTCCAGAATTAGCAAACCACCAGATCAAATACTTAGATATCTTCTCCTGATCTTTTCAGCCAGGAAGGTAACCAAATGATTTCTTGCTGATAGTATGTAAACTTTTGGCACCTCATTCTCTGTTTCTCCTCAGAGTGCTGAACTCACCCTGAAGATCATCCCAATTAATGCAATCATACAACAGACACCAAGGATAACTTCTAATTGCCAACAACCTCAAATTCATCAGCCTTGTATGAAAACATATCAAAATACTTGCTCTGTCCTTCATCTGCTGTTCCTTTCAGCCACGTATTGCAGATAAGGCTCATGGTTCTTCTAAATCTGAATTACTATGCAAAGCATAGAGAGGCATGGACCAAATGTGGGCAAATGGGACTAACTTAGATGAGAATGTTGGTCAGCATGGATTTTTGGGCTGAATGGCCTTTTTCCGTGCTGTATGACAATAACCATTTTCATGATAAAGCTCATTTCCATTCTTTGGAACCCTGCTAACCTGCAGGTGGGAAACCTAAGCATGTAATATGATAAGTTCTACCAACTTCAAGAGCAGCTACAGCATCTCAACTGCAGCTGGTTTGTGAAAGTGGAGACATGGAGGAGGAGTCAGCTGGACCATGCAGCACAGCATTAAAGTGCCCATTATCAGATGCAAATACTACAAAGGGAAGCTGTGGTCACAGCAGAACAAAATCAAGAAAGGCTTGAAAGTAAAAGAGATAATCACAGAATTTGTAGATCAGTAGGTGCAAGAAAAGCGAGAGTGGAGAAAAACATTTAAAGAACGGTAGTGAAAGAAGGTGCCAGTCAGAATGTCAGGAAATGACAAACGGAGAAGTGAAGTAGGCATTTAACTGCCAATAGAGCACTGGAATGAGTCTACATTCAACTACATCTCAACTACAAAGAGTTCAAGCCCTGGGAGTAGCAAAAATCAAAGCATCATATGCATCATAGGCGGAAACAGGTGAGGCGAGGAAGGTTTGGCATTCATTTTCTGTTGTTATTTGAGGAGAGGGGCAGTATGAGTGTGAGGGCAGTTTGCTGTTCTCGGTGCCGGATGTGGGAGGCCCTGGAGTCTACAAGCCTCCTGGACGTCTACATCTGCGCCAAGTGCATCGAGATGCAGCTCCTTAGGGACCGCGTTACGGAACTGGAGCTGCAGCTCGATGACCTTCGTCTGGTCAGGGAGAGTGAGGAGGTGATAGAGAGGAGCTGCAGGCAGGTGGTCACGCCGGGGCCACGGGAGGCAGACAAGTGGGTCACGGTTAGGAGGGGGAAGGGGAAAGGTCAGGTAATAGGGAGTACCCCGGTGGCTGTGCCCCTTAACAACAGGTACTCCTGTTTGAGTACTGTTGGGGGGGACAGCTTACCCGGGAGAAGCGACAGTGGCCGTGCCTCCGGCACAGAGTCCGGCCCTGTAGCTCAGAAGGGTAGGGCAAGGAAGAGGAGGGCAGTTGTGATAGGGGACTCGATAGTAAGGGGGTCAGATAGACGATTCTGTGGACGCAGTCCAGAGACCCGGATGGTAGTTTGCCTCCCTGGTTCCAGGGTCCGGGATATTTCTGATCGTGTCCAAGATATCCTGAAGTGGGAGGGTGAGGAGCCAGAGGTCGTGGTACATATAGGTACCAATGACATAGGTAGGAAAAGGGATGAGGTCCTGAAAGGAGAATATAGGGAGCTAGGAAGGGAGTTGAGAAAAAGGACCGCAAAGGTAGTAATCTCGGGATTACTGCCTGTGCCACGCGACAGTGAGAGTAGGAATGCGATGAGGTGGAGGATAAATGCGTGGCTGAGGGATTGGAGCAGGGGGCAGGGATTCAAGTTTTTGGATCATTGGGACCTCTTTTGGCGCAGACGTGACCTGTACAAAAAGGACGGGTTGCACTTGAATCCTAGGGGGACCAATATCCTGGCAGGGAGATTAGCGGGGGCTACTGAGGTGACTTTAAACTAGAATGGTTGGGGGGTGGGAATCAAATTAAAGAGGCTAGGCGTGAGGAGGTTAGTTCACTACAGGGGGATGGGAACCAGTGCAGAGAGGCAGAGGGGTGTAAAGTGAGGGTAGAAACAAAAAGTACTATGGAGAAAAGTAAAAGTGGCAGGCCAACAAATCCAGGGCAAGCATTAAAAAGGGCCACTTTTCAGCATAATTGTATAAGGGCTAAGAGAGTTGTAAAAGAGCGCCTGAAGGCTTTGTGTGTCAATGCAAGGAGCATTCGTAATAAGGTGGATGAATTGCAAGTGCAGATTGTTATTAATGATTATGATATAGTTGGGATCACAGAGACATGGCTCCAGGGTGACCAGGGATGGGAGCTCAACGTTCAGGGATATTCAATATTCAGGAGGGATAGACATGAAAGAAGGGGAGGTGGGTGGCATTGCTGGTTAAAGAAGAGATTAACGCAATAGAAAGGAAGGACATAAGCCGGGAAGATGTGGAATCGATATGGGTAGAGCTGCGTAACACTAAGGGACAGAAGACACTGGTGGGAGTTGTGTACAGGCCACCTAACAGTAGTAGTGAGGTTGGAGATGGTATTAAACGGGAAATTAGAAATGTGTGCAATAAAGGAACAGCAGTTATAATGGGTGACTTCAATCTACATGTAGATTGGGTGAACCAAATTGGTAAAGGTGCTGAGGAAGAGGATTTCTTGGAATCTATGCGGGATGGTTTTTTGAACCAACATGTTGAGGAACCGACTGGAGAGCAGGTTATTCTGGACTGGGTTTTGAGTAATGAGGAAGGGTTAATTAGTAACCTTGTCGTGAGAGGCCCCTTGGGTGAGTGACCATAATATGGTGGAATTCTTCATTAAGATGGAGAGTGACATAGTTAATTCAGAAACAAAGGTTCTGAACTTAAAGAGGGGTAACTTTGAAGGTATGAGACGTGAATTAGCTAAGATAGACTGGCAAATGACACTTAAAGGATTGACGGTGGATATGCAATGGCAAGCATTTAAAGGTTGCATGGATGAACTGCAACAAATGTTCATCCCAGTTTGGCAAAAGAATAAATCAAGGAAGGTAGTGCACCCGTGGCTGACAAGAGAAATTAGGGATAGTATCAATTCCAAAGAAGCAGCATACAAATTAGCCAGGGAAAGTGGCTCACCTGAGGACTGGGAGAAATTCAGAGTTCAGCAGAGGAGGACAAAGGGCTTGATTAGGAAGGGGAAAAAAGATTATGAGAGAAGACTGGCAGGCAACATAAAAACGGACTGTAAAAGCTTTTATAGATATGTAAAAAGGAAAAGACTGGTAAAGACAAATGTAGGTCCCCTGCAGGCAGAAACAGGTGAGTTGATTATGGGGAGCAAGGACATGGCAGACCAATTGAATAATTACTTTGGTTCTGTCTCCACTAAGGAGGACATAAATAATCTTCCAGAAATAGTAGGGGACAGAGGGTCCAGTGAGATGGAGGAACTGAGCGAAATACTTGTTAGTAGGGAAGTGGTGTTAGGTAAATTGAAGGGATTGAAGGCAGATAAATCCCCAGGGCCAGATGATCTGCATCCCAGGGTGCTTAAGGAAGTAGCCCAAGAAATAGTGGATGCATTAGTGATAATTTTTCAAAACTCGTTAGATTCTGGACTAGTTCCTGAAGATTGGAGGGTGGCTAATGTAACTCCACTTTTTAAAAAAGGAGGGAGAGAGAAACCGGGGAATTATAGACTGGTTAGCCTAACGTCGGTGGTGGGGAAACTGCTGGAGTCAGTTATCAAGGATGTGATAACAGCACATTTGGAAAGCGGTGAAATGATCGGACAAAGTCAGCATGGATTTGTGAAAGGAAAATCATGTCTGACGAATCTCATAGAATTTTTTGAGGATGTAACTAGTAGAGTGGATAGGGGAGAACCAGTGGATGTGGTATATTTGGATTTTCAGAAGGCTTTTGACAAGGTCCCACACAGGAGATTAGTGTGCAAACTTAAAGCACACGGTATTGGGGGTAAGGTATTGGTGTGGGTGGAGAGTTGGTTAGCAGACAGGAAGCAAAGAGTGGGAATAAACGGGACCTTTTCAGAATGGCAGGCGGTGACTAGTGGGGTACCGCAAGGCTCGGTGCTGGGACCCCAGTTGTTTACAATATATATTAATGACTTGGATGAGGGAATTAAATGCAGCATCTCCAAGTTTGCGGATGACACGAAGCTGGGTGGCAGTGTTAGCTGTGAGGAGGATGCTAAGAGGATGCAGGGTGACTTGGATAGGTTGGGTGAGTGGGCAAATTCATGGCAGATGCAATTTAATGTGGATAAATGTGAAGTTATCCACTTTGGTGGCAAAAATAGGAAAACAGATTATTATCTGAATGGTGGCCGATTAGGAAAAGGGGAGGTGCAACGTGACCTGGGTGTCATTATACACCAGTCATTGAAAGTGGGCATGCAGGTACAGCAGGCAGTGAAAAAGGCGAATGGTATGCTGGCATTTATAGCTAGAGGATTTGAGTACAGGAGTAGGGAGGTACTACTGCAGTTGTACAAGGCCTTGGTGAGACCGCACCTGGAGTATTGTGTGCAGTTTTGGTCCCCTAATCTGAGGAAAGACATCCTTGCCATAGAGGGAGTACAGAGAAGGTTCACCAGATTGATTCCTGGGATGGCAGGACTTTCATATGAAGAAAGACTGGATGAACTGGGCTTGTACTCGTTGGAATTTAGAAGATTGAGGGGGGATCTGATTGAAACGTATAAGATCCTAAAGGGATTGGACAGGCTAGATGCAAGAAGATTGTTCCCGATATTGGGGAAGTCCAGAACGAGGAGTCACAGTTTGAGGATAGAGGGGAAGCCTTTTAGGACCGAGATTAGGAAAAACTTCTTCACACAGAGAGTGGTGAATCTGTGGAATTCTCTGCCACAGGAAACAGTTGAGGCCAGTTCATTGGCTATATTTAAGAGGCAGTTAGATATGGCCCTTGTGGCTACGGGGGTCAGGGGGTATGGAGGGAAGGCTGGGGCGGTGTTCTGAGTTGGATGATCAGCCATGATCATAATAAATGGCGGTGCAGGCTCGAAGGGCCGAATGGCCTACTCCTGTACCTATTTTCTATGTTTCTATGTTTCTATATCAGACCAGAGTTATTCATGGAGGTCCTGAGATCAGCCTAGAAAAGGAAAGAGTCTGTAGAGAAATTGAAAGACCAAAGACACTAATGGTGTTTTGAAGAAACCTGGCTACAGCCAACAAATGTAAGTGGAGGCATCAGTGCTGTCAAATAAATGCTAATAGATTTATTTTCAAAGATGAAGGTATCAATTTAATCCCAGAATGTACTGAATATAGGGACTCAGAGACAAAAAAGAAACTATATTCCTATAATTAAGTATTTATCTGATGAAAGTAAATGATAATTAATATTCTGTGAAAACAAAGTGTCACGTAGTAGGACAAGAATACAAATCTATGACTGTAATTTGCAGTGAGGTGATCCAGTCCTTTCACCAGTACTTTTCAGTGTTACCATTGCCAAAAGTGAATGGGAGCCACGAGGACTGATTTAGCTGTTCTTCAGTTGCTTTTTTAGGATCGCAGAGATGGTTTTGGGATATAGAGGGGAATTTTTGTTCAGGTTCCTGTCATTGTCAGTTCAGAGATCAAGGCCTAATGCTGGAGGATTACTGGGGCCCTGAGGTCCCAGGATTGAATTGGAAGTCCAGAAGTCGAGGCTCCTTGGTCAGAGCCCTGAGTCTGTGTATCTCTGCGAGTCCACTGTGGAAGTTGAAGCACATTATCCAAATCTAAACTTGCTGGAGGCTCGAAGGGGGGAAGATGGCCTGTCCAGTGATTAATGGGCTGTGTACGTGCTTGGGTGGGTGAGAGGAATGTGGATTGCTTTGCTGCTGCTTTCGTTGCTTGTTGAGTTCTGTGTTATTTTGCCAAGCATTGTGGGACACCTAGGCACCTCGGTGCAACTCAAGTAGCAGCAGTACTCTCAGTGGATACGATTAAATATTCCCGTTTCAGCCTGTTACAGCTGAAAAGCACAACTGCTTCCAAGGTCAGTACAGTCAATAAAGATGTCTTAATGCGTTTAAGCAAACTACCGCTGCTTAAAACAACACAGTCTGTGGTTAGAAGTGCCCACGGAAAAAACATCAGAGGAAGCATGGGTGTAGATCAGGATTACAAGTGTGTTTAAGGAAACAGGGTTTTAAACTCCCTATATTGACTATCTTGCTGGCAAACGTGCAGATTCTGGAGAATAAAATCGATGACCTCAGAGCCAGGGTGCTGAATTAGAGGGACATTAGGACCGCGTGTGTCCTTTGTTTCACGGAATCCTGATTAACCTCTTCCGTACCAGATGCAGCGATCCAGATCGATGGGCTTACTATACACAATCAGGATAGATCTATAGAGTCTCTCAAAAGCAAAGGTGGAGGAGTATGCCTCATGATCAACTCTTCCTGGTGCACAAATACATCAGCGCTGTCCCAATTCTGCTCACCAGATCTGGAATATCTAGCAGTAAAGCATCATCCTTTTTACTTACCATGGGGGTTCTCTGGAGTCATGCTGGTAGGAGTTTACATTCCACTTCAGGTCAATATCAAGCAGGCTTTAGATGATCGGAGCAATGGGATCAACTTGCCTGAAACAGCGCACCCTAATGCCTTCACCATCATTTCGGGAGATATTAACAAGGCCAGTCTGAAAAAATCACTAAGCAATTACTCTCAACAGATCAATTGCAATACCAGAGGAAGCAACACACTGGACCATTGTTACACCACCATCAAGTATGCCTACCGTGCTATTCCGCACCCTCACTTTGGGAAGTCTGATCACCCGGCTGTACTTCTACTCCCTGAGTACAGGCAGAGACTGAAGACTGCAGCATCAGCAGTGAGGACCAAGAAGGTTTGGACAAGGGAAGCACAGGAGTGCCTACAGGACTGCTTTGAATTGGTGGACTGGACTGTATTCAGGGATTCATGTTCGAACCTGGATGAGTATGCTGCAGTTATTACCAACTTCACTAATACCTGTGTGGAGGAGTGTATGCCTACAAAGACTTTCTGTACATTCCCAAACCAAAAGCCATGGATTAATCTGAAGGTTAGATCTGTGGCATTCAAGTCTGGAAATCCAGGCCTCGACCAGAAAACCAGGTATGATTTGCGGAGGGCTATTTCAAGGGCAAAGAGACAATTTCGAACGAGGTTGGAGGTGATATCAGATGCACAGCAACTCTGGCAGGTTCTGCAAGATATTACTTCCTACAAAGCAAAAAAAAAGGATGAATGGCAGTGATGCTTCACTACCAGATGAATTCAACTCCTTCTATGCACGCTTTGAAAGGGAGAACACAACTACAGCTGTGAAGATCCCTGCTGCACCTGATGACCCTGTGATCTCTGTCTCAGAGGCCGATGTTAGATTGTCTTTAAAGAGAGTGAAACCTCGCAAGACAGAAAGTCCCGATGGAGTACCTGGTAAGGCTCTGAAAACCTGTACCAACCAACTAGCAGGAGTATTCAAGGACATTTTCAGCCTCTCACTGCTACAGGCAGAAGTTCTCACTTCTTCAAAAAGGCAATAATTATACCAATGACTAGGAAGAATAATGTGGGCTGCCTTAATAACTATTGCCTGGTAGCACTCACATCGACAGTGATGAAATGCTTTGAGAGGTTGGTCATGACTAGACTGAACTCCTTCCTCAGCAAGGACCTGGACCCATTGCAATTTGCCTATCGCCACAATAGGTCAATGGCAGACACAACCTTAATGGCTCTCCACATGGTTTTAGATCACCTAGACAACACAAACACCCATGTCAGGATGCTGTTCATCGACTATAGCTCAGCATTTAATGCCATCATTCTCACAATCCTGATTGAGAAATTGCAGAACCTGGGCCTCTGTACCTCCCTCTGCAATTGGATCCTCGACTTCCTAACCGGAAGATCACAATCTGTGCGGATTGGTAATAATATCTCCTCCTCGCTGACAATCAACACTAGCGCACCTCAGGGGTATGTGCTTAGCCCACCACTCTACTCTCTGTATACACATGACTGTGTGGGTAGGCATAGCTCAAATACCATCTATAAATTTGTTGACAATACAACCATTGTTGGTAGAATTTCAGGTGGTGACAAGAGGGCATACAAAAATGAGATATGCCAACTAGTGGAATGGTGCTGCAGCAACAGCCTTGCACTCAATGTCAGTAAGAAGAAAGAGCTGATTGTGGACTTCAGGAAGGGTAAGACGAAGGGGCACATACCAATCCTCATAGAGGGATCAGAAGTGGAGAGAGTGAGCAGTTTCAAGTTCCTGGGTGTCAAGATCTCCGAGGATCTAACCTGGTCCCAACATATTAATATAGTTATAATGAAGGCAAGACAGCGGCTATACTTTATTAAGAGTTTGAAGAGATTTGGCATGTCAACAGATACACTCAAAAACTTCTATAGTTGTACCGTGGAGAGCATTCTGACAGGCTGCATCACTCTCTGGTATGGAGGGGTACTGCACAGAACCGAAAGAAGCTGCAGAAGGTTATAAATCTAGTCAACCCCATCTTGGGCACTAGCCTAAAAGTACCCAGGAAATCTTTAGGGAGTGGTGTCTCAGAAATGCAGTGTCCATTATTAAGGACCTCCAGCACACACTGTTACCATCCGGTAGGAAATATAGAAACCTGAAGGCACACACACAGAGATTCAGGAACAGCTTCTTCCTCTCTGCCATCCAACTCCTAAATAGACATTGAAGCTTTGGGCACTACCTCACTTTTTTTTAAATATACATTATTTCTGTTTCATGCACATTTTTTCAAATCTATTCAATACGAGTAATTGATTTACTCGTTTATTTATTATTATGTTTTATTTTATTTATTATTTTTTTCTCTCTCTGCTAGATTATGTATTGCGTTGACCTGTTGCTACTAAATTAACAAATTTCACGTCACATGCCAGTGATAATAAACCTGATTCTGATTCTGAATGTTATGTTGGCACCGGAATGTGCGGCATCCCTTACGAGCTGCCCCCAGCACACCCTCACATGTGTTGATTGTTAACGGGAATGACGCACAGGTGATAAACTTGGATCTTGCTCCATCGTTACAACACCCTTGCAGCACTCATTGCAACCCAGGTGCTCCCACAACCTCTCAAGCTAGCTGGTCTATCTTTGCATTGCAGTCCAATATTTCACCAGTGCGCTTCCAAGTGACTCCTCCCCTCCCTTCCTGTGAGGCCTCCCAGCACAGGCCTTTTCGGCTGAAAGATGGTTACCCTCCCACTCTAGCTGGTAGCCGGCTGGGATACAAAAGATTGATGACTCACGGATAAAAATAAACAGAGGACTGTGTTACTCCCATCTTCATGCTGCTCCAGTCCCAACAAACAAATACCTATACGCAAGATTGGAATTAATCACTCTAGCTAAAGATAAATTTATTAATTGTTCTGCAATGCCCTACTTCCCTCAAATCTATGGAACATACAACTCATCATGCTAGGAGACTGCAAACAAGTTCAAACTTCCCAAATTTTGAAACTTCCAACAAGCTTATATTTAAGTGTAAGGGGCAAGCACAGCTTGCAGCAGATATAAACACCAACAAAGCAGGTACATGGCAGGGAAATGTGTGGTGATGCATTCAGCTAACAGGAATATGGAGAGACAGTGTAGAAAAGGATACTATTCTCATAGAGGTGCAGGATTTTAAATGGGATCCTAATAGTACAAATCATAGAAAGTGGCAGGAACAGATTGAGAAAGCAGTTATTAAGGCACACACCATTTGGGCCTTTGTCAATAGAGAAATAAATTTTCAAAAAGCAGAAAACTTGCGCCCTACCTTGATTAAACATTTGTCTAGCCTCAGTCAGAGTGACCTGGTTTATTTCGGTCACTATGTAATAGGGAGGATGTGAAAGGGTCCATAAAAGATTTATGAGAATGATTCTTGAGATAACAGATGACTTACAAGCTGCGATTGTTTTCTTTGGAGAGGAGAAAGCTGAGGAGTGATATATAACATTCTGAAGTGTCCAGACAGAGTGGCTTGATCCTGAAACATACATACTCCTGTAGATATGTTGGAGGCAATACCCTCTGTGGGAATTAGTTAATCAAGTACTGGCGAAAATGTTGTAAGGCTAGAGAGAAACGGCTGGTGAGCTGAATTAGTGATTTTCTCTGGTAGAGAGCAATTGTGCACACGATGGGCTTCCTTCTCTGCTTTGATTTAATAATCAGAGCAACTGGGCTGAAGCTCATTTGATTCACTCCACATGATATCAAGAAACATTTGCAAGAACTGTTTACAGACAAAATCTCAGCTGTAGCATTGAAGGCCTGTGCTCCAGCACCAAACATATCTCCAGCCAAGCTGTTGCGCCAGCACAGATAAAACACAACACTGGCAGTCACCCAACAGTATGGACAGTTTCCCAAATGCAAATAATGCATAGAAGTCAGATTGAATCCAATCTGGCTAACAATTACCCATTCTGTTCTTCAGGAAAGCGATAGAAGGCATCATCGACACCAATTTACCTTTAACTGGCTCAGCAATGCCCAACTTTACCTTTGGCCAGACAACTCAGCTCCATTTTTCATCACTGTCATAGTCCAAACATGGACCAAAGAACTGAATTCCAGGGGTGGGATGAGCACAGCGGTATTTGTCATCAAGACAGCATTGAGGAGCCTTCGTAAGCCTCCAGTTGAATGGCATCAAGTGGCAAACACTCCAGTGGTTCCAGTCATATCTCACAAGGCATCATGGTTGTGGAGGCCTGTTCCAATGAACCTCGCCACAGAAATGTATTAGTAGAGTGTTCTAGGTCCAACCATCTTCAGGTGCTTTATTGACGACCTTACATTTAATACAAGGTGAGAAGGGGTGATGCTTATTGATGATTGTAATGTGTAGCCGCTCAGAAAGTAAAGCAGTCCAGAACAGCATGCCCTAAGGCATCGACAATATTCTCACGTCACCCATCAAATGGTAATTAACATTTGTAACCATAGAAACACCACACACTAGTTACTACCAACAACCAAGAACTTTATTTTACAGCTCAACAAGAATAAAACATCTAAAAACTTTCAAGTGGAAGAATGTAGAGATAAAATACAGTTTAATTTATCATGCGTCACAATTTCATTACAAGCCTTTCAATGAAGTAAAATGAAGAACTTGTGAACAATGTAATCGGGAACAGCTACAGAAAAAAAGTAAGAAAAAAATTATTATTGTATTGGGTTTTCAATTATTGGCAATTGGATATATCATAAGAGAAAGATGGAGAGGCAAGCATGGAACTAGGCCTAAATACCGAAAAATTACATTTCAATAAAGTAAAAATGTCATGTAAACAGTTGTTTTTAATTATGTACTAAGATATATCAGACAATCTGTAAGCAAATAACATTTGAAATTATCTTTCTAATGGTCTAAAACATGATGAAGTCTATGGAATTATGGTAACAGCTTCCATACTATGATAACTCTTACCAGTGAACGAAGATGCAGGCAGAAACCGTCATATTGCGAATTCTCATTCTAAACAATTCATCCATCAGAATACTAAATTGTGCTGTTCACCTTGCGAAGGAGTTACTTTCCTGGTCCACTCCCATCCCGGTTTCCTTTTCCTTTGTTATATTATACATAATAGAACTAATAAAAATTATTTAATAATTTTATCATTCTGCAGACTTTTTTGATCCAACTGGAAACCAATAAATAAAACTCATTAGGGAAAATGCATTATTGTTATGTTTAAAAATATTGTGAAGAAGGAAGTTTGGTTAACAATATGGCTTTCTTAAACAGAAAGAATTATATATGTTTATGTCCCAGAATATAGAACAGTACAGCACAGGGCAGGCCTTTTAGCCATCAGTGCTGTGCAGAACTAAGCAATTTGAGTATTAAGCAAATACTCAACTAAACAAATCCCATCTGCCTACATCAAGTTGGTATATTTCCATCTCCTGCACATTCATGTATCTATCTAAAAGCCTCTTGTACACCTTTATTGAATTTTCCTCCACCACCAACCCAGGCCACACATTTCAGGCATCCACCACCCATTTCCTTTGAACTAAACACCTCTCACCTTAAATGCATGCTCCTGGAATTACACAACCTGGAAAAGTGACATTGGATATCTATCCTATTTATATAGACCTCCAAGTAGTAGCCAAGATTGGGGTTGAGATTGCAAGGGGAGCTGGAAAGGGTGTGTAGTAAGGGTAATGACACAATTGTAATGGGGGACCTCAACATGCAAGCAGATTGGGAAAATCAGGTTGGTGTCAAATCGCAAGAAGAGGAAATTTGTTGAATGTCTGCGAAATGCCTTTTAGAACAGTTTGTGCTTGAGCCTACTTGGGGAAAGGCTATCTTAGATTGGGTGTTGTGTAATAACCCAGATCTTATTAGTGAATTTAATGTAAAGGAAATCTTAGGAGACAGCGATCATAACATGATTGAACTCATACTGTAATTTAAGGGGAAGAAGACTAACTCACATGTATCAGTATGGCATTGGAATAAAGGGAATTACAGAGGCATAAGAGAGGAGCTTGCCCAGGTGGATTGGAGGAGGATACTGGCAGGGATGACGGCAGAGTAGAGATGGCTGAAGTTTCTGGGAATAGTTCACAAGGTGCAGGATAGATATGTCTCACAGAGGAAAAAGTTCTCAAATGGCAGGAGTAGGCAACTGTGGCTGACAAGGGAAGTCAAGGACTGCATAGGAGCCAAGGAAAGGGCATATAAGGTAGCAAAAGTGATTGGGAAGTTGCATGAATGGGAAGCTTTTAAATTCCAATGAAAGGTGACTAAAAAAGCAATAAGAAGGGAAAAGATGAAATATGAGGGCAAACTAACCCATAATATCATACAGGATACCAAAAGTTTTTTTTTCAGTTATATAAAGAGTAAAAGGGAGGTGAGAGTTGATATTGGACCACTGGAAAATGATGCTGGTGAGGTAGTAACGGGAAACAAAGAAATGGCAGATGAACTTAAGGGGTACTCTGAATCTGTCTTCATTTTGGAAGACACTAGCAGTGTACCAGAAGTCCGTGAGTGTCAGGGAGCAGGAGTAAGTGCCATTGCTATTACAAAGGAAAAATGCTAGGCAAAACTAAAGGTCTTAAGGTGAAAAAGTCACCTGGACCAGATGGACTACATTCCAGAATCCTAAAAGAGGATGCGCAAGAGATAACAGATGCATTGCTCATGATCTTTCAAGAATCACTTGATTCTGGCATGGTCCTGGAGGACTGGAAAATTGCAAATGCCACTCCACTCTTTAATAAGGGAGGAAGGCAAAGGAAAGGAAATTATAGGCCAGTTAGTCTAACCTCAGTAGGAAAATGTTGGAGTCTATTACTAAGGATGAGTTTTTCAGTATAATTAGAGGCTAATGATAAAATAATTCGAAATCAGCATGTTTTCTGTAAGGTGAGGTCTTGCCTGACAAACCTGTTAGAATTCTTCAAGGAAGTAACAAGCAGGGTAGACAAAGGGAAGATAGAAGATGTAATTTACTTGGATTTTCAGAAAGCATTTGATAAGGTGCCACACATGAGGCTGCTTCACAAGATAAAATCCAATAGTGTTACAGGAAAGATACTGGCATGGATAGAGGGATGGCTGACAGGCAGGAGGCAGTGAGTGGAAATGAAACAGGGATTTTCTGGTTGGCTGCCGGTGACTAGTGGTGTTCCTCAGGCTTCAGTATTGGAATTGCTACTTTTCACATTGTTTTTCAGTGATTTAGATAACGGAATTGATGGCCTTTGTGGCAAAGTTTGTGGATGATACAAAGATAGGTGGAGGGGTAGGTAGTGCTGAAGAAACAATGCGATTGCAGCAGGACTTAGACAAACTGGAAGAATGGGTAAAAAAGTGGCAGATGGAATACAGTGTTGGGAAATGTATGATAATGCATTTTGGTAAGAGAAACAATAGTGTAGACTTTTATCTAAATGGGGAGAAAATTCAAACATCAGAGGAACAGAGGGACTTGGGAGTCCTTGTGTAAGAGTCCCAGAAGGTTAATTTAAGATTGAGTCTATGGTAAAGAGGGCAAATGCAATGTTGGTATTTATTTCAAGGGGAATAGAATATAAAAGCAAGGGATAATGCTGAGCCGTTATAGGACACTGGTCAGGCTGCATTTGGAGTACTATCCAGTCACAAACAAAAGAAAACAAGGAGGAATACTGAGCCTTTCTAAGAAACTAGAGAGGCTACAGTTGGAGTATTGTCAACTGTTTTGGGCCCCTTATCTCAGAAATGATGTGTTGTCATTATTGGAGAGAGTCCAGAGGAGGTTCGTGAGGATTATTCTGGGAATGAAGGGGTTAACTTGCAAAGAGCATTTAGCAGCTTTGGGCATGTACTCAATGAAATAGAGAAGAATGCAGGGAGACCTTATTGAAATCTACTGAATGTTGAAAGGACTAGATAGGGTGGATGTGGAGATGATGTTTCCTATGTTGGGGGTATCCAGAACTAAAAGGCACAGCATCAAAGTTGAGGGGCAACCTTTTAGTACAGAGGTATGGAAGAATATTTTTAGCTGGAGAATAGTAAATCTATGGAATGCTCTGCCACAGACTGTGGTGCAGGTCAGAGCATCAAAAGATATAATGAGAAGGCAGGTGTATAGGGTTGAGTAGGATCTAGGATTAGCCGTGATGGAATGGTGGAGCAGACTCGATGAGCTGAGTGGCCTAATTCTACTCCTATGTCTTATGCTCTCTTGACCTTACAAAGGAGAAAAGGAGGTATAACATCATTTACGTTTTAGAATTAATTGAATTTCCATAATATTTTTGATTCATTATATACTTAAAATGAATTATAATTATAATTATTAATTAAGTGCAGTAAGTTTTGCACATCAGGGATATTCACTAATGATAGGGGAACAGAGCCATTTTAAGCCAGAACTTGATCCGGCTCACTCCTATGATAGGATAGTGTTATGCAAAGGGCCTTTACACTTTGGACTGAGGTGGCTTTGGGTATTATTGATGTTGATCATCCATGAGAAGTTAATTTCATGATTGGTATTTCATTTGCAAAGACCATGGCCCAAAAGAATGTATATTAGCTTTGGCATTTTTTTGGAAATTACTTTTCATTAACCAGATTAATCCCAATGATTCATTTTCCCGAAGTCCTTATTTAACAAGTACTTAAAGTGTGTACCTGTGAGAAATGTCTTACAACTCATGTTCTCAGTTTTAGTTTTATTTGCATGGTTTGGCTTCTTTTGCATACTGGTTGTATATCAATCTTTTTTCTGTTTACGTATAGTGTTCCATAAAATTCTATTGTAATTTTTTTCCCAGTAAATGCCTGCAAGAAAGTGAACCTGAAGGTAGTGTACAGTAATATATAAGTACAGTAGCTTGATAATAAATTTACCTTGAAAGATGAAGAGACTAATCTTGTGATAGGAGATAATAAATACTTCAGCAGATGAAAATTCAGATCCGAAAAGGAAAGTTTACTTTTGTTTTTTTTTTGTTCATTTGTTCCAAGCATTGCTTGAATGAAATCCTACAGTTTTAAACAGCAGTATTAGGTTATTAAAGCTATTGTTTTAAGGCTATTGATCTGAAAAGGCAGCTGTAAATCACAAGGAGGAATTAGTCAGAGTAAATGAAAGATCAAAAACATTCTTCTGAAGTTTTCTTAAGAGTTAAAATTACACAGGGTTGCAAGAATTTGTAAAAACAGAAACTACTTTGAAGTTTGTCTTCTTGAAACTCTCCTTTGTAAACTCCAAAAATCTGTGAATTAGTGGAAACCATATTAAGAATTATTCTTGTTGTAGAAAACCTCAAATTTTGTGTTCCATAGTATGAGGTGCCGCTGTTTTAATGGTTTAATCCATAATTGCAGCATTACAGATTCCCTGGGCTCAGAATTTCGCTCAGAATAACAATTCATTAATGGTATTTGAATGATGTTTTTATGTTATGATCATGATTTTGCATGTTGAAAATGACTTAAAATTTTAGTTAACTAATTTGCCCTTTACGCTGTGCTTTGTTGCTTGTGAAAATTCTTCAATGTGATTGGCTGCTCAGTAAATCACAATTTCTAAACCCCTGAGATGCCTTTGAACTGATGCAAAATGAGAAACTGAACATGCTGAAGCCACAATGATCATTGTGGTGGTCTTTGTGACCATCTTTTTCAAGGTTAGTGATGGGCACAGATGTTTTGTCCTTGACCATTGTGTGGTTGCTGGTACTGGAATGTTGATAAATTCATCTGCAAGCAGATTCACAGCCACTTTGGAAAAGGATCTTTCGGTTTGTCTTAAATAGATTATTCCTTCAGTAAGGAAAGAGGAACTTAGAATCAGCCCGTTAAACATTCATGCAATATCATCTCAGTAATTTGTCAAGAAAGATGCTTCTTAATGTACATTAAGTGAAAATATAGAAGTGCTTTCATAAACGATCTTATAATGTCTTTTGAATATTGTAAAATGATATATAGCTTATTAATTATAATAAAAAATATCCTGTGGGGAAATCCTGTATCTAATTTGTACATAGCTTAAATCTCCGACCTCTAGTTTTTATCATTTCCATTCTGGGGAGAAAAAACATTATCTATGGCTCTTGTAATTTTATATACTCCTATTATGTCACTCCCTCCACCCCTCCCCCAGCCTCCTATACACTAACAAAACAGATCCCAGTTTGTTCTACATGTCCTTATCACTAATAAACTTCATTCCAGGCAATTCCTTGGTGAACCTTTGCTGCATGCTCTCCAAAGTCTCTAAATTCTTTATGTAGAGCAGTAGCCAAAATTTCACACAATACTTCAAATGTGACCTAACCAAAGTTTTATATAACTTGCCAACTTCAGTACTCAGTACCCTGATTGTTGAAAGCAAGCACACCTAATGCCATCTCTGCTACTTCCAGGGAGCTATGAGACCCCTTAGTAAATCAATGTTCATAATGGCCCTGTTAACTGTAATTCTACTGCATACTGTTTTCTTAGAATTGCCCTCCTAAAACATGTCACCTCATACTTTCCAGATTAAACTCCATCTGCCATTTCTGCACCCAAGTTTCTAACTGATCTACAGTACTGTGCAAAAGTCAGATCAGGTCACAGATCTTTCAGTGGGTGTGCATCTGGGGGACAGTCACCACTGTTCCCTGGCCTTTAGCATTATCATGGAAAAGGATAGAATCAGAGAGGACAGGAAAATTTTTAATTGGGGAAGGGCAAATTATGAGGCTATAAGGCTAGAACTTGCCGGTGTGAATTGGGATGATGTTTTTGCAGGGAAATGTACTATGGACATGTGTTCGATGTTTAAGGATCTCTTGCAAGATGTTAGGGACAAATTTGTCCTGGTGAGAAAGATAAAGAATGGTAAGGTGAAGGAACCATGGGTGACAAGTGAGGTGGAAAATCTAGTCAGGTGGAAGAAGGCAGCATACATGAGGTTTAGGAAGCAGGGATCAGATGGGTCTATTGAGGAATATAGGATAGCAAGAAAGGAGCTGAGAAGAGCAAGAAGGGGGCATGAGAAGGCCTTGGCGAGTAGGGTTAAGGAAAACCCCAAGGCATTCTTCAATTATGTGAAGAACAAAAGGATGAAAGGAGTGAAGGTAGGACTGATTAGAGATAAAGGTGGGAAGATGTGCCTGGAGGCTGTGGAAGTGAGCGAAGTCCTCAGTGAATACTTCTCTTCAGGTATTCACCAATGAGAGGGAACTTGATGACGGTGAGAACAATATGAGTGAGGTTGATGTTCTGGAGCATGTTGATATTAAGGGAGAGGAGCGTGGAGGAGCAGAGGGATCTGAGGGTACACATCCACAGATCCCTGAGAGTTGCCTCACAGGTAGATAGGGTAGTTAAGAAAGCTTATGGGATGTTAGCGTTCAAGAGACGAGGGATAGAGTTTAAGAGTTGTGAGGTAATGATACAGCTCTATAAAACTCTGGTTAGGCCACACTTAGAGTACTGTGTCCATTTCTGATCGCCTCACGATAGAAAGGATGTGGAAGCATTGGAAAGGGTGCAGGGGAGTTTTACCAGGATGCTGCCTGGTTTAGAGAGTGTGCATTATGGTCAGACATTAAGAGAGCTAGAGCTTTACTCTTTGGAGAGAAGGAGGATGAGAGGAGACATGATGGAGGTATACAAGATAATAAAAGGAATAGATAGAGCGGACAGCCAGCGCCTCTTCCCCAGGGCACCACTGCTCAATACAAGAGGACATGGCTTTAAGGTAAGGCGTGGGAAGTTCAAGGGGGATGTTAGAGGAAGGTTTTTTACTCTGAGAGTGGTTGGTGCGTGGAATGCACTGCCTGAGTCAGTGGTGGAGGCAGGTACACTAGTGAAATTTAAGAGACTACTAGACAGGATGGAGGAATTTAAGGTGGGGTTAATATGGGAGGCAGGGTTTAAGGGTTGGCACAACATTGTGGGCCGAAGGGCCTGTACTGTGCTGTACTATTCTATGTTCTATGTTCTAAAGTCTTAGGCACATGTATATGGCTAGGGTGCCTAAGACTTCTGTGCAAAATTGTAGTAATTTTATGTATTGCACTGTACTGCTGCAAAAAAAAAAATCAGATTTCATGACATATGTGAGTGATGATAAACCTGATTCTGATATGAGTCTCTATTGCGGCAGGGAGAGGGAAGTGAGTGAGAAGCACCAGAGGGATGTTCTGCAATGATCAATATACCAATTGTTTGGAATCAAATGACCCGGCCCGATATCTCAGGGCTGGGTGTGCCACCCCCATCAATGGCACGCCTTCTCTGCCACCTGTCCCATACCCCTCCCACGTTGTCCCACCCTTGCCATTCCCAAAATCCTTTGCTCCTGCCAAATTTACAAACTCGCTTTCTGTTCCATGTTGACAGATACAGTACTGTGCAAAAGCCTTAGGCATTCTAGACATATATAAGACCATAAGACATAGGAGCAGAATTAGACCATCTGGTCCATTGAGTCCGCTCCACCATTCAATCCTGACTGATCCTTTTTTCCCCCTCCTCAACCCCAGTTCCCAGCATTCTCCCCGTAACCTTTGATGCCTATCAATCTCTGGCTTAAGTATCCCTAACGACCTGGCCTCCACAGCTGCAGGTGGCAACAAATTCCACAAATTCACCACCCTTTGGCTAAAGAAATTTCTCTGCACCTCTGTTTTGAAAGGGCGCCCTCCATCCTGAGGCTGTGCTCTTTTACCCTAGACTCTCCCAGCATGGGAAACACCCTTTCTACATCTACACTGTCTAGGCCTTTCAACAATTGAAAGGCTTCAATGAGATCCCCCTCATCCTTCTGAATTCCAGTGAGTACAGACCCAGAGCCATCAAACATTCCTCATATGATAACCCTTTCATTCCTGGAATCATCCTTGTGAACCTCCTCTGGACTCTCTCCCATGCCAGCACATCTTTTCTAAGATGAGGGGCCCAAAACTGTTCACAATACTAAAGATGAGGCCTCACCAGTGCCTTATTAAGCCTCAGCATAACATCCTTGCTCTTGTATTCTAGACCTCTCGAAATGAATGCTAACATGGCATTTGCCTTCCTCACCACTGACTCGACCTGCAAGTTAACCTTTTGGGAGTTCTGCACAAGGACTCACCAGTCCCTCTGCATCTCAGATTTTTGAATTTTCTTCCCATTTATAAAATAGTCCACACTTTTATTTCTACTACCAAAGTGCATGACCATGCATTTTTCAGCATTGTATTTCATTTGCCACTTTCTTGACCATTCTTCTAATCTGCCTAGGTCCTTTTGCATCCTACCTTTTTCTTCAACACTGTCTGCACCTCCACCAATTTTCGTATCATCTGCAATCTTGGCAATAAAGCTGTCTATTCCATCACCCAAATCATTTATATACAGCATAAAAAGAAGTGGTCCCAACACTGACCCCCACAGAACACCACTAGTCACTGGCAGCCAACCAGAAAGGGATCCTTTTATTCCCACTCACTGCCTTCTGCCAATCAGCCAATGCTCCAACCATGTTAGTAACTTTCTTGTAATACCATTGGCTCTTAACTTAGTAAGCAGCCTCATGTGAGGTGCCTTGTCAAAGGGCTCCTGAAAGTCCAAATATATAACATCCACTGCATTCCCTTTATCTATCCTACTTGTAATCTCCTCAAAGAATTCCAACAGGTTCATCAGGTACGATTTTCCCTGAAGGAAACTATGCTGACCTTGTACTATCTTGTCCTGTGTCACCAAGTACTCCATCACCTCAACCTTATCAATTGTCTCTAACATCTTCCCAACCACTGAGGTCAGGCTAACTTGGCTATAATTTCTATTCTGCTGCCTCCCTCCTTTCTTAAAGAGTGCAGTGACATTTGCAATTTTCCAGTCCTCTGGCACCATTCTAGAGTACAAGATATATATGTACCTAAGATTTTTGCACAGTCCTGATGTTTTGCTGTACCATTTGACAGCCAGATACTGTTTCCCATCAGCTTTCTTTTTCCACAGCTGCTTCTTGACTCGTTGAGTCTTTCTGGCATTTTCCATTTCTGTTCCAACTCTAAGTGTTTTGTGTGGATGAGGTATCTTTTAGCTCATCAAGAGACCTGCGTTTCTTCCATTCATAGAATCTAACAACCTGTTGATCAAGTTTTCACTGTTTTTTAAAGATTTAATTTGTTCTCAACGGTTGTCTATCTTCTTACTACAGCAAAGCTGATATTCATTAATCTAATTATTTGGGAAACCCAATATAGCTTGCCAAGTAATTGGAATTTTTATTTTAACACCATGTAATGCATAAAAAAGTAAATTAAAGGAATATTAATAGAGAATAGCTTCAATAGTCAAGCAGATCAGTTCATCTGGCAGCATCAAAGTCTCAAGCATTCTCAGTTATCAGAATTTTACTGCTATGAACAATTAACTGAGGTATCTGCAATGTATTGTTATCAGTGTGAAAAAAAATAATTCCCTTAACCTCACAATAATTAAGAAACCCAGCAGTTTCGTACTTTGTTTCTTGAACAGTATGACAATATATTCTTTATAAAACTTGGAACACCGCTACCGCAAATCTAATACTGAAACTTTCTGTCACTTTCTCCCTGAAAATAGCCAGGCAGACTGATGGTTTGATAGGGCAGTAAAGGAAGTGTAAGACATGCTTGCCTTTAGCAGTTGAAGAAGTGACCTAAAGAGTCAGGAAGTTATGTTTCAGCTTTATAATACTTCAGTTAGGTCACATCTAGAGTATTGCACACAGTTCTGGTTGACCATTATAGGAAGGATGTCGAGGCTTTGGAGAGGGTACAGGAGGTTTATTAGAAAACATGTTATAAAGAGATCTTGGACAAACTTGGGACGTTTTCTATGAACAATGGAGACTGAGGAGAGATCTGACAGAGGATTTATAATTATAAGAGGCATAGGTAGGGTAGCGGATTAGAATCTTTTTCCCAGGATAGAAATGTTAAATAGCAGAGCATATCATTTTTTTGGGTTGGCATGGTCAAAGTGGTTAGCACAACACTTTACAGTTCCAGCGACACAGGGTTCAATTCCTGTCACTGCCTGTAAGGAGTTTGTACATTCTCCCCGTGACCACATGGGTTTTCTCCGGGTGCTCCAGTTTCCTCCTACAGTCCACAGTCCAAAGATGTACGGTTTGGTAAGTTAATCGGTCATTGTAAATTGTCCTGTAGTTGGGCTAGGGTTACATCTGCGGATTGCTGGGTGGCGCAGTTCAGAGGGCTGGAAGGGCCTATTCTGCTCTGCATATCAATAAATAAATAAAAATACTTCTGAGGCAAGAGAAGGGAAGAGAAAAAGTGATGTAATTGGCAAGTTTTGTTTTAGCCATTTGCCTGCATGGTTTCCTGAATCAGGCAGTTTGGTGGAGTTTAAGAGGCATGTGGACGAACGTGAAGGGAATGGAGGGATGTGCATGTTTCACAAGAAGAGGATATTTAGTATAAATTGGCATAACATTCACAGGCCTAGTGGCCTGTTCAGTGCTGCACACCTCTATACTCTAGAGAAATGTCACAAGGATTTCCTGGAATTGGCACCAGCAATGTAAGTCAGCCATAACATGGAGACATTTGAAAAGGAATTTTCCACAGAATATAGGTTTAGTGGAGATTTGAAAAGTTTAAAAACTTTAATGGTTTTGATAAGAAGAAACCATTTTCAGCTTTTGGAGTATCAGAAAACCAGAGCACAGAGGATTTAAGGTAATTAAGAATGAATCTATTTTGAAATGTGTCTGTTTGTATATGATCTGGAATTCACTGTCTTAGTGAATGGTGAAATCACATTAACTGACTAAACATAACTGACTAAAGTGAATTGAATCAGTGTCTTCAAATTGCTGCAATGTGGGGAAAAAGCAGAAAGCTGGATGTAGAGAGAGGTTTTTCAAAGATCTTGCACTGATATAATGGACAGGAATATTTTGTTTAATAGAAACATTAAATAGTCATGATTTTTCTCAATTGCTGATTGTTTATTATGAATCTCAGCCATGAAATTGCAACACCAGCCCAGAACAAAATGACATTAGGAGTAAATGGTCTATTTAGTAGTCATAATGTAAAACTTATGGTTTTAATATATTCAATCTATTGGGATGGGAAACTAAAGGAAATTGGTTACAATCGCAGTATTTTTTAAAATTTATATAAAAGAGGCCTTCACAACCCAACAAGCTCACAATGCTCAATTACCATATGACCAATTAACCTATTAACCTTTATGTTTTTGGAAGGTGGGAAGAACCCAGAGCTGGCAGCAGGAGAACATACAGACTCCTTATAGACAGCAGTGGAATTGAACCCCATTCACCGGCACTGCAATAGTGTCACAGTAATCGCTACACACTGTGCTGCCCTAAATTGTGCTGGCTCTTGTCACCAGTAGGAAAGGGAACTGCTAACATTCACCATTTACATTGAAGCACGTCTGCTGTACATCCAAGATTACAGAGTGACACTGCAGCATTGGAGTCTCATTTTGCCGATATTCCCAGAATTACTCTGAAGAATCAACATTCAGAACCAACCTAGAATTTGGCCCCATTGAAATGAATGGTGAGGATGTGATCATTTATTTAATTGTGTCTACTTTTGTCCTGCTTTAATCTAAAATCAATATCATTAAAAATAATAGTTCTTAAATTCCAAAACATTAAAAACTATTCAAATCCTCACCAGCTTTGAAATAGCGAAGAACCAACCCCAAACTTTGCTGGCTGTCAAAGCCTGTCAAGGGCAGGGTTTTGAGTTTTCATCACCTAAATCCTGCCCATCATCAAGACCCCTTGTTGAGTATCTCTGGGGTCAAAGACTTAGTAAGTTTTCATCTATGCATGCATACCAAGTAGGTATGGGTTCATGAAGAGCACAGGTTCCAGGCAGCAGGCCAAATCCATTGAGGTCCAAGTATCATACAATCACCTGCCCACACCCCCGCTGCACACTCCACCCTTGCATTCCCAACATCCTTTGTTCCTGCCAGATTTAAAAACTCACTCTCTGCTCCACATTGACAAATACAGTACTCTGCAAAAATCCTAGACATCCTAGTTATACATATGTGCCTAAGACTTTTACATAGTATTGTAAGACCTAGGACTCTCCACTTAACTTAATAAATATATTCTCCATAGTCCTGAGGCATATTGCAGCAACTGAGGACGTGTCAGGATTAAGAGCGCATAAATCTACTGTCTTCCTTTAATCTATATGGGTAGTTAACGTCAATAAACTGGACTCAGAGCTCCTGGGAAAGCTGTAGATTTGATTACTGACCATATAATTCTCAGAGTTGCCCTCTCAGAATGGTCCTTTGTGTCCTGGTGTTTCACTTATGTGAACAATTTTGATCACTGTGATCAAAGCCAGGATTGATGCTGACTTATGATTGAAACAGACAACTCTCTGTGGGAAACACATTTACAAGATTTCTGTTCTCTTTTAACCATCACCACAACTCTTTCCTCAGCTTTACAAACCATCATAATGTATCTTACTTATTTTTGTGCCATTCTGAAGGAACACTATCCAATAATTATATTGCAGGTAAATCACTGGAAGCAACACCGAAATATTTAGTTTTACAAATCTACTAGATAACAGGATGACAGGTTGGGGCACCCTTTGAGAGAAAGGTAGTGCAGTCTGATGTGACCAGAATAAACATTAAATTTTCCTGAATGCTATTGGTATCGCTTTGCTTTGGAAACTGTAGTAGAAAACCTCAGTTTATTAAAGAAGAATGACGTGTAGCAAAGCAAATATAGCTGCTCCTCATTTAATGAAGGACACTTTTGATGGCATCATTTCGGGTTTATCTGTCACTCTTGTGCCTGTTTTTGTCATTCTGGAGACATGCAGCCCTTTCATCCCCCGTCTCTTCATCTCTTCTGCCGTTTGTTGTTTGTCTCTGATCCTGGAGACGTGCATGCCTCTCCTCCTCTGTCTCTTCTTCTCTCATCTTTTTTTGTCCTGACTCTTTGATCCAGGAGTCGTGCGGCCCTGGCCTCATCCGATTTTTGTCCTCTCCTTCTCCTTGCCGCTTCCTGATGATGTTTGGCGTCATCTCTTGACCATAATGTCCCCCTTCCCTTTCCATGTGGCATAATTAGGCTGGCCATTTTTTTTACCCTAATGCTGGATAGAAGATATGAAGCAGTAACACCAAAGGATGCTGATTATTCTTGATGATGTGGTTGGCGCTCCCTAAGTGGACATGATATAGTCACCGCTGTCTTTTGACTGCAGCAAAGGGTTTTATGGGTGTCTCGAAGTATGTCATTACAATAAGATTCAATTATCTCTTATTGATGGGTGGCAGTTAGATCTGTCCCAATCCTGCACATGCTGATGGTGGGGATTAGCAGAATGTGACCCCACAAAATAGAGCTGCCCTGCCCTTTTGCTCCGGTAGGTGTTGCTGCTGAGACTGGCCGTGCGCATGCGTCGGGCTTCCGCGTCCCGATTTCCATGATGGCTGATCGGCTCTCAGGTTAAAATGGAGCCTGTTTATTTTGGTGAATGAGCAATTTTATATGAATATGTAACCCTGAACTTTGCCTGCATTCTGTAAGTTAGCACATTTTAATTTGATTTAGCCAACAAAAAGTACTGCTGTAATGCACCATTTGCGCTAATTGGAGGTCATAAACAGACAAACAGAGAGACAGAGCATGAGAGTATTAGTAGTATATAGATTATTCAACTCTGATTAGTTTTCCAATCTTTCAAAGAGCTCACTTTCTACTTATTGCTGTAGTCATGAAAGTCTCACTCAGTACTATTCCTGACTCCACTACATAGACGTAACAGAAAACTCAGACATTGTCAGATGACTAGCAAGTTATCATGACATTAGAGATGCATTTGGGAGCCCGCCTTTGTTAAAAAAGTTTGAAAAGTTCATCAAAAGTTAGCCTTATAGAGGTCATGGTTGTGAAGGTGGAGAAATTATACCAGAAACTCTGCTAAACCTACAGGCTTACACCAATTACCTGACTGTAAGGAGACAATATTGAAAATTATTTGATAATGTTTCATGGTTTCAGGCTAGAACCAAACATATCTCCTCGGACACCAGCAACTGATTTCCAAGCTCATCGGGCACTGGACAACTAAAATTTCAAACATAGAGTGTCCTCATCTTCATTCTAATTCTTCTTTTGGAGAAGAGGAGTTCGGTGGGTAATACCATTCCGCCTGACCGGAAGTGCACTGAGAGCGGTAAGCGGCGTGAAGGATTGGGGTGCTTACTGATCTGGCTAACAACGGATGGTGCAATCCAGGGTATATTACGATCAAGGAACGTGTTTGCAGACTGGATATTGAACTTTTTACTTTTGGACTTCGGCCACATTCCACCGTGATACAACACTTGGCGGCACGGGAGGTCGTTCTTGCCTGTGGCCATCAAACGTGCAGCTCCTCCCATGGAGGGTCAGACACCCTGAGCCAATAGACTAGTCCTGGACTTATTTTCCATCTGGCATAGTTTGCATTTTGTTGTTTGATTGTTGGGGGTTTTTGTATTGCTATATTTACGCTCTATTCTTCTTTGGTGCGGCTGTACCAAAACCAAATTTCCCTTGGGATTAATAAAGTATATCTATCTATCTTTACTGCACTGGCCTTGCTTAGGAGAAGTGAAGGTTTAATTCGTATATCTAGCCCTATTACATTGTGATCAATCCTGTGGACATGCGCTAGAATTATCTTTTGCAAATTTTTGCAATTTTTTTCCCAATTGCACAATCTTGAGGCTGCATCTATCTGGCTTTTTGGAGCTATATTTTAAATGAAAAGAAGTCTCCTAGGATGATAAGAAGGTCATAAATGTACTTTGAAGACAGAGCACTTCTAGTTGTGCACCAAGATGCAGCCTCAACAACTACTCATACTAAGTTACTATACCATTTTTAACCTTGAATCTATTGTTGTCAAGGTGTCTTCCTATTAATAGGTTTAACAGGCTGATAACAGCCTTGTACTGAAAACTTTAATGATCACCCTGTCTTGTGTACTGGTTTACATATCACGTAGACAGCTAAGAAACAACATCCACGGCCAACCCCGACCAACGAAGGGTCTCAAAATTGTTGCCCTCAAAAATCAATATCATTTCAGTTCAGTTCATTTTTAAAATCAAATTTGATGGGCAGATCAAATTTTAATATGGTCACCTTTGGTAATGTAAACATTTTATTGCTGCTTCTTTAGTTATAATAGTTACAGCCCAGCAGAAACTAAAGTCTCTTTTCCATCCATCTTGAATATTTTAAGTTTTTCTGCCTTCATTAAACCAGACAACTATTCAGCAGCATTCCACTCGGAACAACAATCTCCTTTCAACATTCCAACAAGACCCAAGATGTATGCTAATCTGGACTCTTTCATTCCTGGATTGGTCTTCAAGGAAATAAAGGTTCATCGGCCAAAAACTGAATTTCATTGACTGTGAAAATCAATGAAGATGCTGGAAATCTGAAACCAAAAAAATATTTTTGTTGGAAATTCTGAGCTGCGAGCAGATAAATAGAGTAAAAATTTCAAGCCAGCACCACCTTAACTAGTCTTGTTGCCTTTAAAAATAGCCAACACACTTTCTAGTGTTTGAATTTGCTAATGCTATAAAAATATAATAATATTTTCATATTATTGCTTCTGTCCTTTCAGCATGGGTAAAAATAAGTATACACAATGCTTCACCACATCAACGGGATTACCTTTCACTAGCCTAGTCTCATTAACTCTACTGTGCATCACACTCTGCACCTCCTGATCTCAAAATTATAGCACAGTTTGTTCACAGCTTTCATTTCTGGTAACTGTTTGAACACTGAACCTGCATGGATTTAAAGAAATTTAATACATATGAGTTTGAATTCAAGCCAACAATGCAATGGTACCTAGGAAAATTCATCACATCACATATATCATGGCAATGAGATATTAGCCAGGGTGGCCTCTCTACCCAAATAAAACAAGCTTGCCTTTTTCGTAATGAATACAGAATCCCAAAAATAAAATTGTCACACAATTTACTACATCTTCCAAAGTTTATATTTATTTTCCAGATAATTCAAAATTATTGAATACGTAACTATTATTTAAGCAGTGTACCTAATTGATTTCCATAATCATCTATACACATGTATAGCTGAGGTTTAGAACTATTTATTTTCTTCATCAGGAGATTCCATGTGTGATTTTCTATATGAACTTTCATTGGAGTGTATTC